>NC_142605.1:8821472-9445664 GCF_041222555.1 Hakea prostrata
TGCCTATCGTTGCTTGATAACTGTTTATAGGCAAACTCAACCAAAGCTAAGTGTTCATCCCAATTTCCACCCATATCCACCACGCAAGATCTGAGCATGTCTTCCAAAGTCTGAATTGTCCGCTCGATTGTCCATCTGATCGTGGATGATGAGCTGTACTCAAGTTCAATTGGGTTCCCAAGGCCTCCGTAACTGTTCCAAAACCTTGAGGTGAACCTAGGATCACGATCGGACACAATACTCATTGGCACACCATGTAGACGAACCACATTATCCACATAAAGTCTAGCCAGCTTATCCAAAGTATAAGTGATCTTCATAGGAATAAAATGGGCTGATTTGGTCAACCTATCAACAATCACCCACACAGTGTCATTGCCTTTACTTGTCCGAGGCAAGCTAGTCACGAAGTCCAAAGAGATATCTTCCCACTTCCAATTAGGAACAGGAAGGGGCTGAAGCAATCCAAATGGAGGTTGATGAACTGCTTTTACACGCTGGCAAGTCTCACACTTGACAACAAAGTCATCAACATCGGCCTTCAAACCAATCCACCAAAAATGTTCCTTCAAGTCCTTGTACATCTTGGTGCTCCCAGGGTGTACTGTAAAGATTGATTGGTGTGCTTCCTTCAATATTTCCTTCTTAAGATCTTCATTTGCTGGCACACACAATCTACCTCTAAACAATAAAGCACCATCCAAAGATATACCAAAATTGGGATCCGACTCAGGATTCGAAGAAATCTTCTCAACCTTGTCCTTAAGTTCTAGATCAGAACTTTGCAAAGCAACAATCTTATCTCTAAGACCAGATCTTGCCGTCATAGCAGAAAGAACAACAGCAGAATTTTCAGGAACAACTTCCAAATCAAAACTCTCAATAGAAGCCAATAAGGGTAGACTTAAAGCATTCAAATCCAAAACCTTCTTCTGAATCTTCCTACTAAGAGCATCAGCAACAACGTTTGCCTTACCAGGGTGATACTGAATATCACAATCATAATCAGAGACTAGTTCCAACCATCTTCTTTGCCTCATGTTTAACTCTTTCTGGGTAAAGAAGTATTTCGAACTCTTATGATCTGTGAATATGGCAATTTTCTCACCATAGAGGTAATGTCTCCAAATCTTCAAAGCAAAAACAACAGCGGCAAGCTCTAAATCATGAGTGGGGTAATTCCGCTCATAATCCTTCAATTGCCGAGAGGCATAGGCTACAACCTTACCGTGCCGCATCAGTACAGAACCCAAACCAATCTTCGACGCATCAGTATAGACTGTCATACCGCCAGAACTATCAGGTATAGTTAAAACCGGGGCACTTGTCAGTCTATCCTTCAATTCTTGGAAATTCTTCTCACAAGCGTCAGACCAAACAAACTTCTCTTCTTTCCGAGTTAACTTAGTCATAGGAGCAGCTAACCGAGAAAAGTTCTTAATAAACCTTCTGTAGCAACCTGCCAGACCAAGGAAACTTCTTATTTCCGTTACAGTCTTCGGTCTTTCCCAATCAGCAACTGCTTGGACTTTCTCAGGATCAACACAAATACCTTTAGCAGAAACCACATGGCCGAGGAATACTACACTCTTGAGCCAGAACTCACACTTGCTAAACTTAGCATAAAGTTTCTTTTCTCGTAGTCTTTGCAAAGTGAAATTTAGATGCCTTTCATGCTCTTCTTCACTTTTCGAATAAATCAGAATATCATCAATGAAGACAATCACAAACTTATCGAGCACATCATGGAAGACTCGGTTCATGAGGTCCATGAACACAGCAAGAGCATTAGTCAATCCAAAAGGCATGACTCGGAATTCATAATGGTCGTACCTTGTTCGGAAAGCTGTCTTGAAGACATCACTTGACTTCACTTTCAACTGGTGATATCCAGACCTTAAGTCAATCTTTGAGAACACAGCTGCACCCTTCAATTGATCAAAGAGATCGTCAATCCGGGGCAGCGGGTATCTATTCTTGATAGTCAACTTATTCAACTCACGGTAATCAATGCACAGACACATACTACCATCCTTCTTCTTGACGAACAAGACCAGAGCTCCCCAAGGTGACACACTAGGTTGTATGAAACCTCTTTCAATGAGCTCATTTAACTGGTTTTGCAACTCTTTTAACTCAGTAGGAGCCATTCTATACGGAGCCTTAGATATCGGAGCGGCACCAGAGACGAGATCAATAGAAAACTCAACATCCCTATCTGGAGGCACTCCCGATAAATCATCAGGGAAGACATCAACAAAGTCACAGACAACCTTGACTTCGTCAACTCTTTTCTCCACTTTTCTCTTGCCTTTAGAAGAAGCATCATCTACTATGGTATAGATTTGCATCAGTGCGGACAATATCTTTTTACAAACCCTTCTTTTCTCACCTTGAAATTCAAAAACTGAACCTATGCAAGTATGGAATTGAATCTTTCTCGAGGAGCAAAGAAATACAGCTTTGTGGGCTGTTAACCAGTCAATTCCCAAAATAACATCGAAGTCTTTCATATCAAGAAGTACCAAATTAGCTTCCAAGTTCATCTTACCAACCAACACAAGACATTTAACTAATCCTTTATCTAGTTTCACAATAGGACCAGTAGGTGTACTAATCAATAAACAACTAGACAATTTCTCAGGGATTAGGTCAGTCTTCTTAATGAATGCAGATGATATGAACGAATGAGATGCACCCGTATCAAATAAAACAAATGCAGGAAAAGAAGCGACTGACAATGTACCTGTGATCACATCATGGCTTCCATCTTGCTCAGTACTAGAGATACTGAATACTCTACTAGAGGGAGGAGCAGGAGCACTCTTCACCACTGGGGTAGGCTGCTGGACAAGCCTCTTCGGACAATCACGAGCAAAGTGACCGGACTGCTTGTAGAAGAAGCAAACAGAATTGCTTGGTCCTACCGGAGCAGCTGCAACAGGAGGCTTCTGAACAAAAGGCTTAGGATTCGCATCCACTGGCCTAGCACTTGCATTCACTGGAGGTCGATTCCCGCCATACTGAAACTGACCAGGCTGTCGAAAACCAGGCTTTGACCTATACTCCTAGGCTAAAAAGCAGGAGTGGGATAGGGTGTAGGTCTCACAAAGCGCCGATCATTACGATCCACCAAACCAGGGTTTCTAGAATGCCGAGGCCTCTGCACGCGAGCATTCTCCTTTTCATTTTCTTCCAACTTCTTCGAGTTCTGCACCACTTGGGCATAGCTCACTATAGGCTGGACAGTGAGATAGCCTTTAATGGCAGGGCGCAATCCCTTAAAGAACTTCTTCGCCTTAGCAATATCAAGCCAGAGAATCGAGAGCAAAGAAATGAAATTCCTCAAACTTCGTTGGTACTCTAACACAGACAAGGATCCTTGTGCGAGAACCATAAACTCAGCTTCCTTCGCATCCTTTACCGCCTCAGGGAAATAATTCATGCAAAAAGCCTCTTTGAATAAATCCCAAGTTACAACACCTGCATTCAAACCTTTTAAAACAAGCCGAGTGGAAGTCCACCAAGCATCGACTTCATGCTGCAACTTCTGTTCAGCAAATAAAATCTTTTGAGCTTCGGAGCATTGCAGATGACGAAAAGTCTTTTCCAACTCACGAATCCACTTGTTAGGGAACAAGAGATGCTTGGTAACACCAAGTAAAGTTGGGCACCCGCATCTTCGTAAAACTCTCCATCAAAGTAGTATGAGAAGTTCCAACAAGGCCACCCGCATTCGGAACTGCGGCATGAGGATTCACATTAACACCCGCACGAGTCTCATTATTCAGTGTCATGAAACCCGTCAACATCTGATTAAACTGAGCTGCTTGCTGTTGCATCATATTGCCCATGATGTTGGCAATATCATGAAAGCTTCTGACATTCGGGGCACCTGGTATGTCCTTGGTACCTTGGTCACCAGTCTACTGATCATGACCACCTTCAGGTATCTCACCACGACCACTTCCATGACCACTGGATTCGCCACGCCCACTTCTCAAAGTAACCATTCTGCAAGAACCGGAAACGTCAAAATACCAAATTTCGAAGTTTCAATGAAATCAACATGTCCACATGATTTGAAAATTTTAAATTATGCTCAAATACATCCATTTAGTCATCCAACAACAATTCATAGGACAAAAATCACATTTTCCAACGTTTCAACCAAAATTGAGCTATCGGGCCCATTGGTCGGTTGATTGGTCGATTGACCCAATCGACCAATGAGTCGACCAATGCTCACGAATCATGAAAATTCGCATTATAAGCCTCATTTTCACATTCAAACTTCATTTTAACTTCTTCCACAAGTGAGTGAGCTCTGGGGAAACATCTTCTAAGGTTCTTCCAAGCATCTTTGGGTGATTCAAGTGCTTTAACAACAACACCACAACTCACATTCATCAAACACAAGGTAAGACTAACATTTTCTCTTTCACTTTCATCTTCTCATGCTTGCATTACAATCAAATCCATGTTTTACTTGTATCCATTGTTAGAAATCATGTTTAGGAATACTTAGAAACATATTCCCTAGGTTTTAAACACAATGCCATGCATAGACAACAAGTTCTAACACCTCTTTGCACTTCTCGCAAGGCTTTCGTACCGAAATGTTATCTTTAGAAAAATTTTGATTTCTCACAAACCGCTTGGAGTTTTTGCATGAAATCAATTGCTACATGCTCAAAATGATACTGTAGATATGTCCATATAGTTTGATTTAACAAATTTCAACTTTTCGAAATTTCAATTTTGACCTAGAATGCAAAATCCCCAAATTCCTTCTTGCTGAATTTTTCGCTTTAGATCAATTTTTCGATCGAATTTTATCAAATGAATTTCATAGACATGCAATTCCAAGTATTATGCACATGCTAGTATCTTCAAATCAAATTTCCCCCAAATTTGAAATTTTCTGAAAAATTATGAAAATACCCTTTTGGCTTAAATCTTGAAATAGCACTTAACCAACAATGTCATTGTCTCTTCCACAGATATTCATTATGCCGAGAGGAGTACGCGGACGAGGTAGAGGTCGCATAGTAGGGGCACTCAGAGGTAGAGGTCAGGTTCCTTCAGAGCCTAGACAATATGTCCGAAGACCAGAGCGCTTAGACACTCCACAGGCCGAGTTCCTGTATGAGGCCTACTTCAGCTACTACCAGATCGAGCTAGGACGCCTATTACACCTTTGCCAGCTCCGAGTCTTTAGGATACAGCAGAGGTTTGACACCTTGCAGTGGACTCGTCTCTTCACAGATAATCTGCCTGTATATCCTGAGCTAGTGAGGTTGTTCTTCAACAACCTTACTTACACCGAGGAGGCTAGAGGTCCAAGGCATCCACTTAGACTTGTCCTCAGGAGCAGGGTGCTTCAGACTCAGATTTGTTTTTCCGCCAGGTGGTTAGCCGAGATCTTGCGGGTCCCTCACTACCCAGATCAGTGCGTATGGATACCTGCAGGGGCAGATATAAATAGCTACTTGATGCCATACGAATTGCGTGAGATATGCAACACACTGTGGGACAGCCGCCGGTGCTTCACTCCAAGGAACAGCGGACAGATGACAGATTCTGCACGAGTTATCGGTCACATCGTCGGTTGAAACATCATGCCGAAGGCTGGACATCACCATAGGGTTACAGTGATGGAGGCCATAGTCATCTACCGGATTTACATGGGCTTCGAGATTGACCTTTCCTACATCATACAGCAGGTCATGCTGGATCTGGTTCTGCGGCCTAGCATGCGGAATCTTTGCTATGGAAAGTTACTGACTTTGATCTTCAGGCATTTCGGGGTCAGTTTCAAGGATACACTAGTGGACACTGGTCCACAAGAATACGTCATGGGGACTAGGATGGTAAGTCAGATGGGACTGACACAGACAGTGAGATCTCCTGGTCCAGAGGGTGAGGATGATGATGAGACAGAGGATGAGCATGAGTCAGAGGATAGTGGAGAGGATATCGGTCCTGATAGTGATGATGGTCAGGCCGGAGATGATACTGAGATGCACGAGGCAGTGCCGGAGCATCACGATTTCCCTTCCTCGCACTTCGAGACAGGTGGTCCTTCTCATGCGGTTCCAGAGACTTCGGATCTCAGTGCACAGATGAGATCGATGACTTCCATGCTGGAGAAGATGGGAGTCAGACAGGAGCAGATGTATGAGAGGATGGAGTCACGACAGGATAGGATAGAGTATCAGGTGACTCAGCTTTCAGAGGAGTTCCGAGCTTACAGAGATCAGAGGAGATCACCTAGATAGACTATACTAGGATTTTCTTTTATGCTTTTCAGATGTAGTCGTGGTAAAACTTTTCTTAAAGTTAATGAAGTTCTCTTTGTTTCACTTTATTATTGTGTATTATGCACTTTTCTTTTATTGCATTAAGTGACAATTGTTTAAATATAATTATTGTGCATTATTCAAAAGTATTCAGTTATGCTTCATTAATAGTTTCTAGTTCAAGTGTTCTATTATTCACTTCTAAGAGTAGATGAATCACTTCTGGATCTATGACTCAGGAATGTTCTGTTACTGTTTTCTGTGGTTAGGATTTCCTTGAACTTTGGGCTCTGATACCATTCTGTCACATCCTCCCAGCCGGTACCCTAACTGGCATACCCGAGAGTGTGATCCACAGCCCCGAAGATCAAGTATCGAGGAAATCATCCTCCCACATATACAATAACATAATCATAAACAGGAAATAAATCAAGGTTTAATATTATAAACAAAGTTCAAAACAAAAATGAATAATTAGTATAATCAGAGTGCGGAAAAGATACCGGATATCCAATGATATCAAAAAGGAGTAAAGTGAGATGGAAACTCACTTCACCAAAATAGCGGAACGTAGTATGAAAGTCAAAGGATTTACAACTGAAACAAATGTACTAAGAAATAAACTAAGATCAAGCATCTTCAAGTTTATAGATAACGTCTTCATAAGTATGGACTTCGTCAATCCAATGAATCCGTTCTAACTCTATGCTGTTTTCAAAAGTAGTACGTAGCTTGATCCGCCGGGGGATCATTAGAGTAATCTTGATTGTCGCCAGCACCTTGCGTGTAATACGCTTCATTGGCTTGCGCTTCACCGCATCGCTCTCGTCATAATAATCTGTACGCAGAATAATCTAACAAAAAGAAATATACAAAAGGAATGAGTTTCGAAGAAACTCAGTAAGGTAGTTAATCCATAACATCATAGATAACATGTGGCAAAACATAACATGATGCAATGCAGTATGAAACAGATAAAGTGTGAATGCATCTAAACTCTATGTATGCTGGTCTCTATGGTAGACATGCTTTAAGTCATAGCACCGTACTTCTTAGGGAAAGTCCGCTCACACCCTCAACCATATAAGATATCTTTGGTTCCCTCAACCATTTAAGGTATCTTGGACAGCCGGCTGGTAATGGGTCCTGCATCCCTCTCGGACAAACCATGGTAGGGGGTTAAGTCAACACACTCTCTCACAACCATTTGGCATAAGTACTGGCGCATGTTAGGAAAAAACCTAGCCCAATGCAAGTCATCTACTTAGTTACATCAACTCAAGTCCAGATACTTCCATTCCTCGTCCTTGACGATCCTTTCCGGTATCCTTTCCACTAGAGTCCTAATAGTCCCTAACTACGGACTCATCAACCCTATTGGTTATCCACATATGGTAAACGGGAAGCTCTCATGTCCCCTCACGGATCATCTCACCGGTCTTGAGCGCCCATGAGCCCAAGTCTAGCCATATGCAACCCTCCAATAAATGGCCCCCACAATGTGATTCCCGTCCTCTCACGGGTTGGTTACCGGTCTTGAGCGCCCGTGAATCCCCATTGCTACCACGGGTCGTTCGGTCTCAATACCCTTCCAAATCGGGTCTGATATAACAGGGGTATATCCTAGCCAAACATTGCTAGACATCCCTAGGTATGACAACCATTGATTCGGGAAAGTGTCGATGGGCAACCCCGGAAACATCCCATACTATTTCCGATAATGTCCAAGGACAGAAGTTTCAAAAGGACACCTCCCAATCCCAAACCAAACTTAATCAAACACATTCCGAGATCAGTCATGACATACACAACTAGTAGTTCATCATATAAAAGAGAATGTAAAAGCAAAATCAGATTAAGCAGTAATAAGTAATTCATATAACATGAATAATGAAAAAGATGATATAAACAAGTGCTACTGTTCCCACAATAGGAGATCAGAATTAAAATACAACAACAGTAGGTAATCTCATAGTTTCATAAAGTAGAAACCAAAGAACAAGCAATCTATGTAGTTAAGGAATTAACTGTCCTTACCTTCTAACTTGGATAGGATCTTAAAGAATCAAGTATGATCTTGACTAAACCTGAGAAGACAGTCCTAAACAAGTGCACACAACATGTTAGGAAAGATGCATAAAGGAAAAGATCATAAATCAATCGAAACGGACCAAGATTGAGTTTCTTTGTACTCATTGGTCGATTGATTGGTCTGCTTGGACAGTCGACCAATGCAAACAAAGTGCTCTGCAAGAATCCGAATTTTGTGAATCCAGAACCGAATTCGATGGTTCAAAAGGGTACAAATCAGAGGGGAATTATCATGGTAGTATTCTAGGGTATAGAGGATATCAAATCACAAATCAAATCAAGTTCCCAAATTATAACCTAGGAACACAAAGGTTAACCTACTAGGTTAAACATGGATTATGGGAGAAAAATATTATAATCAAATATTCAAGAATTAGGATATGAGGATTACAGATACAGTAAAGAAAACACATTGATTGGGTTACCATGATTAAACTAGAGGTTCTTGATCTTACCCACGAATTAGGGTTTTACCGTTTTTGGTTCCCTCAGAAAATAATTGTGAGATCTGGATGAAGGGAGATAAATTGTTAGCCAAAAATAACAAGAAGGGTCATTCAATGATGAAGTTTAGGTTAACACAATATTACTCAAAAAGATTTTCCTTCACAAGGGAGGTTACCAAAAGCTCTCTAGACGATCTCACAGGTTAGGATTTCAAAGGATTAGGGTTAGGGTTTCGAAGATTTCACTGGCTGAGGTTAAGATCATGATGATGATCATGGATCTTAAAGATCACGATGAGATCATGGAATAGATGGTTGCAAGAGTGCATCATCTTCTTCCTGATCTCAACGAAGAACAGAATTAAAGAAAGAAAATCAGAGGTAGAAGAAAGAGTGAGTGAAATCATACCTTTGCCGTAGGAAGATGAAGAATTCTTCAAGTCTTTGCGAGAGATCACCAAAGAATGCAAGGGAATGGGTTAGATTAGGGTTCTAACTCGTTCCAGAGGCTTAGGAGGCTTAGGAGGTGGAGTATTCCCGAGATTAGACTTAAATAGAAGAGACAGGATTCAAATTTCAAAAACAGAATCAATTGGTCGATTGATTGGTCGATTGGTCCAATCGACCAATGAGTCGACCAATCAAGACAGCAACTTCAAGATAGGGAATTGAAGGCTCAGATCAAGTCCAAACATCAAGGGGTTTTGCACACCTCTAGAGTGACATACCTAGGAGTTAGAAATGCCTTTGAATCAATACAGAGACCACTCCAAGACCATCAACTAATCCAATCTTCATCCGGGTGCAGTTTCCACCTTTGGGACACTGGCATCAACACTCATGGATTCCAATCCAGCCATCAAGTCTTCAACAGAAATGGCCCAAAGATGACTTTTTGCCCTACTTCGGGTCACTGGACCTACAAATAACAAAGTTTCCGGATTAGGGTCAGGGCTGGGTTTCACACAAGTCCATCATATTTCATACATTTAATACATCATCATGATAAAAGTTAAATCATAACATCGAAATGATCCATCATGAATACAAGTAACAAGAATAATAAGTCATTATGACAAGAGTATATGAAATCACAATACTACTGTTCTAAAACATGTATAGCAGTCCTATGATATTCAAAAGCAGTTAGGAGACTATGTTAACTAAGTAAAAGTTCCAAAACATAAGTACATAGCCTATGTGTTTATGGAGATAACCATCCTTACCTTAGGTTGAGTTGATGATGAATCAAGAATTACCAAGGAATGATCCAAAAGTAGTGTTAAGACCCTAAACAAACATAAATAAGAGATTAGAGAAGAAATTGGGAAGATAGGATGTCGAACGGGTCAAAACGGAGCAAGGTTGCTGTTAGTAGCATGTTTGGTCGATGGCATCGACCAAAGAGGATCGACCAAAATGTCTTTGGGACAGAATAGTGGGTTTTGGGGAATTTGGTCCGAAATTGGTCTTCCGGGGCTCGGATCGATCTGAAACTTGGAGGGATGATTAATAACAATGTAAGAACACTACTAGCAAGTATTATCACAATCCAATGGTCCAAATGAAAACCCCAAATTGAGGTCCTATGTTCTAAAGACAAGAATCCTAGCATTCATGAGAAATTGATGCAATTGAAAGGGAAGCTAAGGAATTAGTTGGGGAATGGGTTAGGAACAAGATTACAATCATTTGCAAGCCAGCAATAAGACTAATCTTACTCCACATCTCAGTCGAGTATAAGAAATCAAGTTGCTAAGCAAGGAATCATGATAATGCATATGTAAGGATCAAGATGCAAGTGAGGCATAGCAAGAATGAAGGAAAAACAAGTATAAATGGGAAGAGACATTCATGGCAAGGTGTTTGCAAGGTTGCAGCACCTTGGCCATGGTCTCATCAGTAAAAAGAAGAAGAGAAGTGGGTAGGATAGAGAGCAAGAGAAAGAATCATACCTTGGAAGATGATAGTTGGAGAAGAGAGACAATGATTGCAATGATTGGGGGCAAGGATCCTTCACAAATATCAAGTGAGTGCCTTGGGAAGCTCCACTCTCGTTCTCAGTGGTCTAAATGAGTGTAATATGGCTCAAAACACGAGGCTAGCTTAAATAGGTGAGAGAATATTCCAACATCTTTTACTCGAATCTGGGCAACTTTGGTCGATGCACTTTGGTTGATGGCATCGACCAAAGAGCATCGACCAAAACAGGTTTCAGCAGAAAATCCAGAAATAGTTCAGCAACTTCGGACAGGGATTAGGAGGGCTATACGGGGTCAAATTGAGTGGGGTTTTCTTCTAAAATTCAATCAAGAAATCTAGTTTCCAGAAATACCTTCGGATTGAGCACGGGAGTTCATTTGGTACTTCAACTAATTCACCCCTCTTTGGTGCCAGATTTTCACTAAACACCGTCAATGTACCAAAGTAAGGGGTATCATCGTCAATGTCCATGGGTTTCGGGTCAAACACCATGTCTTCCATAAAGAGGGCCCACAAGGACTTCTTCATTCACTTTGAGATATTCGATCTACTCTAAGGGGAAGGTCGGGCATAACCTCCTAAGGCTCTCAAATATAATAACACTGAAATTAATGTCTAATATTAAGGTCGAACATCAAACAAGTCTTTCTTTATCTCAAAACAAATAGGGTGTCCTCGTTAGGTTTGGGCTGGATTTTACACTTGGGATCATGTGCGCTCAAGACCGGTAACCAACCCGTGAGAGGACATGAGAGCTTCCCGTTTACTATATGTGGATGACCTATAGGGTTGATGAGTCCGCATTTGAGAGAGTTGGATACGCTGACTCTAGTGAAAAGGATACCGGAAAGGATCGCCTGGGGCGAGGAATGGACGTATCTAGATCTGAGTTGATATAACTAAGTAGATGACTTGCATTTGGCTAAGCTTAACCTTGACATGCGCCAATACTTAGACCAAACAGTTATGTGAGAGAGCGGTTACTTAAACCCCAGCCAAGGTTGTCCGTAAGGTGTACCGACCCATTACCAACCGAGGATGAGTGAATTGAGACCTACCCAAAGAAGTATGGTGCTATGACTTAAAGCATGTCTGCCAATAGAGATCAGCATACATATATAGAGTTACAAGCATATTTGCATATATTGTTTCATATCATTGCATATATGTTTGCTTGTGAGTACATGTGAAGATGTTTATTGTGTTTGGTTTACTTGCTGAGTTCTTTTGAGCTTACCCTTCGGGGGACTTGTTTTTAGATGACATTGCAAGGACGAAAGAGAACCCGTGCCCCAGTACGGAGGACCTTTCCATACATGGTACAGCTCCAGATGTCATTGGACAAGGTAATGAACAGCGAGGCAGCCAACACTCGGATTTGGGCTGCACTGACAACTCCTATTGATGGCAGCCGGCATCGTCTTATTCGTCGATGGGATCGTGCGCTAGATGCTGATCTGAAGCTTCAAGAGCATGACCCTAAAGCGAAGAAGATGAAGACTGAAGAAGAAGAAGAGCCAACTGAAGATGTGGATTAGATTCTCTTGTTTCTTCTAGACTTTTATTTTACTTGTATTATCTTAGAGCTTGCTTTTATTTAGTATCTTGTTATTCCGCATTCTGATGTTCTTTAGTGATCCTTCTGAGATCCTTTCTTGACTTTTATTAGTAAAATACTTGAATACAATGATTTGTTTTTGCTTTTGATTATGTTATTGTGCTAAATGGATATGATCGTTCCTAAACTTGATCTTTTGGGCTGTGGATCACTCCCCGGGTAATCCAGATAGGGTATAGGCTGGGTGGTTATCTGGCGGGATGTGACACATTGAATGCCCAATTTGGTTGGCCAACGTGGTAATGGTCAAAAAGGCAAATGGAAAGTGGAGAATGTGTATAGACTATACAGATCTCAACAAGGCTTGCCCAAAAGACTGTTATCCATTGCCCAAGATTGGTCTGTTGATAGATGCAACAGTAGGATATGAAACATTGAGTTTTATGGATGCATACTCGGGATACAACCAGATCCTCATGAACAAAGAGGACAAAAAGTTTACAAACTTTCATGACTCGATCGTGAGGTTTTTAATAAAGAGTCGTGGCGGGGGGGGTGAAAGGGGGGGGGTGGCTGGGGGGGGGGGGCGAAAAAAGTTTAAAAAACGGGAGGGGGGGGGGGGGGGGGGGGGGGGGGGGGGGGGGGGGGGGGGCAAGAAGGAAAAAAAAAAAAAAGAAAGGGAAGGGGGGGGGGAGGGAAATACGGAAGAAAGGAAAAAAAAAAGTGGACTAAAAAAAGTTGCTCTTTAATTGTAAGAGGGGGGGGGGGGGCTTGATCGGGACCCCCCCTCCAAACTCCCTTTTTTCTTTTGGGGGGGCCCGGTTGGGGCCCGCCGCGCGCCCCCCCCCCCCCCCCCGGCCCCCCCCCCCCCCGCCCCGCGCCGGGGGGGGGCGCCAGCGGGGGGGCGGGGGCCCCCCGGCGGGGGCCGGGGGATCCATGGTTTTAGTCTATCAACAATAATAAATACAAATACAAATAATCAAGAGCAAGAATAGTGCAATAATTATAAAAGGTTACAGGAGTCCAAATACTCCAATAAATATCCAAGAAATAATCAAAGGAAAGAATCAAGAATCAAATGTAATATCGAGTTCAGCGGAAGCAAAATAAATAACTAAATAATCTTCTTTCTCGTTTTCTTTTCTAGATCTAAAAACGGGTTTTCTAAATTAACAAGTAAAGATGTCCTCCAATCTTTCTCCATACAATCATCAAAATCCTGGCAATCTGCCTCCGTCAGCCATCAATGGTTGCTATAAGCGCTCATCAAGCATCTTGAGGAAGCTTCATGCTCTGCAAGTTCATGTATCACTGTCTGTGTCACATCAGCTTCATACGAGAAGGTTCTTTCATATGAATCATCTCCAACTTCCGACGTTGTGCAACCATCTGTACAACTCATATAATATATACAATGAAAGGAATAAGTTCCAACAAACTCAGTAAGGAACAAGCAATTCTCATATATATGTCAATACAATCCACGAATGCACAGATGAAATGATATGGATGGTATGCAGAAATATGAATGCTACTAAAATCTAACTATGCAAGTCTCTAACAGCTGACATGCTTTAAGATATACACCAGCCCTCCTTTGGGTTAGTCTCATCACTCTGATCCGGCAAGGACTGGTTACCTCTGTAGGGATCCTGGGCAAAAAGGGAAAGTCCACACCTGGCTCTCAAACCATGGCTGGGGGTTAAGTCAACACTCTGTCACCACGACCATTGGCAATGAGTACTGGCGCATGTCGGGGTTTCTAATCCAATGCAAGTCATAATGGTAGCATACTATGGAGTCCAGATACTTCCCCTATGGCACCAACCAACTCGGTTCAGTATCCTTCGCAACATAGGAGTGAGAACCCTCACGGACAGGCTACCGCTATTGGACTCCACTCCTTAACCCTATGGGGCGGATGCTCTCATGACTCCTCGTGACACCCGGTCCGCTCCTTGGACGTCCATGAGCCCAACCCTAACATATGCAACCCTACCATTGCATGACCAACAGTGGACCACTGAGTCTCTGCACGGACTGCTTACCGCTGTAGGATGAAACAGAGTCACGTCACCATTGTCACGGGTCACCCGGCTTCAATTCCCCTGCCGAAAGGGTAATAGCATGTGGGGTACCAAGCCATGCAATTCTAGACTCTCCTAAGTATGTCATCAAGTAATCATGATAGTGCTAGAGGCATCAGTGAGCATGTGTCCCATACCACAGCCCTCTGATATCTCTAGCCAAGATATCCCAATGGAATACCCCTTCCATCACAACTACACTACATCACTCTTTATCATACCATGAACAGTTGTGCAATATCATAAAAGATGAAGTACATTAAGGAACACCACAAACAGCGAGTATACAATAAGATTCACATGCTTTATACAATTACAGCAAGTTATATGATCAAAGAATAATAAATAGAACAGCTGAATCATCATGTATATGTAATTGCATATAAACAAGAATGCATGTCCTTACCTGTAATTATGTAAAATTCCTCTAACTTGAATTCCAGAAACTATTATAAGACTTTTACTTGAAACAGAGAACACCTAGGCATAGGGTTACAAGAATATATAAGAGTCAAGAGTCAAAACAAATCCAAAATCAAACTTACACAGACACTGGAAACCGGCCGGTCGCTTAGGTTGAGCGACCGCCACTAGTGACCGCCCCAAAAACAAAGAGTTTCAATCCGAAACTCAAGCTTCTGATCACCCGTTTTCAATCCAGATTTCGAGTGATCATGGCCTAAGTCTCGAATCTAACACTCCCAAAGACAATAGGTGAAGGGAAAACTAACAAGCATCATAAATGGATTACCTAGAAACTCTCCCCTTGACTGGATCTATCCATTAACAAATGCAGGGATTCGTTTATGGACAGGATCTCATCAAGAACATTGGAAATGGAGTACAACAAATCAATTGGGTAACCACTAAAAAAAAGGGGATGGATTCATATCAATTAGAGGTTAAAAAGAAGAGAATTGCAGATGGAGATTCATTACCTTAACCAGAATCACCAAAAATAGAAGAGAAAAGGTTCCATAACATTAACAGCACTTCAGACCTGAATCCCGCACGTTTCCACAGCCACCTAATTGCCCTAGCAATCCCGAACATAATAATGCATTAATAGGGCGAGGGATGCCATTTATAACGAACAGGGGGCAAAATAGGGCAAAACCCCGAAAACAGACCGGGCGGTCGCTTCCAGCGGTCACTTGGTTCAATCAACCGCCACTAGCAACCGCCCCATGTATATTGCTATACAAGGGTGCTTTGCTCATGGGGTTGAAGACCAAGTACAACCTAACCCAAATGAAGACATGGGGGAGATCTTAGTCCGAAAATGAATCTCAATAGGTCTATAACAAAGGGGTTAGGATTTCATCATACATAACCTATGGCTTTCATGGAAAGGCTAGGGGGAATCAAGATTCACCCTAGGGAAAGAGAAACAAAGAATGCACAATCTAAAAAGGTGTTGGGGAGTTTCCAACAGATAAAAGAACATTAGGGTTTCAGATATGGTTGCCTCTTATGAGAGTTGGTTACCTCTCATGAGAGTCCGACTCTCATGAGAGTTACCCATAATTAACTCTCACAAAAACAACCCAAGATAGATAAAGGAACATCTCATTAGTATTTCAAAATAAAGAATGGAATTAGGAAGGGTCTACCAATGAGAGAAAATAAGGTTCTCAATTAAAGTGAAAGGAAAGAAATTCAAATCATATAATTAGGGATTTACTAACAAGAATCCGTGTATCCCACGGAAAGACTAGGGATAGTAAAGATTCACCCTTAGGGCAAAGAATTTACAATCACGAAAGGTTTTGGGGAGGGTCCAATGAATTAACAGAAATAAAAGGATTCCCAATTGGTTACCCTCTCATGAAGGTTACCCAAGAATTTCCCCTCAAAATCTCTCCCTTTTTGGTTTCCAATGATCCAAGGAATATCAGGGATCAACTCCTTAATCATGAGGACACAAGGAAAGGTCATGGTAATAGTATGAGACCTTCCCACAATCATAAAGATAGGTAGAAAATTCAGGGAAAGTATCATCAAGATCTTTGGTGGAGTCTAATTCAAGAATCATCGCCATATGGCTTCAAGAACATAGAGTGAATTGGGGGATTCACTCTAGGGCTAAAAGAATTAGACAAGAGGTCATTACAGTAGTGTAATACCCCTCTCATCATCAGAAGATCAGAAGTAGAGAAGAAAGAATGAAATAAAGAAGAAACGAATTGAATACTAACATTTTAGAAGAGAAACCGATGAAGAAATCTGAACAGATGCTTGAGGATCTTCCTTGGCTTCGAAGGAGAGGTTCTAGGGCTTTTCCCACGTTCTCCAAAGGCTTAGAACAGATTGAGAGTGAAAAACATGGAGTTCCCCCTTTTAAATAGCACAAAGAGTTCAAGAATTACTAGGATTTCACCAAACTGACCAAACTGACCCTGTAGGTTGATTGGTCGCCAAAGAGGAAGTTCTAAGGTCGATCCCACGCTATCAAGAGGTTTAGAAACATAATGGAATAGCTTACCACGAAATTAAAAGAAATAAAACTTTTAAAAACCTTCAAAACAGAAAATTACCAAAATGCCACCTGCCTGGGAAAACAGATGCTTGAGGATCTTCCTTGGCTTCGAAGGAGAGGTTCTAGGGCTTTTCCCACGTTCTCCAAAGGCTTAGAACAGATTGAGAGTGAAAAACATGGAGTTCCCCCTTTTAAATAGCACAAAGAGTTCAAGAATTACTAGGATTTCACCAAACTGACCAAACTGACCCTGTAGGTTGATTGGTCGCCAAAGAGGAAGTTCTAAGGTCGATCCCACGCTATCAAGAGGTTTAGAAACATAATGGAATAGCTTACCACGAAATTAAAAGAAATAGAACTTTTAAAAACCTTCAAAACAGAAAATTACCAAAATGCCACTGCTTGGACAGCTTGTTCAAAAATAGGGATTTAATGGGCCAAACTCCAATATTTTTGGATGGGCTTCTTTCAACACATCATACTACTTACCTAGTAGGGAGGGAATGTCTTTAAACCAGGTCCAACTAGGCTTTAGGTCCATCAACCAAGTTCTTCATTACCAATGAGTAGTTCAACTCCAAATCAAATAAGGTTTCCATAAGGAAACACCATCATCAGTATCCATGGGTTTTGGGTCAAACACCATATCTTCTACTGAGATGGCCCACAAAGACATCTTCCTCATTTTGGGACATTGGATCAACTCTAAGGGAAAGGTCTGACATGGCTTCCTAAGATTTTAAAAGATAGTAAAACTGAAATCACGATCAAACTTCAAAGTCAACATTAAACAAACCCTACTTCACCGAAAACAGATCGGGTCTTCGGGCTAGATTTGGGCTGGGTGTCACGGGTTGGGGCCCTTGGGTGTCATTTGTTGGTGGTGGTGGAAGCGGTGGGTGGGGGGGGGGGGGGGTGGGGGTTTTTTTTGTTTGGGGGGCTGGTGTGTGGGCGGGCCGGCTCTTTTTGGTGCCTTGTTTTTTTTGTGGTTGTTTGTTTTTTGCGGCTGCCCTCTTCCTCTTCCAAAATAGGCTGTTGGGAAATCACACCCAGCACTACTATCACGGGTCACTCTACTTCAATACCCTTGCCAAAAGGGTGATTGCATGATATGGGTTTCTAGACATGCATCTAGACACATAGATAATATGCACATACAGAGTCTTTATGAAATTCAAGGTACTAAGAGAAATGGGCAAACTTGAAACTCTAGTTAGAATATACATGTATGCATTATTATCCCATTCCATCATATCATCATCATCATAATTGTAATTGAAAGTAGATAGCAAGATAATAAATATAATTGAGATCCATGTTACTACCCTTGCATGCATGCCCTACAATAAAGGTGCACAGTCACACAACAAGCATGATACTTATAGGATATAAGATGAATCAAAATACATGATAATATAAGATAGTCTCCCTCACCCTTTCTGATGTTAACACTTTCAAGAGGACCAAAATGTTAGCAATTATAAAGCTAAAAGATCACCCAAGACCTAGTAAAAATAAGTAGAATAGTCTAATTACAATTTAGAACAAAACTAGGGAAAGATCTAACATAGAACGATGTCACTCAATTGGACCCGGGGAAGGCCTGTCAGTCAAGCCTATCGGATTCGTTGACGTCCCCCTGGGCTGCGAACCACTAGGTCTCTTCTTGCTCAAATTTGAAATCCAAACTTTTGGGGACTTTTGGGACTTCAATGGAATAGTAACAATGTTTCAAAAATACCTTCAAAACACTCAAACAAGTCCCCATCTAAAAAAGCCTCAAATTGGTTAATGAAGAGTTGCCTGTAGGTATTTCTAAAATGGTCGATCGGTCTCGAAAGGGTGAAATGAAACCAATCAACACATAAAGGGGTTTGGGGACATGTTAGGAAGCTTCAACATCCATTCAATAGCATTCAATTAGCTCATCTACCAACATTTCTCATCATCAATGCCTACCACCAACTCAAATAACTCAAAGAAATGATGAAAGAGGGTTTTCTAACATTAACGCGCAACTATCTCCACTTTCCGCACACTAGCACTCATCAATCCTCTACAATTTAACCCAACATCAAGCTTTTCTCTTCGCCAAGCTCTCAGCCTCCAAGAATGATTAAAAAATAAATAAATAAATAATCGTTTGTGAGACAAAAGAACTATAAAAGAGGGTTTCAAGACTTAAAAACCCGAAATGCCCTTTTTTTGGGTGGGGGTAGGCAATTAGTTTGACCAACCTCCCTCTGGAGACCGCCCCTAGAACTTTTTCATACAAATGCAATTTTTGACGGGCTTTAGAGGGTAGAAACCTGTAAACATGCTTAACTCAATAGTATATTGTACCTTGGCATTGGGGTCTTCCTGCATCAATTTTTGTGCATGCCAAAATCACCTTTTTAACCCATCTTGATTGACTTTCTCTCACTCTTAAAATCCAAAATGGTGGTCCGTTCATCTCCAGCATTATCCATATCCACGAGTTCAACTTCCAGATCCTTGACCTCGACTTGGGAGGCCCACAACTATCTTCTATTAGCGCTCCAGGTTCGTGGACCTTAAATGAAGGTTTGTCAGGTTAGGATTCTAGGGGGATTTCACAAAGTGTCATTGAAATTTTCCCTTCTTTTTCTAAATTCCCTAATTTAATTTAGAAAAATAAAGTATAGCATAGGGAGAAAAGCAAAAGCAAACAACCAATGAGACTACCTAATCACATTCCCACACACTCAAGATAAAAAAGTCACCGTCGACAATTGAGTACCCTTCACCATCGACAACTAGTATTCACGTGTATTTCTCTCCATTTCGAGCTGAATGAGTGATAGTCATTCTTCTCTCTCTCTCACTCATTTTAAAAGGGTGGTTTATATTAATATACTAGAAAGGAGGGTGGGGACTATTACATATACCATCAGGGAGGATAGAATGTTGACCTCCACACTAGAAGGTGTTGGCTATTACCAATTGAGCTGACCTTTGATGGCAAAGATAGTCATTCTTGAATGATTTGAGAAGGCTGCTCTTTCATTACTAATTATGCTAAAAAATCTACTACCATATTAGTCTCACAATAATAGTGACTGAATTTCACAAACAATTGAGTCAAAGTATTGTTTTAAAATCAGTCACCTCTTTGGTATAAACCATGGAATCTAGTTCTTGTTTATCAAAATTACTACTATTGTCAGGGGTGCCCCCGGGGGGAGGGGGGCTTCACCCAGTTTTTTGAAATTTCTTTTTAGATGCCCCTCTAGCTCTGGCTCTCTTTCCATGTGTGAGATACTAGAATTTCAACCCCCAGTTCAACTTCTTCTTCTTCTTTTTGGTGAAACTTCCCAATAGTGACTCTTCTGGCCTGCCCTAGAATGCACTATGTGCTCCTCTAACACTTTTACACCAGACATTGTTTGGGGTCTATGGGGGACCTACTAGAGATCTTATCTCTAAATTATTTTGTTATATTCAAACATGGCCCCACACAATATCTGTGGTGAAAAAATGTCATGGAAGCACTATGTGCTACTCCAACAGGGAGGTGATCCAAACTCCACCTGTTGAGTTTGATGAAGCAAGACTAATAGGATTGAATAATCTCCCAAAAAAATTGCTTGGATAACGTTGTGGAAGCTTTGGACACTGCGTCTGGCCTTTCTTGGCTAAATAATATTCTTAACCTAACCACACCATGGATCTGACAACATTAATTGTGTTCCCACTTTCGGAGTTGTTGATCACTAAATGCAAATCTTTGCTTTTTCTAATGTTTTAAAATCTAGGTTCCATTTTCTCTCCGAAACCTTGACTTGTTTTTCTTTCTTTGAATCACTTTAAGCTAAGATTGTCTGATCCTATCTCATGGTATGTTAATCTCTAGTCATTTGAGAGTTCATCTTAATCTTAAAACAGGAGAATTCTTCCTTTGTTAGCTGATCAGCTTGATTGTGATAATAGAAACATGTTCCAGTCATCTGGGTTTTCATTGAAATGATCTTCGAAGGACCTAGAGACCACTTGTATCTTGTGGATCCATTACAGGAGACCTAGTCACTCAATAAAATAAAGAACCTCTAGAGATAAATTTCTTTTATGGTAAGGTTCCTGCAAAGTGGGTTCTTTTGTAAACAATTTCTTCTTCTTCGATCTCCTTCTAAGTCCTAACCATGCATCCACATTTCTTACTTTTAGTGGTTCCAGATAATCTGACTATTTACTTTTTCTTCCTCTTATTCATCTACATCAAATCTCACCTTATCTACGTAGTAGAGTTCATATAAGAACCCTAACCCTGAAACAACCATTAAGAATGACCTGAAAGACACTGATAACCAGTTGTCGCAGTGCTCTCATTTTTAATAAACTTTTTGAATCTCCTTCCAAGTAAGACGGTGTTTCTGGGCTTGCTCAGAGAGAGCAGGTGAGGGGCTTTCATTTTCCTTGTGGGACCTTTCAATGTTTATATTCACCTTTGAAGAAGATAAAAGTGGTCCTTCAGGTTGGAGTGTGGAATGATAATTCCATTAAACAAGTTCTAGAAGATGAGTCCCCATCACAGGCTATCTAAGGCTGCAACAAGTTTCTGTGTTTTCTTTACCGATACGTCTCAGAGACACAAAGCAGAAACATTAACTAGTTTCTCTAATTCAATTGATTAGGCATAATTCCTGAGCTGAAGAACACAATTAGTTTCATCATCAAGTAATACCAGCTAGTCTTCAGTGTTTGAAAATGTGTTGTGAAGATATTATGTAGAAGGAATTGAAAATATGGGACTGTTTTGTGGAAATTACTCTCTGAATAAAAATAGTATAAAAATGTCTCGACAAGGAAGTTTTAGTTTGGAACCTCAAACATATTTAGCAAACGGTAGGTAGGTTAGTTGTTTTTCTGGGTGAGAGGATACCTACTTAGTTTCATGGAGTCCCTTCTCAGACAAGGTTGGCCTGTGAGATGAGAAAAATAATACAATATCACCTTCGTGTCGAATAGGAGCTTTCACTCAATTCCATCTCTCAAAGAGAATAATCAGAGCTTCACCATATATGTCGATTTCTCGATTGTCTCTTTAAAATGGCTTATTTACTTCTCCGAAGGAGTTAAAAAGAGACAGACAAATTAGGTGCTAGCATATGTACTTTGACATACCAGATTTTCGCTGGAAGAAAACTTTTGAGTAGAAAACTTGAATCCCGATCATCTCCCCGTTGGGGGAGCCCCGATGGCTTCCTGACCACAAAATCCAGTGGGTCCCACTGGTGGAAAAAATATATATATAGTTTTTTTTCAAAAAGTGTTTTTCACCGTGGGCCCCACTGATCTTTGTGGTCAGGAAGCGTCCCGTCGAGGTCGCTGATCCGGACTCGAAAACTTGAGGGTGAACCTGGGTGGTGTGATGATAATATTGCTCCATTGTATTAATAGTGGTTATGGTTTTGAGTGTTGGGATTAAATGATTCTGTCATCGGTTAATAAGTATATTAAATGCCTATTTACCCTTCTTTCTTTTGGTCCCCATTAAAAGGAAAATTGCATATAGCCCCCTGAATTTTGAATCAATTACATTTATTTTCCTGGAAAAAAAATCTGTTATAAGTGCCATGTTGTTAAGTATTGGGGTTAAATGATAATGTATTATATTAACCTAAAGGAAGTAGTATAAGACTCCCTAAAACACAGTAAACTGAGAAATTTCAGAGATAGTAGTTGTAAATGATTCGAACTTCATGGGGCTTGTATGTAGTTTGCCTTTTAAAGAGCATTAAAAAAAAGGGTACAATGGGTATTTAATATATTCGTTAACCGATGATATCATCATCTAACCCAAACACTTAACAGCAAGGAACGTTTGTAATTATTTTTCTTAGTAGTAATAAATGTAATTGATTCAAAATCTCAGGGTCTACATGTAATTGCCCTTCATTAAAAATCTACATTATATTTTCTTCCATCACATTGATTGGTCCCTGAATCATGTTAAATTTCTCTCTCCATAATTCTTAAAATCTTTTTGTTTTTTCATGTTCTTTGGTCTTTGAATTAACAAAACTTACTTACAACAAAACGGAAAACATGAGGATGCTCAATCACAAAAGAGGAAACCCATCTTCTCTTATTTCTCTCCAATTACAAATGATAACTGGAAGCATAGAAGGAAGAGAGCGACAGCAAGAGCAATAGAGAGAGAGCCTGTAGGCCTAGCTAGTTTGGACTGTTTGGCTGGTGAAGGCTGTTGCATGTTGAATGGTCAATGGCTTCTAAGCAAAGAACTCTTTACCTAATAATAACAAATAACTCTGACTTTCTCCAAACCCGGGGAAAAAAATTCTCTGTAATAAAGCTAATTTGTATTAATAAGTTAATAACAAGACAATTAATTAAGGTTAAACCTCTTTCGTATTTTATATTAACGTTTGATCTTCTGCCATAAGACTTCCCCTGCAAAGAGAGACGACCACCCAACCCTAAACACATACAAAATATTCTTCACCTTGGGACTCTTCACACTGACATGCCTTGTCTCTTCCGATTCAAAAGAGTCTTTTTCAGGCTTCACTGCCGTGTCCAACATCTCTACAGACTAACTCTTTTCAAAATCAAACTACAAGTTTTCATGTTTTCAGCTACATTTGATCTTTTATTGTCAATCAAGAACTGCACACCTTCCGTGGAATTGTTACAAAAAATAAATTATTTTCACTTTTTGATACATCTGGCGCATATTTCATGGTTTCCAAGTTTCAATAATCTGGAAATGATAGTTCATCATGGAAAACAACAATTAAATGGGGACTAAAATTTGATACAAATGAAGCAATCAATTGGAAGAAAAATATATATAATAATAATAATACAATAGACACTATTTTTTTTCCTTTTTTTTTTTTTTTGGTACGGTATAAACCTATGAATTTCTTCTAAACTATGATTCTCCATTTTTTAAAGCAAACCATGAATGGAGACTTTTAGAATGTGCAGAGCAACAGTTCAGAAATCTCCTTCTGCTATGATGTGATGGGCCAAGATAGGCCAGATGATTGGCTGCAAAAATGATAAATGTCAACTGTCATTATCTACAATCACCTAAAAAAGTAGAAGAAACAAACGAATAAGGGAAGATTGAGCTAAAAGATTAAGAGATGAATACTCACTTCATTAATTCTTTCCAACAAAAATCACTGGTATCGTTATCCAGATTGAATTCTCCCAAGGCATCAAAACTGGTTGAGGGAGCTGAGATTTCTTTCGGGATGAACTTGCCATCCAGTTGGCACACTGTGGTAGAGTCTGATGAGGTTGCTGAAACTGATGCAGCAGTGAGGTTTGGATAAGGAGTGGCATATGAAGAACTGTTAAAGTTATTGTTGCTGTTGTTGTAGTAGATGTTCTCATTGTCGAGAACACTGGCTGATTGTGAGACTCCAAAGCCAGGAAAACTAGATTGCATTTGAGAAGGGTTGAGAGAGAGGTCAAGTGGGGTGTTGAGAAGTCCTTGGAATTGGTTGTTTGATTGGACATATCCATTCAGGACACAATCTTGAAGATGATTTAAACCCAAGAGATTAACTGCTTCCATATTTGCAGGTGCAGAAGAGTTGACGAGTTGAATTAGATTCAAAACTTTGATTTTGGCCAACTCTGCAGCATCTACTTGTAGCCTGAGAGCACCATCCAAGGGATTCATCTGATTGAGAAGACTTGCAGCAGCTAACAAATGAGGCAGTTCTGAAAGGAAAGTGAGATCAGTTCTTGGTCTGTGGGTTATTGGATCAATACCCATTTGAAGTAGCTTTTTCCTCAGATGTGTGTTCCAGAAGTTCTTGATCTCATTATCAGTTCTTCCAGGGAGATGGGCAGCAATTGCTGACCATCTGCAGCAATAGAAACGAAAGAAACTAAATCAGTTCATGCATGGGAAAATATTTCTAAAACCAGTCAATTCAAGCAAAAAAGACTCACTTGTTTCCAAGAACTGAGTGAAGTTGGATAATAGTTCGCTCTTCTTCCTCAGAGAATTTTCCTCTTTTGATATCTGGTCTTAGATAATTAGTCCATCTTAATCTGCAACTCTTCCCACATCTGTTCAATCCTGCAAGCTTTGGAAGGGCTCTCCAGCTTCCGTGGCCATGTTTCTGAATATAATCCATGAGCTTCTGATCTTCTTCTGGTGTCCATGGACCCTTCTTCAAACCTGTTTCCTCACAACAAGGTGATCTCCCCATCATTCCTGTAAGTACAGATTGAAATCAATCTCTATATCAAATCTGTATTCTGGGTGATCAAGTAGGTCTAGGCAATAACAAAATAGTTGAATAACAAACAATGGAAGAAATAGAGAAACCAACCTGAGAGGCTGATATTAGATTATGTGTTAGTGAATAAAAGTAAGATCTAGTTGGGAAAATCTAAGAGAGAGGTGCTGCTTTTATAGTGCTTTAATGCTTGGAAACAACAAGGCTTTTCAATCCGATACACTTTGTGTGTGGAAGACGCATTTGCCCACGACAAGAAGTCAATGTGATATCATTGCAAAGGAAATCAACAAACATGTCAAAATGAGTCATTTTAATATTAATAATTTAATGCTTATATTAACGTTCCAAAATTATCCTATTATCTTCTTGTTAATCATTTTTTTTTCTTTTTCTTTCAGTAAACGTACGTTAATCCTACAAGGTAAGAAATATGCGTAGATATCAAATGTGAACATAAGTTATGAACTAGAAGTGTTTCTTCTAATATTAAATCCTTAATCAATGAAACAATAACTTGAGAAAGAAACTACTAAAATATTTTAAATGCATCAACAAGTTTTAGGATCTATCCACCATTTGTAAATGCATTCTCCCTGATTTCTAAGTGCTGATCGAAGAAGAAATTAAACTTCTGTCAGAGAGAGTTGCACTTAATGGTTACCTATTTCGGTTAACAAAAAAGATAAAATAAATAGGAGAAAAATGACTTTTAGGTAGTCTTGAGTTGTGCTCTCTCCACACTTCTTTACCTCTCATTTATGAGGGGGTCTCAGTTGTGAGCACTAACAATATGGACAAAAAATAGGTTATTTTTGAATATATGATAAAGGGATGTCGGCGAAGTACAATCCTCTACCCTCGCAAGTAAAAGATTTCAACTCTTCTTTGGAATGAGTTATGAGTTTATCATTAACCAGATCATAGATGTCTCTCATAGTTTTATTATTTGGACTTTTGGAGGGCTTGGATGTCTTCCTTATCTACTCAGTATTTTTTCACAGCAACTGCTAAGATCACCAATTCAATCAAAATCAAGAATAAAAGATTAGACTGTTGAACTGCTAATCCACCTCCAACATTGCTATCAATAAAGATATAACCCATATCATAGGAAGATGTTGAATACTCGAAAACCTATACATCTTGATTTTAGATCTATACATGTCATTCATCTCTTCCCACCAGGAGGTGTGTTCCAATCTCAATAAAGCAAATTGGCTTTAAATTAATCATTTTATACTCTCACGTGCTTAGTCATTTGTACATGGAAGTCCTTTTTTTTTATCGATACTTTTTTATATAGGTTAATGATGTGCATGAACTATTTGCAGCAAAAAAGAGAATGCTAAGATGGATGAGTAACAAAAGCAAGAAGTAGAAGAGAATGAATGATCTTATTATAGATGACCTAAGAATAGCTCCGATAAATGATAAACTATAAGAAAGTCGATTGAGGTAGTATGACCACATTCAATAAGGCCTTTGAATGCCCATATATAGAGAAACTATTTAATCCTGATTGAAAGAATTAGAAGACCTAAGGATATATCTAAGATAACTTTAACGGAAGTGGTAAGAAATTATATGAATATCTTAGTCTTCGTATCTAGTATAACTTCAAAACAAAGCTATTGGAAGGTAAAAATTCATGTAGCCGACCCCATTTAATTGAGACAATGCTTATCAAGGGCCACATATACACTACTCTAAAAAGAATTCTTCTCTTAAATATGTAAGCCAGATGATTGATACCCACTGCCCTGGGATCTCTAATTACTTAATTGATTAATACAGTAAAAATATGATATGAAGTTCGAGAATGTGTGAGGGGGTGGGGGTACTATATGATATGATATTTTAAATCAGTGGGTCCCACAAAATTTATAAAACTCGCTATCAGATCTTCTCTTCCTCTACAAGGCAGCAAGCCTATATGTTCCCATAACAACATTAGTTGTTGAGCCCTGGAAGGGAAACGACATGCATAAGGAACCAATATAGCTACATCAAAACTAGGGTGATTTGACAAGTGGCTGACATATAAAAGAGGTTTAAAATGATAATTATCTTAATTAAGAAGCTAATCTCCCTCTTGATTGCCATTGACAGGAGAAAGCATCTCAACACACGCAAGTTTAAGTAGCCATCTTCATCCCCAAGGGGGATGTCCACCTAACCCTCAAGCCTTAGAGCTGCTTCTCTGTTTCATCTTATTGCTAATTACCCAATTTAATATTCATCAACTGGGCATATTTTATTTTCCCTCAAAATTGGATTTGTGAATGATTGGTAACTCTCACCAAATACTGACTAAAGAGTGAATGGTTAAATAACAGAAAATTATTTTGAAAATAATACTGTGACGTACGTCAACATTTTTATTTTTTTTTGGGACAAAGGAATTTTAATATATAGGGAATAGAGTTATTATACTCACCACCAAAAAGTTGAACCCATAATCTCTTCACTAAGTGATGTTCCGCCATTAAATTTGAGATGGATTAGACCGATCTATTGTAGAAATAGATTAGAATTTAGTATTACTATTATAAGTAATTATGGTCCCTCCTCCAATTACTTAGTCTTTTAGTTGATCACTAGGTCAACTTCTCTACTGATGTAATGTACTTATAGTACATGATTATACATTGGATGCGTTAAGCTGTGAAAATAGACGAGCTCGATTCTATAACTTGGGCGTAGTTTGAAGTAGCTTAAGCCTTGAGTCCTGACTCAGTGCCTGTAATTTTTGAACATCTACTCATTGTCAACGTTGGAAAACTCAGCTCAAAGACGGCTAATGTGGGTTAAATCTATCCATTTGTTAATTCCCAGTTTTTCTTCACATCTTGTATTATTTATATACTTGGCTAAAGTGCAAACCCAATGCCCAAAGCATCTTTTATTTACAACACTAATCTTCAAAAGACTAGCATAGTCCATACCCTTGAAGATTACCTTTTATTATAATTTAGGGATACCTTACTTAATAATCAATAGATACCCAAACCCAACTCTTCTAACCCTTAAGGTTTATTTTAATTCACTTCCCCCTCTATTATTGATAGTTTCTTAAGAAAGTGGTCTTCAACTGCTCCTAACTGCACAGGTCAGCTCTACCAAACAACTACTTATACATACTTTATGAAACCAACATCCTTTTTCAGATTCATTAAGAAAACAATAATGAATTGAAATAGTAAACAAATTGTAAAGAAATAGGCCGGCAAGGTTTCCAACCATGTGTGGAAATTAAGCAGGCAAATTAGAAGGATAAACTGCGGATGATATTGACAGTGGAGAATAGAAGATGTAAGATATTTGAACTGTCAACCAGAATCCTTGCTGTTGTCATTATGTCTTGTGGAATTAGGATGATTTTTTTCACTCTTTCTAAAACACCCTTTGGCTTCTCTTTTTATTACTAAAACAAACCCATCCTCCTAAAAAAAAAAATCCACCCTCCCATAATGCCACTATTTCCTAACGAAATTATGAAAGTGTTTTTTTTTTCTTTACTTCTAAATTTTATGATACACAAGCAAACCATTTAACCGAAATTCGATTTGATTTAATGCAACCTGTTAGTGAAGCAATGCAAAAGTATACATAAAATAAGATTTACGTGGTTCACGCAGAGACTACGTAAAAACAAATAGAACGTTACCGCTTTCAACCCTTCTCAACCTTTTGAAAGATTGTAAATACAAAAACAGGCGAGAACTTATTTAAAAAAAAGAAAAAATATATATCATGTGTGTCAAAAACATCTAAAATAGCAAGAAAGAAAAACAATCAATTATTTTAAAGATCCCAAAATTCTAAATAAGACATATACCTATCTAATAATGACCAACATCGAAAAACGATAATCCAAGCAAGTTTGGCCCCGAAATGTTTTACATGGAGAAAATTGATCTCCACCACATACATCCACGTATAAGATTATATTTTGATGCTGTAAGGGTACATATGCATGGTTTTCTTTCTTTCTTCTTATGAATCTTCTTAGACTGAGAAATGGTTGAAGCTTCATGCAAGGTACACTCCCAGAATTCCTTGTCTTTCTTGATTTTCTAATCTTGTAATGAAGTGCTTTGAATTTCATGAAACAACATCTATCAAAAAAGCAAAAGAGAAAAGACTTTCTTAATAATGGGTCAACA
Source organism: Hakea prostrata (assembly GCF_041222555.1). Lineage (NCBI taxonomy): Eukaryota > Viridiplantae > Streptophyta > Magnoliopsida > Proteales > Proteaceae > Hakea > Hakea prostrata. The sequence continues at coordinate 8,850,834 of NC_142605.1, forward strand.
TTATTATGATTCCACTATATTTAAATTAAGGTTTTCAAAGGGTATAAAAGTCATTTCACATGCTTAGTTTCAACCAACTATAGTCAGCTCCAGGTTTAATATGTAGAGAGTGACATCACCATATTTAAATGTCAATGAAGGAGTTAAGAAGAGGGTAGGATATGCATGGCTTTTCCTCCTACCTTACCTCATTGGTTACCTCTGCAAGTCTCTTAATAACAAACCATACTAAGAACTCAGAGACAATTTTGCTTTTTGGGTTTCTTACCAAACTAGTTAATCTCAGTTCCCTTCTCCAGTGCATAAAAAAAATTACCTAAAAAAGTGTTTCTTAATTTAAAATTAAGAGACAAGGATTAATGCTAACCACCTTCATAAACAAATAATATGATACGTGAGTTTATAGATATTATGAAGTATGATTCATCAAAATAAACATAAATTTTCACAAATTAGTTACATTCGACAGTCAATTTCATGAAGAGCTTTAGAATGAGAGATCCTGTCTGATCATGTTATTATCAAATTGAAGTAATTTCTTAGTAAAGATCTTAGTGGTTGTTAAGCTACTAACCATGCTGTCTTAATCCAGGAAACGTGTTAGATTTGTATATAATCTTTGATTAGAGGACTTTTCCTGTCTAGGGTTTATTGATCTTTACTCCTTCAGTCTTACCCCCTAATCATCTTCCACGTCATGAACCTTAAAAGAAGATATGGAAAATGGTTTATAAACATTTAACTAGATTCTTAAACATTGGAAAGATCATTGATATTTCTTGACTAGCAATTCACCTGTAGAATACCAACTTCTTCTATGTTTTGTTTTGATGATGATTAGTTCACGGTTTTAATTAATTTTTCTTCTCAAAATGAAAGATGATTAATCAATTATAATTATATTTGAGTTAAATTTGTTATTTATATACGTACAAGTAGCCATTAGTGTAGATTGAAATGTGTATATATAACATAAATTAGGAGTATTTATTCTCCAAAATAATCAATTTTCAGTCATATTATTGGATGTTTAAATTTCCTTAATTCCTATTTATGATTAGAAGATGATCAAACCACCATGTAGTTGTTTTGTTCTTTTCTTTTCAATCCCTCGCATACCTAGAAATGTCAATGTTTTTGGAGACGTTCCTTGACCAACCTGGTCAAGCACGGTGTTTTGCAAGTTAGATCAACTTGCACTAATGAACAGGTTCAAAAAGCATGGTGGTAGTAGATCCAAATTGTAAGCTGGAAGCCAAAAGAATGATCTTGAGACTCATGCGACCTGACAAGAGGAAGTGTCACGAGTGCAAGAACATTTCTCCCTTGTAATGACCCATCTTCTGGCTCGTCCAACCAGAACCATTATGTGACAATGGATAAGTACAACAAGTTGCAAACGCAGATCTTGGAACTTAAAGATTTACTTAGGGTCAGCATCTGTTAGTAGGGGATTCCGCATGGGCCCAATCCTTTCCTCACCGAGTAGCAGAGGAATCCACCCCAATTGCCTCTTGAAGGAGGGCACTAAGACAAAGAGTTAAAGCAAGATGATATCGACCACCTCTGCCCGACCCTTCCCCGTGACCGTGTCAAAGGAATTAAGTCAAGCGAAAAGTTAAGGTTGGTGATCCAAGAGGCAGATGTCACATCCACCCAGCCGGTACCCCATCGGACATACCCTGGTATGGGATCCACAGCCCCAAGGATCAAGTATCGAGCAACCATGCCTCCCACATACACGATAACACAATCATGAACAATAACTATTAAGGTAAAAGCATATAATGAAAGAATCATGGATAAGATACTTGATCGAGAGAGAGAGAGAGAGAGAGAGAGAGAGAGAGAGAGAGAGAGAGAGAGAGAGAGAGAGAGAGAGAGAGAGAGAGAGAGAGAGAGTATATCAATGGCAGCAGAAAGTCACTCCCTCAATGGCAGCAGAAAGTAGATAATTCAAGTAAGGTTACAAGTCCAAAATTTTAAGAGTACATCAATGAAAATTAAATTACAAATCCAAGTTCCAGAATAACAACATAAGACCTAGGCTAAGGTTTCTTCGGTCTTATACAATACGTCCTCATAAACATAGATATAAGAAACCTAGCACGGCCGCTCCCACACCAGTACCGGACTAATCCTGGTACGAAGCATGATCCTCTTCGGTACCCTCACCGTGATCTTCATAGTAGCTACTACCTTGAGGGTAGTATAACTCATCATAGGGTGCCTCATAGGATGTGCCATCAGTCTCTTCAAAACCTACAGAATAGTCTAACAAAACAATTGCACAAAAAGAAATGAGTTCAAAAAAATTCAGCAAGGCAGTTATTCCATAATACATAAACCATATGTTACAAGTCATAACATGATGCAAGATGTATTGAACATAAGAAACAAACCCTAATGATCGGAGACGAAACGGAAGCAAAATAGAGAAAAAATGGAGTTACTGACTTTGTGGGTCGATTGGCTGGGCAGATTGGCCCAGTTGACCCAGTGAATAGTACGGAATAGAAAACCCTAAATCGGCCATAACTTCTTCATTTGAAGTTTGATTACTCTGAAATTCGAAGGGGATTTCCCCATAAACATATTAAGATTATCTATGAAGGTCTAAGCATCAAAAAAGGTCAATGGAATAGAGTTCTATTCGAACCATAAAGATTAGGGTGTTACCAAAGAGAGTCCGTGTATCTCATGGGAAGACTAAAGAGAATGGGAATTCACTCTAAGAAAGAAAGAATAGTATTTCAAAATCAAGAATTGGCATTGGGAAGGGTCTTACAAGAAAAAGAAAACAAGGTCTTCGAATGGACACCCATTCTTGAAGGTTACCTTAAAATTTCCCTTCAAAATCAACCTACAGTAGATTCTCAAAGTAAAAGAGGGAAAAGGGATTCACCCAAAAATTATGGGAATAGAAGGAAAGGTTGTAACATGCAATGGCGTGATACCTTTCTCATAATCACAAAGGTAGATAGAGTAACTCATGGTCTCATGCCAGATCAAAAATATGGAACATCACCATATGGCTTCAAGGGAGAATACAGAGTGAATGGGGATTCATTCTAAGACAATGTGTCACATCCACCCAGCCGGTACCCTATCTGGCATACCCGGGATGTGATCCACAACCCCAAAGATCCATAGTCCAGGGACCACACCATCCACATCGATGATAACACAATCATGAACAATCAATATTAAACTAAACAATTGATAATAATAAAATTCAGAAATGAGATACCAAAGATAATCAGAGTGCGGAAATAAATATCTTATCAGATAAAATTAAGAAGGCAGTGGGCGGAATCCACTCCTTCAACCAAGCGGAAAGTGAGGTCAAAACTAGATAATTACAAGTCTCAAGTTATAAGGATAAATCGAAAGTTATTACAATTCTTCCAAGTTTAACAAACATAAAAGAAAGGGAATGGGCCTCTACGCATAAGTCTCCTCCACAATAAATAAGTTCTCTTAAAAAATGAAGACCATAGAGACCCAACATGGTTGCTCCCACACTATCCCAGGGCTAACTCTGATACGCCGAAGGATCTTCTTCGGTACCGTCACCGAAGTCTTCATGGTAGATAGCCTCCGGATAGTAGTATGGGGTATCAGGGTTTGCCTTTGGAAACGTGCCATCAGAATAATCACCTGCAGAGTAGTCTAACACAACATTGCAACAGAAAAGGAATGTTTTGAACTCAGCAAGGTAGTTATTCCACAACACATAAGCCACATGATAACAATAATAAGATAATGCAGATGATATGAGACATATAATGCAATATGATTCTACTCTAAGTATGCTGGTCATCTATGGTAGACATGCTTTAAGCCATAGCACCATACTTCTTTAGGTAGTCTCAGTCACTCATCACCGGGGGGAATTGGGTCCTGCATCCCTCTCCGACAAATCCATGGTTGGGGGTTTCGGTCACCACTCTCTCACATCACCATTTGGCCTAAGTATTGGCGCATGTCAAGGTAAAGCCTAGCCCAATGCAAGTCATCTACTTAGTCATATCATGTCAGTTCCAGATACGTCCATTCCTCCCCTCTCGGGATCCTTTCCGGTATCCTTCACACTAGAGTCACGGATATTACTCACCGAACTCATCAACCCTATTGGTCATCCACAAATAGTAGATGGGAAGCTCTCACGTCCCCTCACGGATCATTTCACCGGTCTTGAGTGCCTGTGAGCCCAAGTCTAGCCATTTGCAACCCTACCAATAAATGGCCCCTTTTAGGTATCCGCAATGCAATTTATGTCCTCTCACGGAGTGGTTACCGGTCTTTAGCGCCCACAAATCCATACTACTACCACGGGTCGTTCGGTCTCAATGCCCTTCCGAATCGGGTTTGATATGATAGGGACATCCTAGCCAAACACCACTAGACAAGTCCTATGTATGTCATCCAATAACCCGGGAAAGCTTCGATGGACATCTTCGGAGAACATCCCATACTATTCCCCTGCGATGTCCAAGGACAGAAGCACTAGTAGGGTACTCCTCAATCCCAAGTTATACTTAAGCAATCACATGCCCAAGTTCATCATATCAATTCACAAGATACAACATCATAGTAAACATTCTATTCATAAAATTGACATAATTCATCATATATTGAAATTGATAAACATAATAAGGCATTGTAATAAAACAAATGTGAACACAATGCTACTGTTATAAGGCATATGTAGCAAGTCTAAAATGGTAAGAACATGAGATAGAGACTATGTTCACTATGTTAGGAATATCAAGTCAAATCACACATCCTAAGTAATTGTAGCGATAACTATCCTTACCTTGAGTTGGGGAAGAAGATGATCTGATATCACAAGCAAGTGGCCCAATTAGTCTTAAAACCCTAAACAAACATATATGAAGGATTAGAGAAGAAATTAGAATAATCGGAGATCGAATGAATCAAAACTAGGCAAAAGTTGCTGACAGCAACTCTGTTGGTCGTTACATTGGGTTGATGGTATCGACCAACAAGCATCGACCCAAAGAGTTTCGGACAGCAAGCTGGGTTTTTGGGTTTTGGCCCAAATTTGGTCTTCCGGGTCTCGGATCGATACGAAACTTGGGGAACAGTCTAAACAGACTATAGAGACCTCAATTATCAAGGAATTAACATCATCCAATGGTCAAATTAGAAATCCCCAATTTGGCATATCAAGTTCAAGAGTTGGAAATCATGGCATTGGTTATTACTTAATACAAATTGGGGTAAAACATAGTGGATTAGGTAGGGAATAACTTAGGAGCAATATTGAAATCATATGCAAGGTATAGATTAGGTTAATCATAGGCTTTATCTCAATTTTGGTAAATAAAGTAGGTTGGTAAGCAACAAATCATGGAAATGCATAGTAAATGATCAAGAGGTAAGTAAATCATAGTAAGATTGGGGAAAACATCAATTTATGAGGTAAAGAAGACTCATGGCAAGGTGTTTGCAAGGTTGCAGCACCTTGGCCATGGTCCAAATAGTAAAAATGAGAATAAAGATGAGTGAGAAAGAGACTAGGAGAGAGAGTCATACCTTGAGAGTAGAGTAAGAGAGTGGAAGTGAGTGGTTGGCAATGATTAGTGGGGAAGATGCTTCACCATTACCAAGGAGGAGTTCTTGGGAGTCTCATCCACGTTCTCAGGTGCCTCAATGATTAGAATAGGGTTCAAAACACGAGGATGGAATAGATATAGTAGGGAATATTCCACAGAATCAATAATTCGGATTCAGTAACACTGTTGGTCGATACATTGGGTCGATGGTATCGACCAATAGTATCGACCAAGACATGTTTCTGCAGAATTTTTCCAGAATAGTTCAGCAACTTTATGTGTGGACTTGGAGGGCTATACAAGGTCAAATCGCATGGGGTTTTCTCCTATAGTTCACTTAAGAAGTCTAGTTTCGGGGAATACCTTCGGATTTTGCACAGGAGTTTGTTTGATATCTCAATTGTCTCACTCTTCATCAGTGCACAGATTCTAACTTAACACTGATAATATGCTCAAGGGAGGAGCAACATCATCAATGTCCATAGAATGGAGTTCCGACACCACGTCATCAACTAGTAGGGTCCACAAGTCCCTTCTACCACCACTTCGGGTCTTCGGACCTACAAACACAGCAATTTCGGGGTCGGGTAAAGGTTAGGTAAAAGCTGGATTTTACACTATGAGGATCAGAGAATAGGCGATTACAGAAGTATTATACCTTCCTCACAATCAACACAAATAGAAGAAATAGTAGAGAGAGTAGATCTAAAGGGAAACAGATCGACTACTAACCTTGTAGAAGAAGATTCGACAGAGAAACTCTAACGGATGCTTGGGGATCTTCCTTGGCTTCAAAGAGGATGTTCTAAGGTCCTTCCCACGTTCTCCAGAGGCTTAGGAACATAATGGGGTTAATCACCATGAAATTCTAATAAATAGAGCTTACAAAAATTACGCATAAGCCCCTGTCACTAGCAGCCTGGTTGGGTAGCTTGGCCCAGTCAACCTAGGCTGACAGCAAGCCCAAACTTAGGGATTTCAAGCTCTAAACCTCAAAATTTTCAAAGGGGTTTCTCCCAACTCAACAAGCAACTTACCTAGCTTGAAGGTTACCCTAAAATTTCCCTTCAAAATCAACCAACAATAGATTCTCAAAGTAAAAGAGGGAAAAGGGATTCACCCAAAAATTTTGCGGATATAAGGAAGGTCAATAACAATGTGATGAGACCTTCCTCACAATCAAAGACATAGATAGAAAACAAAGAGAGAGTAACTCATGGTCTCATGCAAGATCAAAATATAGGAAACTCACCGTATGGCTTCAAGGAAACATTGAGTGAATGGAGATTCACTCTAAGACTATGAGGATCAGAGAATAGGACATTACAATAGTGTAATACCTTCCTCACAATCAAAACAATTTAGAAGAAACAGTAGAGAGAGTAGATCTAGAGAGAAACGGATCGACTACTAACCTTGTAAAAGAAGATTCGACGAAGAAACTCTAATAGATGCTTGGGGATCTTCCTTGGCTTTGGAGAGGAGGTTCTAAGGTTCTTCCCACATTCTCTAGAGGCTTAGGAACATAATGGGGCTGAAATCCACAAAGTTTTAATATATAGAGCATCAAAAACCCTAAAAAATAGAGTTTTACATAGAAGCCCCTGCCACTGGGTAACTTGGCCCAATTGACCTAGGCTGACAGCAAGCCAAAAATCAGGGATTTCATGCTCTAAACCTCAAAATTTTCAATGGGGCTTCTCCCAACTCAACAAGTGCAACTTCTTCTCCAATTCAAACAAGGTTTCCAAGTAGGGAACTCCATTGTCAATTTCCATGGGTTTTAATTCAAACGCCATGTCTTCCACTGAGATGGCCCACAAATGCCTTCTACCTTCACTTCGGGTCTTCAACCAACTTAAGGAAATGTCTGACCTAACTTCCTAGGACCTTCCAAAGATGTCAACATTGTACTCAAGGTCCAACTTCAGGGTCAAACATCAATCAAGCTCTTCTTAATACAAAATAAATAGGGTGTCCAAGTTAGGGTTAGGTGGGATTTCACAACTTTCTAATCTTTTTTGGTTTGTATTCTTCAACTGACTTAATCATCGAAGACGTACCTCGACCATACCAGGTGGAGAACGTTTTTTACAGGTACAATTAAGCGAGTAGCAAAGCAAGGTTTTTGCAACAACAAGAGAGTTAAGAGCAAATGAACAACTTGCAGTGGTGGAGCAAGAGGCACATGGCGGAGCTGGAGTGTATTCCAAAATATCAAGAGGATCTAGATTGACATCGTAAATTAATTAGACTTTTTTTTATTATGGCATGAAAGTTCAGTATTGCATTAATTTAAATATGAGGGTTGTACATTGGCTTGCATGATTTGCATTTTTGGATTTTTTTCTTCCTAAAATCAGATTCTACTCTATCCTATGTTTTCATGTTTCAGAATGCATTCTTGACCTAGAAACTATTATGAAAATGGATACGACACAGCCTTATTTTGTAGAATTTTTTACATGAGCCCCCTTTGTTTCCATTGGAACTCAGTGCACCCCCCTCAAGATTGAAATCTTACAAAGCCCCCCTCCATATTTGACACTGTTAAGTTTTCGTTAGTTTAACTTTAATTTGACAATTTTACCCTCATTTGAATAAATTTATTTATAATCCTAAAATGGTTTTTATGAGCCCCTCCATTTCGATTGGAAACACTCAACACCTCCCCAAAATCAATCCACACTTCACACCGTCTATTTTCTTTTAACCATGATATGATTTTACTTTTTCACCCACACTTAATAAATTCATATAAAATCATAAATAACATTTTTAATATTCATTTTAAAATCCTAAACAATATTTGTGATGTCACCATATTACCCCAAATTATATGACCAAAATTTTCCTCAAATTAAAAATACTCTTGCATGATCATTTTATCACTCTATGGCCAATTCGGTCTCAGTTACCCGCCCGACAACCCGTGGGTGCGATCTATCACAGGATCCACGGTCTTACCCATTAATAATAATGAATGCAAGTATAGATAAATCAAGAGCAAGAGCAAGTTCAATAATTAATAAAAAGGATTACAGGAGTCCAAATACTCCAATAAAATGATAAAGGAAAGAATCTATTGAAAAAGAATAACGAGTTCAACGGAAGCAAGCAAAATAAACTAAATAAGTTTCTTTCCAATTTCTTTCTCTAAAGCTAAGTAATGTTTCTCATGAATGGCAATGAAGGGGGTTCTCCAATTCTTCTCCATATGATCCTCAAAATATCTGGCAATCTGCCTCCTTCGGCCATCAATAGGTGCTATAAGTGCACTCCAAGCATCCACAGGAGGTTTCATGCACTGCAATTCCATCTCCCACTGTCGGTGCTACATCTTCTTCATACAGGAAGGTTCGATCATACAAATCCTTTCCAACTTCCGACGACATGCAACCATCTATATAGTTTATATAATACATACAAAGAAAGGAATGAGTTATGACGAACTCAGTAATGATAACATAATTCTCATCCACATGTCAACACAATCAGCAATGCATATATGATATGAATGACATGCAATAGTATGAATGCTACTATGATCTAACTATGCAAGTCTTTTGATAACTGACATGCTTTAAGGTATAACACCAACCCTCCTCTGGATAGGTCTAGTCACTTTAATCCCTCACGAACTGGTTAACTCTGTTGGGATCCTAGGTAAGGGGGTAAAATCCTAATCAAGCATTCATGGCTAGGGATTAAGTCAACACTCTCTCACCACAACCATTGGCAATGAGTACTGGCGTATGTCAGGGTTTCTAATCCAATGCAGGTCATACTAGTAACACACTACATGAAGTTCAGATACTTCCCCTATGGCACCAACCAACTCAGATCCGTATCCTTCGCAACCTAGGAATGAGAATCCTCACGGACTGGCTACCTCTATTGGATTCCACTCCCTAACCCTATGGTCATCCGCATATTGTTGGGGCGGAATGCTCTCATGACTCCTCATGACACTCGGTTCGCTCCTTGGATGTCCATGAGCCCAACCCTAACATTTGCAACCCCACCAATATATGAATTAAAGTGGACGACTGAATCTCCACATGGACTGGTTACCGCAGTAGGATGAAACAAAGTGTGAAACCCAGCCCTAACCTTGACCCGAAAACTTTGTTATTTGTAGGTCCAGTGAGCCGAAGTAAAGCAAGAAGTAAGCTTTGGGCCATCCCAGTGGAGGACTTGGTGTCTGGCTTTGAATCCATGAGTGTTGATGATGAGGTTCTATTTATGGAAACTGAATCTTGATGAAGATCGGATTAGTTGATGGACTTGGAGTGCTCTCTATCATGGTTTGAAGGCATTTCTACCTATTAGGTAAGTCACTTGGTATGTGTGCAAAACCCCTTTAGGGTTGGATTTGATCTAGGCCTTCAATTCCCTGTTTAGAAGTTGCTGAACTGATTGGTTGACTGGACCAGTCGACCAATCCACTCGACCAATGGGTTCTGTCTTTGGTAATTAGGTCTTGCTTGCTCTATTTAAGTCCAATCTCGAGTCTACTTCGTATTTTCTGCCTCCAAACTCTTTGGAACGAACCAAAGACCTCTGCAAGTCATCTCCCTTGCGTCCTTGGTGTTTATCTTGACGGATCTTCGTCAAAACTCGTGTTCTTACACAAAAAGGTATGTTTACACTCTCTTCTTCTTCATCATCCTTGTTTTCTTTCCTTTTTGAGTTGAGACAGTAGAGGAGATGCTGCATTCTCTATTGCAAACATCTCTGAACTTGTCTCTCATGATCTTCCTAAGGATTAATGGCTAATGCGATGATCTTAACCATGATCATTGCAAGCTTTTGAAGGAATCATGATCAAATCATGATCTTGTCTTTGTTCATCTTTTGATTTAAATTCTGATCTTCTTAGATCTACTATATTGATCATGTTAGTAATCAATCGCTGTGTTTTCTTTACATGATCCATGATCTATCAATCTCTAGTTGTTTCTCTTCTACCATACCATGCTTTCTTCAAGAATCATGACTGATACATCTATGGTAGGTTTTGTTTCCTTATTTAGATTTATGTTCTTAGATCTATTTTCTTGAAGATCTAAGTATGCCTTCCATGATATCTTTATCAAAATCAATGATTCATTCTCCTATTGTTCTTGTCTATGATTTGTATTCTTGAATTCTTCAAGAACCATGATTAATCTAATTATGGTAACTTTTGTTTCCTAATTTGTAACTTGAAAACTTGTTTCGATTAGTGTTTTGAGGTCCTCTATATGTTAGGATACTACCAATGTAGTTTACCCCTTGTTTAGTACCCTTTTGAACCACCAAATTCGGTTCTTTATTCTTAAAACTCTGATTTTGTAGGCCACTGTCTCCATTGGTCGACTGGGACAATAGACCAATCCAATCGACCAATGAGTACAGCAACTCCAGATTTGGTCTGTTTTGGATGTTTTGATATCTTTTCTGTTAGGGATCTTTCCTAATATATTGTATACACTTGTTTAGGACCTTCTTCTCAAGTTTGTCAAGATCTTAATTGATTTCTTAAGATTCCTTTGCAAGTTATAAAAGGTAAGGATGGTTACTTCCTTAACAACATAAATTGCATATCTTAGTTTCTATATCTGAATCTTGTTAATTTATTTCTTTAATTAGATTCTTATAATGTTATACTACTGTGGTACTGTCTTGATATCAGTAACATTACTTGTTTATATTGAATTGACTCATGTATGATTTACTTACCAGTTATACACAAGATGATTGTAATTATTGATTTCTTTCCATATATGAAGTTACCATATATGTGATGTAATGAATTGATGCTTGTGTATGCTTAAGTATGGTTTGGCTTTGAGAGGTGTCCTTTTGACACTTCTGTCCTTGGACAACTACGGGAATATTAGGACTGTCTAGTAGTTTTTGGCTAGGATGTCCCGTTATGTCAGACCCTAATCGGAGGGGTATTGAGACCGAACGACCCGTGGTAGCAATGGGGATTCATGGGCGCTCAAGACCGGTAACCAACCCGTGAGAGGACAGGAATCACATTGTGGGGGCCATTTATCGGTAGGGTTGCATATGGTTAGACTTGGGCTCACGGGCGCTCAAGACCGGTAACCAACCCGTGAGAGGACGTGAGAGCTTCCCGTTTACCATATGTGGATGACCAATAGGGTTGATGAGTCCGTAGTCAGGGACTATGAGGACTCTAGTGTGAAGGATATAGGAAAGGATCGTCAGGGACGAGGAATGGACGTATCTGGATCTGACTTGATGTAACTGAGTAGAAGACTTGCATTTGGCTAGGCTTTAACCCTGACATGCGCCGGTACTTAGACCAATGGTGATGTGAGAGAGTGGTGACCTATACCCCAGCCATGGAATGTCCTGAGGGATGAAGGACCCATTACCAACTGATGATGAGTGAATGAGACTTTCCTAAAGAAGTACGGTGCTATGACTTAAAGCATGTCTTCCATTAGAGACCAGCATACATAGAGTTAGATTCATACATTCATTGTTTGTCTCATACCACATTGCATTTATGTTTGTTTTGTAATCCTGCCATTTTATGTTATTATGGATTTAATCGCTTTATCGAGTTTCTTTGAAACTCATTCCTTTTGTACAATGTTTGTTAGACTACTCTACAGGGTCTGAGTATCATGATTGCTCGTATGAAGAAGCGCAAGGAGAAGAGGCATATCTCCAGGAAAGTGATTGCGGTTACGACAATTACACTGAAGATTCCGCGTGTGGTTATGCTCCGTACGATGCTTAGTCCGACCATAGAATGGAAGCGCCCTTGTGCCATTTATGAGATTTATACTTATAGGGATATTGTCTATAAGATTGAGAACAATTTAGTTACCTATTGTATATGCTATTGGGATTAGATTCTATTCTGTTTCTTCTCTTTTAGAACTACATTTCTGCTGGTTGTAGAGTGGGATTTCGCCTCACTTTACTTATTTGATTTAGACACTCTGATTATATTTAGTACTCTGATTTATATATATGATTCATTCTTTCCTTATTTGGATCTATGGTTTATCTTTCGCACATCGATTATTATTGTTCATGATTATGTTATTGTTTATGTGGGAGGTTGATTACTCGATACCTGATCTTCGGGCTGTGGATCACACTCTCGGGTATGCCAGTTAGGGTACCGGCTAGGAGGATGTGACACAAAGTCACATCACCATTGTCACGGGTCATCCGGCTTCAATTCCTCTACTGAAAGGACAATAGTATGTGGGGTACCTAGCCATTCAATTCTAGACTCCCTATGTATGTTATCCAGTAGTCATGGTAGTGCTCGAGGCATAATTGAGCATGTGTCCCATACCACAACCCTTTGATATCTCAAGCCAAGATATCCCAATGGAATACCCTTTTCATCACAACTACTAAACACTATTCACCATCACACCACAACTAGTTGTTCAATATCATAAATGATAAAGTACATAAAAGAACACCACAAACATCAAGTATACAATAGTATCATCATGCTTTATACAGATACATCAAGGTACATGATTAATGAATAGTAAAGAAAGCAACTGATTCATCATGTACATGTTATAGCATATAGATAATAATGTATGTCCTTACCTGTAATTGAGTAGAAGCTTTCTAGAGAGCAAACCAATCACAATTAGAAGACTTTCTGTGAAACCTAGCCCTAACCTTGACCCAGAAACCCTGTTGTTTGTAGGTCCGAAGACCCGAAGTAAAGGAAGAAACCAACTGTAAAATCCAGCCCAAACCTAGCCCAGGATACCCTATTTGTTTTGGGATAAAGAAAGACTTGTTTAATGTTAGACCTTGAAGTTGGACCTTGATTTCAATGTTGTTATCCTTGAAAGCCTTAGGAGGCCATGTCCGGCCTTATCCTTACCCTGACCCGGCCCGGAATTTGTATTGTCTGTAGATCCAATGACCCAAAGTGGTGGGAGAAGTCCTTGTGGACCCTTTTGGTTGATGATTTGGTGTCGGAGCCCAAGCCCATGGACATTGGCGATGATGCCCCTCACTTGAGAGCATTGTCAGCGTTAGTTTTGAATTTGCGCACCGAAGAGGGGTGAATTAGTTGAAATACCTAATAAACTTCTGTGCTCAATCCAAAAGTATTTCCCGAAACTAGACTTCTTGATGGACTTGGAGGAGAAAAGCCCACTCAATTTGACCCCATATAGCCCTCCAAGTCCACACCTTAAGTTGTTGAACTATGTCTGGAAAATCCTGCTTGCGCATCGAAGAAGGTGAGCTTAGTTTATGGACCTAATGAACTCTCATGCTTGATCCAAAGGTACTTATGGAAATTAGACTTCTTTATCGACTTGTAGGAGAAGACCTCACTCAATTTGACCTTGTATAGCCTTCCGAATCCCTGTTCGAAGTTGCTGAACTATTCCTGAAAATCCTGTTGAGACTCTGTTGGTCGATACTGTTGGTCGATACTATCAACCAAAGGTATCAACCAAAACAAGCCCAGAATCGTGAAAAAGATGCTTTTTGGATATTCCTTTGTCCTTTTAAGTAAAACCTCGAACCTAAATCATTATATCACTCATTCCAACATCTGAGAACGTGGCAAAGCTCCTCTAAGCCTCCTCCTTGGCTTGGGTGTTGATCTTCTTCAAGAATCATTGTCTCTCTTCTCTAATCTCTTCTCTAATCTCTTCTCCAAGGTATGTAATCTCTCACTCTCTCTCTAATCTGCTCCTACCCCATCTAGTTCTTGCTACTGAGTTTGTGAAGAAGGTGCTGCAACCTTGCAACCACCTCTTCTACAAGCTCTTTTGCTTTGATTAAACCTCTCTTCATCCTTTCCATGCTATGATTCTCATACATGATGTTCTTGCTTTCTTATTTTGATTTTCCTCTTCTTTACAACATGAATTCATCTCTTAATCTGATTTTCTCTTTCAATTAGGTCTGATTATATGTTAGTAATTGTCTATATTCTGTTGTTTATCATTCTATTGCTTAAATTCCTAAGTTCTCTTGCAATTGCAATTGATTTCATTGAAGAACATGATTCTTGCAAGTTTGAACCTAAGACCTCAAATTGGGGGTTTTTCAATTCGACCATTGGATCATGTTAATTCTTGCTACGTAGTCTCTTGCTACTGTTCTTAAGCATCCCTCCAAGTTTCGTATCTATCCGAGACCCGGAAGACAAATTTTGAGCCAAAACCCAAAGAAATAGCCAATGCCATGATTAACAACTCTTGAACTTGATATGCCAATTTGGGGATTTCTAATTTGACCATTGGATGATGTTAATTCTTTGATAATTAGTGTCTCTATATAGTGTTTGAACTGTTCCCCAAGTTTCGTATAGATCCGAGACCCGAAAGACCAATTTTGAGCCAAAACCCAAAAAGCCAGCTTGCTGTCCGAAATTCTTTTGGTCGATGCCTATTGGTCGATACTATTGACCCAATGTATCGACCAACAAGGTTGCTGTCAGAAACTTTTGCCCAGTTTTGATCTGTTCGATCTCCGATTGTCTTGATTTCTTCTCTAATCCTTCATGTATGTTTGTTTAGGGCTTTAAGACTATAATTGGACCATTCTCTTGTGACTTCGGATCATCTTCTTCACAATTTGAGGTAAGGATGGTTATTGCCATATAACATAGACTGTGTGACCTTTACACTATTGTTGGTAACTTAGTAGACTTAACTTATTAATTGATTTTATACATCATATGACTACTGTAGTTACCTTATGATAGTAGCACCATGCTTAATTACTTGATTTATCATGTTCACTTATTCTTGTCATTTATTTATATATTGTATTATGAGATGTTATGACATGTTTTCAATATGATAATGTATTGTTGATATGTAATGGATGGAAATAAGCATGTGATTGCTTAGGTATGATTTGGGATTGGGGAGTGCTCTATTGGTACTTCTGTCCTTGGACATCGGAGGGAATAGTATGGGATGTTCTCCGAAGATGCCCATCGACGCTTTCCTGGATCGGATGACATACATAGGACTTGTCTAGATGTATGGCTAGGATGTCCCTGTCATATCATACCCGAATCGGAAGGGCATTGAGACCGAACGACCCGTGGTAGTAGTGTGGATTTGTGGGCTCTCAAGACCGGTAACCACTCCATGAGAGGACATGAATTGCATTGCGGTTACCCAAAAGGGGCCATTTATTGGTAGGGTTGCAAATGGCTAGACTTGGGCTCATGGGCGCTCAAGACCGGTGAAATGATCCGTGAGGGGACGTGAGAGCTTCTCGTCTACTATTTGTGGATGACCAATAGGGTTGATGAATCCGGTGAGTAATATCCGTGACTCTAGTGTGAAGGATACCGGAAAGGATCCCGAGAGGGGAGGAATGGACGTATTTGGAACTGACATGATATGACTAAGTAGATGACTTGCATTGGGCTAGGCTTTACCTGGACATGCGCCAATACTTAGACCAAATGGTGATGTGAGAGAGTGGTGACCGAAACCCCCAACCATGGATTTGTCCGAGAGGGATGCAGGACCCAATTTCCCCCCGGTGATGAGTGACTGAGACTACCTAAAGAAGTATGATGCTATGACTTAAAGCATGTCTACCATAGAGACCAACATACTTAGAGTTAGAATCATATTTGCATCATATGTCTCATATCATATTGCATCATGTTATGCTGTGCATCATATGATTTATGTATTATGGAATAACTTTCCATGCTGAGTTCTTTTGAACTCACTCATTTTTGCAACATATTTTGTTAGACTTTCTGCAGGTACTACTATTGTTGACTGTGACGGTCAACACTTTGAGGACTAAGTTGGTGACTTATACCACTTTGGCTACGGTGACTACATCGGTGAAGGCTATCAGTTCAAAACTCATATTTGTCAGGAGTAGATCCGACCTGGTTTAGTTTCTTATGATTATGTTATTGAGGAGACATTGTATAAGTTAGAAGAAACTATAACTTAGTTGCTTACCTTGTTATTTCCCTTCTTTGGAGATCTGGTTGTAATCTTAACCTTAATTTTAGTCGATCTACCTTCCGCTATTATTATAAGATGGGTTTCCTCCCTCCTTTTCACACTTGACTGTTTATCCTATTTGAATCATTTCCTCACTCTGATGTTATTTGTGAAACCTTCTGAGATCCTTTCTTGATTTTACTATTAAATTATTTGAATACAAAGAATTGTTCTTGCTTTTGATTATATTATTGTGATAAGTGGATATGATCGTTCCTAAACTGGATCTGTTGGGCTGTGGATCACTCCCGAGTAACCCAGATAGGGTACCCCCTGGGTGGATTTGAGGCGGGATGTGACACCAACTATGGGCCATCTCAGTGGCAGACATGGTGTTTGACCCAAAACCCATGGAAGTTGATAAAGGTGTTCCATACTTGGAAGCTTTGATAGATTTGGAAATGAAACTGCACCTTGATGAAAATGAGACTAGTTGATGGACTTAAAGAGTAGTTGGACATGATTTAAAGGCATTCCTCTATACTAGGTAAGCTATATGTTGAGTTGGGAGAAGCCCATTGGATTTGGATTAAGTTTAGGTCCTCATTTCCCTGTTTAGGCCTTGATAGCATGCTTGGTCGACTGGACCAGTCAACCAGCCAATCAACCAATAGGGACAAAATCTGCCAAAATCCTCTGTTTAGGTCTTTTGGTGCTCTATATAATAGAAGTGCGTGTTTCTTAGCCTCCTTTGTTTCTAAAACCCTTAGAGAACGTGGAGAATCCCTCTCAAAGCCTCTCTTGTGATTGAAGGAGATCTACTTGCAAATTTTCGAAGTTTTCATCGATTGTTCTTCAAGCAAGGTTAGTAATCTCTCATACTTGTTGCTGATTTACTCTTGCATGATCTAATCTTTGTACTATGATTATGAAGAAGCTATTGCATACTTGCAAACACCTCTTTTACAGTATTCAAGGTTGGGATGCATCTCCATTCACTCCAATGATCTTCATACTTGATCATAGCTATGATTCTTATGATTTCTTCATGAAGCCATGATCATTCTTTCGATTTGATTTCTCTAGCATGTTAGATCTATTTTCATGTTAGATTCATGTATGATCTACTGTTTATGTTCTACTAGAATGAGATCTTATCTCTTGAGTTCATAGCTTCTTTTCATTGAAAACTATGATTTTTACAAAATTAGAAAGTCATGTTTCCAAATTGGTATGTATTGTTTCTGATCATTGTTAGTGCCTAATCTATGCTAGGTAGTCTTAGATTACTGTTCCTAATGATCCCTTGAAATTTCAGAGTGTTTTGAATCTCGGAAGATGAGTTTCAGATCAAAATTCTGATTTCTACTGCGTATTGTTCAGGTGGTTGATTGCTTGGTCGATTGGACCAAGCTACCACCCAATCGACCAAGGCTAACAGTAGATGTGTTCTTCATCCGATTTGATTCATTTGAACTTTGATCTTCTAGGCCTCTTTTCTGATGATGTATCTATGTTTGTTTAGGGTTTATTTGCGAACTTTGGAACCATTCTCTTTGATCTTCGGATATCCATAGAAGCTATTTAAGGTAAGGACAGTTGTTTCCATATTAACATAGATTGTGAGAATCTAAGTTTCCATTTTGGGAATTTCATAGATTCACTACCATTCTTATACTTTCTTTGTCACATCCACCTAGCTAGTACCCTACCTAGCATACCCAGGTATGTGATCCACAGTCCCAAGGATCAAGTATCGAGCAACCATGCCTCCCACATACACGATAACACAATAATGAATAATAAATAAATCAAGGTTATAGCATATAAACAATGAAATCATGATAAGGATAAGAAACAATATAATCAGAGCATGGAATTAAACGATACCATTGTATATAATCAAAAAGTAAGAGAGTGAGCAGAAATCACTCCCTTAGTAGCAACGGAAAGTAGATCAATCAAAGTTAAGTTTTACATATCCAAATCTTAAAAAGGGGAATTAACAATATAGAATCTAAACAATAGTTTCCTCGGTCTTATACAAAATATCTACGTAGGAATAAACATAAGAGACCAAGCATGGCCACTCCCACACCAGTGTCAAACTAATCCTGGTACGAAGCATAATCACCCTCAGGATCTTCACAGTGATCTTCATGGTAGCTAGTACCCTGAGGGTAGTATGCCTCATCGGGGTTCGTCTCGATGTAGGCGCCATCAAATCCTTCCGTACTTGTAGAATAGTCTAACAAAACAATTGCACATACTGGAATGAGTTCAAAAGAACTCAGCAAGGCAGTTATTCCATAATACATAAGATACATGATACAAAACATAACATGATGCAAGATGATATGAAACAGATGATGCAAATATGATTTTAACTCTATATATGCTAGTTTCTATGGCAGACATGCTTTAATTCATAGCACCATACTTCTTTGGGTAGGTCTCAATCACTCTTCCCTCAACCATTTAAAATATCTTGGGTTCACCATTGGTAATTGGGTCCTGCATCCCTTGGGACAATCCATGGCTAGGGTTTAAGTCCCCGCTCTCTCACATCACCATTGGTATGAGTATCGGCGCATGTCAGGTAAAGCCTAGCCCAATGCAAGTCATCTACTCAGTCATATCATGCCAGATCCGGATACTTCCCTTATGGCTACAACCAACTCGGTTTGGCATCCTTCACACTAGAGTCACGTATCTTATGGCACCAACCGACTCAGACTATGGAACTCATCAACCCTATTGGTCATCCACAAATAGTAGACGGAAAACTCTCACGTCCTCTCATGGATTGGTTACCGGTCTTGAGCGCCCGTGAGCCCAAGTCTATCCATTTGCAACCCTACCAATAAATGGCCTCTAACGAGTATCTGCAATGTGATTTATGTCCTCTCACACGTTGGTTACCAGTCTTAAGCGCCCATCAAACCACATTACTACCACGGGTTTGGTCTCAATGCCCTTCCAATTCGAGTTTGATACAATAGGTGTCACATCCACCCAGCCAGTACCCTATCTAGCATACCCGAGTGTGTGATCCACAGCCTCGAAGATCAAGTGTCGAGGAAATCATCCTCCCACATAAGCAATAACATAATCATGAACGGATAAAATCAATTGTAATATTATAAATAAAATATCCAAATAAGGAAAAGAATGACAGTATAATTAGAGTGCGGAAAAATGATACTAGATGTAAACATCAAAAATGAGTAGAGTGAGGCAAAATCTCACTCTATAGTTACAGTAGAAATGTAGCACGTAAGTCTAAAAGAATACAAATGTTCTCAAAAGAAAGTAAAGGAATGGAAATCAAACTAAGCTAAGAGTCTTCTACTATATAGATAACGTCTTCAAAATAGTGGACTTCATCAATCCAACTAAGACGTTCCCACTCCACATTAGGTCTAATTGTAGTACGCAACGTGACCAAACGTGGGATCATCAATGTGATCTTCATTGTAGCCAACACCTTGTGTGTAGTACGCTTCTTCAACTGGTGCTTCTTCATATTTCCCTTCATAGAAATCAGTACCTGTAGAGGAATCTAACACAAGAGGTTGCACAAAAAGGAGTGAGTTCGAATGAACTCAGTAAGGCAAGTTAAATCATAGCAACATAAATAACATGCTGCAGAACATAACAAAATGCAATGCAATATAAATCAACAATGTATGTATGCATCTAAACTCTATGTATGCTGGTCTCTATAGGCAGACATGCTTTAAGTCATAGCACCGTACTTCTTTAGGAGGGTCTCATCTCACAACACCGGTTGGTAGTGGATCCTTCATCCCTCGGGACAATCCATGGATGGGGGTTAGGTCACCGCTCTCTCACATCACCATTGGTCTAAGTTATGGCGCATGTCAAGGTTAAGCCTAGCCCAATGCATGTCATCTACTCAGTCATATCAACTCAGTTCCAGATACGTCCATTCCTCGCCCCTAGTGATCTATTCCGGTATCCTTCACACTAGAGTCAGCATAGTCCCTAACTACGGACTCATCAACCCTATTGATCATCCACATATAATAGACGGGAAGCTGTCATGTCCTCTCACGGGTTGGTTACTGGTCTTGAGTGCCCATGAGCCCAAGTCTACTATATGCAACCCTACCAATAACTGGCCCCCACAATGTGATTCCTGTCCTCTCACGGGTTGGTTACCAGTCTTGAGCGCCCATGAATCCCCATTGCTACCACTGGTCATTCGGTCTCAATACCCTTCCGAATCGAGTCTGATATAATGAGGACATCCTAGCCAAACACTGCTAGACAGCCCTAGGTATGACATCCAATAATCCTAGAAAGCGTTGATGGGCATCTTCGGAGAACATCCCATACTATTCCCTCCGATGTCCAAGGACAAAAATGTCAAAAGGACATTCCCCAATCCCAAATCATACCTAATCAATCACATTCTCAGATCAGTCACATCCGACATCTCATCACATAAGAGAATATGTAAAAGTATTCATTAACAACATACATGAGTAAGCATACATATATACTTGAATAAAAAAAAGACAACATAAGTAAGGTACTTTTGTACATATAGCAGTGCATCATATTAGAAAGTATAATATCAGTAGCATAACTAAGAGTTTCCGAAATCAAAAACAAACATACACGCAATCTATGTCATTATGAAGATAATTGTCCTTACCTAAATTAGTGTTGAAGATTATCCAAAGGTCAAAGAGAGAGGTTCCAAACCTAGCAAATAAACCCCTAACAATCATAGATACAACATTAGGAAAGAAGCCTAAAAGATTGGAGAGCAAACGAATCAAACTGAGCAAAAAACAGAGCTACTGACTTGCTTGGTCAATTTGTTGGTCTACTGACCAATTGGACCAACCAGTTGACCGAGTTAGTACGAAGCAAATCAATGGATTTTGATCCAAAACTCAATCTACAAGATTCTAAACTTCACGAAACTTGGAGGAAACCTTTAGAACAGTAAGAAAAACACTAAAGGAGTATAGACTAGGCCTTAATAATGATTATAAACACTACCTTCCAATTTGAAATCATGGTTTCCCCAATTGGGTGAAAACCCTAGAATTCGATAAAAAATATACTATGAAATCACAAAAAGGATTAAAAGAGATTAGATCTAATTCTAGAAGAAGGTAATCAAAATCAAACACAAGTACGTCATGAGAATTGGATTCAATCATGCTAAGAAAGTGATTAGAAAGGGTAAAATTAGGGTTTCAAAAGGAGTTTATCAAGGATTAGGGTTAAAATTATAATGTTGATCATAAACCCTTAAGAAAAGAATCATGGAAGAGATGGTTGCAAGAATGCAGCATCTTCTTCCCAATCTCAATCAAGAATAAGATCGTAGAAGGATAATTCACAACACCCAAGAGATTACTAACCTTAGATTGACAGATCGGAGATGAGAAGCTTCAGATCTAATCAAAGATTCTTCGAAATCACCAAAGAGAGCTTTGAAAGAGTCTTCCCACGTTCTCAAAGAGTTTTGGAGGCAAAGGATACTAAGAAACACGAAGTTAACTTAAATAGAAAGTGAAAAACCCTAAAATTGGATTTTCACGGATTTAACACCCTGTTGGTCGACTGCTTGGTCGATTGGCCCAGTCGACCAATCAATCGACCAAGCTGGTCAGCAAGGCCCAAATAGGGAATTGGAGGCCCAACTCAAGTCCAAACCTCATGAGCTTCTCCCAACACAACATATGACTTATCTAGTATAGAAAAATGCCTTCGAATCATATCTAACTATCCTTCAAGTCCATCAATTAGACTCTCCTTTGCCAAGCTGCAGCTTTCTTTCCAGATCTGCACAGACTTCCAAGTATGGAACTCCATCATCAACTTCCATGGGTTCTGGGTCAAACACCATGTCTTCTACTGAGATGGCCCATAGTTGGCTTCTTCCTTTACTCCGGGTCTTCGGACCTACAAACAACTAGGTTTCCGGGTCAAGGTCAGGGTTAGGATAGGGCTGGATTTCACAACAGGGACATCCTAGCCAACACTTCTAGACAAGTCCTATACATGACATCCAATAATCCAGGAAAGCGTCGATGGGCATCTTCGGAGAACATCCCATACTATTCCCTCTGATGTCCAAGGACAGAAATGTCAGTAGGACATTCCCCAATCCCAAGTCATACTTATCCAATCACATTCTCAGTTTCATCATATCATACTTAAGTGATACTTCATCATATTGAAAAGTAAGTCATAACATCACATGATCAATCATATATGTAATTGACAAGAATGAATAGTCATGATAAGCAATAGTATATAAACATGGTACCACTGTTCTAAAGTATGTACAACAATCATATGATGTTCAAATACAACCAAGGAGCTAAGCCTACTAAGTTGCCAACATCAATGTAAGATTCATATAGTGTATGCATATATGGGGATAATTGTCCTTACCTTGAGTCGAGATGAAGATAATCCAATAATCACAAGAGAATGATCTAAAGATAGTATATAGACCCTAGACAAACATAGATGAAAGATTAGAAAATAAATCATGAAAATCGGAGGTCAAACGAGTCAAATCGGCAAAGTACACAATTCAGCAACCAATTGGTTGGCTAACTTGGTCGACTGACCCAGTCCACCAAGGGAACAGTGCGGGGCTGAATAGTGGATTTTGATCGGAAACCAAGCTTTCGGGGCTCGGATCGATCTGAAATTTGGACGGATTGATAGTAATAGTATAAGAACATTATCTAGCAAGTAATTAGCATAATCCAATGGTCTAAATAGGAATCCCCAAATTGAAACCCTATGTTCTATATGCAAGAATCATAGTCTTCAATGAAATCAAATGCAATTGCAAGGGAAATTAGGGAATTAGCTAGGGGAATTGATATGCAATAGATTAGGATCATATGCTAGCATAGAAATCGGACTTAGCATGCTTCATAAATCAGTTTAGGATAAGATAACAAGATGCTAAGAAGAAAATCATGGAAATGCATGTACAAGGATCAAAATGAGAGCATAGCATAGGTAGAAATGGAAGGGGCTTATGCATCTGTAAGGAATGAACACATGAAGTTGTGGTTGCAAGGTTGTAGCACCAACTTCATGGTTACAACAGCAAGTAAGAGAAGGGAATAGAGAGTAAGATAGAGAAATCATATCTTAGAGATGATCTTGAAGCTAAGAGACAATGATTGATGCAATATTCCTTCACCACTACCAAGAGAGTGCCTTGGGAAGCTCTCCCCTCTTTCTCAGCAAGCTAAATGAGTAAATAGGGTTCAAGTCATGAGGCTCACTTAAGTAGAGAAGAGAATATCCAAAAAGCATCAAAATCTCAGACTTGGGAATCCTTTGGTCGACTGGCTTGGTTGATTGGCCCGATCAACCAAGCTAGTACAGCAAGCTTGATCCAGGGAATTGAAAGCTAGCACAACTCAAACTCAAGTGGGTTTTCTCCTACAAGTCAATCAACAAGTCTAGATTAGAGTATTACCTTTGAATCGAATCTGGAAGTGCATTAGGTACTTCAACTAAACTTCCCCTCTTCTAGGTGTAGCTTCTCACTGAACACTGACAGTGCATCCAAGTAAGGGGTACCATCATCAATGTCCATGGGCTCAGAATCAAACACCGAGTCTTCAACTAAGAGGGCCCACAAGTCTCTCCTTCTTCCACTCTGGGTCTTTGGACCTACAAACATCAAAGGTTCCGGTCAGGGTCAGGGTCAAGGTTAGGATAGGGCTAGATTTCACATTCTTAATATGATGCTACTGCTAGAAGTACTTCAAGTATAGTAGTACCTTGTTCATGTATTTCTTTATTACTTGAATCATGTATGATTTCTTATTCTTGTCATTTACATATGAAATTGATCATGTTTATATGTATCTTTCTATATGATGAGATATTGATTGTGTATGTTATGATTGCATTGGGAATGTGATTGATTAGGTATGATTTGGGATTGGGAAATGTCCTTTTGACATTTCTATCCTTGGACATTAGTAGGAATAGTATGGGATATTTCTGATGGTGCCCTTTGACACTTTCCCGAATGATTGGTTGTAATACCTAGGGCTTGTCTAGCAGTGTTTAGCTAAAATGTCCCTGTTATATCAGACCCGATTCGGAAGGGTATTGAGACTGAGTAACCCGTGGTAGCAATGGGGATTTATGGGCACTCGAGATCGGTGAGTTATATCCGTGAGAGGACATAAATCACATTGTGGGGACCATTTATTGGTAGGGTTGCAAATAGTAGACTTGGGCTCATGGCACTCGAGACCGGTGAGTTATATCCGTGAGGGGACATGAGAGCTTCCCGTCTATTATTTTTGGATGACCAATAGGGTTGATGAATCTATAGTCCGAGTTGGTTGTAGCCATAGGATATGCTGACTCTAGTGAGAAGGATCCCGAGAGGGGGAGGAATGGAAGTATCTAACTCTAACATGATATAACCAAGTAGATGACTTGCATTTGGCTAAGCTTTACCTTGACATGCGCCAATACTTAGACCAAACGGTGATGTGAGAGAGTGTTGACCTAAACCCCGGCCATGGAATGTCCAAGAGGGATGCAAAACCCATTACCCAACCAAAAGAGAGTGATTTGAGACCTACCCAAAGAAGTATGGTGTTATGGCTTAAAGCATGTTTACCAATAGAGACCAACATACATAGAGTTAGATTCATACATGCATTATCTATTTCATATCATATTGCATCTGTTATGTTTTGCTATCATATTATTTATGTTGTTGTGGAATAAGTTGCCTTGTTGAGTTCTTTCGAATTCACTCCTTTTTGCAAACATTTTTGTTAGATTGTTCTGTAGGTACTGAAGAATATGACAACCAGTACTATGAAGCACAAGCCGATGATGCATACTTGTCACACCCCACCCGCCGGTCTCGGTTACCCGCCCGACAACCCGTGGGAGTGATCCGTCACAGGATCCACGGTTTTAGTCTATCAACAATAATAAATACAAATAAAGACAATCAAGAGCAAGAATAGTGTAATTAATGAATTAACAGATTACAGGAGTCCAAATACTCCAATAAAATAATCAATGAAAAAATAATAGATTATGAGAATACGAGTTCAGTGGAAGCAATCAAAAAGAATCAAATTATTTTCCTTCCAGTTTCTTTTTCTAAAGCTAAGTAATGTTTTTCATAAATATCAAAAAAAGGGGTCCTCCAGTTTTTCTCCATTCGCTGAGCAAACTGTCTAGCAATCTGTCTAGTATGCCCATGAATGGGTGCGATAAGCGTACTCCATGCACTCGCAGGAGCTCCCGCACAGGCTATCTCCATTTCCCATTACCGGTGCCACATCTTCTTCATACGGGAAGGTTCCTTCATAGGAAACCAATCCATCTTCCGACACATTTCCTCCATCTGCGTAGGCTAATAAACATATACAAATAAAGGAATGAGTTCTAGAGAACTCAGTAAGAATAATAACAATTCCCATCCTTATGTCAAACAAATCAGCAATGCATAAATTATATGTATGAATGCAAAATATGAATACCATTAAGATCTAACTATGCAAGTCTCTAATAGTTGACATGCTTTAAGATATACACCAACCCTCCTTTGGGTAAGTCTAATCACTCTGATCCGGTAAGGACTGGTTACCTCTGTAGGGATCCTGGGTAAAATGGAAAGTCCACACCTGGCTCTCTAACCATGGCTGGGGTTAAGTCAACACTCTCTCAGCATGACCATTGGCATGAGTACTGGCGCATGTCGGGGTTTCTAATACAATGCAAGGTCATACAGGTAACATACTACATGAAGTTCAAATACATCCCCTATGGCACCAACCAACTCGGTTCAGTATCCTTCGCAACCTAGGAATGATAACCCTCATGGACTGGCTACCACTATTGGACTTCATTCCATAACCCTATGGTCATCCACATATTGTTGGGGCAGAAAGCTCTCATGACTCCTCACGACACCCAATCTGTTCCTTGGACGTCCATGAGCTCAACCCTAACATATGCAACCCTACCATTTATATGACTAACAGTGGACCGTCGTCACATCACTGTCATCACAGGTCATCCGGCTTTAATTCCCCTACCGAAAGGGTAGTAGCATGTGGGGTACCTAGCCATGCAACTCTAGACTCTACCTAAGTATGTCATCCAGTAGTTATGATAGTGCTGGAGACATTAGCAGGCATGTGTCCCATACCACAGCCTTCTGATATCCCAAGCTAAGATATCCAAATAGAATACCTATTCCATCAGAACCACGTACTATCAACCAACATCATATCACATTCATAATCGACAAAGTGTGGTATAAACAATACAAATAGCAGTCATATAACAAGATCAGCATGTGAAACATGATTACAGCAGCATATAAAATGAAAGATTAATACTGACAGACACTGGACTAGCATGTTCAAGTCAATTCATAAAGATAGGATTGTATGCCCTTACCTACATATAAGTAATTCGTCCATAAAAAGTAATCCGTAAACAATTATAAAACTTTCTCTTCAAACAGAGGACACCTATATATAGGGTTACAATAAGGTATAAGTCAAATGAATCAAATCGGATCAAAACCAAAAGCCATTTGGTCACTGGAAACTAGCCGGTCGCTTAGGTTGAGCGACCGCCACTAGTGACCGCCCAAAAAATAAAGAGTTTCAATCCAAAACTCAAGGCTTCGATCATTCGTTTTCAATCCGAATTTTGCATGATCATAGTCCGAATCTCAAATCTATTACTCTCATAACCACGGGTGATACTAAACCTAAACAAAGACATCAAATTGGTTATCCAGAAACCTCCCTCTTGATTAGATCAGCCCTTTTCACGAAAGCAGGGTTTCATTTTTGGATCTGATCTCACCAAGATTAATAAAAAGGTAGGCGGTGCAATAGAAGGATCAAGAACAACCAAAGGGAAACACTAATCTACTTTTATCATAGCAAGTGGTGAAGTATGAGTGAGCAGGGAATCACTTACCTCAACCAGATCAACTATGAATGACAGTAGAACCTTCTGGGACTCTAACAACACTTCAGATCTGCTTCCAGCACTTCTCCACAGCCATTTAACCTCCAAAAACGATAACCACAAATAAAATATTTGTAAAATAGGCGAGGGTTACTATTTATAGGAGTCGGGGGCAAAATCCCGCAACCAGAACTAGGCGGTTGCTTGGTTCAATTGACTGCCACTAGCAACCGCCCCCATGTATTTTGCTATACAAGGGTGCTTTGCTAGGGGGTTGATGTCCAAGTACAACCTAACCCTAAAGAAGACATGGGGGAGATCTTACCTACCTTCCGAACATCTCCAGACATCACTTGCCTTCCAAAAGTCCAACTATCAAGCAAGGCAGGCTCTTTAGTCAGAGAATCCAGATCCATGGGTTCAGGGTATGGATCATGAACTTCTATCGGGACACTCCACAAATTTACCCGACTAGACCTTCGGGTTCTCGGACTTGAAATACGGATCCCGGGTTAGAAATACAGGGATTGTTATAATACTTCTCTCAAGGTGCTAGCTATTACGAAGATTACAGTGAAGATTCCCCGTGCGATCATGCTGCGTACCAAGATTAGCTCTACCTTGGAATGGAATTGGTCGTGTTTAGTTTCTCTAGTTTATGTTTATGAAGATGTACTTTATAAGATGGGAGAGACCTTAGTTTAGTTTGATTATTCTTTTCTTAACTTTCTTTTGGGAAGTAGTTGTAATCTTTTTCTTTTTAGTTTCGAGCTACATTTCCACTGTAGTTGTGGAGTGACTTTTCCACACACTCTACATTTTGATTTATATATTGGTATCATTCTTTCCGCACTCTGATTATATTGTATTGTCATTATCTCTTCTTATCTTGATCTCTTTGTTTATATAATGTTACTTTGATTATATCTTGTTCATGATTATGTTATTGTATATGTGTGAGGATGATTTCCTCGATACTTGATCTTCGGGGCTGTGGATCACATACTCGGGTATGCCAGGTAGGGTACCCGGCTGGGTGGATGTGACACTTTCAATAAAGACAGAGAGCACCTAAACATAGGGTTACAAGATCATATAAGATAAATAACTCAAATCGAGTAAAAGCCAAAAGTCACATAGCTACTGTGACCTAGCCAGTCGCTTGGCTCAAGCTGTCACATCCCGCCCTAAATCCACCCGGGGGTACCCTATTTGGGTTACTCGGGAGTGATCCACAGCCCAACAGATCCAGTTTAGGAACGATCATATCCATTTAGCACAATAATATAATCAAAAGCAAGAACAAATTATGGTATTCAAGTAATCTAATAATAAAAGTTAAGAAATGATCACAGAAGGATTACAAAGAACATCAGAGTGCGGAATAAAAAGTACCAAATCAAAAGACAACCATAGAGTATAGGGGAAATATACTCTACAAACGTGTGCGGAAGGTAGATCGAAATAAGGTAAAGCTTACAACCAGATCTTCAAAGAAGGGAAATAAAAAGGTAAGCAACTAAGTTACAGTTTCTTCTAACTTATACAATGTCTCATCAATAACATAATCATAAGAAACTAAGCCAAGCCGGATCTACTCCTGACAAATATGAGTCTTGAACTGATAGCCTTCACAGATGTAGTCACCGTAGCCAAAGTGGTATGAGTCACCAACTTAGTCCTCAAAGTGTTGACCGTCACAGTCAACAATAGTAGTACCTGCAGAAAGTCTAACAAAATATGTTGCAAAAAGGAGTGAGTTCAAAAGAAATCAGCATGGAAAGTTATTCCATAATACATAAATCATATGATGCACATCATAACATGATGCAATATGATATGAGACATATGATGCAAACATGAATCTAACTCTAAGTATGCTAGTCTCTATGGTAGACATGCTTTAAGTCATAGCACCATACTTCTTTAGGTAGTCTCAGTCACTCATCACCGGGGGGAATTGGGTCCTGCATCCCTCTAGGACAAATCCATGGTTGGGGGTTTCGGTCACCACTCTCTCACATCACCATTTGGTCTAAGTATTGGCGCATGTCAAAGTAAAGCCTAGCCCAATGCAAGTCATCTACTTAGTCATATCATGTCAGTTCCAGATACGTCCATTCCTCCCCTCTCGGGATCCTTTCCGGTATCCTTCACACTAGAGTCACGGATATTACCCACCGGACTCGTCAACCCTATTGGTCATCCACAAATAGTAGACGGGAAGCTCTCACGTCCCCTCACGGATCATTTCACCGGTCTTGAGCACCCGTGAGCCCAAGTCTAGCCATTTGCAACCCTACCAATAAATGGCCCATTTCGGGTATTCGCAATGCAATTTATGTCCTCTCACGGGATGGTTACCGGTCTTGAGAGCCCACAAATCCTCACTACTACCATGGGTCATTCGGTCTCAATGCCCTTCCGATTCGGGTCTGATATGACAGGGACATCCTAGCCATACATCTAGACAAGTCCTATGTATGTCATCGAATGATTCAGGAAAGCGTTGATGGTCATCTTCGGAGAACATCCCATACTATTCCCTCCGATGTCCAAGGACAGAAGTACCAGTAGGGCACTCCCCAATCCCAAATCATACCTAAGAAATCACATGCTTATTTCCATCCATTACATATCAACAATACATTATCATATTGAAAAAATGTCATAACATCTCATAATACAGTATGTAAATAAATGACAAGAATAAGTAAACATGATAAACCAAGTAATTAAGCATGGTGCTACTGTCATAAGGTGACTACAGTAGTCATATGATGTCTAAAATCAACTAATAAGTTAAGTCTACTAAGTTACCAACAACAGTGTCAAAGTCATACAGTCTATGTTATATGGCAATAACCGTCCTTACCTCAAATTGTGAAGAAGATGATCCGAAGTCACAAGAGAATGGTCCAATTATAGTCTTAAAGCCCTAAACAAACATACATGAAGTATTAGAGAAGAAATCAAAACAACCGGAGATCAAATGGATCAAAACTGGGCAAAAGTTTCTGACAGCAACCTTGCTGGTCGATACATTGGGCCGATGGTATCGACCAACAGGTATTGACCCAAAGAGTCTGGGACAGCAAGTTGGATTTTTGGGTTTTGGCTCAAAATTGGTCTTTTGGGTCTCGGATCGATACAAAACTTGGGGAACAGTTCAAACACAATATAGAGACACTAATTATCAAAGAATTAACATAATCCAATGGTCAATTTAGAAATCATCAAACTGGCATATCAAGTTCAAGAGTTGGAAATCATGGCATTGGTTATTACTTAATGCAAATTGGGGGAAAACATAGTGAATTAGGTAGGGAATAGATTAGGAGCATTATTGTAATCATAGGCTACCTTTCAGTTTTGGTTAATAAAGCAAGTTGGTGAGCAACAAATTATGGAAATGCATAGTTAATGATCAAGAAGTAAGTAAATCATAGCAAGATTGGGGAAAACATTAATGTATTAGGTAAAGAAGACTCATGGCAAGGTGTTTGCAAGGTTGCAGCACCTTGGCCATGGTCCCAACAGCAAGAATAAGGTGAGGTAGAAGTAGATTAGACAGAGAGTGAGAGATCACAAACCTTGTAGAAGAGATTAGAGAAGAGAGACAAAGGATTCTTGAAGAAGATCAACACCCAAGCCAAGGAGGAGGCTTAGAGGAGCTTTCCCATGTTCTCAGATGTTGAAATGAGTGAAATAATGTTTTAGGTTCGAGGTTTCACTTAAAAGGAGGAAGGAATATCCAAAAAGCACCTTTTTATTCGAATCTGGGCTTGTTGGTCGATACCTTGGGTTGATGGTATCGACCAACAGTATCGACCCAAAGCAGTTTCAACAGAATTTCCAGAAATAGTTCAGCAACTTCGGATGCGGATTCGGAGGGCTATACAAGGTCAAATTGAGTTAGGTTTTCTTCAACAAGTCAATCAAGAAGTATAGTTTCCAGAAATACATTCTAATCAAGCATGGAACTTCATTAGGTCCACCAACTAAGCTCACCTTCGTCGATGCGCAAGCAGGATTTGCCAGACATAGTTCAGCAACTTCAGACAGGGATTTGGAAGGCTATATGGGGTCAAATTGAGTGGGGTTTTCTCCTAAAAGTCCATCAAGAAGTCTAGTTTTGGGAAATACTTTCGGATTGAGCACAAGAGTTCATTAGGTATTTCAACTAATTCACCCCTCTTCGGTGCACAGATTCAAAACTAACACTGACAATGCTCTCAAGTGAGGGGCATCATCGTCAATGTCCATGGGATTGGGTTTCGACACCAATTCATCACCCAAAAGGGTCCACAAGGACTTCTCCCACCACTTCGGGTCTTCGGACCTACAAACATAACAGATTCCGGGCCGGTCAAGGCTAGGATAAGGCTGGACATGGCCACCTAAGGCTTTCAAGGATAACAACATTGAAATCAAGGTCCGACTTCAAGGTCTAACATTAAACAAGTCTTTCTTTATCCCAAAACAAATAGGGTGTCCTGGTTAGGTTTGAGCTGGATTTTACATTCTTCCCCCCTTAAAATAATTTCATCCTCGAAATTGGGAGAGTACTAGGATTCTAAAGAGATGGAGGCCATTGCTTTTATCTTGACCTTTCTTCTCCCAAAATATTCGGAAAACAATTAACAATAAATCTTTTGTAAGAAAAACAACGAATAAATCTAACATGCCTTGAAATAAAATCGAAAGTATGATCATGGCTTCATGAAGACTTCACAAGGATCATGGCAAAGATCAATATGAAGATCATAAAACCTTAAGAATGAAAGGAGATTGTAGAAGAGATGGTTGCAAGGATGCAGCATCTTCTTCTAAATCTCAATCACAAAGGATAAAACATAGTAAGAGTAGATCAATACAACAAAAAAGAGATTACTAACCTTTGATTGAGGAATAGGAGATGAAAAGCTTGAAGTCTTAAAACAATTAGAAGGAATAACAAATCATGAAGATCACACTTGATTTCCCTTCAAAATCATCATGTGGAGAAATCACAAGGTTATAGAGTGTATGGAGATTCACTCTAGAACAACAGGGATAGAAGGATCAGTCATGGGAATGACTTAAGATCACCCTCCTATCAAAGGGAATAAAAGGTACTAGAAGAAATAGTAGAGAGGATAGATCAGCTTCGGGGTAAACTTCTACCAAATGAAATTAGGCAACTCATACGACAGAGAATAAATCGAATAATGCATATGGTAGGTATGGATTCGGCACAGCAGCAAGGTTAGGACTAGGTGGGATTTCACACAAACGACTGCCTAAAAAACAGACAACTTTAAATCCGAAACTCAGGCTTTTAATCATCTGATTTCAATCCTATTTTGGGATGATCTCAATCCGAATTTTGAACTTAACAAATCTATAACCAAGGAGTAAAAAAAACTCTAAAATTAACACAGATCTATCACCCAATTCCTCCCCCCTTGATTAGATCCATCCTTTATTCGAATGCAAGAATTCATTTTCGGATAGGATCCTTTCAAGAACATTGAAGAGGGAATACCACTAACAAGATTGGTAACTACCAACAACATGGGGATAGATCTACACTATTCAAGAGGTTGAAGAAAGAGAAAATGTGAATGGGGATTCACTTACCTCAACCAAAACAACAAGAACAACGGGGGAAAGATTCCAGATCTCAACCAACACTTCGCTCTCCTTCCAGCACATCTCCACTGCCACCTAACCGCCCAAAATAGCAATCCTGAATATAATAATATGTTAATAGGGTGAGGGTTGCTATTTATCGAGACCAGGGGAGAAATTATGGCAAAATCTAGCAAGCAGGACTTGGCAATCGATTGGGGCGATTGATTGGCCCAATCAACCGCCTTAAGCAACCGCCCCCTAGTACATTGCTATACTTGGGTGCTTTGCTCAAGGGGTTGACTCCCAACCTCAACATAACCCTAATCAGCACATGGGAAGAGGTCCTACCCTCATTCCGAACATCTCCAAACACCACTTGCCTTCTACCAGAGATCCAACTTCCCAGTAAGGCAGGTTCTTCATCAAGAGAATCCAGATCCATGGGTTCAGGATATGGATCATGGACTTTTATCCGGACACTCCACAACTTAACCCAGCTAGACCTTTAGGTTATCGGACCTGCAATACAGATTCCAGTTAGAAATACGGGGGTTGTTACACTAATAGTGTGAAGTGTGAAGGTGCCATGTAAGGTTTTGATTTTGGAGAGGGTGCGCCATGTTTCCAATGGAAGTGAAGGGGGCTAATGTAAAAAAAAAAATTACAATATTATTTAGGATTTCAAATAAATTTATAAGGTGAGGGTAAAATTGTAAAAGCAAATTTGAAACAAAAGAAAACTTGATGGTGTTAAATGTAGATGGGGGCTTTGTAAGGTTTTTGAGGGGGTGCGTTGAGTTTTCAATTGAAATAGAGGGGGCTCATGTAAAAAACACTCTATTTTGTATAATGGATAAATGAAGATCGAACAGTTTTAAGGAGAATTGTCACAGATAAACTTTTGAGGGGATCAACGAGTCTACTCAGAACCAATTTTAATGAACTCAGTTAATATCTCCAACCTGACCCTGATCTCTAAATCAATGGTTGGAACTAGTAATCTACTCTAGCAGACTGATTTACATTATTACTAAATTAAACATTATTGGATAGTTTTCTAGTTGGCCCATTAGCTCAGTTGGTTAGAGCGTCGTGCTAATAACGCGAAGGTCGCAGGTTCGAGACCTGCATGGGCCATTTTGAATTTTTTATATCTATTTTGGTCTCATTTTAAACCAGAACTTTCAGTCTCTTACAGTAGTAGTCTGTAAACTTTGTAACTGTTTCAATATTTGCAAATGTATCTGCAAATCAGAATCGCTATGAATATTATTATTCTTCATTTTTTCTGGAATAATTTAATCTGGAAAAACATTTCTATCATGTAAATTTATTCTTGGTAAGAAATTGTAAGAAAAAATGATAACTCAGAAAGGATACAAGAACAATATGCAACTAGTGTCCCTGATCATTAACTCATTTACTGCTGCTGTTGCTGCTGTAGGCTGATTAGCTTGTAATAAGGGCCTTTCTTGTTCCCTGTTAAAGTAGAGTGGCTACCTTGCTCTATGATCTTTCCATTTTCCAAAACTGATATAAGATCAGCATTTTGGATGGTAGACAACCTATGTGCCACCATAACTGTTGTTCGATTCTTCATTATCCTGTGAAGGGCTTGTTGAACAACAAACTCAGACTCCACATCAAGAGCACTGGTGGCTTCATCAAGAAGTAAGATTGCTGGGTTCCTGAGCACAGCTCTAGCAATGGCAACTCTTTGCTTCTGGCCACCCGATAGTTGCACGCCACGTTCTCCTACTTTGGTTGAGTAGCCCTCAGGAAGGCTGCTGATGAAGTTGTGTGCATTAGCAAGCTTGGCAGCCTCGATGACTTCCGATTCAGATGCTCCCTCTTTGCCATAAAAAATGTTGTCATAAATTGTTGTGGCAAACATTGCTGGTTCTTGTTGGACAAGGCCGATGTATTTTCTGAGGGATTTGAGCTTAAGTTTCCTAATATCTTTTCCTGCAAACATTACATGGAAACTCTTATGTTTAGAGAAGGCTCAAACCATTTTTATTCATGGTTATACACATAAGCCTCTTTGGCCATCCCCTTCAGGTTTGTACCCATTAATGAAGATTGCTTATGACCTGTGCTTTCATTGCATCATTGCCATACAAAAGTGAGTGAGGTACCATGAATGTACTTGTGCTAACCCATGAAAGAAACTTACAAAATTTCAAAATTATTTTCATAATTTATGTTGGAAATGCTTACCATCAACCATCACCTTTCCTGCTGTTGGATCATAGAACCGCAGTATAGGGGAGAGAACAGAGCTCTTACCGGATCCACTGGACCCTACTAATGCCATGCTCTTCCCTGCTGCTACTTTGAGATTGAAATCTTTGAAGATGACAATATCTGGCCTAGAAGGGTAACTAAACTCAACCCCTTTTAGTTCAATTGTCCCCTCCACC
The DNA here is from genome assembly GCF_041222555.1 of Hakea prostrata. Taxonomy (NCBI): domain Eukaryota; kingdom Viridiplantae; phylum Streptophyta; class Magnoliopsida; order Proteales; family Proteaceae; genus Hakea; species Hakea prostrata. The sequence continues at coordinate 8,886,405 of NC_142605.1, forward strand.
TCTGTCACTTCCTCTCCAACATCCCCTACAACCTCTGTTTCCCTGTCCAATACAGCAAAAACTGAAGCCAACATCTGTGTCCCTTTCACAAGGTCTGTTGCTAATGCAAGTGTCTCTCCCATGGCCAATGCTGTTATAATTAAAACCATGAATGATTTAATGACTGATTTGAAGCTGCAGAGTCCTTTGCCCATTAAAACAGAACCATACCTGCACAAATTCCCTCCTGGTATAATTTACTGAAGCTACGATAGTTGGTAAGCAGACATTTTTAGCAGAAATTAAAAGCCTAAAACACATACCACAAAGCCAGGCCATACGATGAGAAAATGAAAAATTGGGAGACACCGTATGCAATGCCAGCAAGTTGCCCTCAACGGAAGGAGTGTTTTGCGGGCTCTTCTAGCTCACGTGCATATAGATCTACCACCTTAGCTTCAGAACAGAATGCAGCAATGGTGCGGATGTTGCTCACTGCCTCCCCAGCAAGCATGTTAGCTTTGAGATAAGCCTTGTTCAGATCAACCCCATAACCTTTCATAAAGAGTTTCTGTGACATATATTTAGGTTCTCCTTGTTAAGCTTGATCTTGAACAAAGCATCATTTGGTAACCAACTAAACAGAAGGGCAAAAAGAGAGAAACCTCGCTGATGTGGCCGCTAACAATCAAGGGATAGGTTGCAATGACAACTAGCGTGATCCTCCAATTCAAGACGAAGGCAATGATGAATGATGTAATAACCAGAGATATGTTCTGTAAAAGAATTGTCGAACGATCAACAACCATTCCCCGTAGTAGTGTTGCATCGGTTTCTAGGCATGAAGAGAGCATTGAACTTGTGTTACTCATGTCATCAAACCATCCTATCTCATTCCTTAATATGGCTGCATTGGAGAAATATATGGCTAGATTAAGTTAAAAAATGGTTAGCAGTAAGGTACATGGAAAAAATAAACTAAAATGGCGCCTATATGATGTGATTCTAGTTTATTTAAAGGAAGTAACTGATCAACTTCTGTTTAATCCATTGTCAATTAGTCCAGTTAAATAGGTATCCCTTAATCTATCTAGGCTCATACATCTATGGAGGCATCTGTTTGTAAAATTCTAAAAATAGCTTGGACTTGTCTTTTAAAGATTGTTTGTTTATCCAAGAATTGCATATGACAGGATAGTTGTACCTGCAAACATCTTCTCTCTCACCCTCAATGTTAGTCTCTCTCCCATGATTCCAAAGCTAAGGTGCTCAATGATGTGAAAGATTATGGTCACAACAGCACCTCCGCAGAAGAAAAAAGCTACTTTTCTGATTTCTTGGCGTGTGGCATCCCAATCCATGTAATAGGAAACAAGAGCATCTGTAATTCCAACAGCGAACAATGGCATCTGAGTACCACAAACCATTGCACCAATAATACCAAAAACCCCATATATCCAGTCAGGAGCCACCATGGAATATATCCTTTTCAACGAAATGCTCTTTATTATAATGGCCTCATCAACTCCGCGACCTAATGATGATTCCTTATCAGATCAAAAACTGGTCCTAAAACTTGAGGTTGTGCGTGATAATTCTCGTGAAAGTTTCACACTGCCACAACAAGAAAGGTATGATTTGTCAATTGCCACATCTATAATTCTAAAACCCAGTGGAAAAAAAATGACTTAACAATGGTGGTGCTAATAGTTAGCTTACATTAATTCAATGCATAGGTTCATTTAATCCATGGAAACATTTTGTGTCCAAGGAGGGTTAGCAGTACCTGAAAGGGCGTCCCATAACAGGACCTAGTGAGGATTGGTGCTGCAAGGAAGCTGTTTCTTGGAGCTGCACAAGTGTTGTGTAGGCACTACTTGGGTTGGAGATCAGCTCTTCGTGACTCCCAATTTCAACAATCTTCCCACCATTGACTACGGCAATCATATCTGCATTCCTAACTGTGGAAAGCCGATGGGCCACAACAACAGTTGTCCTACCCACCATGACACGATCAAGTGCCTCCTGTACACTCTTCTCAGATTCAGCATCAAGTGGACTTGTTGCTTCATCAAGGAGAAGTATTGAGGGATTCTTTAGAATTGCCCGAGATATTGCAATTCGTTGTTTCTGTCCACCGGATAATTGTATCCCTCGTTCACCAACCTGTGATCATATCAGTCACACAGCAATTAGTAATTTAAATTTCAACATAAGATGGTATGAGATTGTTATTAGAATGAGAAGCAGAAGGATCACCTGTGTCTCATATTGATCAGGAAGGTTGTTGATGAAAGAAATGGCACCAGAGAGACTTGCAGCATGATTAATCTCTTCAAGTGTTGCATCATCTTTTCCATATAGGATGTTCTCACGAATCGTTGTGGCGAAGAGGGCAGGCTCTTGATTAACTAATCCAATTTGCGCCCTAAGCCATTTAAGCTCAATATCTTTAAGGTCAATACCATCTAATAGTATCTGTCCTGAGAGGGGCTCATAGAATCGCTCAATTAAAGAGATCACTGTGCTTTTCCCTGAACCACTTCCTCCAACAAGAGCAACGATATTTGCCGAAGGTATATCAAGAGAGAGATTATCAAAGATCACTACATCAGGCCGAGATGGATAACTGAAAAAAACATCCTTAAATTTTATGTGCCCTTCCACTTTTTTGAGTCTCCTGCTCACCATCTTGGAGGCGACATTAATTGCTGTGTTCTTCTCTATCATCTCAAAAATGGGGTATGCAGCGGCTTTTGCCTGCGCGAAAGTAGAGAGATTTGGCCCAGCCAGTCCAAGTGATCTGAAATTGATCAAGGTTTCGAAGTGAGCAACTTAGGGTTGGGTTCGTATGCCAATAATGTTTTCCAATATAAACAACAAGAAATCTGAAAAGCAAAACAGAATCAGAAAAGAATGACAGAGATTCAAGATGCTACATCCACAGGCAAATATGAAGATGGTTTTTGAATAATGGAGGAGAAACACAATGGAGACCTCTCAATAACATCAAAAGTCACAGCAAGAAGCCTCCCTAAAAGAAACCCTAACATGAAAACTCCCCTCATAACTTGCTTCCATCTCTTGCTTATGCAAGTAGGCAATTAAACAAGGTTCAAGCATTTGTTGATGAACAGAACTGATTCCCAACAAGTAAATTGCCCTATTGGCCTCCTCAGCTACCATTGTAGACCTCACAAGAAGTTCCCCTTTGCCACTAAAAATGTTGAAGCAGGGAAAACTTCGAGACGGCTACAAGAATTTAAGACACAAATTACAGCTTAATTTGAACATTGAAATTAAATTTTGATGAAACACTGAAGCCATAACCCCTTCATGAAAAGAAGAGGAAAGAAAGCTGAAGCAATATATTTGAAGTTGCAGAGAAAGAGCAAGCTTACAGTCCAGATACGACAACATTGAGCATGGTGGTGAAGGAAACTCCACCATTTGCGATCCCTTTGTGAACGACGATGCTTGTGAACCATATGAGCAGAGCCCATGAAAAGAAGAGAACACAGTGCATGAAACCAAGTCCCACACCCTTAGCTAGTCCTCCCTTCTTTCCATACTCATAAGTCTTCTTCAGAGCATTCTTGTATGAAAGTATCATCTTCTCTTCACCAACAAATGCTTGAACAGTTCGGACATTGGCAATTGCCTGCAAATCATAGAAGACAAGTGAGATTCACCAGAGCTTATTCTTTGTAGTAGAAAATTGAAAAAAGAATAAGTTTTCTTAATCTGCCATTTACCTCTTCTGCAATTTCTCCAGCCTTCACATATGATTTCCTTACTCTAGCAATAAGTCCTGTTGCTACATAAGCATAGACACCACCAGCAATGGCAATCAGAGGCACTATAGAAAGGGTCACAAGACTGATCTGCCAAACTTGTGAAAACCCGATTGCAAATCCGGTTAGAAATCGGCTTATGTAGTGCATGAAGTTCCCAACCTGCCAATGTCATTTCTCTTTGCTTAGAGTCCTTTTATGCGTGTGTTTTTGCAGGAAATAGGCATGGAAATGGAATACTACTTTAGTTAAAAGGGGTATTCTGAAAAATACTAGAGTGTTACGGGCATATATGCAAATGCAAATGCAAATGCATAGATAAGAAATACTAGTACTATATATGATTGGGTATCAGTCATTTGTACCATCATTCCATACATTATCAATTAAGATAGTATAGATAATGTGAAGATATGCTTCTAGCACAGTAGTGGTAACTTCTTATACGGAAGCATTAAGACGAATGACTTCTTGAATTAGAACCTTTGTCTCTCCACACGTTTTCCACCTCCCATTCACCCAGGCTTGGATGCCCTAATACCAAAATCTATCGTCACGATACATGGTGACTTCAAATTTTACTTTAGTTGCGCATATAAGAATATATTTTGAAATAAATTAAACACTAAGGTCACGTTGATACTTGATATGCATTCTCTAAATAGATTCACCGCCAAAATGGATTCTGGTTCTAGAGTGTATTCAAATGTTTGATTCAAAATTTTCTTTCTTCACTTTAGTATGTATTTTAGATTCCAAATCTATTCCGAAAACTCCTACCAAACACAATTCCTTACTTATCGTTAAATACCTTCTCAGAGATGGCATCTTGAACCACAATTATATCGCTTGTGATTGCAGAGATTACTTCTCCAGTGGATGACTCAGTGTCAAAGAGGGCGTATGTCTTGATTCAACATTGCTCTTAAGTATGCCAATCTCATTTTCACTGCTTGACGTTCTCCAGTATGCATCCAACATGCTACCTCTAATTTTTCAAACACAAGAACAACCCTACTTAATTAGGTAAAATTTAAAAGTAACAAAACCTAATTCCACAAGGATAATTTTTATTTGGACCATTGAGATGCGGGCTAGATAAAAAATGGCCTCCTTTGTAATATCTAAAAAGTACCAATTAAGAATATATATATAGTCATTTTTATGTCTAAAATGCATTTATGCCCTTTTGGTTTCCTTTTCTCTACTTACCCAGATCCTAAACAAAGGTATGAGTACCAACAATTTGGTATTGTAATAATCTTCTAACTAAATATGGTACTAATTAAGAAAGAAAATAAAAAAGACGTAAAGATACTTTAGTAATAAAAATGTCGTTGTATCCTTAGGTTGGATTTTTAGATACCGTTAGGGAGGCAAAAACAAAATATCAATTTTTTGAATTTAAAATAAATTAGATCAAATCTCAGGTCCAAATAAAAATTACCCATTTCATAATTAAATGATACTTGTAAACCCATAATTATCCATACCAACCCATGAAGAAAACATCACAGCAATGCTCAAATACACGAAATCCAACGAGTACTGCAACCCCAAAGGAAAACATTAAAAAAAATTAAATTTAAACATGAATTAATTACTAATCAAATTAAACTTAAATTCAAATAATTAATCATAAATTGTCATACCTTTGCAACTCTATGTGAAGCAGAAGCTGGAAAGAGGTAAGCAATGCCTATGATGTTTATCAGTTTACCAAAGAAAATAAAGAAAACAGGAACAGAAGTGCCATGAACACATGCACCAATGGATCCTAAAAACATCAAAATATAATCCCAGAAATCTGCAAAGGCAAATAGCTTCAGGAATGGAACTTTATGGTTGTCATGCTTCTTCTGTTCTTCTTTTATTTCACCTTCCGTTTCATTCTTCTCTTCTTTTGCATTCCTTGAAACTGAACCTTGAAAGTTCATCTTTACCTCGAGAGAGAGAGAGAGAGAGAGAGGTTTAAACTTGAGGAGTCGAGGGGGTAACAGGAGTAGAAGGCATTAAATAGTGGCTAACAACAACCATGGAAACTCAGTTACGGAACTTCAGAGCTGTGAAGAAGAAGTCATTAAGTATTGAAGAGAACATGATGGGTTCATTCATGTTCTGCCAGAAAAAAAAAGTGAAATACATATGAAGAAATTTTCTTTTCTCCAAAGTTATCATCAGATGAGAAATGAGAAGAGATAGAATTAGTAATAGTAAGTTGGGGAAGGAAGTTGACAAAGATGGACGGCCAAGGGTGGTGGGGTGGGGTGAGTTGGTGCCAATGGCAGTAGTTGGTTGCATTGAATGCATCTGGTTATGGGTTTGGGTTTGTGCCTTAAGAGAGTCAAGTTTTTGCAACAAGTCATCTTGTGTTCTTATTTTTTGATTTGGTAATGATCTTGTGATGACTGTATGACTGTAAGTTTGAATCTACGAAGTTGTAAATTTGAAACTACAAAACCCTATTATCGCTCATTGGTTCTACAAAAATGGGACTATGATCATTATGGAGCATCCTTTTTTGGTCGTATCAACTAATTAACCTCGAATTATATAACCTTGCTCGAAATATTATACTTTTTTTTAAAATTTCTATCTCAAGAATGGTCACTGTTGATAAAGAAGAATAAAGTGGAATCAATTATAGTTTCAGGACATATCAATAAGCTAAACTCATATATATTGCAAGGTATCTAATGTCATAAATAAACCCTAATGATACTCAAGAAACATGTAGGATGGATGGATTCACATCTTTTACAGCCTACACAATCCTTGTTCTTTGAGCAAAGACTATTTGCTTAGCTTTATCACATTTGTCCCAATGTATCATTTCTAATGCATTTGTTGGGTAGGCCCCTACAGTTTGAGTATATCAGTTAAAAAGTGAATACCCGATTTTGGAGGTTGTTTTGATATCTTGACCTTACAACTGCAGTTTACCGATCATTTTGCTAAGGCCCACCCCTTTTAAATACATCTCTTAGTAAATGAAAAATTAGCAAGACTTGTCCATGGACCATAGTGTCCATTGGTTTCACAGAGACACAAAACTTAGGTTGCAAACAAATGAAAATGGACCCTAAATGGATCAACTCATTTTCCATATCCAATGGTTCAGCAAATGGTTATATAAGACCCTAAATGAACCAACCCGTTTAAATATCCAAAAGTTTATAAATGCATGGATAGGTCGAATTATATAATCCGAACCAAATCAAGCTAAGCCATATCATCATCAACCAACAAATGATGTTTTGGAATATTATTTTCTCCCAAAAACATACTCATGCATTATATATCTTTACTGAATGTGACAGTGGATCTTAAAATTTCTGAACATCATAAATTCTCGATCTAGTAGAAGGAAATGAAAGTGGTGAGATGTAATAGATACCAAATGAACCCAACGATTTATGGGAAATATTTTGATTAACTTACTTTTCCTCCTTTTTATTTTATTTTATTTTTTTAAGAGGTTATTTAATTCATTCAGAAAAGGAAGGACAAAATCAGCCCGGGACACAATGGGGGGGGGGGGGAGGAGCAAGGATACAAGGACTCTAGGTGGAGACATCCACCACACCTATGAAAGTTTCAAACTAGAAGAACGAAAGGCAAGATAATCCTCCGTGGCATTCTCCGATCCATTAAAGTAACAAAATGGAATCAAGAGGAAATCCTGGATGAGACCTTTCGCATGCAAGAGAAAAGCTGCAGAGGCCAAATCACTAGAGGATGAGGTTCCATTCATGTATGAAATAAGTCTCTAGCAATCATTGTACATGGTGATGTCACATCCGCCTAGCTGGTATCGGATCCATCTGAATACCCAAGGGAGTGATCCACAGTCAAAAGATTAAGTTCACATGCAGTCACCAACCAATCTACATAATAATATAACCATAAGCGAGAAACAATAAATCTATAATTAGTCACTGCTAAGTATCAAAGAATATTCCCAAAGTATCAAAATTGGGAATAATAATAATGTCAAACTAAAAGGAAAGTCAAACTGGAAATGAATTCAAGACTCCCAAGGTTTACATTTCTTTTTTAAATGTCTATTCTAGAGGCCACGATAAAGTCTAACAAGGAGGAAGAGAACATAAATAATTCCTATCAAGGTCACCACACTCTTGTATGTGATCTTTTGATGCTCAGAAGGGTTGGACTCCATAAGAGCAATCCCAACAAGGGCATGAGTCTATGTGTCCCTCGGAGTCCTCTCTTGTTTGTTCGTTGCATTGTTGCACCGATGTCAAACTCTCAGGGAAAATGGTTCCCTCAAATCCTACAAAGAAATCTAAAAAAAATATCCACAAAGTGTTCCAAAGAACTCGATGAGTAATTCAACAATATATATTCACATAACAATATATATTCACATAATCAAGGTGATGCGTCCAAAATCTGCTCAGCCCTTGGATCTCCGGGTGATGTCCTGCAAAACGAAAGTGTCAGATGTGGCCCGACCGCTGGGGTCGGGAGTCCACCTCCGAAGGCTAAGTCAATTGATGAACTTAATCACAAATGGCTCTGCTAGAAGCGCAGAGCTAAGGAATGAAGAACTGGGAAAGGTGATCTAGATAGCAGATCGCTGATAGTTTAGGTCTATCAGTATGTATCTGAACCTGAGTCTCAGATAGTATTCTTTTTCGATCCCCTCACCTTGTATGGTAGTGAGGTTTATATAGAGTGTACCTTCGAATCTCCTTCGTTGGATGCACTTAAGCCTTCTTCGGGTAGTCGTTGGATCTTATCAGTGAGATCCGTTGAGCAATAGACTTCTACTTGTTTGGGCTAGTAGAGGACTCCTGAGATAACCTTTAGGTTATACGATGTTTATCCCTTCGATAATGATTATCCGCAGCCTTCAATTCGAGTTTGCATCATTAGGGTGATTACCCTAATCCATAAGTAGGATTAGGGCACGCTTGCAGCCGAATAAGCTTTCTTCTTTAGCAAGCCATCTTGTGGATCCGGTTCGCTCGGGAGCGAGTCGGTTCTTTCCGTCTCAACCGGGGTCGAGGGTCGGACCAGGTATGAACTCGGTCTGATCATAAACTCTCCATATCACGAGCCCCCCAGTCCAAGCGTTCGGTCGATCCCGAGGGCTTGGTTTTTAACTGGGTTCGTCTTCAGGTGATAATCTTTGCGTGCTTCATTAAATGGCATATCACATTTAATGCGGTGGTCACTTTTCCTCGAGCATTGTGAGTGTAAGGCCACATATCTCCTTGCAGTTGATCTGTCGTGGCTCACGTCATCCAAGCGACGGTTTCCGAAAGCCTATTTCGGATTCGTGAGTTCAAACTTTCAAAACGTCTTTCAATCTTGATCGCTGATTTTGAATCAATCTCGATCGTTCAGATTCCCGAACACTCGTGCGGGGGTTTTAAAAGCGGTTCGTTGTCTTCGTAGGTTTCATTCTTCCTGTTTGGAATTTGAACCTTTGTTGTCCGCTTCGTGCCTTCCTCGCTCTCAAGCTTCCGTCCTCCACTGAATCGGTAAGTTTCTTGGTCTTTTTCTTTTTGTAGTTTCTTGAAACGAGTAATGGCCGACGATAGGGCTTCTTTAGTACCCAGTGTTGGTAATAGCAGCGATGCTTTTGCTTCTCCTGCTCCCGAACAGTCGGATAGTGATAACGAAACCCTAACTGTCCTCTGGTGCGAGTTCGCTGAAGTTTCTCAAAAAGGTTTTGAAAGAAAAACCGAAACTTCTCCTGTCCTTCTCGAGTCTGGATCTTCCAAGATTGTCGAGTCTTCTAGGCAGCCTCAAACCTCCGGGTCCAATGGTGGACCTGGCTCTGTTCCCTCCATTTACAATGAGGAAACCCTTCTTTCAGCTGTCCAAGATTTTGATCTTCCTTCCTCATATTAGGTTAGGGCTCCCCACCCCGATGAGAGGGTTGATTCATCCCTTTCGGGTGAATTTTCTCTGTATATAGATGCACTGGAAAGCGGGGTTCGCTTTCCCTTTTTTAATCCTTTGTTCTCCGCAGTTCTGAATCACTGGAACATTTGTCCCGGAATGCTCCTCCCCAATAGCTGGCGTCTCATCGTCGGCTTCTTGGGTTTGTGTTTTGAGCTTGGCATTACGCCATCTCTTTCTCTCTTTGTACATTTTCATGTTCTTTCTATCTCCCATCCTCCCGGATGGGTTTTTCTCGTCCAAACGCAATAAGGCTGAACTTGATTGGAGGGGCAGCATCCTTGTCAAAGGAACTTGCCCTTCTAACCACAAAAGATGGCGCGAACGATACTTTTTTCGTCGAGCGCCTCCATCGGATCTTAACTTCCCGACCACCTGGAGGAGGTTTACTTCTTCTTCCGAGAGTAACCGAGGCCTTCCCTTATCCGAGAGAAGACGAGGCGGCCATCGGGAAGATCAAATCCATTCCGTGGTATCAAGAGATACATGGATTTGAAGTGGGGTATAACTCCATCCTTCAAGATCTTGGGGCTTGGCTCATTGTGAGCTTCTAACCATCATCCTTTGATTTGACTCGAAGTGATATGTTTTGAATTCTGACTCTTGTCCTTCTTCTTTGCAGTGTCTCCCAGAATGAACCTTGAAAGCCTGCGGGTTTAGGCCGCTAGGGCCGTTGTGACAGCCGAGCAATGATCGCCCAGGGTCTTGACCGTAGATCAAGAGGCTTCTCTTCCCTCTCCCGACCCCTCTTATAGGGGTATCGGGAATATCGGGCCCGTAGGCGATGCTTCGGGTAAAGGGAAGAAACCGATGGTGGAGAGGTCTAATGTCTCTTCCTCCGCCCGGACCAAGAGGAGGCATGACACAATTGATGCTCCCTCCAACAAAAAATCCAAAGCTTCAACGGATGGTGAGGAGGTCTTCACCCCCCAGTGGACCCTGAAGATGACCGACAGGGTTACTCGGGATTCCAAGAAAGCTGCAGAATGGAGCTCCCTCAGTCTTGCTCCTTCTGATCGTCAGGAGTTTGAAGCCCTGGATGACACCTCCCTTGTTAGTCAATCTACAAGGTACCGGTCTTCTTGCTTAGTTATTTTCTCATAATTCCTTATGACTTCTTCTGATATTTTCCGCCTTCCCAGGAATGTTGTGTTGAGCTTTTATCAACACATGGAAGCATTGAGCCGGGTTGGTCGCACCAGCTCCTTGCTGCAAACCTGTGAAGAGAATTTGGCGAAAGCCAATTCTGAAATAGACCAGCTGACTGCAGCTGCCGTGGAGCTGCAGAAAAAGCATGAGGAAGAAGTGATCTCCCTCAAGGAGGCCCTCGAAGCGTCGAAGATTCGTGCCGCTGCTGCCGAGTGCTAGGCCAAGAAGCAAAAAGCAGCTGCCACGTTGTTTGGTGACAGCCTTGAAATCAAAAGTAGGGAGCTCGAAGAACATCTGAAGTTGGCGATCCCTAGCAAGCCCGAGCATATAAAGCCAGAGCTTCGGAAGGAGTGCATTCGGAAATACCTGAACAGCGTACCATTCTCCGAGCTGCTAGGTCTCTACAACCTTCAAGCTTATCGCATGGGGCAGAACGACGTTTGGGAGCGAATCCTTGGATGTATCCCTGCCTTCGACACTGCTCCGTTTCGTGAGGTGTGCCACAAAGAGGTCTTCGGGAAAGTTGGTATGGATCTCCCGGACTGGGCTCAGGAAGAAGATGATCCTTTTCCAGCTGACCCTCAATATGAGGCATACCCGATCGACGAGCCGGCACTTCCGGAGGAGAAATCACAAGCCGAGTCTCAAGTTGCTGCTGTAGAGGACTCAGCCGATGCCATTCTTGAGGAAGGCTCTTCTCATGATCCTGAGAAAAGTCCTCCCGACCAGGGTCCCTCGGGCAACAATGAAGAAAAGGCTTAGGGAGTTATCCTTTTGTACAGATTTACCCTCTATTTAATGAATAAACATTTCTTTCTCATGTTGGCCTTTATATTTCCCCGTCTCCTGCCGAAATCTTGCCTTGAATATCAAAGTACTAATGATAAAACTTATCACTTAACTTTTCATTCCTCGCCGAATAATAATCTTGTAGAAATATTGTGAAGATGCGTTTCGGGAAGATGCATTAATCTTCCCCACTACTTCATTTATTGCAAAGTCCGCACGTTTCCCTTCTCGCGAAGTTCAAACGTTTTCCTGCCTTTGTATACCATTCACTGTTTCCAATGAATCTAAAATACATCCATTATTTTAATGGCGGTGCGACGATTGGAGGTATCTCTGCATCAGGTGCTTGCTTCCACATGTTTCCATGTGGCATCCCTCCGACCGTTGATCTTGCTTTCTGCGGATTTCGAAGGGTCATTTCGATCTAGGTCGTCGGTTGTCCTTAGCCTTCAACCGTCGTCTTAATACCTGAGGCTATTTAAAGCCTTCGTGGGTACTCTCCATCTATCCTGACCTCTGCAAGTTAGATTTGCTAAAGTGTTAAAGCGACCTTTCGTCCTTCGGCCTGCTTCCGTATTCCTCGTACTCCAACAACAGCTCTATCAACTTCGAACAAGTGAGTTTTTTGATTACTCATCTCTTTCCCCACTTCCCCCCGAGTAAACCGCACAGAGTAGTCATACTTGGGGTTTAGTTTGTTGTTTTGTCTGAAGTTATAGAAAACTAGGGTTTCCCCCCTGTTGTTGTCGTTTATTTCTGTACTGATACGGCTTGTTTTTTTTTTGCATAGTGACTCCCAAGATCAACCCGAACTTTATCAGAGCGAAATCTTGCAAGAAAATCGTTCCTTCGGTGGTGGTTGGGGCCGGTGCGGTGGTTTCAGCTAGTGAATCCTCCAAGCGTAAGGTGATCGCTGCTGCCGGTGAATCTTCAAGTCGATTCCCGCAGGTTTTCGTTGATGCCGATCGCGCCTCCTTTGCCCGGCGTGATCGCTCGTCTTTCCCGGGAAGATCTTGATCACTCCGTTGCCGATGGTGCTGCCGGCGCTCCTGCTGGTGAGCCTGTTGGTGCACCCCCGAAGGAGACTCTTCGGGCATCCGAGGCAACTATGTTGGCGTCTCGATGAAGGTGTGGTCCCAGCAGTGCTGCTCCTATTTCTCACTCTAGTGCTTGTTTGGCATCCTCCTCTCCTTCCGAGTTGGAGGATTTTGCCACTAGGAAGCGCCGTCGGGAGACAAGTGATGAAGCTCATCCTTTTTGGTGTAGCTCATCCTTCTCATCCTTCGCTCTGAATTAGTGTCAAACGAGTTTGACAGAGCGTTTGAATGGTGTACTGCTGCTCGAATGACTTCGAGAGCGCAGCTTCTTTCCAAACTTCCAGATGAAGTCTTTACGAAGTCACTTGGTGATGTAAGTCTTTCTTCATTATCCTCTCGATTCTGAAAAATTACTTTTTCTGCTCCTTGCTAACCCGGAAGTTGTTTGCGGGAGTCTTCTTGGTAACTTCCACAACCAAGTGGAAGCGGTTTCTAGGCTCGATAGGTTGAGCAATGAAGTTTCTAGGCTTCGGGAAATCTCGAAGCTAAAGATGTTGAGATTGCTTGCCTTCGGAATCTAGCTTGGGAGGTGGCGGAGAGAAAAAATTCGATGATTGGTCGTCTTCGGTCGGACTTGGATGATGCCGGGGAGAAGATCCGGCGACGGAACGAACAGTTGGAAAGTCGGGAGCCAAAGGATCTCGAAACGTTACCCGAAAGGCAAGCTGTTGTTCCTTTGCCCAAATCCCTTCCAACGATGTTCGCAGAGCTGCGTCTTCAAGTATTTACACAAGTAAGCCTTTTGTTGATATGCTGAATGCTTATAACTTGCAAAGCGTCGTCCGGGATGGTGAGAACGAAGTATGGGAATCAATATTAAGGAAGGATCCTCATTTTGATACGACTCCCTACAAAGTCTTGTTTGCCATCCTGAAGTATTTACCGACACTGGGTATTCCTCCTCCCAACTGGACCAAGGATAAGATTGATCCTCCACCTTTCGATCCAGATATTATGCAATATCTGGACGATTCTCCTGTTTATTCTCCCCTGGAAGAAGTCAATTATGACGAGCTTGTACTGAATGCGAGTTTGGTCGAGGACCATACTTCTCTTGGACAAGCTGGACAAAGAGTATGAAATTGCGGAGGATTTTATGCATACCGAAATATTTTTGTAATCCTCATTTCTTCTCTTCTTTTCCTTGAATCCCCACCAATGGTTGACTCATCTGTTTGTTCTAGCAAAGTCGCGTCGATCTTGTATAACTTCTTAACAGTCACTTATGATGACTTTCTTTTTTGATTGAAGATTGTATCCAGCTCTTGTAATTGTTTTGATACTGGCCTCTTTGGATCTTTTGAAGAAATAAGAAATTACTTTATCTTGAACTTTGCTAGCCACTTGAATCGCCGTTGCATTAGGTCTTAGTTGTTTGAAACAATGCCTTTACTTAAGGATTTCCGGAGAAATACAATAAGTCTGAGAAGGAACTCACTCGGGTTTTAAACCGATGCCTTTACTTAAGGATTTCCGGAGAAATACAATAAGTCTGAGAAGGAACTCACTCGGGTTTTAAACCGATGCCTTTACTTAAGGATTTCCGGAGAAATGCAATAAGTCTGAGAAGGAACTCACTCGGGTTTTAAACCGATGCCTTTACTTAAGGATTTCCGGAGAAATACAATAAGTCTGAGAAGGAACTCACTCGGGTTTCAAACCGACGCCTTGCAAAAGGAACTCACTCGGATTTTCATCCGATGCCTCGACTTAAGAAAATTCGAAAAATTTCCATAAGTGTTGAAGGATCCACACGAATTTTCATCCGATGCCTTATAGTTGGATCTTGTTCTTGAATGTGGTGTATGATGCCCCCCAATCAAAAGATAGTTTGTTGAAAGCCAAAAATTGCATTGATTGAGTTGAAAATGATTACATCGCGAACAAAATTGAAATCATCCTCAAGGATAAAACTTTTTGAGATGCCTAGCATTCCACGAACGATCCAACTCTTTCTGGGTATTGATGTTCTTCAGCCTGTAAGCTCCTGAACCGACTGGTTTCACAACCATATAAGGTCCTTCCCAGGAAGGGTCCAATTTTCTTTGGTGACGCGGGTCGGAAGCTAGGGTGTTTCTCAACACCAAATCTCCGGCTAAGTACCGACGATTCTTCACTCGAGTATTATAATGAGATGCTATCCTTCTTTGATAATGTTGAGTTCGTGCTATTGCCTTTGCCCGAACTTTGTCCAACAAATCAAGACTATCAAGCAGTCCTTGTTCATTTGCTTTTTCCTCGAACTCACGATCCCGTAACGTCCCTGCCATTATCTCCACTGGTGCCAATGCTTCGGATCCATATGCCAACCTGAATGGAGTTTCTCCTGTGGGTGTTCGAACCGTAGTTCTATAAGCCCACAGTACATTATGAAGTTCTTTGACCCAAGAAGCTTTGTCAGCTTCAAGTCTTCTCTTTATTCCTTCCAGTAGCGTTCGGTTAGTAACCTCTACCTGCCCATTGCTTTGGGGATATGCCACTGAGGACATACGATGCTCGATCATATATGTTCCACAGAATTGCTCAAATTGTGGACGATCGAACCGAGTACCATGATCGGTGACAATAATCTTTGGAATCCCAAAGCGATATATGATTGATTCAAGCACAAATTTCTCCACTTTTTTCTTAGTAATTGCCGCCCGAGTAATCGGCTTCTACCCATTTTGTGAAGTAATCAATTGCTACTATCGGATATTCCCGTCCGCTTTGATGCCTTGGTGAATTTGCCCATGATATCAATTCCCCACATTGCAAAGGGAATGGGATTTAGAATTGAAGTCATAGTTTCGCCGGGCGCTTCGATACTGTAGCATGAATTTGACAGTTACCACATCGACGAACGTACTCCATAGTAGCCTCTTGGACCTTAGGCCAATATAACCCTAGTCTTAGAATTTTGTGGGCCAGGGCTCGGCCACCCATGTGAGCTCCACAAACTCCTTCATGAACCTCAGCCAAAGCTGATTTTGCTCCTTCGGGGCCTATACATCTCATAAGGGGTCCAGCATAAGATCTTTTGTATAGTCTCCCATTCTGAATGACAAATCTAGCTGATCGAATCTTGATCAACCTTGCCTCTACTGGATCCTCGGGTAATTTATCATCCCTTAGATATTCGATTATTGGATCCATCCAGCAACGTTCGCTTCAATATAAGAAATTTCTTTCTCATGATAACTTGGAAAAGTTATCTCTTCAATGTAGACCGAAGGGTCTAGATTCTTTTCCTTGGCATTGGCTAGTCGGGATAGCTCATCTGCCACTGAATTTTCATTCCTCGAAATCTGAGATATCTTCAAATTCTGAAATTGGTTTTGAAATGCTTGCACTATCTCCCGATATTTCTGCAAGCGCAGTTCTTTAATGCCATACTTGTAATATCCAGCCCTATTCTAACCTTGACCCTGACCCGGATCCACTGTTGTATTCAGGTCCGAGGACCTGAAGCGGTGGAAGAAGAGATCTATGGACCATCCTGATTGATGATCATGATTCGGAGACCGAGCCCATGGACATTGACAATGATACCCCTTGCTTAAATGCATTGTCAGTGTTTAAGGAAAGTCTGCGCATCGGAGAAGATTAATATGGTTGATGTACCAAATGACCTCCTGTGCACAATCCGAAGGTATTCCCCGAAACTAGACTTCTTGATTGAATTGTGGAAGAAAACCTCACTCAATTTGACCTTGTATAGCCTTTCAAATCCCTACTTGAAGTTGCTATTCTAAACCTGAGTTTTCTGCTGAAATCATCTTGGTCGATACCATCGACCAAAAGCATCGACCAAAATGTCCCGAGTCTGCCAAGTTAATGATTCCATGGAATATTCCTTTTCTATTTAATATGACCTCGAGCCTTGAGCCTTTTGCAATCATTTTTCTCACCTGGGAATGTGGGGAGAGCTTCCCAAAGCAGCTCCTTGGTTAGTGTGAAGGGTATCTCATCAAAGACACTTAGTTTATCATTGATTCTTGCATTCATCTTCTACACTAAGGTAAGACTCTTCATTCCACTCTCTACCCTACCATTTTCTACTCCTTTCTATTGTCATCTTGTTGATGGGACATTTGGAATGGTGCTGCAACCTTGCAACCACCACTCCAAGTGCCTACTCATGCTCAATCCATGATTCCCTTAGCCATTCATTGATGCTAATGCTTATATCTCATGCCTAGCATATGTATTCCATGATTTACCTATTAACATCATACCATTTGATATCAAACTGAGCTATAAAGTGTGTTATGTTCATGTTTAACATTGCCATATGATTCCAATCGAATTTCTATTAGTTCCTCTAGCTATTGCATGCTATTCCTCATCAATGCAATCAATTCCAGCTCATGCCATGATGTTTATCACTTGAACTTGATAGCTCAAATTGGGGCTTTTTAATTAGACCATTGGATTGGGCTAATTCCTTGATTTATAGTGTTCTACTACTGTTGTTAAGTATGCCTCCAAGTTCCAGATTGATCCGAACACCGGAAGACTCATTTCGGACCAAAATCCCAAAAATCGACTATTCTGCCCGAGGACTATTTTGGTCGATCATTTTGGTCGATACCATCGACCAAAACCATCGACCAAAGTTGTTGCGTTGACAAGCAACCTTGGTCGATTTTGACTCGAATGACATCCGATCTTCCCGACTTCTTTTCTAACTTATTATTGATGTTTGTTTAGGGCCTTAACACTTCTATTGGACTATTCTTGGTATTCTCAATTCATCATCAACTCATCCAAGGTAAGGATGGTTATATCCATAAACATATAAGTCATCAAATATTGAACTATGCTTTATTCAAAGAATGAAGTCCCTAAATTTCTTTCAATCATTATGATACTGATACATATGTGTTGGAACAGTAATATTTAAATCTTTATACAATTGTTGTGTTACTCTATCATTTTGATTTGCTTATGTTTATAATGATTCGTTTCAATATCATGATTTGAGTACTATTATGAATATGCATTGGATGCATGAGAAATGATGAGATCTGATGTGTGATTGCTTACGTATGACTTGGGATTGGAGGGTGTCCTACTGACACTTCTGTCCTTGGGCATCGGAGGGAATAGTATGGGATATTCTCCGATGGTGCCTATCGACACTCTCCCGAGTTATTGGATGACATACATAGGAGTGTCTAGTTGTGTGGCTAGGTTCATCCTTGTCGTGTCAGACCCGAATCGGAAGGGCATTGAGACCGAACAACCCGTGGTAGTGTATGGTTGGATGGGCGCTCTAGGCCGGTAGCCAATCCGGTAGGGGACATAAACCATGCTACGGATACCGAAAGGGGCCATTTATTGGTAGAGTTGCATATGGATAGACTTGGGCTCACGGGCGCTCAAGACCGGTAACCAATCCGTGAGAGGACGTGAGAGCTTCCCGTTTACTATATGTGGATGACCAATAGGGTTGATGAGTCCGAAATCCGGGATTTCGCTGACTCTAGTGTGAAGGATACCGGAAAGGATCGCCGGGGGCGAGGAATGGACGTATCTGAATCGACTTGACCGATCGAGTAGATGACTTGCATTGGGCTAGGCTTTCTTGTGACATGCGCCAATACTTGACCAAATGGTGATGTGAGAGAGCGGTGACCGATTCCCCTTACCATGGTTTTGATGACTTTACCGATCTTCCCCGGGCATTCCCAAGATATGGAAATGGGAGAGTGACTGACGACCCAGAGAAGTACGGTGCTATGACTTAAAGCATGTCTACCTTAGAGACCAACATTCATAGAGTTAGGCTCATATCTGCATCATATGTTCCATATCACATTGCATTATTATATGTTCTGAATGTGTATGATTTCTAATTATGGAATAACTTCCTTGCTAAGTTCTTCGAACTCATTCCTTTTGTGCAAATGTTTTAGATTACATTCCAGGTACCGAAGACAACGATGGCACCTCCTATGAGGCGGACTATGATTCCACATACTAACCTCCTGGTAGTGGCGTCGGTGAGGATTCGTATATTGGAGCCGAGGAGGATTATTATTCGCACCGGGGTTAGCCCCACGGTTGTGCGGGAGCCGCAGTGCTGGGTTTACTTCATCCGTCTTGTTGAGGAGACTACTATTAGTATAGAAGAAACCCTAGCATAGTGCCCCATTCCCCTGGTGTATTTGTGGAACCATTGGTCTTGTAACTAACTTATCTTTGAGTTTATCTTTTGACATTTAGACATGTATTTGACGTTATCACACTTCTTTTCCGCTATTCTGAGAGAGTGGTTATCATACCTTCTCTCACCCTTATGATTATGCTTTAATGTTATTGCCTTCCGCACTCTGATTTATTTAGTCTTATCTTATTCATGATATTTAGTATTAACTATTTTTACCATTGATTATTACTGTTCATGATTGTGTTACCGTGTATGTGGGAGGCATGGACCTCAGATCATTGATCCTTGGACTGTGGATCACATTCCGGGTATTCCAAATGGGGTACCGGCTGGGTGGATGTGACATGATTGGTATCGAGCCCAAGATCAAGTGGAACCCCGACCACGAAACGGTGACGGAACATTCCGAGTCACAGATCCGAAAGTGACTCAAGTGCTCCTAGAAGTGAATAATAGATAACCTGGACTAGAAACCAAAATATGGAAACATAACTTGACTCATGAATCAGACACAATAATATAGACAAAACAACTGAACTTCATTGATTTCATAAGGAAATTTTTACAAGTCTGAAAAAGAGAAATACATCCATAATGACATAAAAGAAAATTCATAGTGATGTCTATGTAGGTGAACGACTCCTGCGATCTGTCTGATCCCTTCTAGATCTGAACTCCTCTTCCAGTCGTGCAAACCTCTCACTGAGGGTGCACATGTGTAACTCCATCCTCGCCGCCGAGCCTTGATCCTCTCAAGAATAGAGTAAATCGACGAGCCGATGGGAAGCCACATCCGGAGCCTCGAAGTCGTGTGTGATGGGCCTCCGACCTCAGTAAGTCGTGGAGCGGGAACCTCCTCATGCCTCGGAGCATCATCATGACCCTGATCATCATCCTCACTATGCTCATCATCGTTACCACCGTCATCATCATCAGTACTATCATCCTCTGAGTCGTCATCTCCTGATGCATCATCGATATCATCCTCATCCTCTGATCTGACTGCATCCTGGAGCCCCATCTTCCTGATCAACCATGCACAAATGGGCTCACCTAAATCTCGACCCTGAATCGTGGGTGTATGCTCCAAGTCCACACCAAAGTACTCAAAGATACGAGTCAAGAGTCGACCGAAAGCCAAGTTCCTATCCCCAGGAAACTCGATCCGATCAATCATGACATTTTGCATGATGTATGCTAAATCGATTTGTACTCCAGTATACATACTATAAATGATCAGTGCCTCCATCGCCGACACTTTGCTATGATGCCCTGCCTTAGGAAGGATGTTTCGCCTGACGATGCGAGCGATAACTCTAGCTGAAGGACGCATCGCGGTACCACACCGGGGCACATAACAGTCAATGTCATCCCATAGAGTCATGCACACCTCGTATACCTCATAAGGAAGAAGCACCTCTGTGATATCTGTACCAGCAGGAATCCACCAACGGGAATCTCGTACGATTGGTACATCTAAGATGCGAGCCAGTGTCCTCGTGGTGAAACTGATCTCTCTACCTCCGACCATGGAATCTATGACAATCCTAGAACCATCCCTCGGATCATCCTCTATACGGTAAGTCAGATTACTATAGAAGTATCCGATAAGAGTGGGTAGGCGGCTGTGCCGTAGTGTATAAGTGAAGCCAATCCATAGCCTCTAATCTCTCTCGGATGCGAAATACCTCTAAATCATCCACATCCACCAATCGTCCGTGCTCGATCGGTATATCATGGAAATAATGCTCGTATAGAAACTCCGCCATAGGAGTAGTGAAATGCTCCTCGTCTATGACCTCAGCCCGGGGAACAAGTCTTCTACCCCTGTCCACTCGTCTCCCTCTTCTAGGCATGGTGTATCTGTTGAAACAAGGAAAGAAACTCATTTGGATTAGTCTTAGTGTATGATTATTAGATGAAGGGCATTTTCGTAAATTTTCAGAAAATTTGATTTTTGGTGAAATTTTGGTTTGATCATTCTAACATATGCATAAGACCTACACAAGCATGCTAGAATACTTTATTTGGTGAAAATCCATCTTTTTGGCATATTCAAAGTGAAAATTCAGCAAGTAAGAGAGAGAAAAATCCCTCTTTTGGCTTGCATTTGTGATTTTTGAAAAATTGGAATTTGACCGAATGGAGAGTGGGAACACTTTACCCCTAGTAGATCAGTGTTGTAGAAATTTGTTTCATGTCAAAATTCTTTTTGGGTTGAAAATGAGACAAGTGCTTGTAAAGTTGAGTTTTTGTGAAATGAAAGTGAAAAGGTGTCTTTGGTGGAACCATCTTTTAAATGGATGCAATCATGTGTTTGGAACTTATGTATATGTATGATTCTAACCATTAGCTGCAAGTATTACTCAGTTTTATTGAAGAACACAACAGTGGTGAACGAAGTTTATAAGAAAAGAGAAAAAGAAAGAGAACTTACTTGTGTAGATGATCAAGTGAGATTATCAAGAATGATTGAAGCCTTGAATCAAGTCCTAGCACTCTTGAAAACCCTAGAAAATCGCTTTCTCTAGAGCTAAACTCGAAATGGTTGAGTGAGAAATGAAAATGAAATGAGAAGTGGGCCCTTTAAATCTGATTTTTCGCGCAGAATTTATTTTGGTCGATACCATCGACCAAAAGCATCGACCAAAATCCTTCATTTTTCTGCATTGGGTTATTTTGGGAGTTTTTGATTCTTGGACTCATTTCCTTTGGATTTTGATCAATGCTGATTTATTTTACTGTTATATTGATAATTCTAACCATGATTTGGTTATCCTATTCGTTGTCCAAGTTGTCTTTGTCAAATTTGAAATTTTGGTATCCTTATCTTTGATCCTTGCAGAATGGTCTTACTTAGAAATCGTTTCGTCGGATCCGGAAGCAACGGAAACGAAGAAACCCCTGCTGGGGGCTCGATCGGCGAGACACGGGACGATAGCCACACCACGATTGGCATTCCTGGTGCCCCCGATATCGGAAGCTTTAGAGATATCGCCAGCGTCATGACCAACATGATGCAACAGCAGGCTGCCCAATTTAATCAAATGATGACTGGTTTTGCTACCCTTCGCAATGAGAACCGTGCCGGAATTGGAACTTCTGGAGCCGCAGCCCCTCTTATGGAAAGATTCACCGGGACACCCCACACCCGTTTGATGGAAAGTTTCCTAAAGTTGCAAGTACCTTCCTTTACTGGTGTAACAAAGGACACCCTCTTTCCGAACAAGTGGCTTCGTGAGTTGGAGAAGGCCTTGAGACATTTGCAATGTTCTGATGCTCAGAAAGTGTTGTTTGCCGAGCAGAAGCTTCAGCAAGAAGCTGATGCATGGTGGGCTTCCACTAGGCCTATCCTTGAGACCTTGAATGGTGGTGTCGTTACCTGGGAGAAGTTTAAGGAAGCTTTTTGCAAGAACTACTTTCCGGAAGCTGTAAAGGACGCAAAGGAGGCCGAGTTCATGGCCTTAGTACAAGGTACTTTGTCTGTGCTTGAGTATCAACAGAAATTTGAAGAACTTTTCTTCTTCGCCCCCGAGTCTATTAAGTCTGAAGAAGCCAAGGCGAAAAAGTTTTTCAAGGGTTTGCGACCTTCTATTAAGGCATACCTCACTGTCTTGCCTCTTGAAGGATATGCTCAGGTGGTTCAAAACTCGAAGAAGCTTGAAAAGAATGAAAAGGAAAATGCTCGAGTTCAGAAACCCTGGCAGCCTAGATTTTCTGGATTTGTGGACCGCACTAATCGGCGTTTTGCTAGACCTACTCCTTATCCTGCACCCGCCTTTCAGCCAAGACATGTTGGTCAGAATCCTAATTCCCTTCCTGTGAGCTATGATGGTCAGTCCAGTGGAGCCAGACCTCAGGGAGCTACTTATCCTCCTAGGCCTGGGATGGTGAATCCTAGACCAGCTTATCAGAGACCTCCCCCTGCTGCAGCCCCTATTGGACCGAAAGATACTACTTACTTCCTCTGCAAGCAAGCAGGCCATTATGCTCGTTCTTGCCCCAACAAGTCTGTGCAATCTCAAGCTCCTGTAGTGAAGAGTACTCTTGCTGCTACTTCTGCCCCTCCCTCTGGCAGAGTGTTTAGTATATCCGGTACCGAGCAAGACCCCCGCCACGATGTTGTAATGTGTACTCTGTTAGTAGCTTCTCTTCCCGCATTTGTATTATTTGATACGGGTGCATCACATTCATTCATATCATCTACTTTTGCCTTGAGGACTAACTTGACACCTCGATGTTTATCTAGTCATTTGTCTATTTGTACCCCTGTTGGATCTACTGTTAACCTAGATAAAGTGTTAGAAGATTGTTCTATTTTGATTTGTGGAAGGAATCTGAAGGCAAACCTTGTATTATTTGACATGAGAGATTTTGATGTAATCTTGGGAATCGACTGGTTGACCTTCTACAATGTCGTGATCTTATGTTCCTCAAAGAAGATTCAGTTCCGTGTAGAAGAGAATTCGGTTTTCGAATTTCAAGGAGAGAAGGGAAGATTTAGCAAAAAGACCTTGTCCACTCTAATGCAAGTCCATGCCTTTTTGGGAAATGCTTCATCGGAAGTAAGGTCGAGAGAAGAAGAGAGACTTGAAGAAGTCGAGTTGTTAGTGAATTCCCCGATGTTTTTCCGGATGACTTGTCGGGTTTGCCTCTCGATAGGGAAGTTGAGTTTTCTATAGACTTAATTCCCGGAGCGGCTCCCGTATCCAAGGCCCCTTACGGAATGGCACCTACCGAACTCGAAGAGTTGCAAACTCAATTAAATGAACTCTTAGAGAGAGGTTTCGTGCAGCCAAGTGTGTCACCTTAGGGAGCTCCGGTCTTGTTTGTAAAGAAGAAAGATGGTAGTATGCGTACGTGCATTGACTACCGGGAATTGAACAAGCCGACAATCAAGAACGAGATATCCTCTGCCTCGGATTGATGACCTTTTTGATCGGTTGAAAGGTGCTGCTTGTCTTTTCAAAGATTGATTTGAGATCGGGATATCACCAGCTGAAGGTGAAGTCAAGTGACATCCTTAAGACAGCGTTCAGAATAAGGTACGGACATTATGAATTTAAAGTGATGCCTTTCGGCTTGACTAATGCCCCCGCCGTGTTCATGGATCTCATGAACCGAGTATTTCACGATGTACTCGATAAATTTGTAATCGTCTTCATTGATGACATCTTGATTTACTCAAAGAATGAGGAAGAGCATGCGGAGCACCTGAATCGCACGTTGCAAAGGTTGAGAGAAAAGAAACTCTATGCTAAATTTAGCAAGTGTGACTTCTGGCTCTCAAGTGTAGTGTTTCTTGGCCATGTTGTTTCAGCTGAGGGTATTCGTGTTGACCCAGAGAAAGTCCAAAGTGTTACTGATTGGGAAAGACCGAAGACTGTGACCGAGATAAGAAGTTTTCTTGGATTAGCAGGATACTACCGAAGATTCATTGAAAACCTTTCTAGGTTGGCTGCCCCTATGACTAAGCTAACTAGAAAAGAGGAGAAGTTTGTCTGGACCGATTCTTGTGAGAAGAACTTCAAAGAGCTGAAAGTTAGATTGACAAGCGCGCCGGTTCTGACTATACCTGATAGTTCCGGTGGATTGACGGTCTACACTGATGCTTCTAAAATCGGTTTGGGCTGCGTGTTGATGCAACACGGAAAGGTAGTGGCTTATGCCTCTCGACAACTAAAGGATTATGAGCGGAACTACCCCACTCATGACTTAGAGCTTGCAGCTGTTGTATTTGCTTTGAAAATTTGGAGACACTATCTATACGGTGAGAAGGTCGCCATCTTCACGGATCATAAAAGTTTGAAATACTTCTTCACCCAGAAGGAGTTGAATATGAGAGAGAGAAGATGGTTGGAGTTGGTCTCGACTATGATTGTGACATCCAAGTACCACCAGGTAAAGCAAATGTAGTGGCGGATGCTCTTAGTAGAAAGAGTCAAAGAAAAGAGTTGGATTTAAATGCTTTGAGTCGGCCTTTGTTGTCTCGATTAATGATCATGATTCGGAGACCGAGCCCATGGACATTGACAATGATACCCCTTGCTTAAATGCATTGTCAGTGTTTAAGGAAAGTCTGCGCATCGGAGAAGATAATATGGTTGATGTACCAAATGACCCCCCGGGGGCAAACCCGAGGGGGTCCGCGGGGGGGGGGCGGGCCGCCCGGGGGGGCTTGGCCCCCCCCCTTGCCGATGGTGCTGCCGGCGCTCCCGCTGGTGAGCTTTGTTGGTGCACCCCCGAAGGAGACTCTTCGGGCATCCGAGGCAACTATGTTGGCGTCTCGATGAAGGTGTGGTCCCAGCAGGTGCTGCTCCTATTTCTAACTCTAGTGCTTGTTTGGCATCCTCCTCTCCTTCCGAGTTGGAGGATTTTGCCACTAGGAAGCGCCGTCGGGAGACAAGTGATGAAGCTCATCTTTCTCTTGGTGTAGCTCATCCTTCTCATCCTTCGCTCGAATTAGTGTCAAACGAGTTTGACAGAGCGTTGGAATGGTGTACTGCTGCTCGAATGACTTCGAGAGGCAGTTCTTTCCAAACTTCCAGATGAAGTCTTTACGAAGTCACTTGGGGATGTAAGTCTTTCTTCATTATCCTCTCGATTCTGAAAAATTACTTTTCTGCTCCTTGCTAACCCGGAAGTTGTTTGCAGGAGTCTTCTTTGGTAACTTCCACAACCAAGTGGAAGCAGTTTCTAGGCTCAGTAGGTTGAGCAATGAAGTTTCTAGGCTTCGGGAAATCTCTGAAGCTAAAGATGTTGAGATTGCTCGCCTTCGGAATCTAGCTTGGGAGGTGGCAGGAGAAAAAAATTCGATGATTGGTCGTCTTCGGTCAGACTTGGATGATGCCAGGGAGAAGATCCGGCGACTGGAACGAACAGTTGGAAAGTCAGGAGCCAAAGGATCTGAAACGTTACCTGAAAGGCAAGCTGTCGTTCTTCTCAATCTGGTTTCCGTTGCTTCCGGATCCGACAAAACGATTTCTAAGTAAGACCATTCTGCAAGGATCAAAGATAAGGATACCAAAATTTCAAATTTGACAGAGACAACTTGGCCAACGAATAGGATAACCAAATCATGGTTAGAATTATCAATATAACAGTAAAATAAATCAGCATTGATCAAAATCCAAAGGAAATGAGTTCAAGAATCAAAAACTCCCAAAATAACCCAATGCAGAAAAAATGAAGGATTTTGGTCGATGCTTTTGGTCGATGGTATCGACCAAAATAAATTCCGTGCGAAAAATCAGATTTAAAGGGCCCACTTCTCATTTCATTTTCATTTCTCACTCACCCATTTCGGGTTTAGCTCTGGAGAAAGCGATTTTCTAGGGTTTTCAAGAGTGCTAGGACTTGATTCAAGGCTTCAATCATTCTTGATAATCTCACTTGATCATCTACACAAGTAAGTTCTCTTTCTTTTTCTCTTTTCTTATAAACTTCGTTCACCATTGTTGTGTTCTTCAATAAAACTGAGTAATACTTGCAGCCAATGGTTAGAATCATACATATACATGATTAGAAACATGTTTTCATAACTTTTCAAATAAGATTAAGTTCCAAACACAAGATTGCATCCATTTTGGTTACCAAAACACTATTCATTTCACAAAAACTCAACTTTACAAGTACTTGTCTCATTTTCAACCCAAAAGGAATTTTGACATGAAACAAATTTCTACCACACTGATCTACTAGGGGTAAAGTGTTCCCATTCTCCATTCGGTCAAATTCCAATTTTTCAAAAATCACAAATGCAAGCCAAAAGAGTGATTTTTCTCTCTCTTACTTGCTGAATTTTCACTTTGAATATGCCAAAAAGATGGATTTTCACCAAATAAAGTATTCTAGCATGCTTGTGTAGGTCTTATGCGTATGTTAGAATGATCAAACCAAAATTTCACCAAAAATCGAATTTTCTGAAAATTTACGAAAATGCCCTTCATCTAACAATCATACACTAAGACTAATCCGAATGAGTTTCTTTCCTTGTTTCAACAGATACGCCATGCCTAGAAGAGGGAGACAAGTGGACAGGGGTAGAGGACTTGTTCCCCGGGCTGAGGTCATAGACGAGGAGCATTTCACTACTCCTATGGCGGAGTTTCTATACGAGCATTATTTCCATGATATACCGATCGAGCACGGACGATTGGTGGATGTGGATGATTTAGAGGTATTTCGCATCCGAGAGAGATTAGAGGCTATGGATTGGCTTCACTTATACCTACCCAGCTCTTATCAGATACTTCTATAGTAATCTGACTTACCGTATAGAGGATGATCCGAGGGATGGTTCTAGGATTGTCATAGATTCCATGGTCGGAGGTAGAGAGATCAGTTTCACCACGAGGACACTGGCTCGCATCTTAGATGTACTGATCGTACGAGATTCCCATTGGTGGATTCCTGCTGGTACAGATATCACAGAGGTGCTTCTTCCTTATGAGGTATACGAGGTGTGCATGACTCAATGGGATGACATTGACTGTTATGTGCCCCGGTGTGGTACCGCGATGCGTCCTTCAGCTAGAGTTATCGCTCGCATCGTCGGGCGAAACATCCTTCCGAAGGCAGGGCATCATAGCAAAGTGTCGGCGATGGAGGCACCGATCATTTATAGTATGTATCTTGGAGTACAAATCGATTTAGCATACATCATGCAAAACGTCATGATTGATCGGATCGAGTTTCCGGGGATAGGAACTTGGCTTTCGGTCGACTCTTGACTCGTATCTTTGAGTACTTTGGTGTGGACTTGGAGCATACACCTATGATTCAGGGTCGAGATTTAGGTGAGCCCATTTGTGCATGGTTGATCAGGAAGATGGGGCTTCAGGATGCAGTCAGATCAGAGGATGAGGATGATATCGATGATGCATCGGGAGATGACGACTCGGGAGGATGATAGTACTGATGATGATGACGGTGGTAACGATGATGAGCATAGAGAGGGTGATGATCGGGGTCATGATGATGCTCCGAGGCATGAGGAGGTTCCCGCTCCACGACTTATCGAGGTCGGAGGCCCATCACACACGACTTCGAGGCTCCGGATGTGGCTTCCCATCGGTCGTCGATTTACTCTATTCTTGAGAGGATCGAGGCTCGGCGGGGAGAGGATGGAGTTACACATGTGCACCCTCGGTGAGAGGTTTGCACGACTGGGAAGAGGAGTTCAGATCTAGGAGGGATCAGACAGATCGCAGGAGTCGTTCACCTACATAGACATCACTAGGAATTTTCTTTTATGTCATTATGGATGTATTTCTCTTTTTCAGACTTGTAAAAATTTCCCTATGAAATCAATGAAGTTCAGTTGTTTCGTCTATATTATTGTGTCTTATTCATGAGTCAAGTTATGTTTCCATATTTTGGTTTCTAGTCCAGGTTATCTATTATTCACTTCTAGGAGTACTTGAGTCACTTCCGGATCTGTGACTCGGAATGTTCCGTCACCGTTTCTGTGGTCGGGGTTCCACTTGATCTTGGGCTCTGATACCAATCTGTCACATCCACCCAGCCGGTACCCCATTTGGAATACCCGGGATGTGATCCACAGTCCAAGAATCAATGATCTGAGGTCCATGCCTCCCACATACACGGTAACACAATCATGAACAGTAATAATCAATGGTAAAAACAATTAATACTAAATATCATGAATAAGATAAGACTAAATAAATCAGAGTGCGGAAGGCAATAACATTAAAGCATAATCATAAGGGTGAGAGAAGGTATGACAACCACTCTCTCAGAACAGCGGAAAAGAAGTGTGATAACGTCAAATACATGTCTAAGTGTCAAAAGGGTAAACTCAAAGATAAGTTAGTTACAAGACCAATGGTTCCACAAATACACCAGGGGAATGGGGCACTATGCTAGGGTTTCTTCTATACTAATAGTAGTCTCCTCAACAAGACGGATGAAGTAAACCCAGCGCTGCCACTCCCGCACAACCGTGGGGCTAACCCCGGTGCGAATAATAATCCTCCTCGGCTCCAATATACGAATCCTCACCGACGCCACTACCCGGAGGGTAGTATGTGGAATCATAGTCCGCCTCATAGGAGGTGCCATCGTATCTTCGGTACCTGGAATGTAATCTAAAACATTTGCACAAAAGGAATGAGTTTGAAGAACTCAGCAAGGAAGTTATTCCATAATTAGAAATCATACACATTCGTAACATATAATAATGCAATGTGATATGGAACATATGATGCAGATATGAGCCTAACTCTATGAATGCTGGTCTCTAAGGTAGACATGCTTTAAGTCATAGCACCGTACTTCTCTGGGTCGTCAGTCACTCTCCCATTTCCATATCTTGGGAATGCCCGGGGAAGATCGGTAAAGTCATCAAAACCATGGTAAGGGGAATCGGTCACCGCTCTCTCACATCACCATTTGGTCAAGTATTGGCGCATGTCACAGTAAAGCCTAGCCCAATGCAAGTCATCTACTCAGTCGGTCAAGTCGATTCAGATACGTCCATTCCTCGCCCCGGCGATCCTTTCCGGTATCCTTCACACTAGAGTCAGCGAAATCCCGGATTTCGGACTCATCAACCCTATTGGTCATCCACATATAGTAAACGGGAAGCTCTCACGTCCTCTCACGGATTGGTTACCGGTCTTGAGCGCCCGTGAGCCCAAGTCTATCCATATGCAACCCTACCAATAAATGGCCCCTTTCAGGTATCCGTAGCATGGTTTATGTCCCCTACCGGATTGGCTACCGGCCTAGAGCGCCCATCCAACCATACACTACCACGGGTTGTTCGGTCTCAATGCCCTTCCGATTCGAGTCTGACACGACAAGGATGAACCTAGCCACACCACTAGACACTCCTATGTATGTCATCCAATAACTCGGGAGAGTGTCGATAGGCACCATCGGAGAATATCCCATACTATTCCCTCCGATGCCCAAGGACAGAAGTGTCAGTAGGACACCCTCCAATCCCAAGTCATACGTAAGCAATCACACATCAGATCTCATCATTTCTCATGCATCCAATGCATATTCATAACCATCCTTACCTTGGATGAGTTGATGATGAATTGAGAATACCAAGAATAGTCCAATAGCAGTGTTAAGGCCCTAAACAAACATCAATAATTTGTTAGAATGAAGAGTCTTACCTTAGTGTAGAAGATGAATGCAAGAATCAATGATAAACTAAGTGTCTTTGATGAGATACCCTTCACACTAACCAAGGAGCTGCTTTGGGAAGCTCTCCCCACGTTCCCAGGTGAGAAAAATGATTGCAAAAGGCTCAAGGCTCGAGGTCATATTAAATAGAAAAGGAATATTCCATGGAATCATTAACTTGGCAGACTGGGACATTTTGGTCGATGCTTTTGGTCGATGGTATCGACCAAAATGATCGACCAAGATGATTTCAGCAGAAAACTCAGGTTTAGAACAACAACTTCAAGTAGGGATTTGAAAGGCTATACAAGGTCAAATTGAGTGAGGTTTTCTTCCACAATTCAATCAAGAAGTCTAGTTTCGGGGAATACCTTCGGATTGTGCACAGGAGGTCATTTGGTACATCAACCATGTTAATCTTCTCCGATGCGCAGACTTTCCTTAAACACTGACAATGCATTTAAGCAAGGGGTATCATTGTCAATGTCCATGGACTCGGTCTCCAAATCATGATCATCAATCAGGATGGTCCATAGATCTCTTCTTCCACCGCTTCGGGTCCTCGGACCTGAATACAACAGTGGATCCGGGTCAGGGTCAAGGTTAGAATAGGGCTGGATATTACACTAACCAACTCGAACTCCACTTCATTTTAACCCTATTGGTCATTTATATATGATGGGGATGGGGAGAAGCTCTCATGTCCTTTCATGGGTTGGTTACTAATTTTGAGCACTCATGAGCCCAACCCTACCAATGAATGAATGGCCCACACGCTACGACTGTGTCCCCTCACGGGTTGGTTATCAGTCTTGGGTACCCAACATTGCTACCATGGGTCACTTGGCATCAATACCCTCGTCAATTGGGTAACAACATGATGGACTTGACCTGGTACAACTAGACATCCTAAATGTGCAACCCAAACTACATGTCCATCCTATGGTTTCAAGAGCTATGGTCATGCCACAACCACCGGTCAAGTTCATTCATAACCTTGTTGTCCCACACTCATCCATAAAAACTCATGAATCAATAAATCATATATAGAGTATGATTCAAAAAAAATTCATTTTCCAATATGAATGAAAGAATCATATAACAACATAAAATCACCATGAATGTTTAGTAATAATCAAGCTTCAATCTTAAACATACATAGTTGAAGTGACCAAATGATGGCCTAACACATCCCAAGTTATCCTAAATAAATATTGGCTCATGTTAGAATGAACTTAGAAAGTCAAGCATTAGAGTAGAGAATCAAATTGCAAATAGTAGAGGGGTAGGTAGTTTGGAGTGGTTGCCCTAGGAGACCCCTCCGATTGAGCTAGGGGGTAGGGTTGCCCAAAATTAATAGAGCAGGATGTGTCGCCTAGGGCAACCCCTCCCGGCGACCCCTGTCAGGTGCGTAGACAAAACAAGACAAGGTTCTTATCGGCTTCATTTTCTGGTTTCAAACCACTTCTAGAATGATTAGGGCTTCCCAAAAATATCCCCAAACAAGGTCCAATCACAATAACAGATCTAGAACTCAAATCCAAGCAAGAATCAAACAATACAAGATATAGGCCTTTACTAAATCTTTCTTTCCGTGAAGAAAAATCCAACATTCTTGAGTGATTAAAGAGTCACTCATATTGCTAGATCGAAATAGGGTTTAGGTTCCCTATATTAATTTGATCTTCCCTCATGATTTCCTCCATCAATAAAATCAAAAGAGATGAATTAATAGAAAGGAGGAATTAACTAACCTTTAGTTTTGCGGTTAGAAACTCGGATCACTCCCTAGATTAATTCTGCAACTTTTTCCTCTTAAATGGCTTCTCTGACACATACTAACATTCTTTGACGATTGGGAATACAATAATTCATTTTAGGGTGAAAACGACTTTAAATAGGGGTCCACAATGCAAAATCTCAAAAGTACCCTTTTTCACCTTTGAGTACCAGCGTGGTTGCCCAAGGTGGTCGCCTGGGGCTGCCCACCCAATTAACTCACCCCTAGAATTTGCTTCAGGAGTGGTGTTTCTTGGGTGGTTGCTCCATGGCACTACTATACCACTTAGCACACACTACATGATGGTCTTACCTAAACTAGGGAACCTTCCAAATGCATCGACTGTGAACTCCTAATCCACCTTCTCAATCCATCAATGTTTGCATCAAATCTTCTTTCAAAACTTAGCAAAACTTCAGATTCTTCATCTCCACCATCCAAATCCATTGGTTAGGTTTTGATCCATTGGTTTCTACTTGGATGGTCCACAACTGCATTCTACTCGTGTTCCAAGTTCTCAAACCTACAAGATGGGTTTCGGGTTAGGATCTAGGAGATTTCACAGGTGATGCACTGTAAATGGATGGCCCTAGAAAGGAGAACTATCCCTAAAAACTTTTGCTTCCATGGCCAACGTAGTGAGGGAGCCACCATACTTGCACTCACCAATACAAAACTCTCTATTGGGTTCCCAAATCAGAATGTGTTTGCCAACCAAGTTTTACTTTTCATGCCAAGCTCCATCAATATGAAATATGGTGAGCAGGTATGTCACACCCCACCCAATGGCACCAGATTTGCCCTAACTGCCCATGGATGTGATCCCAGTCACAAGATCAGGTTACACCCATAAAAATAAATAATGCACACAAAGCCATAATCAAGAACAAAGGATAATATGTTCATCAATAAATGAAAGTAATAAATGTCCAAATTTCGAAAATGAATCTCAAAGGAAGTCTATACGCAAAAGCAAAGGAAATAATCTAATTAAGGTTTACAATTATTCTTAAGCATTTCATAGGTCTTTTGCTCAAACTGTCTTAAAACGGTGTCATGAAACTGGTTTCTATCTCATAATCCTAGCGGCAGGCTATCACAATCCAGTCCCTATTGATGGTGCCGTAAGAGCACTCCATACATCCACACGAAAGGTCATGTGCATCGTAGCCAACTCCCAGTAGCATCTCCTTATATCTTTAGTGGTGATCTTACTTGGATATAGGGTTTCTTCTGTACCTGCATAGCCATCTAAGAGAAACAAGGAAGTCCACAAGGATGAGCTCCACAGAACTTAGTAAGGAAACAATCCACATACACCAAGATAGCATGAGATACATAAACATTATGAGTGTAGTGATATACTAAGCATGTAGCTGATAAACTAACCATGCAAGTCTCTACCTAGGTAGATATGCATTAAGATGAACACCAGTCTCCTCAAGATGGTCTCACACAGACCCTTCATGGCATCCAACCGACTTTCGGGAATCACGACTGAGCTATGAGGTATGGGATACAAGTCCAATCTGACTATGGCTAATGTTATAGGGCCACACTCTCTCACCACGATCATTGGTATGAGTCTGGCATGCGTCGAGGTATTCTAGTCCAATGCAAGGTCATAAGGTAATATACTACATGTGGTCTAGATTGTAACAACCCCCATAATTCTAACCCAGGATCTGTATCGTAGGTCCAAGTACCCATGGTTCTAGCCAGAAGAAGTTGTGGTCTATCCAAATTGAAGCCCATGATCCATACCCTGAGCCCATGGATTTGGATTCCACCAATGAAGAACCTGCCATAGTGGGAACCTGAATAAGATCCAATGGAAACCCTGATGGAATAGAAGGATGGATCTCTAGCCTGAGACAAGTCGAGTTTGAAGATGTTCGAGGTCAAGGTAAGGACCCCCACATGTTGGTTTAAGTTAGATTGGTGTCAGGATCAAATGGTTAAGAAAAACACCCAAGTATTGAAAAGTACTAGGGGTGGTTTCTTAAGGCGGTTGATTGACTCAACCAACCACCCCAAGCGACCGGCAAGGTCTAATTGCGAGTTTTAAACCTTGCTTTGCCCTAACTCTCTATAAATAGCGGTCCACGATCAAATTTCATATTATTTCATTCGTCAAGGCTACTATGGACGGTTAGGAGGCAGAGTGTCACATCCACCCAGCCGGTACCCTATCTGGCATACCCGGGATGTGATCCACAGCCCCAAAGATCCATAGTTCAGAGACCACATCAGCCACATCAACAATAATACAATCATGAACAATCAATATTAAGCTACAATCAATAAAATAGAATTCAGGAATAAGATATCAAGGATAATCAAAGTGCGGGAATAAATATCAAATCAGATAAATTAAGAAGGCAGTGGGCGGAATCCACTCCTTCACCAAGCGGAAGTGAGGTCAAAATTTAGTTAAGTACAAGTTTCAAGTTATGAAGATAAGTTAAAGTTATTATAATTCTTCTAAGTTTAATTATCAACAAAAAGAAGGGGTAACTACTCATAAGTCTCCTCCACAATGGATATGTCCTCTTCAAAGGTGAGGACCATGGAGATCCAACATGACTGCTACCATACAACTCCAGGGCTAACCTTGGTACGTCGGGTGATCTTCTTCGGTATGGTCACCGAAGTCTTCAATGTAGCTAGTCTCCGTGTCACATCCCGCCCAAATACACCCAGCCTATACCCTATCTAGGTTACTCGGGGGAGTAATCCACAGCCCAAAAGATCAAGTTTAGGAACGATCATATCCATTTAGCACAATAACATAATCAAAAGCAAGAACAAATCATTGTATTCTAATAAGTTAACAATAAAAGTCAAGAAAGGATCACAGAAGGATCACTAAAGCATATCAGAGTGCGGAATAACAAGATACCAAATCAAAAGACAACTGTAGAGTATAGTGGAATTATACCCCACAACATATGCGGAAGGTAGATCGAAATCTAAAGCAAGCTCTAAGATAATACAAGTAAAATAAAAGTCTAGAAGAAACAAGAGAATCTAATCCACATCTTCAGTCGGCTCTTCTTCTTCTTCAGTCTTCATCCTCTTCACTTTAGGGTCATGCTCTTGAAGCTTCAGATTAGCATCTAGTGCACGATCCCATCGGCAAATAAGATGATGCCGGCTGCCATCAATAGGAGTCGTCAGTGCAGCCCAAATCCAAGTGTTGGCTGCCTCGCTGTTCATTACCTTGTCCAAGGACATCCTGTCACATCCACCCAGCCGGTACCCTATCTGGCATACCCGGGATGTGATCCACAGCCCCGAAGATCCATAGTTCAGGGACCACATAATCCACATCGACGATAATACAATCATGAACAAATAATAATCATAAACTAACAATGAATGATCATGGAATTCAGAAATAAGGTGTCAGACATAATCAGAGTGCGGAAATAAATATCAAATCAGATAAATTAAGAAGGCAGTGGGCGGAATCCACTCCTTCACCAAACGGAAGTGAGGTCAAAATTTAGTTAAGTACAAGTCTCAAGTTATAAAGGTAAGTTAAAGTTATTACAATTCTTCTAAGTATACTGTCACAAAAGAAGGGGTAACTACTCATAAGTCTCCTCCATAATAAATATATCTTCTTCAAAGTTGAGGACCATGGAGACCCAACATGACTGCTCCCATACAACTCCGGGGCTAACCCTGGTACGCCTGGTAATCTTCTTCGGTATGGTCACCGAAGTCTTCAACGTAGCCAGCCTCCGGATGGTAGTATGAGGTATCTGGGTCCGCCTCAGGGAGGGTGCCATCAGAGTAATCACTTGTAGAATAGCCTAACAAAATATTGCAACAGAAAAGGAATGAGTTCAAAAGAACTCAGCAAGGAAGTTATCCCACCACACATAAACAACAAGATAATCATAAAATGATGCAGATGATATGAGGCATATAATGCAATATGACTTTATTCTAAGTATGCTGGTCATCTATGGTAGACATGCTTTAAGTCATAGCACCATACTTCTTTAGGTAGTCTCAATCACTCATCACCGGGGGAATTGGGTCCCGCATCCCTCTCGGACAAATCCATGGTTGGGGTTTCGGTCACCGCTCTCTCACATCACCGTTTGGTCTAAGTATTGGCGCATGTCAGGGTATAGCCTAGCCCAATGCAAGTCATCTACTTAATCATATCATGCCAGTTCCAGATACTTCCATTCCTCCCCTCTCGGGATCCTTTCCGGTATCCTTCACACTAGAGTCACGGATATTACTCACCGGACTCATCAACCCTATTGGTCATCCACAAATGGTAAACGGGAAGCTCTCACGTCCCTCTCACGGATCATTTCACCGGTCTTGAGTGCCCGTGAGCCCAAGTCTAGCCATTTGTAACCCTACCAATAAATGGCCCCTTTCGGGTAACCGTAATGCAATTTATGTCCTCTCACGGAGTGGATACCGGTCTTGAGCGCCCACAAATCCACACTACTACCACGGGTTGTTCGGTCTCAATGCCCTTCCGAATCGGGTCTGATATGATAGGGACATCCTAGCCATACATCTAGACAAATCCTATGCATGTCATTCAATAACCCGGGAAAGCGTCAATGGACACCTTCGGAGAACATCCCATACTATTCCCTCCAATGTCCAAGGACAGAAGCACCAGTAGGGTACCCCTCAATCCCAAGTTATACTTAAGCAATCACATGCCCAAGTTCATCATATCAGTTCACAAGATACAACGTCATAATAAACATTCAATTCATGACATTGACATAAGTCATCATATATTGAAATTGATAAACATGATAAAACATTGAAGTAATATAATGTAAACACAAAGCTACTGTTAAAAGACATATGTAGCAAGTCTAACACGATAAGAATATGAAATAGAAACTATATTTACTAGGTTAGGAATACCAAGTCAAGATTTCCATATCCTAGGTAATTACATCGATAACTATCCTTACCTTGAATCGGAGAAGAGAATGGTCCAAGATCACAAGCAAGTGGCCCAAATAGTCTTAAAGTCCTAAACAAGCATATATGAAAGGTTAGAGAAGAAATCGGAACAATTGGAGATCAAACGAATCAGAACTGGGCAAAAGTTGCTGATAGCAACTCTATTGGTCGATACATTTGGTCGATAGTATCGACCAATAGTATCGACCAAATCAATTCCGGGACAGCAAGCTGGCTTTTCGGATTCTTGCCCAGATTTGGTCTTCCGGGTCTCGGATTGACATGAAACTTGGAGGATAGTCTAAGCACAACATGGGGACACTAATTATCAAGAAACTTTCATAATCCAATGGTCCATTTGGAAATCCCCAAATTGACATAATAAGGTTAAGAGTTGTAGATCATAGCATTGGCTATAACTCAATGCAAATTAGGGGAAAACATGGGGGATTAGGTAGGGAATCATTTAGAAGTAACATGGAGCACATATGCAAGGTATAGATTAGGTTAATCACGAGCTTCATCTCAGTTTTGGTAAATAAAGCAAGTTGGTAAGCAATAAATCATGGAAATGTGTAGTCAATGATCATGAGGTGAATCAATCATAGTCTTATCGGTGAAAACATCATTGTATGGGGTTTAGAAGGTTCATGGCAAGGTGTATGCAAGGTTGCAGCACCTTGGCCATGGTCCCAACAGTAAAATAGAGAAAAGATGAGTGAGAAAGTGATTAGGAGAGAGAGTCATACCTTTAAAGTGGAACAAGAAAGTAGGAATGAGTGGTTGGCAATGATTGATGAAGAAGATGCTTCACCACTACTAAGGAGGAGTTCTTGGGAGGCTCTCTCACGTTCCCAGATGTTAAAAACGCGAGAATAGGGCTCCAGTCTCGAGGAATAAATAAATAGAAAAGAATATTCCAAGAATCTTTAAATCTGGGCTCAGCAGACTTGTTGGTCGATACCTTTGGTCGATGGTATCGACCAAAACAATCTCCACAGAAATTTTACAGAATAGTTCAGCAACTTTAGGTGCGGACTTGGAGGGCTATACAAGGTCAACTTGCATGGGGTTTTCTCCTACAGTTCACTCAAGAGGTCTAGTTTCAGGGAGTACCTTCGGATTATGCACAGGAGTCCGTTTGGTATTTCAACTGTCTCGCTCTTCATCAGTGCGCAGATTCTAACTTAGCACTAGTAATGTGCTCAAGGAAGGAGCAGCATCATCAATGTCCATAAACTGGAATCCCGACATTACGTCATCAACCAGTAGGGCCCATAAGTCCCTCCTACCACCACTTCGGGTCTTTGGACCTACAAACATAACAATGACCGGGTCGGGTCAAGGTTAGGTAAAAGCTGGATTTTACATTCTTCCCCCCTTAAAAGAATTTCGTCCTCGAAATTGAAAGCGTACCTGTGCTCCCAAAAAGATGAGGAAACTTCTCCTTCATTTCTTCTTCCTTTTCCCATGAAGCCTCTTCCGGGGTATGGTTCTTCCACCGAATCTTCACCAAAGGGATGGTGCGATTCCGCAGCTGCTTGTCCTTTTTATCTAGGATTTCAGCTGGTCCTTCATCGTAAGAAAGATCAGCACTAAGTCCTTCGGGTGCTTGCTGTAGTATGTGTTCCGGGTTCTCTATGTACTTCCGAAGCATCGAAACATGGAACACATTGTGAACTCCAGCAAGAGATGGAGGCAAGGCCAAGCGATAAGCAACAGGTCCAACCCTTTCCAAGATTTCAAAAGGTCCGATGAAGCGGGGGCTAAGCTTTCCTCTCACATTGAATCTCATCACACCTTTCATAGGTGATACTTTAAGGAAAACTTTCTCTCCAATAGGAAACTCCAGATCGGTCCTTCTCTTGTCGGCATAGGATTTTTGTCTTGACTGAGCAGACTTAATCCTCTCTCTAATCATGTCGACCATAGCACTTGTAGCTTCAATCATTTCCGGGCCTAAGACTTTTCTTTCACCTGTCTCAGTCCAATACAAAGGCGTTCTACAAGTGTTACCGTACAAAGCTTTAAAAGGAGCCATGCCTATTGTTGATTGATAACTGTTGTTATAGGCAAACTCCACTAAAGCTAAGTGTTCATCCCAATTTCCACCCATGTCCACCACACAAGATCTAAGCATATCTTCTAAAATTTGAATCGTCCGCTCTCGATTGTCCATCGACTGGGGATGATGAGCTGTACTCGGGTTTAATTGGGTTCCCGGTGGCTTTCGCAATCCATTCCAAAACCTTGAGGTGAACCTAGGATCACGGTCGGACACAATACTCACCGGCACACCGTGTAGACGAACCACGTTGTCCACATAGAGTCTAGCTAGCTTGTCCAAAGTGTAGGTGATCTTCATAGGTATGAAATGGGCTGATTTAGTCAACCTATCTACAACCACCCACACAAGTGTCATTTCCTTTACTTGTCCGCGGCAAGCTAGTCACGAAGTCCATGGATATATCTTCCCACTTCCAACTAGGAACGGGAAGGGGCTGAAGCAATCCGGACGGAGGTTGGCGAACGGCTTTAACACGCTGACAAGTCTCGCACTTGGCAACAAAGTCTTCCACATCCGCTTTCAAGCTATTCCACCAAAAATGTTCCCTTAAGTCTTTATACATTTTGGTACCCCCAGGGTGTATTGTAAAGATCGACTGGTGTGCTTCTTTCAATATTTCCTTCTTGATTTCATCAACAGCAGGCACACAGAGTCTACCTCTAAACAATAAGGCACCATCTAAAGATGTACTAAAAGCAGGGTCCATCTCTGAATTCGTGGCAACCTTCCCAATCTTCTCTCTCAGTTCAGGGTCAGAACTTTGCAAAGCGACGATCCGGTCTCTAAGGGTGGATCTTGCCGTCATGGCAAAAAGAATACAATCCGAACCCTCAAGAACCACTTCTAAGCCAAACCTTTCCATTGACAGCAACAAAGGTCGACTCAAAGCACACAAGTTCAAATCCTTCTTCTGACTCTTCCTACTAAGAGCATCCGCAACTACATTTGCTTTACCTGGGTGATATTGGATGTCACAATCATAGTCAGAAACCAACTCCAGCCATCTTCTTTGTCTCATATTCAGCTCTTTCTAGGTGAAGAAGTATTTCAAACTCTTATGATCTGTGAAGATAGCGATCTTCTCACCGTATAGGTAATGTCTCCAAATCTTTAAAGCAAAAACAACGGCGGCAAGCTCTAAGTCGTGAGTGGGATAATTCCGCTCATAGTCTTTCAATTGCCGAGAAGCATAAGCCACAACTTTGTCGTGTTGCATCAACACGCAACCCAATCCGATCATGGAAGCATCGGTGTAGACTGTCAACCCACCGGAACTATCAGGTATAGTCAAAACCGGGGCGCTTGTCAATCTAACCTTCAGCTCCTCAAAATTCCTCTCGCAAGACTCGGTCCAAACGAACTTCTCTTCCTTTCTAGTTAGCTTAGTCATAGGGGCAGCCAACCTAGAAAAATTCTCGATAAATCTCCGATAGTATCCCGCCAATCCAAGGAAACTTCTTATCTCGATCCACGGTCTTCGGTCTTTCCCAATCGGTAACGGTTTGCACTTTTTCCGGGTCGACACAAATACCTTCGGCTGAAACAACATGGCCAAGAAACACTACCCTTGAGAGCCAAAAGTCACACTTGCCAAACTTAGCATAGAGTTTCTTTTCTCTCAACCTTTGCAAAGTGAAGTTCAGATGTTCCGCATGCTCTTCTTCATTCTTCGAGTAAATCAAGATGTCATCAATGAATACGATCACAAACTTATCGAGCACATCATGAAATACCCGGTTCATGAGGTCCATGAACACGGCAGGGGCATTTGTTAAGCCAAAAGGCATAACTTTGAATTCATAGTGTCCATACCTTGTTCGGAACGCCGTCTTAAAGATATCACTTGACTTCACTTTCAACTGGTGATACCCTGATCTTAAGTCAATCTTCGAGAAAACAGACGCGCCCTTCAACTGGTCAAACATGTCATCAATCCGAGGCAACGGGTATCTGTTCTTGATCGTTAACTTGTTCAACTCTCTCGTAGTCAATGCATAGGCGCATACTACCATCTTTCTTCTTAACGAACAAGACCGGAGCTCCCCGGGGTGACACACTTGGCTGCACAAAACCTCTATCCAGGAGTTCATTCAGCTGAGCTTGCAACTCCTCTAGCTCGGTAGGCGCCATCCTGTAAGGAGCTTTAGACACCGGAGACGCTCCAGGAGTTAAGTCTATGGAAAACTCAACCTCTCTATCAAGGGGTAGTCCTGATAAATCGTCTGGAAACACATCAGCGAAGTTACAAACTACACTGACATTTTCAGGTCTCTTCTTTTCCTTAACCTTGCTTCCAGATGAAACATCTTCCACTAGGGAGTGGACTTGCATTAAAGCGGTCAAAGTCTTCTTGCTCACTCTTCCCTTCCTTCCTTGGAACTCCAAAATTGAATTCCCCTCCAATCGGAATTGGATCTTCTTTGAAGAGCACAAGATCACAGCATTGTAGGATGTCAACCAATCAATTCCCAAGATCACGTCGAAATCTCTCATATCAAACAACACCAACCTTGCCTTCAAGTTCAAACCACAAACACAAACAGGACATTCCTCTAACACTTTATCTAGTTTAACAGCAGACCCAATAGGGGTACAAATTGATAAATAACTAGACAAACATTTGGGTGTTAGGTTAGTCTTCACAGCAAAAGTAGATGAAATGAATGAATGAGATGCGCCCGTATCAAACAATACAAATGCTGGTAAAGAAGTGACTAACAATGTACCTGTAACAACATCATGACAAGCTTCTTGGTCGTCAGATCAGATATACTAAAGACTCGCCGGCAGGGAGGGGCGGGGACACTCTTCTCGAACAGGAGAGCACCGGGCTGAACAGACTTCTTGGGGCAGAGGCGGGCAAAATGGCCGGGCTGTTTGCAAAAGAAGCAAACATTATCCTTCGGTCCAACAGAGGTAGCTGCCACTGGAGGTCTCTGAAATGCAGGCCTGGGGTGTACCATTCCGGGTAGAGAAGGCTGAACAATTCCCGCAGGTCGGGTCCCACTAGTCCGGCCATATTGCCCTACATGAGCAAGACTGGGACTCGGCCCAACACTCCGGGGCTGATAGGTGGGAGTGGGGTACGGTGCGAGCTTCACAAAACGACGGTCAAGACGATCAACAAATCCGGAAGGTCCGGATTGCCAAGGTTTCGTGCTCGCACATTCTCCTTCTCGTTTCCTCAATTTTCTTCGCATTCTCCACGGCCCGAGCATAGTCTCCAAGAGGTAAGGCGTGCGGTGAGGTGGACTTTGATCGAAGGTCGCAGCCCTTTGAAAAATTTCTTCGCCTTGGCAACATCGGAACTCAAAGAATCAGGAGCGAAGAAAAAGAGTTCTTCAAACTTCTGCTGGTATTCCAGCACAGAAAGGGCACCTTGTACCAATGCCATGAATTCTCGCCTCTTTGGCATCCTTTACCGACTCGGGGAAATAGTTCCTACAAAATGCTTCCTTGAACAACTCCCAAGTAACCACACCAGCATGAAGGTTCTCGAGAATAGGCCTGGTGGAGGTCCACCATGCATCGGCTTCATGTTGGAGCTTCGTTTCGCAAACAACACCTTCGATTATCTGAACACTGCAGGTGTCTAAATGCCTTTTCCAATTCTCTCAACCATCTATTAGGAAAGAGGGTGTCCTTGGTCATTCCGGTAAAAAATGGTACTTGGAGTTTAAGAAAACTTTCCATCAGCTTGGTATGCGGGATCTCAGCGGACCTCTCCACATACGGAGCTACACGGCCAGGGTTTCTTGAACCACTTGCTCGGTTCTCTTCTCGCATAGCCAAAAATCCGGCCATCATTTGATTGAACTGTGCCGCTTGTTGCTGCATCATGTTGGTCATAATGCTAGCAATGTCTCTGAAGCTTCCGATTTCAGGAGCATCGGGAACTCCATTAGGGGCGGGGTGCTCTCCTTGTCTTTGCTGGTCCGGGGTCCCAGAGGCACATCTTCAACTCCGGAATTATCGGAACCAATCAAACGATTCCTCGAAGCACCATTCTCGCAAACATCGGAAATTTACAACATCGAAAATCAACTTGTCAAAATCACTTGATCAATAGAATAGAATGCCCAAATCATGCTTAAAATCATCAACATAGCAAGATTATAGTCCAACATTGACAAGAAACAAATCACAAATCAGATTTCCACAAAAGCCCAAAAGCAGAAATTTTTTTCCTTATTGGTCGATACATTTGGTCGATGGCA
This sequence comes from Hakea prostrata, assembly GCF_041222555.1. Taxonomy (NCBI): domain Eukaryota; kingdom Viridiplantae; phylum Streptophyta; class Magnoliopsida; order Proteales; family Proteaceae; genus Hakea; species Hakea prostrata. The sequence goes on from NC_142605.1 coordinate 8,929,485, forward strand.
TCGACCAATAGTATCGACCAAAAACATTCTCGCGTGAAAAACAGAATATATGGTTCACCCGTTTCATTTCCAAAACATTTCCATTTCAAACTTGGCTCTGGGGAAAACTTCTCCTTAAGGTCTCTAAGGGTTTTAGGGGTGATTTGAGACTTCCAACACTCTTGCAAGCTTGTATTGATCAACAACACAAGTAAGTCTCATTCTCTTCTTCTCTCTTCTTGCGTTTTCATTTACCAAGATATGATTTTTCTTCAAAACTGCAAAATGGTTGATGCTAATGGTTAGAATCATGTCTAGGGACGTTTAGAAACATGCTCCCACCATTTTACAAGCCAAACTAAGCATGAAACACAAGATTTCACATTCTTGGATTCAAAAATCACTATTCATCTCAATATTTCCAACTTTACAAATACTTGCCTCATTTTTAAACCAAAATGAATTTTGACATGAAACCAAGTCCCACATGACTAATTTACCATGGGGAAGGTGTTCCCACATTCGGTTTGCCGAAATTCCAACTTTTGAAAAATCTCAAACATAGCCCAAAGAGGGATTTCTTCCTTCACCTTCTTGCTGAATTTTCACTTCTACATGGCCAAGATGTTAGATTTTCACCAAACGAAACATCCCAGCATGTTTATCCAAGTCTTATACACATGCTAGTATGTTCGAATCGCATTTTCGCAACAATTTCAAATTTTCGAAAAATTACAAAAATGCCCTTCATCTAACAAATGAACAAGGGAATTAATCAAAATGAAATTTCTTTCTTGTCTCCGCAGGGTCATCATGCCCAGAGGAGGACGGAGGGTTGACAGAGGTATAGGACATGCTCCACGGCAGGAGGTGATCGAGGAGGACCTCTTCATATCACCTCAGGAAGAGTTCCTGTTCGAGCACTACTTCTATGACATACCGATCGAGTACGGGCGGTTGGTAGTCTTAGATGAGCTAGAGACCTTTCGCATACGGGAGAGGTTAGAGGCGATGGGATGGTTACCTTTGTACACCACGCCATATCCGGTCTACCCCAGAGCTTGTCGGTACTTTTATAGTAACTCGACCTACCGATTCGAGGATGACCCGCGAGATGGTCCTCAAATTGTCATCTGCTCCGTGGTTAGAGGCGTTGAGATCACATTCACTACCAGCGAGTTGGCTGGGATCTTGGGAGTGCCGTCTGTACCAGACTTTCGCTTGTGGATTCCTCCTCGCACTGACATTCTGGAGGGTCTCATTCCATACGAGACACACGAGATATGCAAGCACTGTGGGACGATGAGAAGCTGCTTCATGCCCAGGAGTGGCACTTCTATGATACCATCTGCCCGAGTCATCGCTCGCTTTGTCGGGCGAAACATTATTCCGAAGGCGGGGGCATCACAAGTAGGGTGACGATTATGGAGGCACTAGTCATCTATTGCATTTACACTGGCGTGCAGATAGACTTGGCTCACATCATGCAGCATATCATGATAGACCGAGTTGAGTTTCCCGGGGTCAGGAACTTAGCTTTCGGCCGGGTCTTGACACACATTTTCCAGTACTTCCAGGTGTATTTAGAGGACACACTGATGATTCCTGATATAGAGATAGGTGAGGACCTCTGTGCATGGTTGGTCAAGAAAATGGGGCTTGGTAATGCGGTTAGATCAGACAATGAGGCCGACATTGATGGGGATGCCGAGGATGACGATGTAGATGAGCATGGAGACGATGATGATCAGGGTGATGGTCCAGTTCAGGATGATGACCAGGGGCATCAGGAGATTCCCGCTCCACGATTCTCCGAGGATGGAGGTCCATCTCACCAGACTTCTGAGGCTCAAGGTGTGACTTCTCATCAGTCTTCGATTTATTCCATACTCGAGAGGATCGAGGCTCGACAGATGAGGATGGAGACATACATGCACACTTTAGGTGAGAGGTTTACACGGCTCGAGGATGAGTTCAGATCGAGGAGGGATCAGACAGATCGTCGGAGTAGATCACCTAGATAGATAGCATTAGGAGTTTTCCTTTTTATGTTTCCCAGATGTACTTTCTTTCAAACTTGTAAAAATTTTCTTATGTGATAAATGAGATCAAGTTGTTTTGCTTATATTATTGTATCTTATTCCATAATCAGTTAAGTTTCATTTATTCAGTTACTAATCTCGGTTATCTATTATTCAGCTCTAAGAATAGTTGAGTTACCCTTTTTGATCGGTAACTCGGAATGTTCCATCATCGCTTCCGTGGTTAGGGTCTTACTGAACACTGGGGCTCTGATACCACTCTGTCACATCCACCCAGCCGGTACCCTATCTGGCATACCCGGGATGTGATCCACAGCCCCGAAGATCCATAGTTCAGGGACCACATAATCCACATCGACGATAATACAATCATGAACAGATAATAATCATAAACTAACAATGAATGATCATGGAATTCAGAAATAAGGTGTCAGACATAATCAGAGTGCGGAAATAAATATCAAATCAGATAAATTAAGAAGGCAGTGGGCGGAATCCACTCCTTCACCAAACGGAAGTGAGGTCAAAATTTAGTTAAGTACAAGTCTCAAGTTATAAAGGTAAGTTAAAGTTATTACAATTCTTCTAAGTATACTGTCACAAAAGAAGGGGTAACTACTCATAAGTCTCCTCCATAATAAATATATCTTCTTCAAAGTTGAGGACCATGGAGACCCAACATGACTGCTCCCATACAACTCCGGGGCTAACCCTGGTACGCCTGGTAATCTTCTTCGGTATGGTCACCGAAGTCTTCAACGTAGCCAGCCTCCGGATGGTAGTATGAGGTATCTGGGTCCGCCTCAGGGAGGGTGCCATCAGAGTAATCACCTGTAGAATAGCCTAACAAAATATTGCAACAGAAAAGGAATGAGTTCAAAAGAACTCAGCAAGGAAGTTATCCCACCACACATAAACCACAAGATAATCATAAAATGATGCAAATGATATGAGGCATATAATGCAATATGACTTTATTATAAGTATGCTAGTCATCTATGGTATACATGCTTTAAGTCATAGCACCATACTTCTTTAGGTAGTCTCAGTCACTCATCACCGGGGGGAATTGGGTCCTGCATCCCTCTCGGACAAATCCATGGTTGGGGTTTCGGTCACCGCTCTCTCACATCACCGTTTGGTCTAAGTATTGGCGCATGTCAGGGTATAGCCTAGCCCAATGCAAGTCATCTACTTAATCATATCATGCCAGTTCCAGATACTTCCATTCCTCCCCTCTCGGGATCCTTTCCGGTATCCTTCACACTAGAGTCACGGATATTACTCACCGGACTCATCAACCCTATTGGTCATCCACAAATGGTAAACGGGAAGCTCTCACGTCCCTCTCACGGATCATTTCACCGGTCTTGAGTGCCCGTGAGCCCAAGTCTAGCCATTTTTGTAACCCTACCAATAAATGGCCCCTTTCGGGTAACCGTAATGCAATTTATGTCCTCTCACGGAGTGGATACCGGTCTTGAGTGCCCACAAATCCACACTACTACCACGGGTTGTTCGGTCTCAATGCCCTTCCGAATCGGGTCTGATATGATAGGGACATCCTAGCCATACATCTAGACAAATCCTATGCATGTCATTCAATAACCCGGGAAAGCGTCAATGGACACCTTCGGAGAACATCCCATACTATTCCCTCCGATGTCCAAGGACAGAAGCACCAGTAGGGTACCCCTCAATCCCAAGTTATACTTAAGCAATCACATGCCCAAGTTCATCATATCAGTTCACAAGATACAACGTCATAATAAACATTCAATTCATGACATTGACATAAGTCATCATATATTGAAATTGATAAACATGATAAAACATTGAAGTAATATAATGTAAACACAAAGCTACTGTTAAAAGACATATGTAGCAAGTCTAACACGATAAGAATATGAAATAGAAACTATATTTACTAGGTTAGGAATACCAAGTCAAGATTTCCATATCCTAGGTAATTACATCGATAACTATCCTTACCTTGCATCAGAGAAGAGAATGGTCCAAGATCACAAGCAGTGGCCCAAATAGTCTTAAAGTCCTAAACAAGCATATATGAAAGGTTAGAGAAGAAATCAGAACAATCGGAGATCAAACGAATCGAAGCGGGCAAAAGTTGCTGACAGCAACTCTATTGGTCGATACATTTGGTCGATAGTATCGACCAATAGTATCGACCAAATCAATTCCAGGACAGCAAGCTGGCTTTTCGAATTCTTGCCCAGATTTGGTCTTCCGGGCCTCGGATTGACATGAAACTTGGAGGATAGTCTAAGCACAACATGGGGACACTAATTATCAAGAAACTTTCATAATCCAATGGTCCATTTGGAAATCCCCAAATTGACATATTAAGGTTTAGAGTTGTAGATCATGGCATTGGCTATATCTCAATGCAAATTAGGGGAAAACATGGGGGATTAGGTAGGGAATCATTTAGAAGTAACATGGAGCACATATGCAAGGTATAGATTAGGTTAATCATGAGCTTCATCTCAGTTTTGGTAAATAAAGCAAGTTGGTAAGCAATAAATCATGGAAATGTGTAGTCAATGATCATGAGGTGAATCAATCATAGTCTTATCGGTGAAAACATCATTGTATGGGGTTTTGAAGGTTCATGGCAAGGTGTATGCAAGGTTGCAGCACCTTGGCCATGGTCCCAACAGTAAAATAGAGAAAAGATGAGTGAGAAAGTGATTAGGAGAGAGAGTCATACCTTTAAAGTGGAACAAGAAAGTAGGAATGAGTGGTTAACAATGATTGATGAAGAAGATGCTTCACCACACCAAGGAGGAGTTCTTGGGAGGCTCTCTCACGTTCCCAGATGTTAAAAACGTGAGAATAGGGCTCCAGTCTCGAGGAATAAATAAATAGAAAAGAATATTCCAAGAATCTTTAAATCTGGGCTCAGCAGACTTATTGGTCGATACCTTTGGTCGATGGTATCGACCAATAGTATCGACCAAAACAATCTCTGCAGAAATTTTACAGAATAGTTTAGCAACTTTAGGTGCGGACTTGGAGGGCTATACAAGGTCAAATTGCATGGAGTTTTCTACTACAGTTCACTCAAGAGGTCTAGTTTCAGGGAGTACCTTCGGATTATGCACAGGAGTCCGTTTGCTATTTCAACTGTCTCGCTCTTCATCAGTGCGCAGATTCTAACTTAGCACTGGTAATGTGCTCAAGGAAGGAGCAGCATCATCAATGTCCATAAACTGGAATCCCGACATTATGTCATCAACCAGTAGGGCCCATAAGTCCCTCCTACCACCACTTCGAGTCTTTGGACCTACAAACATAACAATGACCGGGTCGGGTCAAGGTTAGGTAAAAGCTGGATTTTACACATCCGGAGTTGTATCATTTAAGGAAAGGTTCTCCGTGCTGGTGCACGGGTTCTCTTTCGTACCTGCAATGTCATCTAAAAACAAGTCCCCCGAAGGGTAAGCTCAAAAGAACTTAGCAAGTAATCCAAACACAATAAGCATCTTCACATGTATTCACAAGCAAACATATATGCAATGATATGAAACAATATATGCAAATATGCTTCTAACTCTATGTATGTATGCTGGTCTCTATTGGCAGACATGCTTTAAGTCATAGCACCATACTTCTTTGGGTAGGTCTCAATCACACATCATCGGTTGGCAAAGGGTCCTTCATCCATCTTGGACAATCCATGGCTGGGGGTTAAGTCACCGCTTTCTCACATAACCGTTTGGTCTAAGTATTGGCGCATGTCAGGGTAAAGCCTAGCCCAATGCAAGTCTTCTACTTAGTCATATCAACTCAGATCCAGATACGTCCATTCCTCGCCCCTGGCGATCCTTTCCGGTATCCTTCACACTAGAGTCAGCATAGTCCCAGACTACGGACTCATCAACCCTATAGGTCATCCACATATAGTAAACGGGAAGCTCTCATGTCCTCTCATGGGTTGGTTACCGGTCTTAAGCACCCATGAGCCCAAGTCTATCCATATGCAACCCTATCCATAAATGGCCCCCACAATGTGATTCATGTCCCCTCACGGGTTGGTTACCAGTCTTGAGTGCCCATGAATCCCCATTGCTACCACATGTTGTTCGGTCTCAATACCCTTCCGAATCGGGTCTGATATAACAGGGGTATAACCTAGCCAAACACTGCTAGACAAGTCCTAGGTATGACAACCAATAATCCGGGAAAGCATCAAAGGGCAACATTGGAAATATCCCATACTATCCCCAATGATGTCCAAGGACAGAAATGTCAAAAGGACATTCCCTAATCCCAAATCATACCTAAACAATCACAATCATAATTCAGTCATATCATCCACAACAAATATCTCATCAAATAGAAGAGTATAATAAGACAAGATTAAATGAATAAGAAACATACATGAATAAGTATTCATTCATGATCAAGTACATAAAGTAAATAAGGAAATAAGATCCTACTGTACTTACAACATTCATATCATAATGGAAAACTAACATAACAATAGCTAAATCATGCATTCATGTCATAATACATAAAGACATGTAAATAGACATATTGTGAGTTGGAATACTCACCTCGTAATCCGAACTTATAGTCTTCAAATAAGAAATCAGAGAACAGATCCAAAATCACCTAAACAAGCTTGACAAAACATGTATAGGTATTAAGAAGTGATTCCAAAAGATTGGAGTCGAAACGGATGAAAAACAGAGTTGCTGTTCTTGTGGGTTGATTGGCTGGGTTGAGTGCTCTAGTCGACCCAGGCAATCTGCCCAAGAGCAAATCCGGAAATAAAAAGAGAATCTTGATCCGAAACCTATGCTACACAAACCGGAATGCGACGGAACTTGGAGGGATTGTCTAACACAGTAGTCTAAGACTAAAAAGCATAATTTAGACATCAAACACCATTAAAACCATTACTTACTAATTTAGAATCATAGTTTCTATTTAGGAAAACAAGACTTTCTAATTTGGAAAACAACATGGTTTTCATTGAAAACAAGCTATGAATGAAAGAGATGAACTAGAGATGATGAGACCTCATTCTAGTACATGAACACAGTAAATCAAGAGTAAGAATGATCATAGAGATGCATCTAATATGCTAGAAGAAATTGAAATAAGAACATGATCATAGTTTAAGAAGAAATCATGAAAATCATGTAAAGAATGAATATGAAATCATAGCTTATAGAAAGAGAAGAGATTGTAGAAGATATGATTGCAGAGATGCAATATCTTCCTCATTATCTCAGATCAGAGAAGAGAATGATCCTAGTAAGAATGAATCAATAGCATAAATAGATTGAATACTAACCTTTGATTGAAGAACAAGAGAGAGAAAGTTTTAGAGTTGAATGTAGATCTTCTTCTACACCAAAGGAGGCTTGGAGATGAGTTTCCTTCGTTCTCTAGGTGTTTTGGAGGCTAGGGATACTAAAAACATGAAGTTATGAGATATATATAGCAATAAGGACCTAAACAGAAGATTCTGCTCGAATTCTGTTTGCTTGGGTCGAGTGGGTGGGTAGCATGGCCCAGTCAACCCAGGCACTCGACCCAGGCTGATAGCATAGCCTAAAACAGGGATTTGAGGGCCTTTCTCTTATCGGAATCAAACGAATTTTTCTACACAACAACTATAACTTACCTAGCATAGGAAAATGGCTTTAAATCATATCTAACCATGCTCTAAGGTCATCAACCAATCTTCTCTTCATCAAGGTGCATTCTCTTTTCTAAATCAACCAAGCTCTTCAAGTAGGGAATTCCATCATCAATTTTCTATGGGTTTTCGAATCTAAACTAAGGGAGAGGTCCGACTTGACTTCCTAGGACCTTCTAAACATATCAACACCATACTCAAGGTCCAACTTCAAGGTCAAACATCAAACAAGTTCTTCTTCATCCAAAACAAATAAGGTGTCTAATTTAGGTTTTGGGCTGGATTTCACACTCTGGATAGTAGTATGAGGTATCCGGGTCCGCCTTAGGGAGGGTGCCATCAGAGTAATCACCTGTAGAATAGCCTAACAAAATATTGCAACAGAAAATGAATGAGTTCAAAAGAACTCAGCAAGGAAGTTATTCCACCACACATAAACCACAAGATAATCATAACATGATGCAGATGATATGAGGCATATAGTGCAATATGATTTTATTCTAAGTATGATGGTCATCTATGGTAGACATGCTTTAAGTCATAGCACCATACTTCTTTAGGTAGTCTCAGTCACTCATCACCGGGGGAAAATGGGTCCTGCATCCCTCTCGGACAAATCCATGGTTGGGGGTTTCGATCACCACTCTCTCACATTACCATTTCGTCTAAGTATTGGCGCATGTCAAGGTATAGCCTAGCCCAATGCAAGTCATCTACTTAATCATATCATCTCAGTTCCAGATACGTCCATTCCTCCCCTCTCGGGATCCTTTCCGGTATCCTTCACACTAGAGTCACGGATATTACTCACCGGACTCATCAACCCTATTGGTCATCAACAAATGGTAAACGGGAAGCTCTCACGTCCCCTCACGGATCATTTCACAGGTCTTGAGCGCCCATGAGCCCAAATCTAGCCATTTGTAACCCTACCAATACATGGCCCCTTTCGGGTAACTGTAATGCAATTTATGTCCTCTCACGGAGTGGATACCGGTCTTGAGCGCCCACAAATCCACACCACTACCACGGGTTGTTCGGTCTCAATGCCCTTCCGAATCGGGTCTGATATGATAGGGACATCCTAGCCATACATCTAGACAAGTCCTATGTATGTCATTCAATAACCCGGGAAGCGTCGATGGACACCTTCGGAGAACATCCCATACTATTCCCTTCGATGTCCAAGGACAGAAGCACCAATAGGGTACCCCTCAATCCCAAGTTATACTTAAGCAATCACATGCCCAAATTCATCATATCAGTTCACAAGATACAACATCATAATAAACATTCAACTCATGACATTGACATAAGTCATCATATGTTGAAATTGATAAACATGATAAGACATTGAAATAACATAATGTAAACACAAAGCTACTGTTGAAAGACATATGTAGCAAGTCTAACATGATATGAATATGAAATAGAAACTTTATTTACTAAGTTAGGGATACCAAGTAAAAATTCCACATCTTAGGTAATTATATCGATAACTATCCTTACCTTGAATCGGAGAAGAGAATGGTCCAAGATCACAAGCAAGTGGCCCAAATAGCCTTAAAGTCCTAAACAAGCATATATGAAAGGTTAGAGAAGAAATCAGAACAATTGGAGATCAAACGAATCAGAACTAGGCAAAAGTTGCTGACAACAACTCTATTGGTCGATACATTTGGTCGATAGTATCAACCAATAGTATCGACCAAATCAATTCCAGGACAACAAGCTGGCTTTTTGAATTCTTGCCCAGATTTGGTCTTCCGGGTCTCGGATTGACACGAAACTTGGAGGATAGTCTAAGCACAACATGGGGACACTAATTATCAAGAAACTTTCATAATCCGATGGTCCATTTGGAAATTCCCAAATCGACATATTAAGGTTAAGAGTTGTAGGTCATGGCATTGGCTACATCTCAATGCAAACTAGGGGAAAACATGGGGGATTAGGTAGGGAATTGTTTAGAAGTAACATGGAACACATATGCAAGGTATAGATTGGGTTAATCATGAGCTTCATCTCAGTTTTGGTAAATAAAGCAAGTTGGTAAGCAATAAATCATGGAAATGTGTAGTTAATGATCATGAGGTGAATCAATCATAGTCATATCGGTGAAAACATCATTGTATGGGGTTTAGAAGGTTCATGGCAAGGTGTATGCAAGGTTGCAGCACCTTGGCCATGGTCCAAACAGTAAAATAGAGAAAAGATGAGTGAGAAAGTGATTAGGAGAGAGAGAGTCATACCTTTAAAGTGGAATAAGAAAGTATGAATGAGTGGTTGGCAATGATTGATGAAGAAGATGCTTCACCACTACCTAGGAGGAGTTCTTGGGAGGCTCTCCCACGTTCCCAGTTGTTAAAAATGCGAGAATAGGGCTCCAGTCTCGAGGAATAAATAAATAGAAAAGAATATTCCAAGAATCTTTAAATCTGGGTTTAGCAAACTTGTTGGTCGATACCTTTGGTCGATAGTATCGATCAATAGTATCGACCAAAACATATTTCTGCAGAATTTTACAGAATAGTTCAGCAACTTTAGGTGAGGACTTGGAGGGCTATACAAGGTCAAATTGCATGGGGTTTTCTCCTACAGTTCACTCAAGAGGTCTAGTTTTAGGGAGTACCTTCGGATTTTGCACCGGAGTCCGTTTTATATCCCAACTGTCTCACTCTTCATCAATGCACATATTCTAACTTAACACTGGTAATGTGCTCAAGGAAGGAGCAGCATCATCAATGTCCATAAACTGGAATCCCGACATTACGTCATCAACTAGTAGGGCCCATAAGTCCCTTCTACCACCACTTCGGGTCTTCGGACCTACAAACATAACAATGACCGAGTCGGGTCAAGGTTAGGTAAAAGCTGGATTTTACACAGAGTACACGTGTTTGGTGGTGAAGAATGCTCGAATCACAAAGAAGGTTTGATTCTTGCTCGGTCTTTCGAATCTGTTGGAGGTTAGTTAATCACACACCCTTCCTTCTTGTCTCTATTTGTTATTAGTGTGTTTTTCTTCCCTCTATGATTTTGTAGATAGGGAGTTGAGGTGGTTAGGATCTTTCCATCGATGATCGTGACTAGATCATAACCGAAGATGGATTTCTATATCTGAATCAAGGGTTGGTTTAGTTGAAAGAGATGAAGTGGATTCTAAATCCTTCTCTTCTTTATTTGTAGAATGAGATGAACTCTCTAGATTATAAGGACAAAATTCGAATTTGGATCATCCCAAAATCATATCAAGGAGGGGTGATCAAAAGTTGGAATTTCAGGGTGGTTAATTGACCCAACCAACTGCCATGAGTGACCGGTTGGGTCACAGAGGCCCTATCAGCTTGATCTTTGATATGTTTTCACTTCTGATTTTAATGAATCTTCTTAACCCTAATCTAGGTGATCTCTGAGGTTTACTAAACTTGTTACTTGTGAAGTTTAATTGTACTTTCAATAGATTTTTCACTTCAACAGTTAAGGTTTCATTTATATATATATATATATATATATATATATATATATATATATATTCTATATGAAATGATGAGTTGTTGAAACTGTGATTGAGGGTATCCTAACTGGGTATCCTTAGCTTGGGATATCAGAGATTGTGGCATGAGACATTGTTCTTTGATGCTACTAGCACTATCATGGCTGCTAGATTACATACCTAGGAAGTCTAAATTGTATGGTTAGGTACCTACACATGCTACTACCCTTTGGGCAGAGGTATTGAAGCCGAATGATCCGTGATAATGGTGACGTGACTCTGTTTCATCCTACAGTGGTAGCCAGTCCATGCAAAGACTCAGTGGTCCATTGTTAATCATGTATTGGTAAGGTTGCATATGTGAGGGTTGGGCTCATGGGCATCCAATAAGCGACCTGGGAGTCATGAGGGGGGACATGAGAGCATCCACCCCAATAATATATGGATGACCATAGGGTTAGGGGATGGAGTCCAATAGAGGAAACTCGTCCGTGAGGATTTTCATCCTAAGTGGATAAGGATACTGAACCGAGTTGGTTGGTGCCATAGGGGAAGTATCTGTGTCACATCCCTCCAGCCGGTACCCTATTTGGATTACTTGGAGGTGTGATCCACAGCCCCAAAGATCAAGTTTAGGAACGATCATATCCACTTAGCATAATAACATAATCAAAAGCAGGAATAAAGCAGTGTATTCAAGTAATTTAATAATAAAAATCAAGAAAGGATCTCAGAAAGATCACAAAAGAATATCAGAGTGCGGATAACAAGATACTAATCGAAAGATAACTATAGAGTATAGTGGAAATATACCCCACAAACAAACACAGAAGGTAGATCGAAATCTAAAGCAAAGTCTAAAACTATTAGAAATAAAACATAAGTCTAGAAGAACAAAATAATAAACTAGTAAACATTTTCCATCGGCTCTTCTTCTTCTTTAGTCTTCATCTTCTTCACCTTAAGATTGTGCTCTTGTAGCTTCAGGTCAGCATCTAGCTCACGATCCCATCGGAGAATAAGAGGATGCCGGCTACCATCAATAGGAGTCGTCGATGCAAACTCCAAAGTGTCTTGATCAACCATTGGTTATGACCTTCTCCATTGACTTCCGAAGCTGAACCAAGTAAGGAAGGGTCCTCCGTACCGAAGCACGGGTTCTCTTTCGTTCATGCAAAAGCATCTAAAAACAAGTCCCCCGAAGGGTAAGCTCAAAAAGAACTTAGCAAGTAGTCCAATCACAACAAACATCTTCACACACAATCAAAGGCAAACATATATGCAATTATATGAAACAATAAGTGCAAGTATGCTTCTAACTCTATATATGTATGTTGGTCTCTATTGGCAGACACGCTTTAAGTCATAGCACCATACTCCCCTAGGTAGGTTTCAAATCCTTCTTCCCTCAACCTTCCCGGTATCTTGGGTTCTCCGTTGGTAAATGGGTCCTATGTCACGCCCTCCCAGCCGGTACCCTATCTGGCATACCCGAGAGTGTGATCCACAGCCCGAAGATCAGGTATCGAGTGATCAACCTCCCACATAAACAATAACATAATCATGAACAACCATAACAAGAGTGCGGAAGATAAATCATAGATCCAATAATGAAAGAATGAATCATAAACGAATCGGAATAATAGATATAATCAGAGTGTCAAACAGATAAGTAAAGTGAAGCAAAAATCCCACTTTACAACCAGCGGAAAAGTAGCTCGAAAGAATAAACTAGATAAAATCTAATCCCAGTAGCAAGTACATTGGGTAACTAAATTATTCTCCACTTTGTAGACGACATCCTTGTAGGTATAGATCTCATAAATGGCACAAGGACGCTTCCACTCAATGGTCGGACTAAGCATCGTACGGAGCATAACCACCCGCGGGATCTTCAGAGTAATTGTGGTAACCGCAATCACCTTCCTGGAGATATGTCTCTTCGCCTTGCGCTTCCTCATAGGGACCGTCATAGTACTCGGTACTGCGGGATAGTCTAACAACATTGTACAACAAAGGAATGAGTTTCAAAGAAACTCGATAAGGCGATTAAAATCCATAATAACATAAATGGCAGGATTCCAGAACAATCATAAATGCAATATGATATGAGACAAACAATGAATGAATGAATCTAACTCTATGTATGCTGGTCTCTATTGGCAGACATGCTTTAAGCCATAGCACCGTACTTCTTTAGGAAAGTCCACTCACATCCTCAACCATTTAAGATATCTTGGATTCTCTCACGGATCATTTCACCGGTCTTGAGCAGCCGATTGGTAATGGGTCCTTCATCCCTCGGGACAAACCTTGGCGGGGGGTTAAGTCAACACACTCTCTCGGAACCATTTGGTATAAGTCTTGGCGCATGTCGGGGTAAAACCTAGCCAAATGCAAGTCTTCTACTTGGTTACATCAAGTCGGATCCAGATACTTCCATTCCTCGTCCCTCGACGATCCTTTCCGGTATCCTTCACACTAGAGTCGGCGTATCCTATGGCACCGACCAACTCGGACTACGGACTCATCAACCCTATTGATCATCCACATATGGTAAACGGGAAGCTCTCACGTCCTCTCACGGGTTGGTTACCGGTCTTAAGCGCCCGTGAGCCCAAGTCTAACCATATGCAACCCTACCAACAAATGGCCCCCACAATGTGATTCCTGTCCTCTCACGGGTTGGTTACCGGTCTTGAGCGCCCACGAATCCCCATTGCTACCACGGGTCGTTCGGTCTCAATACCCCTCCGATTAGGGTCTGACATAACAGGACATCCTAGCCAAACACTACTAGACAAATCCTAGATATGTCATCCAACAGTTTAGGAAGGTGTCCAGAGGGCATCTCCGGAAACATCCCATAATATTCCCGTAGTAGTCCAAGGACAGAAGTGTCGAAAGGACACCTCTCCCTTCCAAACCATACTTAAGCATACACATGCATCAATAAATATCATCACATATATGGTAACTCCATATATGGAAAGAAATCAATATTTCAATCACTTGTATAACATTGGTAAGTAAATCATACATGAATCATTTCAATATGAATAAGTAATGCTACTGTAATCAAAGTTATGCAACAGTAGTATATCATTGTAAAAATCTAATTTAGGAAACATATTAATGATATTCAAATATAGAAACTAGATTCATGCTATCTATGTAATTAAGGAAATAACCATCCTTACCTTTTATAACTCGCAAAGAATCCTAAGAAATCAAGTAAGATCTTGGAAAACTTGAGAAGAAGGTCCTAAACAAGTATATACAACATATTAGGAAAGATCCCTAACAGAAAAGATACCAAAACATCCAACATAGACCAATTCTGGAGTTGCTGTACTCATTGGTCGAGTGGATTGGTCGAGTGGTCCAGTCGACCAATCAGTCGACCAATGCAGACAGTAGCTTAAAAATCAGAGTTTTAAGGTATGAAACCCGAATTTGGTGGTTCAAAAGGGTACTAATCAAGGGATAGACTACATCAGTAGTATTCTAACATATAGGGGACCTCAAAACACTAATCAAATCAAGGTATCAAGATCCAAATTAGGAAACAAAAAGTTACCATAAATAAATCAAACATGGATCTTGATGAATTTGAAATAGAAAACAAAGACAAGAACAATAGGAGGATGGATCATTGCTTTCGGTTATGAAAACATGAAAACATGCATAGGTCTTCATGGAATAAGGCTTAGAAGCATAAATCTAAATAAGGAAATAAAACTTACCATATATGTAACTATCATGCATCATGAAGAACACATAGTAAGGTAGAAGAGAACAACTAGAATTCTATGGATTATGGATCATAGAAAGAAAACACAACCATTAACCACTAACATGATCAATGAAAGAAGATCCAAAGAGATCAGAATTCAGATTAGGAAATTAACAGAGATTAAATCATGGTTTGATCATGAATCCTTCAAAAGCTTGCAATGATCATGGTTAAGATCATTGTTCTAGCCTTAAATCCTTAGGATGATCATGAGAACATGTTCAGAGATGTTTGCAACAGAGGATGCAGCATCTCTTCTACTGTCTCAACTCAAAAAGGAAAGAAAAACAAAGATGTAGGAGAAAAAGAGAGAGTAGACATACCTTTTGATGCAAAAAGAAGAGTTCCGACGAAGATCCGCCAAGAAAACTCCAAGGATGCAAGAGAGATGACTTGCGAGAGGTCTTTGGTTCGTTCCGAGAGGTTTGGAGGCAGCAAATACGAAGTGGACTCGAGGTTAGACTTAAATAGAGCAAGAATCAACCTAATTGCCAAAGACGACACCCATTGGTCGAGTGGATTGGTCCGTGGCCCGATCGACCAATCGGTC
Organism: Hakea prostrata; assembly: GCF_041222555.1. Taxonomy (NCBI): domain Eukaryota; kingdom Viridiplantae; phylum Streptophyta; class Magnoliopsida; order Proteales; family Proteaceae; genus Hakea; species Hakea prostrata. Next base: position 8,945,022 of record NC_142605.1, read on the forward strand.
GACCAATGTCGCTAAACAAGGCCAAAACGAGGGAATTGAAGGCCCGGATCAAATCCAAACCTAAAGGGGTTTTGCACACAAGTCAAGTGACTTACCTAGTAGGTAGAAATGCCTTCAAACCAAGATAGAGAGCACTCCAAGTCCATCAACTAATTAGATCTTCATCAGGATTCTGTTTCCATAAATAGAACCTCATCATCAACCTTCATGGATTCAAAGCCAGACACCAAGTCCTCTACTGGGATGGCCCAAAGCTGACTTCTTACTTTACTTCGGGTCATCGGACCTACAAATAACAAGGTTTCCGGGTCAAGGTTAGGGCTTGGTTTCACATCCTACATCCTTCCCGAACATTCCATGGTTGGGGTTTAGGTCACCACTCTCTCACATCACCATTGATCTGAGTATTGGTGCATGTACAAGGTTAATCTTAGCCCAATGCAAGCCATCTACTGAGTCATATCTACTTAGGGTTAGATACGTCCATTCCTCACTTCCTGCGATCCTTTCTGGTACCTTTCCCCCTAGATTCACCGTCTCTTTCCCAGCTACGTAGACTCTTAACCCTATTGGTCATTCACAAATAATAAACGGGAAGTTCTCATGTCCTCTAATGGATTGGCTACCGGTCTTGAGCGCCCATGAGCCCAAGTCTACTACTGCAACGCTACCAATGAATGGCCCCAACAATGTGATTCATGTCCTCTCATGGGTTGGTTACCAGTCTTGAGCACCCACAAATCCTCATTGCTGCCATGGGTCACTTGGTCTCAATTCCCCTTCTGATAGGGTCAGCTATGACAAGGGTTTCCTAGCCAAACACTTCTAGACATGCCCTAGGTATGTCGACTAGTAATTAGGAAAAGCGCCAAGGGACACCATAGGAAAGCGTCCCATACCACCTCCACTAGTGTCCAAAGACGGAAACGGCAAAAGGGCATTCCCCATTCCACAACTACAACCTAGGCTGTCACATCCCGCCCCTAAATCCACCGAGGGGTACCCTATCGGGTTACTCGGGAGTGATCCATGATCCAACAGATCCAGTTTAGGAACGATCATATCCACTTAGCACAATAATATAATCAAAAGCAAGAACAAATTATGGTATTCAAGTAATCTAAAAATAAAAGTTAAGAAATGATCACAGAAGGATCACAAAGAACATCAGAGTGCGGAATAACAAGTACCAAATCAAAAGACAACTATAGAGTATAGCGGAAATATACTCTACAAACGTGTGCGGAAGGTACATCGAAATAAGGTAAAGATTACAACCAGATCTCCAAAGAGGGAAATAAAAAGGTAAGCAACTAAGTTACAGTTTCTTCTAACTTATACAATGTCTCCTCAATAACATAATCATAAGAAACTAAGCCAGGCCGGATCTACTCCTGACAAATATGAGTCTTGAACTGATAGACTTCACAGATGTAGTCACCGTAGCCAAAGTGGTATGAGTCACCAACTTAGTCCTCAAAGTATTGACCGTCACAGTCAACAGTAGTAGTACCTGCAGAAAAGTCTAACAAAATATGTTGCAAAAAGGAGTGAGTTCAAAAGAACTCAGCAAGGAAAGTTATTCCATAATAACATAAATCATATGATGCACATCATAGCATGATGCAATATGATATGAGACATATGATGCATACATGAATCTAACTCTAAGTATGCTGGTCATCTATGGTAGACATGCTTTAAGTCGTAGCACCATACTTCTTTAGGTAGTCTCAGTCACTCATCACCGGGGAGGAATTGGGTCCTGCATCCCTCTCGGACAAATCCATGGTTGGGGGTTTCGGTCACCACTCTCTCACATCACCATTTGGTCTAAGTATTGGCGCATGTCAAGGTAAAGCCTAGCCCAATGCAAGTCATCTACTTAGTCATATCATGTCAGTTCCAGATACGTCCATTCCTCCCCTCTCGGGATCCTTTCCGGTATCCTTCACACTAGAGTCACGGATATTACTCACCGGACTCATCAACCCTATTGGTCATCCACAAATAGTAGACGGGAAGCTCTCACATCCCCTCACAGATCATTTCACCGGTCTTGAGTGCCCGTGAGCCCAAGTCTAGCCATTTGCAACCCTACCAATAAATGGCCCCTTTCGGGTATCCGCAATGCGATTTATGTCCTCAAGGGATGGTTACCGGTCTTGAGCGCCCACAAATCCACACTACTACCACGGGTCGTTCGGTCTCAATGCCCTTCCAATTTGGGTCTGATACGACAGGGACATCCTAGCCATACATCTAGACAAGTCTATGTATGTCATCCAATGATCCAGGAAAGCGTCGATGGGCATCTTCGGAGAACATCCCATACTATTCCCTCCGATGTCCAAAGACATAAGTACCAGTAGGGCACTCCCCAATCCCAAATCATACCTAAGCAATCACATGCTTATTTCCATCCATTACATATCAACAATACATTATCATATTGAAAACATGTCATAACACCTCATAATACAGTGTATAAATAAATGACAAGAATAAGTAAACATGATAAACCAAGTAATTAAGCATGGTGCTACTGTCATAAGGTAACTACTGTAGTCATATGATGTTTAAAATCAACTAATAAGTTAAGTCTACTAAGTTACCAACAACAGCGAGACACTCCCAAACTCTTTCTTATCAAACCTCCGCTGCCCTTACCAGGCAGTTATCATTATGTGTCCTTGGCAGTGTGAGTAAAAGTCATACAGTCTATGTTATATGGCAATAACCGTCCTTACCTCAAATTGTGAAGAAGATGATCCGAAGTCACAAGAGAATGGTCCAAGATCACAAGCAAGTGACCCAATTAGTCTTAAAACCCTAAACAAACATATATGAAGGATTAGAGAAGAAATCAGAACAATCAGAGATCGAACGAATCAAAACTGGGCAAAAGTTGCTGACAGCAATATTGTTGGTCGATACCATGGGTCGATGGTATCGACCAATAATATCGACCTAAAAGGGTCTCGGACAGCAAGTTGGGTTTTTGGCTCAAAGTTGGTCTTACGGGTCAGATCGATACAAAACTTGTGGAGCAGCTTAAACGCAATATAAAGACACTAATTATCAAAGAATTAACATCATCCAATGGTCAAATTAGAAATCCCCAAATTGGCATATCAAGTTCAAGAATTGTTAATCATGGCATTGGCTATTTCTTAATGCAAGTTGGGGAAAAACATAGTGGATTAGGTAGGGAATAACTTAGGAGCAATATTGAAATCATATGCAAGGTATAGATTAGGTTAATCATAGGCTTCATCTCAGTTTTGATAAATAAAGTAAGTTGGTAAGCAACAAATCATGGAAATGCGTAGTTAATGATCAAGAGGTAAGTAAATCATAGCAAGATTGGGGAAAACATTAATGTATGAGGTAAAGAAGACTCATGGCAAGGTGTTTGCAAGGTTGCAGCACCTTGGCCATGGTCCCAACAGCAAGAATAAGGTGAGGTAGAATTAGATTAGAGAGAGAGTGAGAGATTACATACCTTGTAGAAGAGATTAGAGAAGAGAGACAAAGGATTCTTGAAGAAGATCAACACCCAAGCCAAGGAGGAGGCTTAGAGGAGCTTTCCCACGTTCTCAGATGTTGAAATGAGTGAAATAATGTTTTAGGTTCAAGGTCTCACTTAAAAGGAGGAAGGAATATCCAAAAAGCACCTTTTTATTCGAATCTGGGCTTGTTGGTCGATACCTTGGGTTGATGGTATCGACCCAAAGTAGTTTCAACAGAATTTTCCGGAATAGTTTAGCAACTTCGGATGCGGATTCGGAGGGCTATACAAGGTCAAATTGAGTGCGGTTTTCTCCTACAAGTCAATCAAGAAGTCTAGTTTCCAGAATTACCTTTGGATCAAGCATGTGAGTTCATTAGGTCCACCAACTAATCTCACCTTCTTCAATGCGCAAGCAGAATTTGCCAGACATAGTTCAGCAACTTCGGACAGGGATTTGGAGGGCTATATGGGGTCAAATTGAGTGGGGTTTTCTCCTACAAGTCAATCAAGAAGCCTAGTTTTGGTAAATATGTTTGTATTGAGAACATGAGTCCATTAGGTATTTCAACTAATTCACCCCTCTTCGGTGCACAGATTCTCACAGCACACTGACAATGCTTCCAAGTATGGAACACCATCATCAAAATCCATGGGTTTCGGGTCGAACACCATGTCTTCCATATTGAGGGCGCACAAGGACTTCTCCCACCACTTTGGGTAATTGGATCTACAGACAATATAAATTTTGGGCCAGGTTAGGGTAAGGATAAGGCCGAATTTCACAGGATCTACCCTAAGGAAAAGGTCGGACATGGCCTCCTAAGGCTTTCAAGGATAACAACATTGAAATCAAGGTCCAACTTCAAGGTCTAACATTAAACAAGTCTTTCTTTATCCCAAAACAAATAGGTTGTCCTGGTTAGGTTTGGGCTGGATTTTACATTCTTCCCCCCTTAAAATAATTTCGTCATCGAAATTGGGAGAGTACTAGGCTTCTAAGGAGATGGTGGTACTTCGCTTTTATCTTGACTTTTTTTCTCCCAAAATCTTCGGAAAACAATTAACAATAAATATTTTGTAAGAAAACAAGGAATAAATCTAACATGCCTTGAAATCAAATCGAAAGTATGATTATGGCTTCTTGAAGACTTCACAAGGATCATGGCAAAGATCAATATGAAGGTCATAAAACCTTAAGAATGACAGGAGATTGTAGAAGAGATGGTTGCAAGGATGCAGCATCTTCTTCTAAATCTCAATCACAAAGGATAAAACATAGTAAGAGTAGATCAATACAACACAAGAGAGATTACTAACCTTTGATTGAGGAACAGGAGATGAAAAGCTTGAAGTCTTGGAACAATTAGAAGGAATAACAAATCATGAAGATCACACTTGATTTCTCTTTGAAATCATCATGTGGAGAGTTCACAAGGTTATAGGGTGTATGGAGATCCACTCTAGAATAGCAGGGATAGAAGGATCAGTCATGGGAATGACTTAAGATCACCCTCCTATCAAAGGAATAGAAGGCACAAGAAGAACTCAAAGAGAGAATAGGCCAACTTCGGGATAAACTTCTACCAAATGAAACTAGGCAACTCCTACGACAGAGAATAAATCAAATAAGGTATATGATAGGTATGCATTTGGCACAGCAGGAAGGTTAGGATTTGGTGGGATTTCACATAGGCATTCACCTCATATCATGATTCTATACATATCACATTCACATTCACATCATAATCCAAATCACATTCACATTACTCAATAATCAATTCCAATATGTAAATCTCAATATGAACATGCTACTGTAGTTACAAAAGTAATATAATGTAAAGAAAGTAAAACAACAATAGCTAACTCATGCATTCAAATCATATCATAACAAGCATGTAAATATGCATATTGTGAGTGAACATACTCACATTGAATTCGACTTCGTAAACTTTGAGAAAGAGATCAATGGGCAAGTCCAAAATCACCAAAATAACCCTAAACAAACATGGGTTAAGCATTAGGAACAAACCCCAATGATCGGAGATGAAACAGAAGCAAAACAGAGCAAAATTGAGGTCACTGACTCTATGGGTCACTTGGCTGGGTAGCTTGGCCCAATTGACCCAGCCAATCAACCCGCAGGGTTCTGTACGGACAGGAAACCCTAAATCGGTCATAACTTCTTTGTTTGAAGTCCGATTACTCCGAAATTCGAAGGGGAGTTCCCAAAAAACATACTAAGACTATCTATGAAGGTCTAAGCATAAAACAAGGTCAAAGGGAAAGAGTTCTAAGCAAACCATAAAATTAGGGTTTTACCGAAAACAATCCGTGTATCTCACGGAAAGACTAGAGAGAATGGGGATTCACTCTAGGAAAGAAAGAATAGTATTTCGAAATCAAGAACTGGCATGGGAAGGGTCTAATCATGAAAAGAAATCAAGGTCTTTGAATGGATAGCCATCTTGAAGGTTACCCTAAAATTTCCCTTCAAAATCAACCAATAGCAGATTCTCAAAGTAAAAGAGGGAAAAGGGATTCACCCAAAAATTATGGGGATAGAAGGAAAGGTTGTAATAATGGTGTGAGACCTTTCTCACAATCACAGAGGTAGATAGAAAACAAAGAGAGAGTAACTCATGGTCTCATGCCAGATCAAAAACATGGAACATCACCATATGGCTTTAAGGGAGAACATAGAGTGAATGGGGGTTCACTCTAAGACTATGAGGATCAGAGAATAGGCCATTATAGAAGTGTAATACCTTCCTCACAATCAAAACAATTAGAAGAAACTCTAACAGATGCTTGGGGATCTAGAGAGAAATAGATTGATTATTAACCTTGAAGAAGAAGATTCGACGGAGAAACTCTAACGAATGCTTGAGGATCTTCCTTAGCTTCGAAGAGGAGGTTCTAAAGTCTTTCCCACATTCTCCAAAGGATTAGGAACATAATGGGGCTGATTACCACTAAATTCCAATAAATAGAGCATCAAAAATCCTAAAAAATAGAGTTTTACAAAACTGCCCCTATCACTAGGCAGCTTGGCTAGGTCGATTGGCCCAGTCGACCCAGGCTGACAGCAAGCCCAAAAATAGGGATTTGAAGCTCTAACCTCAAGATTTTCGATGGGGCTTCTCCTAACTCAACAAGCAACTTACCTAGCATTGAGGGACCTTCCAAAACATGTCCAACTAGGCCTCAAGTCAATCTACCAAGCTCTTCAACATCAAGATGCAGTTCATCCCAAATCAGATAAGGTTTCCAAGTAGGGAACTCCATCATCAATATCCATGGGTTTTGGGTCAAACACCATGTCTTCTACTGAGATGGCCCAAAAAGTCTTCTTCCTTCACTTCGGGTCTTCGGATCTACACTAAGGGAGAGGTCTGACCTGACTTCCTAGGATCTTCCAAAGATATCAACACTGTACTCAAGGTCCAACTTCAAGGTTAAACACACAAACAAGCTCTTCTTCATCCAAAACAAATATGGTGTCCAGGTTAGGGTTAGGTGGGATTCCACAATCTGGACCATATGTAATATGTTACTGTAGGACCTTGCATTAGGTTAGAATCTCTAACATGCACCAATACTCATGCTAAGGGTTGTGGTGAGAGAGTGTGGACTTAAACCCAGCCATTGTTGATTGATGAGGACCGAACCCCTTGCCCGGGATCCTAATAGAGGTAACTAGTCCCTGAGGGATCAAAGTCACTAGACCTACCTAGAGGAGGGCTGGTGTATATCTTAAAACATATCTGCCATACTAGAGACTTGCATGGTTAGCTACTAGATGCACCCATACTTATGCATATCATCTTTCCTTTATGTCATTTACCGTGCTATGATGTTTACATGTATATGAGATTTTTTGCCTTATTGAGTTTGTCAGAACTCACCCTTTTGGGGATTACTTTATATTATTTAGATGGCTAGTTTGAAAAGAGAGAATTTATGTATGATTGGGAGAACCCCCTTCAAGAGACTCTAGAGGCGTCAATGGGAAGTAGTGATGCACAACATGAAGCCACATATAGGTGCATGGAGTGTGCTTATAGCTCCTATTGATGGCAAAAGGATCCAAGTGGTTTTCCATTTTGATAAGTCGATGAAGGAAGGTTTCATGACTCCTTTCATCCAGAAACTAGAAGAGAAGAGGGACAGCCTTGAGAAACAACAAAATAACATTTAAACATTGATTTTCTTTTACTTCCGCTAAGATAATCTTTTTGGACACATTTATTATATTCATTCCTTGGATTATATTCTTTCCTCATTGGATTCTAGACACTTGTATATCCTTTTATTTAATTATTAAATTGTTCTTTGCTCTTGATTTATTATTATGTGCATTTATTATCACTGACGGATAAACTGTGGATCTTAAGTGTGACTGTGGATCGCACCCATATGTTGTCGGGCGGGACCGATACCGGTGGGTGGGGTGTGACAATTAGGGATATGTATATGTTTTTGAATTTACTCGCTAAGTTCTTCTATAATAACCCCAATAATTCTAACCTAGAATCCATATTACAGGCCCAAGTACCCAAAATTCCAACCGGAAGAAACTATGGGCTATCCGAATTGAAGCCCATGATCCATACCCTGAGCCTATGGATCTTACTATTGAATAACCTACCTTACTGAGAACCCAAAGAAGGTCCAACGGAAACCCGGATGGACTAAACAAATGGATCAGCTTCAGACAAGTCGAGCTTGGTGATGTCCAAGATCAAGGTAAGAAGCCCCCCCCCCCCAAGTGTTGGTTTAAGTTAAATTGGTGTTGGGAATCAACCGGAAGAGCAAAGCACCCAAGTTTTGAAAAGTACTAGTGGCCGGTTGCTTAAGGTGGTTGATTGACCCAACCAACCACCCCAAGCGACCTGTCCGGTCTGGTTTGCAGGATTTAAACCCTATTTTTCCCCGAACCCTCTTTAAATAGTCACCCATGACCTAATCTCCCATTATTTTATTCATGGAGACTATTGTGGATGGGTGGGAGACTATGTACAAGTGGTTGGTGGTGAAAAATTCTCGATTTGCAGAGAAGGATTGGATCTCGCTTTGACTTTCAGATCTTTTAGAGGTTAGTTAAGCACACTCTCTTCTTACTTGAATTCTTTATTGTTCTATAGTGGTGAGTAGGAGTGTTTAGAATCCTTCCCATCAATGATCTCGACTAGATCACGCCCAAAGATGGATTTCTATATCCAGATCGAGGGCTGATTTTGTCGAATAAGATGAAATGGATTTTAGTTCTTCCACTTTTGTAATATGGATTGTGATTACCTCTCTAGAGTCCTAAGGACAAAATTTGGATTTGAATCACCCCAAAATTAGATTGTGAATGAGTGATCAAAAGTACGAAATTCGGATTTGGAATTCTTTAGTCGATCAAAGCAATTGATTGGCCCAACCAACTGCCCTAAGCGACTTGCTGGGTCATAGTGGCCATGTCAGTTTGATTTTTGCTCCATTTGGATCTCAAACTTCAATGAAACTTCTTAACCCTAATCTAAGTGATTTATGAGGTTTGTTGGAGTGGTTACTTGTGAAGTTTAATACATTTTTTAGTATTTTTTCTGCTAAAACAAATAAGGTTACAATTGCATATATGATTGACATATGATATGAAGAATTGTATATCACTTTAAATATGTATTTAGTCTTATAACCTGTTGTAATAGTAGTTTAATTTGATTACTTGACGATGACATGTCGTGGATGATGTTAGACGTATTTGATTCATTATTTGATATGGAATGATGTATTTTGGTGTGACTATGATTGAGGGTTATCCTTGTTGGGTATTCCTAGCTTGGGATATCAAGGACTATAGTATGGGACACTGTTCTCTGATTCCCCTAGCACTATCATTGTGAAATCTCGCAAAATCCTAATCCAGAAATCCCTAGTGTAGATCTAAAGACCTGATGTGAAGATAGAAGACAGTTGTGGACCATCCAAATTTGAACCCATTGGGTTTGACCTAGAACCCTTGGAGGTAGATGATGAAGATCCTAGTATGGAAACCCCAAGTGAGTTTGGAAGAAGTTGTAACTTGATTGAAGTTTGACTGGAAAGGTGGACTTTGATTACAGTGTTGACACCCTTAGAAGTTCCTATGAAGTCAAGTAAGGCCCTTTCTTAATTTGGTGAAGGACCCAGGTGAAGCTGGAGGCTATTGGATACCAAAATTCAGTAGTTTTTACCTTTGGCATTGCTTGGTCGATCCCTTTGGTTGATCCAATCGACCAAGGCATCTGACCAAAGGAAGCCCAGGGACAGAACTGTCTATTTGGGATAATTTAGGATTTTTGGAGCCCTATATATTCAAACTTCGGAGTAAATCATACCACTTTGCCTCTTAGCCTTTGGAGAACGTGAGAAGAACCCTAGAACTCTCTCTTCAAAGCCAAGGAAGATCCCCAAGCATCCATAAGAGTTTCTCCATCGATTTCTCTTCTACAATGTTAGTATTCACTTATATACTTCATTGATCTATTCTCTCTACTATTTCTACTCTTTGTTTTGATTATGAAGAAGGTCTTAAGGTCTTACACTACTGTAATGACCTAATCTCAGATCCTCATACGGTGTGATTTCGGTGTTTTGACTTAGCATGAGACCATGATCTATTCTTGTTGTTGTAATTTGATTCTAATATATGTTAGATCTATTCCTAGGTTATTTTTTATGCATGATCTACTATTTTCTTATCTTTAGAATAAATCCCCATTCATTCTAGTCTTTCCGTGAGAATCCGAGGATCAAGCCTATTAGGTGATTTATTAGATTTCTACTCCAATGACCTTGTTTGATGTCTAGATCATCATAAATAGTCTCTATATGTTATTTTAGAATTTTCCTATAAATTTTGGAGTGTTCCGATGTCATTTGAAGAGTTTCTGACCGAAGTTGGAACTTTCTGTTCGTATAGCATACCTTTGGTCCATCGCTTTGGTCAATCCAATCAACCAAAGGCCGATCAACCAAAGGGGTCTATGACAACAACTTTCTCTGTTTTAGCTCTGTTTCGTCTCTGATCATTAGGGTCTGTTCCTTACACTCTATACATGTTTGTTAGGGTTATTTTGGTGATTTTGGACCCGCTCTTTGATCTCTTACTTAGAGTTTACGAAGTTAACTATATGGTGAGTACATTCACTCACAATTGACATTATTGCATTCTATATGTTGTTGGATCTTGTTTGCATATGATAGCTACTGTCTTATACTCTCTTCTATAGTGTTTTACTTCTGTAATTACAGTATGCTATTAATGATATGATTTACATACTTGTATTGAATGTGAATGGACTTTAATATGATGATTGTGAAATCATGATGTGATGTGATTGCCTAAGTTGTGATTGGGGAATGGGGAATGCCCTTTTGGTGTTTCTGTCATTGGACACTAGTAGAGGTGGTATGGGACACTTTCCTATGGGGCCCCTTGGCGCTTTCCCTGATTATTGACATACCTAGGACATGTCTAGAAGTGTTTGGCTAGGGAAACCCTGTCATATCTGACCCTATTGGAAGGGGTATTGAGACCGAGTGACCTATGGGAAAATGGGGATTCCTCAAAAGATATGCATCAGAGCCGTGAGAGGATGTAAATCACATTGTGGGGGCCATTTATTGGTATGGTCGCACATAATAAGCGTGGACTAGTGGGCGCCCAAGAAGGTGAGAAGCATGAGGGGACACAAGAGCTTCCCATTTATTATATGTGGATGGCCAATGGGGTTAAGAGTCTATGTAGCCGGAAAGAGACAGTGACTCTAGGGGAAAAGATACCGGAAAGGATCACGGGAAGTGAGGAATGGACGTATCCGACCCTAAAGTAGATGTGACTCATTAGATGACTTGCATTGGGCTAAGTTTAACCCTGACACACGTCAATACTCATACCAACGGTGGTGAGTGATAGTGTTGACCTAAACCCCAGCTATGGAATGTCCGGGAAGGATGCCCTAACCCAACTATCACGGAGAACCCAATAAACCGGAAAGCTTGAGGGAGAGTGATTTGTGACCTACCCAAAGGAGTATGGTGATTTATCTTAATGTGTCTGCCAATAGAGACCAGCATATATAGAGTTAGAAACATACTTGCATATTGTTTCACATCATTTGCATTCATGCTTTGTTCCTGTTCTTGAGATTGTGACTGTTATAATTGTTAATTGTGTTTGACTACTTGCTGAGTTCTTTTGAGCTCACCCTTCGAGGGACATGTTTTTCTTTAGATTGTGTTGCAGGTACTGATGACTGCGAGATCTCAAACTACAAGGCCACGGCGTGTGACTCATATGGTTTTCAAGACACTGGCAACTATGAGTTTTATAGCGAAGCATACGTGTGAAACCCAGCCCTGACCCTAATCCGGAAACTTTGTTATTTGTAGGTCCAGTGACCCGAAGTAAGGCAAGAAGTCATCTTTGGGCCATTTATGTTGAAGACTTGATGGCTGGATTGGAATCCATGAGTGTTGATGCCAATGTTCCAATGGTGGAAACTGCACCCTGATGAAGATTGGATTAGTTGATGGTCTTGGAATGGTTTCTGTATTGATTCAAAGGCATTTCTAACTCCTAGGTATGTCACTCTAGGTGTGTGCAAAACCCCTTGATGTTTGGACTTGATCTGAGCCTTCAATTCCCTGTTTTGAAGTTGCTATCTTGATTGGTCGACTCATTGGTCGATTGAACCAATCGACCAATTGATTCTGTTTTTGAAATATGAATCCTATCTCTTCTATTTAAGTCTAATCTCGGGAATACTCCGGCTCATCTGCCTCCTAAGCCTCTGGAACGAGTTAGAACCCTAATCTAACCCATTCCCTTGCATTCTTTGGCGATCTCTCGCAAAGACTTGAAGAGTTCTTCATCCTCCTACAGCAAAGGTATGATTTCACTCACTCCTTCTTCTATCTCTGATTTTCTTGCTTTAATTCTGTTCTTCGTTGAGATCAGGAAGAAGATGATGCACTCTTGCAACCATGTATTCCATGATCTCATCATGTTCTTTAAGATCCATGATCATCATCATCATCTTAACCCCAGCCAGTAGAATCTTCGAAACCCTAACCCTAATCCTTTAAAACCCTAACCTGTGTGATCGTCTGGAGAGCTTTTGGTAACCTCCCTTGTGAAAGGAAACCTCATGGGTAATGTGGAGGTTGATCTAAATTCAATATTCTTTAATTCTTCTTGTTATAATTGACCCATCATCAATTCCCTCCCTCCTGTGATCTCAACCTTTTTCATGGGAACCAAAAAGGGTGAAACCCTAATTTCTTGGGTAAGATCAAGAACCCCTAGTTTGATCATGGTAACCCAATCAATGTGTTTTCTTTACTATATCTGTAATCTTCATATCCTAGTTCTTTAATCTTTGATTATAATATTTTCCCTCATAATCTATGTTTAACCTAGTAGGTTAACCTTTTTGTTCCTAGGTTACAACTTGGGAACTTGATTTGATTTATGATTTGATATCCTCTATACCCTAGAATACTACCATGATAATTTCCCTCTGATTTGTACCCTTTTGAACCATCAAATTCGGTTCTTGATTCTCAAAATTCGGATTCTTGTAGGCCACTGTCTGCATTGGTCGACTCATTGGTCGACTGGTCCAGCAGACCAATCAATCGACCAATGAGTACAGCAACCTCATCCTTGGTCTGTTTCGATTGATTTATGATCTTTTCCTTTATGCATCTTTCCTAACATATTGTGTGCACTTGTTTAGGACTGTCTTCTCAGGTTTAGTCAAGATCATACTTGATTCTTTAAGATCCTATCCAAGTTAGAAGGTAAGGACAGTTAATTCCTTAACTACATAGATTGCTTGTTCTCTGGTTTCTACTTTATGAAACTATGAGATTACCTACTGTTGTTGTAATTTAATTCTGATCTCCTACTGTGGGAACAGTAGCACTTGTTTATATTGTCTTTTTATTATTCATGATATATGAATTACGTATTATTGCCTAATCTGATTTTTGCTTTTACATTCTCTTGTATATGATGAACTGCTCGTTGTGTATGTCATGACTGTTCTGAGAATGTGTTTGCTTAAGTTTGGTTTGGGATTGGGGAGTATCCTTTTGATGCTTCTGTCCTTGGACATCGGAGGGAATAGTATGAGATGTTCTCTGAAGATGCCCATCGATGCTTTCCCGAATCATTGGTTGTCATACCTAGGGATGTCTAGCAATGTTTGGCTAGGATATACCCCTGTTATATCAGACCCGATTAGGAAGGGCATTGAGACCAAACGACCCGTGGTAGCAATGAGGATTCGTGGGCGCTCAAGACCGGTAACCAACCCGTGAGAGGACGGGAATCACATTGTGGGGGCCATTTATTGGAGGGTTGCATATGGCTAGACTTGGGCTCATGGGCACTCAAGACCGGTCAAATGATCCGTGAGGGGACATGAGAGCTTCCCGTTTACCATATGTGGATAACCAATAGGGTTGATGAGTCTGTAGTCAGGGACTATTAGGACTCTAGTGGAAAGGATACCGAAAAGGATCATCAGGGACGAGGAATGGAAGTATCTGGACCTGAGTTGATGTAACTGAGTAGATGACTTGCATTGGGCTAGGTTTTTCCCTGACATGCACCGGTACTTATGCCAAATGGTTGTGAGAGAGTGTGTTGAATTAACCCCCTGCCATGGTTTGTCCTGAGGGATGCGGGACCCATTACCAACCGCCCCCCCCAAGATATCTTATATGGTTGAGGGAACCCAAGATATCTTATATGGTTGAGGGTGTGAGAGGACTTTCCCTAAGAAGTACGGTGCTATGACTTAAAGCATGTCTATCATAGAGACCAACATACATAGAGTTTAGATGCATTCATACCTTATCTGTTTCATACTGCATTGCATCATGTTATATTTTGCCACATGTTATCTATGATGTTATGGATTAACTACCTTACTGAGTTTCTTCGAAACTCATTCCTTTTTGTATATTCTTTGTTTAGATTATCCTACAGGTACAGATTATTATGACGAGCAGTACAGTGAAGCGCAAGCCGATGAAGCGTATTACACCCAAGGTGCTGGCGACGATCAAGATTACTCTGATGATCCCCCGGCAGATCAAGCTGCGTACTACTTTTGAAAACAGCATAGAGTTAGAACGGATTCGTTGGATTGACGAAGTCAATACTTATGAAGACGTTATCTATAAACTAGAATACGCTTAATCTTAGTTTATTTCTTAGTACATTTGTTTCAGTTGTAATTCCTTTTGACTTTCATACTGCGTTCCGCTATATTGGATATCTGGTATCTTTTCCGCACTCTAATTAATATCCGATTATTCATTATTGTTTTGAACCTTTGTTTATAATATTAAACCTTGATTATTTCCTGTTTATGATTATGTTATTGTATATGGGGGAGGATGATTTCCTCGATACTTGATCTTCGGGGCTGTGGATCACACTCTCGGGTATGCTAGTTAGGGTACCGGCTGGGAGGATGTGACAGATTGGTATCAGAGCCCAAAGTTCAAGGAAATCCTAACCACAGAAAACAGTAACAGAACATTTCTGAGTCATAGATCCAGAAGTGAATCATCTACTCTTAGAAGTGAATAATAGAACACTTGGACTAGAAACTATTAATGAAGCATAACTGAATACTTCTGAATAATGCACAATAATTATACTTAAACAATTGTCACTTAATGCAATAAAAGAAAAGTGCATAATACACAATAATAAAGTAAAACAAAGAGAGCTTCATTAACTTTTAGAAAAGTTTTACAACGATTACATCTGAAAAGCATAAATTAAAATCCTAGTACAGTCTATCTAGGTGATCTCCTCTGATCTCTGTAAGCTTGGAACTCCTCTGAAAGCTGAGTCACCTGATACTCTATCCTATCCTATCCTGTTGTGACTCCATCCTCTCATATAGCTGCTCCTGTCTGACCTCCATCCTCTCCAGCATGGAAGTCATCGATCTCATCTGTGCACTGAGATCCGAAGTCTCTGGAACAGCATGAGAAGGACCACCTGTCTCGAAGTGCGAGGAAGGGAAATCGTGATGCTCCGGCACGGTCTCGTGCATCTCAATATCATCTCCGGCCTGATCATCATCACTGTCAGGACCGATATCCTCTCCACCATCCTCTGACTCCTGCTCATCCTCTGTTTCATCATCCTCCTCACCCTCTGGACCAGGAGATCTCACTGTCTGAGTCAGCCCCATCTGACGTACCATCCTAGTCCCCATGACGTATCCTCGTGGACCAGTGTCCATTGCTGTATCCTCGAAACTGACCCCGAAATGCCTGAAGATCAAAGTCAGTAACCTCCCATAGCAAAGATTCCGCATGCTTGGCCGTAGAACCAGATCCAGCATGACCTGCTGTATAATGTAGGAAAGGTCGATCTCGAAGCCCATGTAGATCCGGTAGATGACTATGGCCTCCATCACTGTGACCCTATGGTGATGTCCAGCCTTCGGCAAGATGTTTCGACTGACGATGCGACCGATAACTCGTGCAGAATCTGTCATCTGTCCGCTGTTCCTAGGAGTGAAGCACCGGTGGCTATCCCACAGTGTGTTGCATATCTTGCGCAACTCGTATGGCATCAAGTAGCTATCTATATCTGCTCTTGCAGGTATCCATAAGCACTGATCTGGGTAGTGAGGGACCTGCAAGATCTCGGCTAGTGATCTGGTGGAAAAGCGAATCTTAGTCTGGAAGACCCTGCTCCTGAGGACAAGTCTAAGTGGATGCCTTAGACCTTTAGCCTCCTCGGTGTATGTAAGGTTGCTGAAGAACAACCTCACTAGCTCAGGATATACAGGCAAATTATCTGTGAAGAGATGAGTCCACTACAAGGTGTCGAACCTCTGCTGTATCCTAAGGACTCGGAGCTGGCGAAGGTGTAATAGACGTCCTAGCTCGATCTGGCAGTAGCTAAAGTAGGCCTCACACACGAACTCGGCCTGTGGAGTGTCGAAGCACTCTGGCCTCCGGACATACTGTCTAGGCTTTGAAGGAACCTGACCTCTACCTCTGAGTGCCCTTACTATGCGACCTCTACCTCGTCCGCGTACTCCTCTCGGCATAGTGAATATCTGTGGAAGAGACAATGACATTGTTGGTTAAGTACTATTTCAAGATTTAAGCCAAAAGGGTATTTTCG
This sequence comes from Hakea prostrata, assembly GCF_041222555.1. NCBI lineage: Eukaryota > Viridiplantae > Streptophyta > Magnoliopsida > Proteales > Proteaceae > Hakea > Hakea prostrata. The sequence continues at coordinate 8,961,737 of NC_142605.1, forward strand.
TAATTTTTCGGAAAATTTCAAATTTGGGGGAAATTTGATTTGAAGATACTAGCATGTGCATAATACTTGGAATTGCATGTCTATGAAATTCATTTGATGAAATTCGATCGAAAACTTGATCTAAAGCGAAAAATTCAGCAAGAAGGAATTTGGGGATTTTGAATTCTAGGTCAAAATCGGATTTTTGCAAAGTTGAAATTGGTTAAATCAAACTATATGGACATATCTACAATATCCTTTTGAGCATGTAGCAATTGATCTCATGCGAAAACTCCAGGCGGTTTGTGAGAAATTGAAATTTTTCTAAAGTTAACGATTTCGGTACGAAAACCTTGCGAGAAGTGCAAGAAGGTGTTAGAACTTGTTGTCTATGCATGGCATTGCGTTTAAAACCTAGGGAATATGTTTCTAAGTATTTCTAAACATGATTTCTAACAATGGATACAAGTAAAACATGGATTTGATTGAAATGCAAGCATGAGAAGATGAAAGTAAAAGAGAAAATGTTAGTTTTACCTTGTGTTTGATGAATGTCAGTTGTGGTGTTGTTGTTGAAACACTTGAATCACCCAAGGATGCTTGGAAGAACCTTAGAAGATGTTTCCCCAGAGCTCACTCACTTGTGGAAGATGTTAAAATGAAGTTTGAATGTGAAAATGAAGCTTATAATGCGAATTTTCGTATTCTGTGAGCATTGGTCGACTCATTGGTCAATTGGGTCAATCGACCAATCAACCGACCAATGGACCCAGTAACTCCATTTTTGGTTGAAATGTTGGAAAATGTGATTTTTGTCCTATGAATTGTTGTTGGATGATTAAATGGATGTATTTGAGCATGATTTAAAACTTTCAAATCATTTGGACATGTTGATTGTATTGAAACTTCGAAATTTGGTATTTTGACGTTTCGGTTCTTGCAGAATGGTTACTCTGAGAAGTGGGCGTGGCGAATCCAATGGTCATGGAAGTGGTCGTGGTGAGATACCTGAAGGTGGTCATGATCAGCAGACTGGTGACCAAGGTACCCATGACATACCAGGTGCCCCAAATGTCGGAAGCTTTCATGATATTGCAAACATCATGGGCAATATGATGCAACAGCAAGCAGCCCAGTTTAATCAGATGTTGACGGGTTTCATGACACTGCATAATGAGACTCGTGCTGGTGTTAATGTGAATCCTCATGCCGCAGTTCTGAATGCGGGTGGCCTTCTTTGGAACTCCTCATACTACTTTGATGGAGAGTTTTCTGAAGATGCAAGTGCCCAGCTTTACTCGTGTTACCAAGGATCTCTTGTTCCCTAACAAGTGGATTCGTGACTTGGAAAAGGCTTTTCGTCATCTGCAATTCTCCGAAGTTCAAAAGATTTTGTTTGCTGAACAAAAGATGCAGCATGAAGCCGATGCTTGGTGGACTTCCACTCGGCCTGTTTTGGAAGGTTTGCATGCAGGTGTTGTAACTTGGGATTTGTTCAAAGAGGCTTTTTGCATGAATTATTTCCTTGAGGCGGTGAAGGATGCGAAGGAAGCTGAGTTCATGGTTCTCGCACAAGGATCCTTGTCTGTGTTAGAGTACCAACAGAAGTTTGAGGAACTTCATTTCTTTGCTCCTGATTCTCTGAAGCCTGATATTGCTAAGGCGAAGAAGTTCTTTAAGGGATTGCGCCCTGCCATTAAAGGCTATCTCACTGTCCAGCCTATAGTGAGCTATGCCCAAGTGGTGCAGAACTCGAAGAAGTTGGAAGAAAATGAAAAGGAGAATGCTCGCGTGCAAAGGCCTTGGCAGTCTAGAAACCCTGGTTTGGTGGATCGTAATGATCGGCGCTTTGTGAGACCTACACCCTATCCCACTCCTGCTTTTCAGCCTAGGAGTATAGGTCAAAGCCCTGGTTTTCGACAGCCTGGTCAATTTTAGTATGGCGGGAATTGACCACCAGTGAATGCAAGTGCTAGGCCAGTGAATTCAAATCCTAAGCCTTTTGTTCAGAAGCCTCCTTTTGCAGCTGCTCCGATAGGACCGAGCAATTCTGTTTGCTTCTTCTGTAAGCAGTCTGGTCATTTTGCTTGCGATTGTCCAAAGAGGCTTGTCCAGCAGCCTATCCCAGTGGTGAAGAGTGCTCCTGCTCCTCCCTCTGGTAGAGTGTTCAGTATCTCTAGTACTGAGCAAGATGGAAGCCATGATGTGATCACAGGTACATTGTTAGTCGCTTCTTTTCCTGCATTTGTTTTATTTGATACGGGTGCATCTCATTCGTTCATATCATCTGCATTCATTAAGAAGACTGACCTAATCCCTGAGAAGTTTTCTAGTTGTTTATTGATTAGTACACCTACTGGTCCTATTGTGAAACTAGATAAAGGATTAGTTAAATGTCCTGTATTGGTTGGTAAGATGAACTTGGAAGCTAATTTGGTACTTCTTGATATGAAAGACTTCGATGTTATTTTGAAAATTGACTGGTTAACAGCCCACAAAGCTGTATTTCTTTGCTCCTCGAGAAAGATTCAGTTCCATACTTGCGTAGGTTCAGTTTTTGAATTACAAGGTGAGAAAAGAAGGGTTTGTAAAAAGATATTGTCCGCACTGATGCAAATCTATACCATAGTAGATGATGCTTCTTCTGAAGGCAAGAGAAAAGTGGAGAAAAGAATTGACGAAGTCAAGGTTGTCTGTGACTTTGTTGATGTCTTCCCTGATGATCTATCGGGAGTGCCTCCAGATAGGGATGTTGAGTTTTCTATTGATCTCGTCCCTGGTGCCGCTCCGATATCTAAGGCTCCGTATAGGATGGCTCCTACTGAGTTAAAAGAGTTGCAAAACCAGTTAAATGAGCTCATTGAAAGAGGTTTCATACAACCTAGTGTGTCACCTTGGGGAGCTCCGGTCTTGTTCGTCAAGAAGAAGGATGGTAATATGCGTCTGTGCATTGATTACCGTGAGTTGAATAAGCTGACTATCAAGAATAGATACCCGCTGCCCCGGATTGACGATCTCTTTGATCAATTGAAGGGTGCAGTTGTGTTCTCAAAGATTGACTTAAGGTCTGGATATCACCAGTTGAAAGTGAAGTCAAGTGATATCTTCAAGACAGCTTTTCGAAAGGTACGGCCATTATGAATTCCAAGTCATGCCTTTTGGATTGACTAATGCTCCTGCTGTGTTCATGGACCTCATGAACCGAGTCTTTCATGATGTGCTCGATAAGTTTGTGATTGTCTTCATTGATGATATTCTGATTTATTCAAAAAGTGTTGAAGAGCATGAAAGGCATCTAGATTTCACTTTGCAAAGACTACGAGAAAAGAAACTTTATGCTAAGTTTAGCAAGTGTGATTTCTGGCTCAAGAGTGTAGTATTCCTCGGCCATGTGGTTTCTGCTAAAGGTATTCGTGTTGATCCTGAGAAAGTCCAAGCAGTTGCTGATTGGGAAAGACCAAAGACTGTAATGGAAATAAGAAGTTTCCTTGGTCTGGCAGGTTACTACAGAAGGTTTATTGAGAACTTTTCTCGGTTAGCTACTCCTATGACTAAGTTAACCCGGAAAGAAGAGAAGTTTGTTTGGTCTGACGCTTGTGAGAAGAATTTCCAAGAATTGAAGGATAGACTGACAAGTGCCCCGGTTTTGACTATACTTGATAGTTCTGGCGGTATGACAGTCTATACTGATGCGTCGAAGATTGGTTTGGGTTGTGTACTGATGCAGCACGGTAAGGTTTTAGCCTATGCCTCTCGGCAATTGAAGGATTATGAGCGGAATTACCCCACTCATGATTTAGAGCTTGCCGCTGTTGTTTTTGCTTTGAAGATTTGGAGACATTACCTCTATGGTGAGAAAATTGCCATATTCACGGATCATAAGAGTTTGAAATACTTCTTTACCCAAAAAGAGTTAAACATGAGGCAAAGAAGATGGTTGGAACTAGTCTCTGATTATGATTGTGATATTCAGTATCATCCTGGTAAGGCAAATGTTGTTGCTGATGCTCTTAGTAGGAAGATTCAGAAGAAGGCTTTGGATTTGAATGCTTTGAGTCTACCCTTGTTGTCTTCTATTGAGAGTTTTGATTTGGAAGTTGTTCCTGAGAATTCTATGTTGTTGTTCTTTCTGCTATGACGGCAAGGTCTGGTCTTAGAGATAAGATTGTTGCTTTGCAGAGTTCTGATCCAGAACTTAAGGACAAAGTTGAGAAGATTTCTTCGAATCCTGAGTCGGATCCCGACTTTGGTATATCTTTGGATGGTGCTTTATTGTTTAGAGGTAGATTGTGTGTGCCAGCAAATGAAGATCTTAAGAAGGAAATATTGAAGGAAGCACACCAATCAATCTTTACAGTACACCCTGGAAGCACCAAGATGTACAAGGACTTGAAGGAACATTTTTGGTGGATTGGTTTGAAGGCCGATGTTGATGACTTTGTTGCCAAGTGTGAGACTTGCCAGCGTGTGAAAGCCGTTCATCAACCTCCATCTAGATTGCTTCAGCCCCTTCCTGTTCCTAGATGGAAGTGGGAAGATATCTCTATGGACTTCGTGACTAGCTTGCCTCGGACAAGTAAAGGCAATGACATTGTGTGGGTGATTGTTGATAGGTTGACCAAATCAGCCCATTTCATTCCTATGAAGATCACTCATACCTTGGATAAGCTAGCTAGACTTTATGTGGATCATGTGGTTCGTCTACATGGTGTACCAATGAGTATTGTGTCCGATCGTGATCCTAGGTTCACCTTAAAGTTTTTGAACAGTTTACAGAAGGCCTTGGGAACCCAATTGAACTTGAGTACAGCTCATCATCCACAGTCAGATGGACAATTTGAGCGGACAATTCAGACTTTGGAAGACATGCTCAGATCTTGCGTGGTGGATATGGGTGGAAATTGGGATGAACACTTAGCTTTGGTTGAGTTTGCCTATAATAACAGTTATCAAGCAACGATAGGCATGGCCCCGTTTAAGGCTTTGTATGGTTGCACATGTAGAACACCATTGTATTGGACTGAGACGGGTGAAAGAAAAGTCTTAGGTCCTGAGATGATTGAAGCTACAAGCGCAATGGTGGATATGATAAGAGAAAGGATTAAGTCTACTCAGTCAAGACAGAAATCCTATGCTGACAAGAGAAGGACTGATCTGGAATTTCAAGTTGGAGAGAAAGTTTTCTTGAAGGTTTCACCAATGAAGGGTGTGATGAGATTTAATGTTAAAGAAAAGCATAGCCCTCGTTTCATTGGACCTTCCGGAAATATATTGAAAATCCGGAACATGTCTTACAGCAAGCACCTGAAGGACTTAGTGCTGATCTTACCTATGATGAAGAGCCAGCTGAAATTTTGGATAAGAAAGACAAGCAATTGCGGAATCGCACCATCCCTTTGGTAAAGATTCGTTGGAAGGACCATACCCCGGAAGAAACTTCTTGGGGGAAGGAAGAAGATATGAAGGAGAAGTTTCCTCACCTCTTTGGAAGCACAGCTACGCTTTCAATTTCGAGGACGAAATTTCTTTAAGTGGGGGAAATGTGAAACCCAGCCCTAACCCTAATCCGGAAACTTTGATATTTGTAGGTCCAGTGACCTGAAGTAAGGCAAGAAGTCATCTTTGGGCCATTTATGTTGAAGACTTGATGGCTGGATTGGAATCCATGAGTGTTGATGATAGTGTTCCAATGGTGAAAATTGCACCCTGATGAAGATTGGATTAGTTGATGGTCTTGGAGTGGTCTCTGTATTGATTCAAAGGCATTTCTAACTCCTAGGTATGTCACTCTAGGTGTGTGCAAAACCCCTTGATGTTTGGACTTGATCTGAGCCTTCAATTCCCTATTTTGAAGTTGTTGTCTTGATTGGTCAACTCATTGGTCGATTGAACCAATCGACCAATCAATCGACCATTTGATTCTGTTTTTGAAATTTGAATCCTGTCTCTTCTATTTAAGTCTAATCTCGGGAATACTCTGGCTCATCTGCCTCCTAAGTCTCTGGAACGAGTTAGAACCCTAATCTAACCCATTCCCTTGCATTCTTTGGCGATCTCTCGCAAAGACTTGAAGAATTCTTCATCCTCCTACAGCAAAGGTATGATTTCACTCACTCTTTCTTCTATCTCTGATTTTCTTTCTTTAATTCTGTTCTTCGTTGAGATCAGGAAGAAGATGATGCACTCTTGCAACCATGTATTCCATGATCTCATCATGTTCTTTAAGATCCACGATCATCATCATGATCTTAACCCCAACTAGTAGAATCTTCGAAACCCTAACCCTAATCCTTTGAAACCCTAACCTGTGTGATCGTCTGGAGAGCTTTTGGTAACCTCCCTTGTGAAAGGAAACCTCATGGGTAATGTGGAGGTTGATCTAAATTCAATATTCTTTAATTCTTCTTGTTATAATTGACCCATCATCAATTTCCCTCCCCCCCTCCGTGATCTCAACCTTTTTCATGGGAACCAAAAAGGGTGAAACCCTAATTTCTTGGGTAAGATCAAGAACCCCTAGTTTGATCATGGTAACCCAATCAATGTGTTTTCTTTACTATATCTGTAATCTTCATATCCTAGTTCTTTAATCTTTGATTATAATATTTTCCCTCATAATCTATGTTTAACCTAGTAGGTTAACCTTTTTGTTCCTAGGTTACAACTTGGGAACTTGATTTGATTTATGATTTGATATCCTCTATACCCTAGAATACTACCATGATAATTTCCCTCTGATTTGTACCCTTTTGAACCATCAAATTCGGTTCTTGATTCTCAAAATTCGGATTCTTGTAGGCCATTGTCTGCATTGGTCGACTCATTGGTCGACTGGTCCAGCAGACCAATCAATCGACCAATGAGTACAGCAACCTCATCCTTGGTCTGTTTCGATTGATTTATGATCTTTTCCTTTATGCATCTTTCCTAACATATTGTGTGCACTTGTTTAGGACTGTCTTCTCAGGTTTAGTCAAGATCATACTTGATTCTTTAAGATCCTATCCAAGTTAGAAGGTAAGGACAGTTAATTCCTTAACTACATAGATTGCTTGTTCTCTGGTTTCTACTTTATGAAACTATGAGATTATCTACTGTTGTTGTAATTTAATTCTGATCTCCTACTGTGGGAACAGTAGCACTTGTTTATATTGTCTTTTTATTATTCATGATATATGAATTACGTATTATTGCCTAATCTGATTTTTGCTTTTACATTCTCTTGTATATGATGAACTGCTCGTTGTGTATGTCATGACTGTTCTGAGAATGTGTTTGCTTAAGTATGGTTTGGGATTGGGGAGTATCCTTTTGATGCTTCTGTCCTTGGACATCGGAGGGAATAGTATGGGATGTTCTCTGAAGATGCCCATCGATGCTTTCCAGAATCATTGGTTGTCATACCTAAGGATGTCTAGCAGTGTTTCGCTAGGATATACCCCTGTTATATTAGACCTGATTCGGAAGGGCATTGAGACCGAACGACCCGTGGTAGCAATGGGGATTCGTGGGCATTCAAGACCGGTAACCAACCCGTGAGAAGTCGGGAATCACATTGTGGTGGCCATTTATTGGAGGGTTGCATATGTCTAGACTTGGGCTCATGGGCGCTCAAGACCGGTGAAATGATCCGTGAGGAGACATGAGAGCTTCCCATTTACCATATGTGGATAACCAATAGGGTTGATGAGTCCGTAGTCAGGGACTATTAGGACTCTAGTGGAAAGGATACCAGAAAGGATCGTCAGGGACGAGGAATGGAAGTATCTGGACCTGAGTTGATGTAACTGAGTAGATGACTTGCATTGGGCTAGGTTTTTCCCTGACATGTGCCGGTACTTATGCCAAATGGTTGTGAGAGAGTGTGTTGACTTAACCCCCTGCCATGGTTTGTCCTGAGGGATGCAGGACCCATTACCAACCGGCTGCCCAAGATATCTTATATGGTTGAGGGAACCCAAGATATCTTATATGGTTGAAGGTGTGAGCAAACTTTCCCTAAGAAGTACGGTGCTATGACTTAAAGCATGTCTACCATAGAGACCAACATACATAGAGTTTAGATGCATTCATACCTTATCTATTTCATACTGCATTGCATCATGTTATGTTTTGCCACATGTTATCTATGATGTTATGGATTAACTACCTTACTGAGTTTCTTCGAAACTCATTCCTTTTTGTATATTCTTTGTTTAGATTATCCTACAGGTACAGATTATTATGACGAGCAGTACAGTGAAGCGCAAGCCGATGAAGCGTATTACACGCAAGGTGCTGGCGACAATCTAGATTACTCTTATGATCCCCCGGCGGATCAAGCTGCGTACTTTTTGAAAACAGCATAGAGTTAGAACGGATTCATTGGATTGACGAAGTCCATACTTATGAAGACGTTATCTATAAACTAGAAGACGCTTGATCTTAGTTTATTTCTTAGTACATTTGTTTCAGTTGTAATTCCTTTTGACTTTCATACTGCGTTCTGCTATATTGGTGGAGTGAGTTTCCGCCTCACTTTACTCCTTTTGATATCATTGTATATCTGGTATATTTTCCGCACTCTGATTATACTGATTATTCATTATTGTTTTGAACCTTTGTTTATAATATTAAACCTTGATTATTTCGTTTTGTTTGTTTTGTTTGGGGGGGGGGGGGGCCCGGGGGGGGGGGGCCCCCCGGGGGGGGGGGGGGGGGGGGGGGGGGGGGGGGGGGGGCTTTTTTTTTTTGGGGGGCCCCCTTCCCCGGGGGGGGCCCCCCCCCCGGGGCGGCGGGGCGGGGGGGGGGGGGGGGGGGGGGGCGCCGGGGGGGGGGGGGGGGGGGGGGGGGGGGGGGCGGGGGGGGGGGCGGGCGGCGGCGGGGGGGGGGGGGGGGGGGGGGGGGGGGGGGGGTAGAAACATTTTTTTTTTTTTACCTTTTCTCTTTTTTCTTCTTCCTGGGGCCTTCCGCATTGATTTTAGAAGGTATTTCCGCTATACTCTATACTCTGATATTGTTTTATTCCACCTTTGATATCCTTTGGTGATCTTCTGAGATTCATATTTTATTGTTTCTTAATTTACTTGAATACAATGATTTTTTTTTCTCTTAATTATATTATTGTGCTATGGGTATATGATCACCCTAAACTTGATCTTTGGGGCTTTGGATCACACCTCCGGGTATTCCAAATAGGGTACTAGCTGGGGGGATGTGACAGTCATGGTTGTTAGATTTTATACCTAGGAGGTCTGAATTGCATGGTTAGATACCCTTACATGCTACTACCCTTTCAGCAGGGATATTAAAGCCAAATAACCCATGATAACGGTGACGTGACTTTGTTTCATCCTACAATAGTAGCCAGTCTATGCGAAGACTCAGTGGTCCACTATTGATCATGCAATGGTAGGGTTGCATATGTTAGGGTTGGGCTTATGGACATCCAATAAGCGGCTTGGGAGTCGTGAGGGGACATAAGTGTCACATCCTCCCAGCCGGTACCCTATCTGGCATACCCGAGAGTGTGATCCATAGCCCGAAGATCAGGTATCGAGTAATCAACCTCCCACATAAACAATAACATAATCATGAACAATCATAATAAAAGTGCGGAAGATAACCATAGATCCAATAAGGAAAGAATGAATCATAAATAAATCAGAGTACTAGATATAATCAGAGTGTCAAAAACAGATATGTAAAAGGAGGCAAAATCCCACTCTACAACCAGCGGAAAAGTAGCTCTAAAAGAGAATAAACAAGACAAAATCTAATCCCAGTAGCAAGTACAATGGGTAACTAAATTCTTCTCCACTTTATAGACAACATTCCTATAAATGTAAATCTCATAAACAGCACAAGGACGCTTCCACTCAATGGTCGGACTAAGCATCGTACGGAGCATAACCACTCGCGGGATCTTCAGTGTAATTGTTGTAACCGCAATCACCTTCCTGGAGATATGCCTCTTCGCCTTGCGCTTCTTCATAGGGACCGTCATAATACTCGCACCTGCAGAATAGTCTAACAGACATTTATTGTACAATAAAGGAATGAGTTTCAAAGAAACTCAGTAAGGCAGTTAAATCCATAATAACATAAATGGCAGGATTTCAGAACAAACATAAATGCAATATGATATGAGACAAGCAACGAATGAATGAATCTAACTCTATGTATGCTGGTCTCTAATGGCAGACATGCTTTAAGTCATAGCACCGTACTTCTTTAGGAAGGTCTCAATCACTCATCATCAGTTGGTAATGGGTCCGGCATCCCTCGGGACATTCCATGGCTGGGGGTTAAGTCACCACTCTCTCACATCACCATTGGTCTAAGTACCGGCGCATGTCAGGGTAAAACCTAGCCAAATGCAAGTCTTCTACTTAGTTACATCAAGTCAGATCCAGATACGTCCATTCCTCGTCCCTGACGATCCTTTCCGGTATCCTTCACACTAGAGTCCTCATAGTCCCTGACTACGGACTCATCAACCCTATTGATCATCCACATATGGTAAACGGGAAGCTCTCACGTCCTCTCACGGGTTGGTTACCGGTCTTGAGCGCCCGTGAGCCCAAGTCTAACCATATGCAACCCTACCAATAAATGGCCCCCACAATGTGATTCCTGTCCTCTCACGGGTTGGTTACCGGTCTTGAGCGCCCATGAATCCCCATTGCTACCACGGGTCGTTCGGTCTCAATACCCCTCCGATTAGGGTCTGACATAACAGGACATCCTAGCCAAACACTACTAGACAATCCTAAATATGTCATCCAACAGTTTAGGAAGGTGTCCATAGGGCATCTCCGGAAACATCCCATAATATTCCCGTAGTAGTCGAAGGACAGAAGTGTCAAAAGGACACCTCTCCTTTCCAAACCATACTTAAGCATACACATGCATCAATTCATACCATCACATATATGGTAACTTCATATATGGAAAGAAATCAATAATTGCAATCACTTTGTATATAATTGGTAAGTAAATCATACATGAGTCAATTCAATATGAATAAGTAATGCTACTGTAATTAAAGTTATGCAACAGTAGTATATCATTGTAAGAATCTAATTAAGGAAACATATCAATGATATTCAAATATAGAAACTAGATTCATGCTATCTATGAAATTAAGGAAATAACCATCCTTACCTTTTATAACTCGCAAAGGAATCCTAAGAAATCAAGTAATATCTTGGCAAACTTGAGAAGAAGGTCCTAAACAAGTGTATACAACATATTAGGAAAGATCCCTAACAGAAAAGATACCAAAACATCCAACACAGACCAATTCTGGAGTTGCTGTACTCATTGGTCGAGTGGATTGGTCGACTGGTCCAGTCGACCAATGCAGACAGTAGCCTAAAAAAACAGAGTTTTAAAATATGAAATCCGAATTTGGTGGTTCAAAAGGGTACTAATCAAGGGGTAAACTACATCAGTAGTATCCTAACATATAGGGGACCTCAAAACACTAATCCAATCAAGTCATCAAGATCCAAATTAGGAAACAAAAAGTTACCATAATTAGATCAACCATGGATCTTGAAGAATTCAAGGTAGAAATCAAAGACAAGAACAATAGGAGGATGGATCATTGCTTCAGGTAAAGGTATCATGAAAAGCATACTTAGATCTTCAAGGAAATAGGCTTAAAAGCATAAATCTAAATAAGGAAACAAAACCTACCATATATGTAACTATCATGATTCATGAAGAACACATAGTATGGTAGAAGAGAACAACTAGAGATTGATAGATCATGGATCATGAAAAGAAAACACAGCAATTGACTACTAACATGATCAATATAGAAGATCCAAGGAAATCAGAATTCAAATCAGAAGTTAAACAAAGACTAGATCATGGTTTGATCATGATTCCTTCAAAAGCTTGCAATGATCATGGTTAAGATCATTGTTCTAGCCATTAATCCTTAGGATGATCATGAGAGACAAGTCCAGAGATGTTTGCAACAGAGAATGCAGCATCTCCTCTACTGTCTCAACTCAAAAAGGAAAGAAAATAAGAGATGGAGGAGAAGAAGAGAGTATAGACATACCTTTTGATGCAAAAGGAAGAGTTTCGACGAAGATCCGTCAAGAAAATCACCAAGGATGCAAGGGAGATGACTTGCAGAGGTCTTTGGTTCGTTCAAGGAGTTTGGAGGCAGCAAATACGAAGTAGACTCGAGATTGGACTTAAATAGAGCAAGCAAGACCTAATTGCCAAAGACAAGACTCATTGGTCGAGTGGATTGGTCGACCGGTCCAATCGACCCGACCAACAAGAATTCCAAAACAGGGAATTGAAGACCCAGATCAAATCCAATCCTAAAGGGGTTTTGCACACATAACAAATGACTTACCTAATAGGTAGAAATGCCTTCAAACCATGATAGAGAGCACTCCAAGTCCATCAACTAATCCGATCTTCATCAAGATTCAGTTTCCATAAATAGAACTTCATCATCAACTCTCATGGATTCAAAGCCAGACACCAAGTCCTCCACTGGGATGGCCCAAAGCTGACTTCTTACTTTACTTCGGGTCAATGGACCTACAAATAACAAGGTTTTCGGGTCAAGGTCAAGGCTGGGTTTTACATTCTCCCCCCCTTAAAGAAATTTCGTCCTCGAAATTGAAAGCGTACCTGTGCTTCCAAAGAGGTAAGGAAACTTCTCCTTCATGCCTTCTTCCTTCTCCCAAGAAGCTTCTTCAGGGGTATGGTTCTTCCACCGAATCTTCACCAAAGGGATGGTGCGATTCCGCAGCTGCTTGTCCTTCCTATCCAAGATTTCGACCGGTTCTTCATCGTAGGTCAAATCAGCACTAAGTCCTTCAGGTGCTTGCTGCAAAATGTGTTCAGGATTCTCTATGTATTTTCGGAGCATCGAAATATGAAACACATTGTGAACACCAGCAAGAGGCGGAGGTAATGCTAATCGATACGCAACAGGTCCAACCTTTTCCAAAATCTCGAAAGGTCCAATGAAACGAGGGCTAAGCTTTCCCTTAACATTGAATCTCATCACACCCTTCATTGGTGAAACCTTCAGAAAGACTTTCTCTCCAACTTGAAATTCCAAATCGGTCCTTCTCTTATCAGCATAGGATTTCTGTCTTGACTGGGCAGACTTAATCCTTTCTCTTATCATATCTACCATAGCACTCGTAGCTTCAATCATTTCAGGACCTAAGACTTTTCTTTCACCTGTCTCAGTCCAATACAAAGGTGTCCTACAAGTACTGCCATACAAAGCCTTGAATGGAGCCATGCCTATTGTTGCTTGATAACTGTTGTTATAGGCAAACTCAACCAAAGCTAGGTGTTCATCCCAATTACCACCCATATCCACCACACAAGATCTCGAGCATGTCTTCCAATGTCTGAATTGTCCGCTCGGATTGTCCATCGACCGTGGATGATGAGCTGTACTCAAGTTCAATTGGGTTCCCAAGGCCTTTTGCAAACTATTCCAAAACCTTGAGGTGAACCTAGGATCACGATCCAAAACAATACTCAATGGCACACCATGCAGACGAACCACATTATCCACGTAAAGCCTTGCTAGCTTATCCAGGGTATGAGTGATCTTCATAGGAATGAAGTGGGCTGATTTGGTCAACCTATCAACAATCACCCACACAAGTGTCATTGCCTTTACTTGTCCGAGGCAAGCTAGTCACAAAGTCCATAGAGATATCCTCCCACTTCCAACTAGGAATAGGAAGAGGTTGAAGTAATCCAGATGGGGGTTGTCGAACGGCTTTCACACGTTGGCAAGTCTCACACTTGGCAACAAAATCATCAACATCAGCCTTCGGACCAATCCACCAAAAATGTTCCTTCAAGTCCTTGTACATCTTGGTGCTTCCCGGTGTATAGTAAAGACCGATCGGTGTGCTTCCTTCAATATTTCTTTCTTAATTTCTTCGTTTGCAGGCACACACAGTCTTCCTCTAAACAACAAAGCACCATCCATGGATATACCAAAGTCGGGGTCCGACTCAGGATTCGAAGAAATCTTCTCAACTTTGATCAAAAGCTCTTGATCGAACTCGCAGAGCAACAATCTTATCTCTAAGACCAGATCTTGCCGTCATGGCGGAAAGAATAAAATCAGAATTCTCGTGGACGATTTCCAAATCAAAACTCTCAATAGAAGACCACAATGGTAAACTCAAAGCATTCAAATCCAAAGTCTTCTTCTGGTTCTTCCTACTAAGAGCGTCAGCAACAACGTTTGCTTTCCCAGGGTGGTACTGAATATCACAATCATAATCGGAGACTAGTTCCAACCATCTCCTTTGTCTCATGTTCAACTCCTTTTGGGTGAAAAAGTATTTCAAACTCTTATGATCCGTGAAAATGGCAATCTTCTCACCGTAGAGGTAATGTCTCCAAATCTTCAAAGCAAAGACAACAGCGGCAAGTTCTAGATCGTGAGTGGGGTAATTCCGCTCATAATCTTTCAATTGCCGAGAAGCATAGGCTACGACCTTGCCATGTTGCATCAAGACGCAACCCAATCCAATCTTTGACGCATCGGTATAAATTGTCATACCACCGGAACTATCGGTATAGTCAAAACCGGGGCACTTGTCAATCTATCTTTCAACTCTTGGAAATTCTTCTCGCAGCGCCGACCAAACAAACTTTTCTTCTTTCCTGGTCAACTTAGTCATAGTAGCAGCCAACCGAGAAAAGTTCTCAATAAACCTTCTGTAGTAACCCGCCAATCCAAGAAAACTTCTTATTTCCGTTACCGACTTCGGTCTTTCCCAATCAGCCACAGCTTGAACCTTTTCAGGATCGACACGAATACCTTCGGCTGAAACTACATGACCAAGGAATACCACTCTCTTAAGCCAGAAATCACACTTGCTAGACTTAGCGAACAACTTCTTTTCTCACAACCTTTGCAAAGTGAAACTTAGATGACTCACATGCTCTTCTTCGCTCTTCGAATAGATCAAGATGTCATCAATGAAAACAATCACAAACTTATCAAGCACATCGTGAAATACTCGGTTCATGAGGTCCATGAACACCGCAGGAGCATTGGTCAATCCGAAGGGCATGACTCTAAACTTTTAGTGACCATACCACGTTCGGAAAGCTGTCTTGAAGATATCACTAGACTTCACTTTCAATTGGTGATATCCGGACCTTAAGTCAATCTTTGAGAACACAACTGCACCCTTCAACTGATCGAAGAGATCATCAATTCTGGGCAGCGGGTATCTATTCTTGATAGTCAGCTTATTCAACTTACGGTAGTCGATGCATAAGCGCATACTACCGTCTTTCTTCTTGACAAACAAGACCGGAGCTCCCCAAGGTGACACACTAGGCTGTACAAAACCTCTATCAATGAGCTCATTCAACTGATTTTGCAACTCTTTCAACTCAGTAGGAGCCATCCTATACGGAGCTTTAGATACCGGAGCGGCACTAAGGACGAGATCAATAGAAAACTCGACATCCCTGTCTGGAGGCACTCTCGATAGATCATCAGGGAAGACATCAACAAAGTCGCAGACAACCCTGACTTCATTGACTCTTTTCTCCACTTTACCCTTGCCTTCGGATGAAGCATCATCCACTAGGGCATAGACTTGCATCGGTGCGGACAACACCTTCTTACAAACCCTTCTCTTTTCACCCTGAAATTCTAAGACCGGACTTCCACAAATATGGAACTGAATATTCTTTGAGGAACAAAGGAACACAGCTTTGTGGGCTGTTAACCAATCAATTCCCAAAATAATATCGAAGTCCTTCATATCAAGAATTACAAAATTGGCTTCCAAGTTCTTCTCACCAATCAACACAGACATTTAGATAACCCCTTATCTAGTTTCACAACAGACCAGTAGGTGTACTAATCAATAAACAACTAGACAACTTCTCAGGGATTAGGTTAGTCTTCTTGATGAATGCAGATGACATGAACGAATGAGATGCACCCGTATCAAATAAGACAAATGCAGAAATAGAAGCAACTAACAATGTACCCGTAATCACTTCATGGCTTGGATCCCGCTCAAAGACCGGAAATACCGAAAACTCTACCGGGAGGGAGGAGCAGGAGCACTCTTCACCACCGGAGAGGCTGGTCTGGGCAGGCCGCTTCGGACAGGCACGAGCGAAATGACCAGCTTGCTTGCAAGAGAAGCAAACAGGATTGCTAGGTCCAACAGGGGGTGGCTGCAACAGAGGGCTTCTGAACAAAAGGCCTAGCACTTGCACTTGCTGGTGGTTAGTTTCCGCCATACTGTCTAAACTGGCCGGGCTGCTGAAAACCCGAGTTCTGACCTACATTCTTAGGCTGAAAGGTAGGAGTGGGGTAGGGTGTAGGTCTCATAAAACGCCGGTCATTACGATCCACCAAACCAGAATTCCTTGATCGCCGGGGCTTTTGCACACGAGCACTTTCCTTCTCTGTTTCTTCCAACTTCTTCGAGTTCTCGCACCACTTGAGCATAGCTCACTATAGGCTGGACTCGTGAGGTAAGCTTTAATGGCAGGGCGCAGTCCTTTGAAGAACTTCTTTGCTTTGGCGAGGTCATCCTTCAGAGAGCCTGGAGCAAAGAAATGAAGCTCCTCGAACTTCTGTTGGTACTCCAACACAGACAGAGATCCTTGTGTAAGAACCATGAACTCAGCTTCCTTCGCATCTTTCACCGCCTCGGGAAAGTAATTCATACAAAAAGCCTCTTTGAACAACTCCCAAGTTACAACTCCCGCATGCAAACCTTCCAAAACAAAGCCGAGTGGAGATCCACCATGCATCAGCTTCTTGTTGCAACTTCTGTTCAGCAAACAAAATCTTCGAGCTTCCGAGCATTGCAGATGTCGGAAAGCTTTCTCCAACTCACGAAGCCACTTGTTAGGAAACAAGGGGTCCTTGGTAACTCCGGTGAAAGTGGGTACTTGCATCTTCGTAAAACTCTCCATCAAAGTAGTATGAGGAGTTCCAGCTAAACCTCCCGCATTCAGGACTGCGGCATGAGGATTCACATTAGCACCAGCTCAGAGTCTTTAGGATTCGGCAGAGATTCGACACGTTGCAGTGGACTCATCTCTTCACCGAGGATCTGCCGGTATACCCGGAACTAGTGAGGTTGTTCTTCAGCAACCTTACCTTCACAGAGGAGGCTCGAGGCCAAGGACATCCACTTAGACTTGTCCTAAGGAGCAGGGTCTTCCGGACTCGGATTCGCTTCTCCACTCGAGCACCGGGCTGAGATCTTGCAGGGTTCCTTACTATCCACAAGCAGTGTGTGTAGATACCTCGCAGGAGCAGATCTGGACAGCCATCTGATGTCGTACGAGCTTCGCGAGATATGCTCTACGCTATGGGATAGCCGTCGATGCTTCACTCCGTGGACCATATGATGGATTCTGCACGGATTATCGGTCGCATAGTCGGCCGAAACATTATGCCGAAAGCCGGACATCACCATCGGGTCACAGTGATGGAGGCCTTAGTCATCTACCGCATCTACATGGGCTTCGAGATCGATCTCTCCTACATCATTCAGCAGGTCATGCTGGACTTAGTTCTGCGGCCTAGCATGCGGAACCTTTGCTATGGGAGGCTACCGACCTTGATCTTCGAGCATTTCGGGGTGAGCTTCGAGGATACACCAGTGGACACCGGTTCACAGGGGATACTCTATTGGGACTCGGACCATTCGTCGGATGAGACGCAGCAGTCTAAGAGATCTCCTGGTCCAGAGGGTGAGGATGATGAGGAGTCGGAGGATGAGGATCGGGGGTCGGAGGATGGAGGAGAGGATATCAGTCCCGATAGTGATGATCGAGCCGGAGATGATGCAGATATGCACGAGGCTGAGCCGGTGCATCACGAGTTTCCTTCATCACACTTCGAGGCAGGTGGCCCTTCACATGCAGTTCCAGGGACTTCAGATCTTGGGGCACAAATGAGATCGATGACTTCCATGCTAGAGAGGATGGAGGTCGGACAGAGCAGATGTATGAGAGGATGGAGTCACGACTGGATAGGATAGAGCATCAGGTGACTCAGCTAGCGGAGGAGTTCAGAGCATACAGAGATCAGAGAAGATCACCTAGATAGACTGTACCCTAGGATTTTCATTTATGCATTTCAGATCTTGGAGGTCCAGTCGACCAATCAGTCGACCAATGCAGACAGTAGCCTAAAAAAACAGAGTTTTAAAATATGAAATCCGAATTTGGTGGTTCAAAAGGGTACTAATCAAGGGGTAAACTACATCAGTAGTATCCTAACATATAGGGGACCTCAAAACACTAATCCAATCAAGTCATCAAGATCCAAATTAGGAAACAAAAAGTTACCATAATTAGATCAACCATGGATCTTGAAGAATTCAAGGTAGAAATCAAAGACAAGAACAATAGGAGGATGGATCATTGCTTCAGGTAAAGGTATCATGAAAAGCATACTTAGATCTTCAAGGAAATAGGCTTAAAAGCATAAATCTAAATAAGGAAACAAAACCTACCATATATGTAACTATCATGATTCATGAAGAACACATAGTATGGTAGAAGAGAACAACTAGACATTGATAGATCATGGATCATGAAAAGAAAACACAGCAATTGACTACTAACATGATCATAGAAGATCCAAGGAGATCAGAATTCAAATCAGAAGTTAAACAAAGACTAGATCATGGTTTGATCATGATTCCTTCAAAAGCTTGCAATGATCATGGTTAAGATCATTGTTCTAGCCATTAATCCTTAGGATGATCATGAGAGACAAGTCCAGAGATGTTTGCAACAGAGAATGCAGCATCTCCTCTACTGTCTCAACTCAAAAAGGAAAGAAAATAAGAGATGGAGGAGAAGAAGAGAGTATAGACATACCTTTTGATGCAAAAGGAAGAGTTTCGACGAAGATCCGTCAAGAAAATCACCAAGGATGCAAGGGAGATGACTTGCAGAGGTCTTTGGTTCGTTCCAAGGAGTTTGAAGGCAGCAAATACGAAGTAGACTCGAGATTGGACTTAAATAGAGCAAGCAAGACCTAATTGCCAAAGACAGCACTATTTTGGTCGAGTAGATTGGTCGACTGGTCCAGTCGACCAATCAGTCGACCAATGCTGACAGCAATTCCAAAACAGGGAATTGAAGACCCATATCAAATCCAATCCTAAAGGGGTTTTGCACACATAACAAATGACTTACCTAATAGGTAGAAATGCCTTCAAACCATGATAGAGAGCACTCCAAGTCCATCAACTAATCCGATCTTCATCAAGATTCAGTTTCCATAAATAGAACTTCATCATCAACTCTCATGGATTCAAAGCCAGACACCAAGTCCTCCACTGGGATGGCCCAAAGCTGACTTCTTACTTTACTTCGGGTCACTGGACCTACAAATAACAAGGTTTCCGGGTCAAGGTTAGGGCTGGGTTTTACAATAAGAGCATCTGCCCCAACAATATGTGGATGACCATAGTGTGAAATCCCACAAAACCCTAATCCGGAAATCCTTAGTGAAGATCCCATTTTTGGAAACTCTGACTGACTTTTAAAGAAGAAGTAACTCGAAGGATAATGAATTCTGGAAGGTGGACCATGATTGTGAAACCCAGCCCTAACCTTGACCCGGAAACCCTATTGTTTGTAGGTCCGATGACCCAGAGTAAAGGAAGAAGTCAACTGTGGGCCATCTCTGTGGAAGATATGAAGTTTGACTCTGAAACCATGGATGTAGATGTTGGTGCTCCAATCATGGAAACTTTCTCTGAGCTAGAAAGGAAACTACACTTGACTGAAGATGAGATTAGTTGAAAGACTTGGAGTATTATCTGACTTGGTTTGAAGGCATTTCTACACCCTAGGTATGTCACTTGATGTGTGTGTAAAATCCCTTTAGGTTTGGTGTTCATTTGATCCTCCAATTCCCTCGCTTGAACTTTTGTGACCTGATTGGTCTATTGATTGGTCGACCGAGCCGATCGACCAAGCACTTAACCAATCGTGTGTTATATCCGAGAAAATCCAATTTTAAGGTTTTTCACTCTATTTAAACACACTTCGTGTTTCTTAGTGTCCTCTCGCCTCCAAAACACTCTCGAGAATGTGGGAAGACTCGTTTTAAACTCTCTTCGGTGATTTCAAAGAATTCTCTGCAAGATCTGAAGTCTCTCATCTTCGATCTGCCAATACAAGATTAGTAATCTCTTCGGTGTCATGATTTATTCTTCTTTAATCTTGTTCTTGTTTGAGATTGGGAAGAAGATGCTGCATTCTTGCAACCATCTCTTTCATGATCTCATTCTTTTCTTTAGGGTTTATGATCAACATAGAGATCTCAACCCTAATCCTTGAAAGATCCTTTTGAAACCTAGTTCTTCTTATGGATCTGATTTCTTAGCCGATCGAATCTAATTTTTCATACATACTTGTAATCGATTCCGATTACCTTTTTCTTGGATGAGATCTAAGTCATCCCTTGTCTTTTCTGTGATTTTCATAGTATATTTTATCGAATTCTAGGGTTTTCACCCAATTGGGGAAACTATGATTTTAAATTAGAAGGTTGTGTTTTAATCATTTTAGTGCCTGATCTTTACTCCCTTAGTGTTAGAATACTATCCTAAAGTTTTCCTCCAAGTTTAGTGAAGTTCCGAACCCTATAGATTGAGTTTTGGATCAGAAATTCCGTATTTGCTTTGTACGGACTCTATTGGTCGACTGATTGGTCGACTAGGTCAGTAGACCAATCATTCGACCAATGAAGTCAGAAGCTCTGTTTGATTCGTTTGCTCTCTGATCTTTTAGGCTTCTTTCCTAATGTTGTATCTATGATTGTTAAGGGTTTAATTGCTAAGTTTGGAAGCTCTCTCTTCGATCTTTGGATTATCTTCGACGATAATTAAGGTAAGGACAGTTATTTCATAATAACATAGACCGCGTACTCTTGGGTTTCTACTTTAAGAAACTCTGAGTTTATTTACTATTCTTGTATGTTATACTTTTGATGTACTACTGTAAGTACAGTAGCACTTCACTTATGTTTTCTTTTTCATTATTCAAGATTATATGAAATGCTTATTACTGCATATTGTTTAATGATTGGATTATGCTTTTACATTCTCTTTGTATGATGAGTTGTTGATTTTGTATGTCATGGCTGATCTGAGAATGTGTTTGATTAAGTATGGTTTGGGATTGAGAGGTGTCCTTTTGACACTTTTGTCCTTGGACATCAACGGAAATAGTATGGGATATTTTCGGGGATACCCATTGACACCTTCCTGAACCATTGGTTTTCATACCTAGGGCTGTCTAGCAGTGTTTGGCTAGGATGTCCCCGTTATATCAGACCCGATTCGGAAGGGTATTGAGACCGAACGACCCGTGGCAGCAATGGGGATTCATGGGCACTCAAGACAGGTAACCAACCCGTGAGAGGACGGGAATCACATTGTGGGGGCTATTTATGAGTAGGGTTGCATTTGGATAGACTTGGACTCATGGGCACTCAAGACCGATAACCAACCCGTGAGAGGACATGAGAGCTTCCCGTTTACTATATGTGGATGACCTATAGGGTTGATGAGTCCGTAGTCCGAGAGGGAATACGCTGACTCTAGTGTGAAGGATACTGGAAAGGATCCTGAGAGGGGAGGAATGGACGTATCTGGAACTAAGTTGATGTAATTAAGTAGAAGACTTGCATTGGGCTAGGCTTAACCCTGACATGCGCCAGTACTTAGACCAATGGTGATGTGAGAGAGCGGTGACTTAACCCCCAGCCATGGAATATTCCGAGGGATGACGGACCCATTACCAACCGGAGCCGAGTGACTTAGACCTTCCTAAAGAAGTATGGTGCTATGACTTAAAGCATGTCTGCCAATAGAGACCAGCATACATAGAGTTTAGATGCATACATACATTATCTGTTTCATATTGCATTGCATCTTGTTATGTTCTGCTGTATGTTATTTATGTTGTTATGAGTTAACTTGGCTTGCTGAGTTCATTCGAACTCACTCCTTTTTGTGCAATCTTTTTGTTAGATTATTCTACAGGTATTAACTATTATGAAGTACAATACAATGAAGCGCAAGCCGATGAAGCGTACTACACGCAAGGTACTAGCAACAATGAAGATAACCCTGATGATCCCTCGAGCGATCAAGTTGCGTACTACGATTAGACGTAACGTAGAATTGGAACATCTATGTTGGATTGATGAAGTCCACTATTTTGAAGATGTTATCTATAGGATAGAAAACTCGTAGTTCAGTTTGACTTTCTTTCTTTTCTTTCCTTTAGAAACAGTTGTAATTCTTTTTAGACTTACGTGCTACATTCCGCTGTAATTGTGGAGTGAGTTTCCGCCTCACTCTACTTCTTTTTGATGTGCTTACATCTGGTATCATTTTCCGCACTCTGATTATACTGATATTCATTTCCTGATTTGGATCTTTTGTTTATAATATTACACTTGATTTTATATGTTCATGATTATGTTATTGCATATGTGGGAGGATGATTTCCTCGATACTTGATCTTCGAGGCTGTGGATCACACACCCGGGTATGCCAGTTAGGGTACCGGATGGGGGGATGTGACAATGACTACAGTGATTTATCCTCTGAAGGTCTTATAAAGTCAGTAAGACCCTTTCTTAAGTTGGAAAAGGACCCAAGTGTAGCTTGAGGCTTTCAGAGACCAAAAATCTATTTTTGATCATCTGGCATTGCTTGGTTGATTGCCTTGGTCGCCCCAAGCGACAAGCTTCCCTCAAGACAAATTTTGTATTTTTGGAAATTAGGTTTCCGAAGCTCTATAAATACAAACTTCAATCTAATTCAAACCACTTTGCCTCTAAGCTATTGGAGAATGTGAGAAGTACCCTAGAGTTCTCTCTTCAAGGCCAAAGAAGATCCCCAAGCATCCGTGAGAGATTCATCCATCGAATCTTCTTCTACAAGATTAGTATTCGATCTCATTCTCTCTAGATCCATTCTCTCTTCTGTTTCTACTCTTTATTGGGATTTTGAGGAAGGTCTTATGCTACTGTAATGACCTACTTCTTCATCTTCACAGTCTTAGAGTGTATCCTCATTCACTCTATTCCTTCCATGAGCAACACAGTGTGATTTTGGTGTATAACCTAGCATGATGACCATGACCTTATTCTTACTTGAATGATTCTAATATGTCCTAGATCTATTCTTAGGTTATTCTCTAATCATGATCTATTGTTTTCTTATTCCTAGAGTGGATTCCCATTCACTCTAGTCTATCCGTGAGAATCCATATATTGATCCTATTATGTGATTTGTTAGATCTTCATTCCGATGACCTTGTTAGATGCTTAGATCATGATAGATAGCCTCCATATACTATTTCATAATTTTTCCTATTAATTTCGGAGTGATTGGAACTCAGTCGAGTTTTCGATCAAAACTTAGGTTTTCTGTTCGTACACAATCTGCTTGGTTGACTGGCTTGGTTGCCCCAAGCGACCAAGGAGATGTCTGAACTTCTCTAATTGACCTCATTTTGATTCTAATCCTTTAGGGTTTGTTCCTTATGTTCAATACTTGTTTGTTTAGGCCTCGGTGACTTTGGACTTACCCTTAATATCTTTTCTTTGGAGTTTATGAATCGAATTTAAGGTGAGTATGTTCACTCACAATTGACATGATTACATTCCTTATATTGTAGAACTCGAATGCATGTGTTAGAATTTGTCTTAGAACCTTTTCTATATTGTAACACATCTATAATTACAGTACATGTTTTATCATGCTAACTTGCATACTTATATGAATGTGATCGATTGGAATGGATTGCTTTTTTATATGGAATTATATTGTGATGTGATTGCCTAGGTTGTAGTTGTGGAATGGGGAATGCCCTTTTAGTGTTTCTGTCATTGAACACCAATGGAGGTGGTATGGGACGCATTCCTATGGTGCCCCTTGGCGCTTTCCATAACTACTGGTTAACATACCTAGGTTTTATCTAGAAGTGTTTGGCTAGGAAACCTTGTCATATCTAACCCTATCGGAAGGGGTATTGAGGCCGAGTGACCCATGGCAGCAATGGGGATTGTGGGCACTCAAGACCAGTAACCAACCCATGAGAGGACACAATCACATTGTGGGGATCATTCATTGGTAGGGTTGCACATAATAAGCCTAGGTTCATGGGCACTCAAGATAGGTAGCCAACCCATGAGAGGACATGAGAGCTTCCCATTTATTATATGTGGATGACCAACAGGATTAAGAGTCTACGTAGCTGAAAAGGAGAGGGTTACTCTAGGGGGAAAGATACCGGAAAGGATCGCGAGAGGCGAGGAATGGAAGTATCCGACCCTAAAGTAGTTGTGACTCATTTGATGATGTGCATTGTGCTAGGTATACCCTGACATGCACCAATACTCAGACCAATGGTGGAGTGAGAGAGTGGTGACCTATACCCCAGCCATGGAAAGTTCAAGAAGTATGCCAGGACCCAATTACCGTGGAGAACCCAAAAGATGTGCTTAAGAGCCGTGAGGGAGAGTGACTGAGACTACCCAGAGGAGAATGGTGTTCTATCTTAATGCATGTCTGCCATTAGAGACTAGCATACATAGAGTTAGAAGCATATTTGCATTACTATCTCATATCATACTATATCATGTTTGTTCTGAACTGTTTGTAGTTGTTAATTATGATTGAACTACTTACTCAGTTCTTTTGAGCTTACCTTTCGGGCTTCGGGGACAATGTTTGTTAGATGACTTTGTAGGTGCGAAAGAGATCCCGAGCCCCTGTTGTGAGGACTCTTCCTTATATGATACAGTTACGAAAGACATGGGAGAAGATAGTGGACCATGGTACGACCCGAGTGCCAATTTGGAGTACTATGACGGCACCCATTGATAGTGCAAGACATTGTCTCTTTTGTCGTTGGGAACGTGAGCTAGATATTTAACCTAAAATGCAAGCGTATAAGCCCAAGGTGAAGAAGGCGAAGATAGAAGAAGAAGAAGAGGAAGAACCAACGGAAGATGTGGATTATATGTAGACTTCCTGTGAAATCCAGCCCAAAACCTAAATTAGACACCCTATTTGTTTTGGATGAAGAAGAACTTGTTTAATGTTTGACATTGAAGTTGGACCTTGAGTATGGTGTTGATATGTTTAGAAGGTCCTAGGAAGTCAAGTCGGACCTCTCCCTTAAAAAAGATTCGAAAACCCATAGAAAATTGATGATGGAATTCCCTACTTGAAGAGCTTGGTTGATTTAGAAAAGAGAATGCACCTTGATGAAGAGAAGATTGGTTGATGACCTTAGAGCATGGTTAGATATGATTTAAAGCCTTTTTCCTATGCTAGGTAAGTTATAGTTGTTGTGTAGAAAATTTCGTTTGATTCCGATAAGAGAAAGGCCCTCAAATCCCTATTTCAGGCTATGATGTCAGCCTGGGTCGAGTGTTTGGGTCGACTGGGCCATGCTACCCACCCACTCGACCCAAGCAAACAGAATTCGAGCATAATCTTCTGTTTAGGTCTTTATTGCTATATATACCTCATAACTTCGTGTTTTTAGTATCCCTAGCCTCCAAAACACCTAGAGAACGAAGGAAACTCATCTCCAAGCCTCCTTTTGGTGTAGAAGAAGATCTACATTCAACTCTCAAGCTTTCTCTCTCTTGTTCTTCAATCAAAGGTTAGTATTCAATCTATTATGCTATTGATTCATTCTTACTATGATCATTCTCTTCTCTAATCTGAGATTATGAGGAAGATATTGCATCTTTGCAATCATATCTTCTACAATCTCTTCTCATTCTATATGCTATGATTTCATATTCATTCTTTACATGATTTTCATGATTTCTTCTTAAACTATGATCATGTTCTTATTTCGATTTCTTCTAGCATATTAGATGCATCTCTATGATCATTCTTACTTTTGATTTACTGTGTTCATATACTAGAATGAGGTCTCATCATCTCTAGTTCATCTCTTTCATTCATAGCTTGCTTTCAATAAAAACCATGTTGTTTTCCAAATTAGAAAGTCTTGTTTTCCAAAATAGAAACTATGATTTTAAATTAGTAAGTAATGGTTTTAATGGTGGTTTGATGTCTAATTATGCTTTTTAGTCTTAGACTACTGTGTTAGACAATCTCTCCAAGTTTCGTCGCATTTCGGTTTGTGTAGCATAGGTTTCGGATCAAGATTCTCTTTTTATTTTCGGATTTGCTCTTGGGCAGATTGCTTGGGTCGACTGGAGCACTCAACCCAGCCAATCAACCCGCAGTGACAGCAACTTTGTTTTTTATGCGTTTCGACTCCAATCTTTTGGAATCACTTCTTATGACCTATACATGTTTTGTCAAGCTTGTTTAGGTGATTTTGGATCTGTTCTCTGATTTCTTATTTGAAGACTATAAGTTTGGATTTCGAGATGAGTATTCCAACTCACAATATGCCTATTTACATGTCTTTATGTATCATACATGAATGCATGATTTAGCTACTGTTATGTTAGTTTCCATTATGATATGAATGCTGTAAGTACAGTAGGATCTTATTTCCTTATTTACTTTATGTACTTGATCATGAGTGAATACTTATTCATGTATGTTTCTTATTCATTTAATCTTGTCTTATTATACTCTTCTATTTGATGAGATATCTATCGTGGATGATATGACTGAATTGTGATTGTGATTGTTTAGGTATGATTTGGGATTGGAGAATGTCCTTTTGACATTTCTGTCCTTGGACATCATTGGGGATAGTATGGGATATTTCCAATGTTGCCCTTTGACGCTTTCCTGGATTATTTGTTGTCATACCTAGGACTTGTCTAGCAGTGTTTGGCTAGGTTATACCCCTGTTATATCAGACCCGATTCGGAAGGGTATTGAGACCGAACGACCCGTGGTAGCAATGGGGATTCATGGGCGCTCAAGACCGGTAACCAACCCGTGAGGGGACATGAATCACATTGTGGGGGCCATTTATGGGTAGGGTTGCATATGGATAGACTTGGGCTCATGGGCGCTTAAGACCGGTAACCAACCCGTGAGAGGACATGAGAGTTTCCCGTTTACTATATGTGGATGACCTATAGGGTTGATGAGTCCGTAGTCTGGGACTATGCTGACTCTAGTGTGAAGGATACCGGAAAGGATCGCCAGGGGCGAGGAATGGACGTATCTGGATCTGAGTTGATATGACTAAGTAGAAGACTTGCATTGGGCTAGGCTTTACCTTGACATGCGCCAATACTTAGACCAAACGGTTATGTGAGAGAGCGGTGACTTAACCCCCAGCCATGGATTGTCCAAGATGGATAAAGGACCCTTTGCCAACCAGCGTTGTGAGATGAGACCTACCCAAAGAAGTATGGTGCTATGACTTAAAGCATGTCTACCAATAGAGACCAGCATACATATATAGAGTTAGAAGCATATTTGCATATATTGTTTCATATCATTTCATATATGTTTGTTTGTGAATGCATGTGAAGATGCTTATTGTGTTTGGATTACTTGCTAAGTTCTTTTGAGCTTACCCTTCGGGGGACTTGTTTTTAGATGACATTGCAGGTACGAAAGAGAACCCGTGCACCAGTACGGAGAACCTTTCCTTACATGGTACAGCTCCGGATGTCCTTGGACAAGGTAATGAACAGCGAGGCAGCCAACACTCGGATTTGGGCTGCATTGACGACTCCTATTGATGGCAACCGGCATCATCTTATTCGCCGATGGGATCGTGCGCTAGATGCTGATCTGAAGCTTCAAGAGCATGACCCTAAAGCGAAGAAGATGAAGACTGAAGAAGAAGAAGATGAAGACTGAAAATGTTGATTAGTTTCTCTTGTTTCTTCTAGACTTTTATTTTACTTGTATTAGCTTAGAGCTTGCTTTAGATTTCGATCTACCTTCCGCATATGTTGTGGGGTATATTTCCACTATACTCTACGATTGTCTTTTGATTTGGTATCTTGTTATTCTGCGCTCTGATATTCTTTAGTGATCCTTCTGTGATCCTTTCTTGACTTTTATTGTTAACTTATTAGAATACAATGATTTATTCTTGCTTTTGATTATGTTATTGTGCTAAATGGATATGATCGTTCCTAAACTTGATCTTTTAGACTGTGGATCACTCCCCCGGGTAACCCAGATAGGGTATAGGCTGGGTGTATTTGGGCAGGATGTGATCTGTCACATAACCATGGAACACGGTAATGAAAGCATCCTTGAGTCATAGATTCAGAAGTGACTCAAACTTTCCTAGAAGTGAATAATAGAAAACTTGAATTAGAAACTTGAACAAATGAAGCATAATATACCAAGTTTGAATAATACACAATAATTAAAGTTTATGACTTGTACTTGGGTTGTAGTCATGGTTAGAGTTAAGTTGTCAGTTTTAAGTATTGTGTATGTGTGTTGAGTCGTGAGTTGAGTCTTGAGTTAAAAGTTGCCGTTGTGAGTCGTCCTTGTTAGTGAGTCTCTATTGTGAGTCTTAGTTGTGTCATTGTCATGTGTTGTCGTATGAGTCTGAGTCGGGAGTTGTCATTGGGAGTAATGGTCGTGAGTGGTCGTCATGAGTTATAAGTCATAACTAAACATTCACAATTACTAATACAACAAAAGAAATGCATAATGTACAATAACATAAGTGAAACAAACTGAATTTCACTAGTCACTTAGGTTTACAAGTCTGAAAGAAAATACATCTATGTAGCATAAAAGGAAACTCTTAGCTCTACTTATCTAGGTGATCGACTTCGGCGATCTGTCTGATCTCTCCTAGCTATGAACTCCTCCAATCGTGTAAATCGCTCACCCAAGGTGCACATGTAGGACTCTATCCTCCTCTGCCCAGCCTCTATAGTCACCTCACGAGCCTCTATCCTCTCCAGTATAGAATGGAGCGATGACTGATGAGAAGCCACACTTGGAGCCTCAGAAATCGTATGTAATGGACCTCCAACCTCGAAGAACTGCGGTGTAGGAATCTCCTCGTGTCTAGGAATCTCATCCTGACCTTGATCCTCATCTCCCTGATTATTACCCTCATCTTCTGACCTAGCTACGTCGTGAAGCCCCTATGATATCCCTAGTAGTGAAGCTGATCGCTCTTCCTCCAACCGTAGAATTGATGACAATCCTAGTGCTATCTGTTTAGGAAATTGTTCTTGAGAATCGAACTGATCTCTCATAGCTCGAGATTTTCCTCTAGTCATGTCAATTGATCTTCTATAGAGTATTTGTGTGCATCCATCCTCATAAGCTGTTGAGCTGAAATAGTTTCCTCCTCATCTTACTGAATCTCATGATCCTCCGCATCATCATCTTCATCCTAATCTTGAACCTTATTTGGAGTTTGGATTGTTGTCACCTTATTCATATATTATCTCTGCTTATGACATAGGAATAGTATTTTGATCTTCACCTCTACCTCTCCTAACCCCTAGGTGTTTTCTTTGTGTTTGTTTGAAGGGAATTTGAAGAGTCATGTTGAGTTTTGCATTGCATGAGTAAAGGAAGTTAAGTAATGCAATATTTGGTGAAGAGGGGCATTTTGGTAAATTCTTGGAAAAGTTTGTTTTCAATGGAAATTGTGATTTGGACATGTTAGCATGTGTATAAGAGTTGGTTTAACATGCTAAGAAGGATTGTTTGGATAAGATCCATTGAAACCCCTGGAGTTTGGAAAAAAAATTCTGCAAGAAGGGCATTTTCGTAATTTTTTGAAAAAATTCGATTTTGTCAAAATTTCGATTCGAACATTCTAGTGTGTTCATAAGACTTGGATAAACATGCTGGGATGGTTTGTTTGGTGAAAATCAATCAATTTTGATGTGTAGAAGTAAAGATTCAGCAACTTTGGAAGAAGGAATCCTCTTGTGGGTAAGGTTTTGTGATTTTTGGAAAGTTGAAATTTGACCGAACGAAGTGCGTGAGCAGCTTCCTCCAATTGAAACAGCCATGTAGGAAGTGGTTTGAGGTCAAAATTCTATTTGGTTTGAAAGTGGGACAAGCGTTTGCAATGTGGGAGTTTGTTGAAGTAAATAGAGAAAATTGGTGCAAAGTGTGGGAAATCTTTTAGTTGAAGCCTTGTATTGTGTGAAAAATGGTTGGAACATATTTCTAAACACCCCTAAACATGTTTTTAACCAAGAACAATAAGCATTTCTCAGTTTTGAAGAAAACCAAGAAGTTGGTAAATGGCATTTGCAAGAAAAGAAGTAAGAATGAAGACTACCTTGTGTTGTTGATCAAAGAAGGTTGTAAGTTGTTGTTGAAGCTTCTTGAGAGTCTTGGAACCTTAGGAAACCCTAGAGAACATTTTCCCCAGAGCCAAACTTAATGTTGGAAGTGTTTGAAATGGAATTGAAATAGAGAAAGTGGTCCCTTTAAGGTTGTTTTTCAAGCAGGGCAGATTTTGCTGTTTTGGAAAATATTGATTTTGATGCCTTGTTTGGATTTTAATTGCATGTGCAGTTGAGTTAAGTATGTTTGACATGTTGGAAGTGTGATTTTGAATTTGGACATTTTCTCGTAGATTTTTGACTTTCGATTGGTTTGTCAGAATGACCGGAAGAAGGAACTGTGGTGCTTCCTCAAGTCGGAATGGAAAGAGAGTTGTTCCTGGAGCTGGAGTGTCCTCTGGTAATGTTGAAGCCCAGAACCCTCCGAAAGGTCAAGCGACCGGTAACCTATCCGGTGCTCCTCCAGTGGCCAACTACCAAGAAATCATTAATCTTATGGGGGAAATGTTGCAACAGCAGAGCGTACAGTTCAACCGAATCTTGACTGGGATTTTGGCCATTCATAATGATACCCGTGCTACTGCCCCAGGCAAACCCTAATCTCGCTACTGTGCCTGATGTTGGAAAAGTGAAGTTAGGTCACCAGAAGTCCTTGCCCAATAGAAGTCCTAGCTATGCTAAAAGGACCGGCAAGAAGTTCACTAGGCCTGCACCGTACCCCACCTCGATGTATCAGCCCCGGACTGTGGGACAAAGTGTTGGGAATGCAAACCTCGATCAAATTGCTGCAGACCCGAGGCCAATGAATCATAGACCTATAGAGCCGGTACAATCTGTAGGACAGAGAGAACTTGTTTGTTTTTACTGCCATCAAAAAGGACATTTCGCCCGTCGTTGCCCTCATAAACCAAGTCGTCGAGCTGCTTTGGCTGCGAAACTAGTTCAAGCCCCTCCTGCCAATGAAGTGTTTAACATTGTTGAAAGTGAGTTAGAACCAAATTGTGATGTCGTAACTGGTACGTTGCTCTTAACTTCAACTCTTGTTATTGATCTATTCTTTGATTTTTGTATTTGCATATATACCATATGCACTGCTTTGATCTATTCTTTGCTTGTACATTGCATAAATACCATATGCACTGTTTTGATTTATCTTTACTTATGCATTGTATGAATACCACATGCATTGCCCTGATTTATTCTTTGCTTATACATTACATACATATCATATACATTGCTCAATTTAATCCTTACTGATGCATTGCATATAGGCTATATGCATTGTTTTGATTTATTCTTGCCATATAAGTTTGCCTAGTCTTGATTGAAGTGCCAGTGAGTATTATTTTGAGTTCCTCTTAGTTGTTTAAGAAGTCAGCCAAGATTCCAGTGTTCTCTACCTATTAGATCTATTTTTCATTGTACCTTCCATCCCCTGGTAAAGTTTCAGTGGAAGAATCACACCCCTGAAGAAGTTTCCTCATCTTATTGGAAGCCCAAGTATGCTTTCAATTTCGAGGACGAAATTTTTTTAAGGGGGGGAGATTGTGAAAACCCACCTAATCCTAACCTTGTTGTTATACCAAATGCATACATACCATATACATTGTTCGATTTATTCTTTGTCGTATGAGTTTCCTAGTTTCGTTTGGTAGAAGTTTACCCCAAAGCATATCTATTTCCTCTAGGATTTCTCCTTGTGCCTCCCATTCCCTTTGATAGGAGGGTGATTTTAAATCATTCCCATGACTGATCCTTCTATCCCTGCTGTTCTAGAGTGGATCTCCATACACTCTATAACCTTGTGAATTCTCCACATGATGATTTCGAAGAGAAATCAAATGTGATCTCCATGAATTGTTATTCCTTCTAATTGTTTCAAGACTTCAAACTTTTCATCTCCTATTCTTTGATCAAAGATTAATAATCTCTCTTGTGTTGTATTGATCTACCCTTGCTATGATTCATTCTTTGTGATTGAGATTACGAAGAAGATGTTGCATCCTTGCAACCATCTCTTCTACAATCTCTTTTCATTCTTAAGGTTTTATTATCTTCATGATCTTCTCCATGATCCTTGTGAAATCTTCATGAAGCCATGATCATACTTTCGATTTGATTTCAAAGCATGTTAGATTTACTCCCCTGTTTTCTTACAAAAATCTTATCGTTATTTGTTTCTCGTACATTTTGAGAGAAGGAAGTCCAGTTAGAAGCGAAGTACCACCATCTCTTTAGAAGCCTAGTACTCTCCCAATTTCGAGGACGAAATTATTTTAAGGGGGGGAGAATGTGAAATCCAGCCCAAAACCTAAATTAGACACCCTATTTGTTTTGGATGAAAAAGAACTTGTTTGATGTTTGACATTGAAGTTGGACCTTGAGTATGGTGTTGATATGTTTAGAAGGTCCTAGGAAGTCAAGTCGGACCTCTCCCTTAAAAAAGATTCGAAAACCTATAGAAAATTGATGATGGAATTCCCTACTTGAAGAGCTTGGTTGATTTAGAAAAGAGAATGCACCTTGATGAAGAGAAGATTGGTTGATGACCTTAGAGCATGGTTAGATATGATTTAAAGCCATTTTCCTATGCTAGGTAAGTTATAGTTGTTGTGTAGAAAATTTCGTTTGATTCCGATAAGAGAAAGGCCCTCAAATCCCTATTTCAGGCTATGCTGTCAGCCTGGGTCAAGTGTCTGGGTCGACTGGGCCATGCTACCCACCCACTCGACCCAAGCAAACAGAATTCGAGCAGAATCTTCTGTTTAGGTCTTTATTGCTATATATACCTCATAACTTCATGTTTTTAGTATCCCTAGCCTCCAAAACACCTAAAGAACGAATGAAACTCATCTCCAAGCCTCCTTTTGGTGTAGAAGAAGATCTACATTCAACTCTCAAGCTTTCTCTCTCTTGTTCTTCAATCAAAGGTTAGTATTCAATCTATTATGCTATTGATTCATTCTTACTATGATCATTCTCTTCTCTGATCTGAGATTATGAGGAAGATATTGCATCTTTGCAATCATATATTCTACAATCAGTTCTCATTCTATATGCTATGATTTCATATTCATTCTTTTCATGATTTCTTCTTAAACTATGATCATGTTCTTATTTCGATTTCTTCCAGCATATTAGATGCATCTCTATGATCATTCTTACTCTTGATTTACTGTGTTCATATACTAGAATGAGGTCTCATCATCTCTAGTTCATCTCTTTCATTCATAGCTTGTTTTCAATGAAAACCATGTTGTTTTCCAAATTAGAAAGTCTTGTTTTCCAAAATAGAAACTATGATTTTAAATTAGTAAGTAATGGTTTTAATGGTGGTTTGATGTCTAAATTATGCTTTTTAGTCTTAGACTACTGTGTTAGACAATCTCTCCAAGTTTTGTTGCATTCCGGTTTGTGTAGCATAGGTTTCGGATCAAGATTCTCTTTTTATTTTCGGATTTGCTCTTGGGCAGATTGCTTGGGTCGACCGGAGCACTCAACCCAAAGTGACAGCAACTTTGTTTTTTATCCGTTTCGACTCCAATCTTTTGGAATCACTTCTTATGACCTATACATGTTTTGTCAAGCTTGTTTAGGTGGTTTTGGATCTGTTCTCTGATTTCTTATTTGAAGACTATAAGTTTGGATTTCGAGGTGAGTATTCCAACTCACAATATGCCTATTTACATGTCTTTATGTATTATGACATGAATGCATGATTTAGCTATTGTTATGTTAGTTTCCATTATGATATGAATGCTGTAAGTACAGTAGGATCTTATTTCCTTATTTACTTTATGTACTTGATCATGAGTGAATACTTATTCATGTATGTTTCTTATTCATTTAATCTTGTCTTATTATACTCTTCTATTTGATGAGATATCTATCATGGATGATATGACTGAATTGTGATTGTGATTGTTTAGGTATGATTTGGGATTGGGGAATGTCCTATTGACATTTCTGTCCTTGGACATCATTGGGGATAGTATGGGATATTTCCAATGTTGCCCTTTGACGCTTTCCCGGATTATTTGTTGTCATACCTAGGACTTGTCTAGCAGTGTTTGGCTAGGTTATACCCCTGTTATATCAGACCCGATTCGGAAGGGTATTGAGACCGAACGACCCGTGGTAGCAATGGGGATTCATGGGCGCTCAGGACTGGTAACCAACCCGTGAGGGGACATGAATCACAATGTGGGGCCATTTATGGGTAGGGTTGCATATGGATAGACTTGGGCTCATGGGCGCTTAAGACCGGTAACCAACCCGTGAGAGGACATGAGAGCTTCTCATTTACTATATGTGGATGACCTATAGGGTTGATGAGTTCGTAGTTTGGGACTATGCTGACTCTAGTGTGAAGGATACCGGAAAGGATCGCCAGGGGCGAGGAATGGACGTATCTGGATCTGAGTTGATATGACTAAGTAGAAGACTTGCATTGGGCTAGGCTTTACCTTGACATGCGCCAATACTTAGACCAAACGGTTATGTGAGAAAGCGGTGACTTAACCCCCAGCCATGGATTGTCCAAGATGGATGAAGGACCCTTTGCCAACCAGCGTTGTGAGATGAGACCTACCCAAAGAAGTATGGTGCTATGACTTAAAGCATGTCTACCAATAGAGACCAGCATACATATATAGAGTTAGAAGCATATTTGCATATATTGTTTCATATCATTTCATATATGTTTGTTTGTGAATGCATGTGAAGATGCTTATTGTGTTTGGATTACTTGCTAAGTTCTTTTGAGCTTACCCTTCGGGGACTTGTTTTTAGATGACATTGCAAGTACGAAAGAGAACTCGTGCACCAGTACGGAGAACCTTTCCTTACATGGTACAGCTCCGGATGTCCTTGGACAAGGTAATGAATAGCGAGGCAGCCAACACTCGGATTTGGGCTGCACTGACGACTCCTATTGATGGCAACCGGCATCATCTTATTCGCCGATGGGATCGTGCGCTAGATGCTGATCTGAAGCTTCAAGAGCATGACCCTAAAGTGAAGAAGATGAAGACTGAAGAAGAAGAAGATGAAGACTGAAGATGTTGATTAGTTTCTCTTGCTTCTTCTAGACTTTTATTTTACTTGTATTAGCTTAGAGCTTGCTTTAGATTTCGATCTACCTTCCGCATATGTTGTGGGGTATATTTCCGCTATACTCTACGATTGTCTTTTGATTTGGTATCTTGTTATTCTGCACTCTGATATTCTTTAGTGATCCTTCTGTGATCCTTTCTTGACTTTTATTGTTAACTTATTAGAATACAATGATTTGTTCTTGCTTTTGATTATGTTATTGTGCTAAATGGATATGATCGTTCCTAAACTTGATCTTTTAGGCTGTGGATCACTCCCCCGGGTAACCCAGATAGGGTATAGGCTGGGTGTATTTGGGCGAGATGTGACACTTCCTTACTTCTTTATTTTGTTTGGCTGTAGTATTAGATTCGATCTACCTTCCGCAATGATTTTAGAGTTTATTTCCGCTATACTCTATACTTTAATTTTTTTTTTATTCCGCACTCTAATATTCTTTTGTGATCCTTCTGAGATCCATTCTTTGATTGTATCTTAAATAACTTTAATACAATGATTTGTTCTTGCTCTTAATTAAATTATTGTGCTATGTGGGTATATGATTGCGTTGAACTTGATCTTCGGGGCTATGGATCACACCTTTGGGTATTCCAGATAGGGTACTGACTGGGGGGATGTGACACATATAGTTAGGGAATAGAGTCTGTAAAACCCAGCCCTAACCTTGACCCGGAAACCTTGTTATTTGTAGGTCCGATGACCCGAAGTAAAGTAAGAAGTCAGCTTTGGGCCATCCCAGTGGAAGACTTGGTGTCTGGCTTTGAATCCATGAAAGTTGATGATGAAGTTCTATTTATGGAAACTGAATCTTGATGAAGATCGGATTAGTTGATGGACTTGGAGTGCTCTCTATCATGGTTTGAAGGCATTTCTGCCTATTAGGTAAGTCACTTGACATGTGTGCAAAACCCTTTTAGGATTGGATTTAATCTGGGTCTTCAATTCCCTGTTTTGGATTTGCTGTCAGCATTGGTCGACTGATTGGTCGACTGGACCAGTCGACCAATCCACTCGACAAATGAGTGCTGTCTTTGGCAATTAGGTTTTTCTTGCTCTATTTAAGTCCAATCTCGAGTCCACTTCGTATTTGCTGCCTCCAAACTCTTTGGAACGAACCAAAGACCTCTGCAAGTCATCTCCCTTGCATCCTTGGTGATTTTCTTGACGGATCTTCGTCGAAACTCTTCCGTTTGCATCAAAAGGTATGTCTACACTCTCTTCTTCACCTCTATCTCTTATTTTCTTTCCATTTTGAGTTGAGACAGTAGAGGAGATGCTGCATTCTCTGTTGCAAACATCTCTGGACTTGCCTCTCATGATCATCCTAAGGATTAGAGGCTAGAACAATGATCTTAACCATGATCATTGCAAGCTTTTGAAGGAATCATGATCAAACCATGATCTAATCTTTGTTAAACTTCTGATTTGAATTCTGATCTCCTTGGATCTTCTATATTGATCATGTTAGTAGTTAATTGCTGTGTTTTCTTTTCATGATCCATGATCTATCAATCTCTAGTTGATCTCTTCTACCATACTATGTGTTCTTCATGAATCATGGTAGTTACATATATGGTAGGTTTTGTTTCCTTATTTAGATTTATGCTTTTAAGCTTATTTCCTTGAAGATCTAAGTATGTTTTCATGATACCTTTACCTGAAGCAATGATCCATCCTCCTATTGTTCTTGTCTTTGATTTCTATTTCGAATTCATCAAGATCCATGGTTGATCTAATTATGGTAACTTTTTGTTTCCTAATTTGGATCTTGATGGCTTGATTGGATTAGGGTTTTGAGGTCCCCTATATGTTAGAATACTACTGATGTAGTTTACCCCTTGATTAGTACCCTTTTGAACCACCAAATTCGGATTTCATATCTTAAAACTCTGTTTTTTTAGGCTACTGTCTGCATTGGTCGACTGATTGGTCGACTGGACTAGTCGACCAATCCACTCGACCAATGAGTACAGCAACTCCAGAATTGGTCTGTGTTGGATGTTTTGGTATCTTTTCTGTTAGGGATCTTTCCTAATATGTTGTATATACCCTTTTAGGACCTTCTTCTCAAGTTTGCCAAGATCTTACTTGATTTCTTAGGATTCCTTTGCGAGTTATAAAAGGTAAGGATGGTTATTTCCTTAATTACATAGATAGCATGAATCTAGTTTCTATATTTGAATATCATTGAGTTGTTTCCTAAATTAGATTCTTACAATGATATACTACTGTTGCATAACCTTTATTACAGTAGCATTGCTTAATCATATTAAATTGATTCATGTATGATTTACTTACCAATTATATACAAGTTGATTGTAATTATTGATTTCTTTCCATATATGAAGTTACCATATATGTGATGATATGAATTGATGCATGTGTATGCTTAAGTATGGTTTGGAAAGGAGAGGTGTCCTTTTGACACTTCTGTCCTTGGACTACTACGGGAATATTATGGGATGTTTCCGGAGATGCCCTCTGGACACCTTCCTAAAACTGTTGGATGACATATTTAGGATTTGTCTAGTAGTGTTTGGCTAGGATGTCCTGTTATGTGCGACCCTAATCGGAGGGGTATTGAGACCGAACGACCCGTGGTAGCAATGGGGATTCATGGGCGCTCAAGACCGGTAACCAACCCGTGAGAGGACGGGAATCACATTGTGGGGGCCATTTATTGGTAGGGTTGCATATGGTTAGACTTGGGCTCACGGGCGCTTAAGACCGGTAACCAACCCGTGAGAGGACGTGAGAGCTTCCCGTTTACCATATGTGGATGATCAATAGGGTTGATGAGTCCGTAGTCAGGGACTATGAGGACTCTAGTGTGAAGGATACCGGAAAGGATCGTCAGGGACGAGGAATGGACGTATCTGGATCTGACTTGATGTAACTAAGTAGAAGACTTGCATTTGGCTAGGTTTTACCCTGACATGCGCCGGTACTTAGACCAATGGTGATGTGAGAGAGTGGTGACTTAACCCCCAGCCATGGAATGTCCCGAGGGATGCCGGACCCATTACCAACTGATGATGAGTGAATGAGACTTTCCTAAAGAAGTATTGTGCTATGACTTAAAGCATGTCTGCCAATAGAGACCAGCATACATAGAGTTAGATTCATTCATTCATTGCTTGTCTCATATCATATTGCATTTATGTTTGTTCTGAAATCTTGCCATTTATGATATTATGGATTTAACTGCCTTACTGAGTTTCTTTGAAACTCATTCCTTTATTGTACAATGTTTGTTAGACTATCCCTGCAGTCTTGAATACTATGACGGTCCCTATGAAGAAGCGCAAGGCGAAGAGGCATATCTCCAGGAAGGTGATTGCGGTTACCACAATTACACTGAAGATCCCGCGAGTGGTTATGCTCCGTACGATGCTTAGTCCGACCATTGAGTGGAAGCGTCCTTGTGCCATTTATGAGATTTACACTTATAAGGATGTTGTCTATAAAGTGGAGAACAATTTAGTTACCCATTGTACTTGCTACTGGGATTAGATTTTGTCTAGTTTATTATCTTTTAGAGCTACTTTTCCGCTGGTTGTAGAGTGAGATTTTTGCCTCACTTTACTTATCTCGTTTGACACTCGATTATATCTAGTATTCTGATTTATTTATGATTCATTCTTTCCTTATTGGATCTATGGTTTATCTTCCGCACTTTTATTATGATTGTTCATGATTATGTTATTGTTTATGTGGGAGGTTGATTACTCGATACCTGATCTTCGGGCTGTGGATCACACTCTCGGGTATGCCAGATAGGGTACCGGCTGGGAGGACGTGACAGATTGGTATCAGAGCCCAAGGTTCGAGGAAATCCTAACCACAAAAGACAATAATCTGAACATTCCCGAGTCATTGATCCGAAATGACTCTTCTACTCTTAGAAGTGAATAATAGAACACTGAATTAGAAACTTAACCTTTGAGGCATAACAGAACATTTCCGAATAATATACCATAATTATACTTGAACAAATGTCACTAATGCAAGGAAAAGAAAGGTGCATAATATACAATAATTAAGTGAAACAAAATGAACTTCATTAATTTCAAAAGTTTTTACAACGGTTACATCTGAAATGCATAAATGGAAATCCTAGGGTACAGTCTATCTAGGTGATCTTCTCGATCTCTCGTATGCTTTGAACTCCTCCGCTAGCCGAGTCACCCGATGCTCTATCCTATCCCGTCGTGACTCCATCCCTCTCATACATCTGCTCCGTCCGACCTCCATCCTCTCTAGCATGGAAGTCATCGATCTCATCTCGTGCCCCAAGATCCGAAGTCTCCGGAAGCGCATGTGAAGGGCCACCCGCCTCGAAGTGTGATGAAGGAAACTCGTGATGCACCGGCTCAGCCTCGTGCATATCCGCATCATCTCCGGCCTGATCATCACTATCGGGACCGATATCCTCTCCTCCATCCTCGACCCCCGATCCTCATCCTCTCGATTCCTCATCATCCTCACCCTCCGGACCAGGGAGATCTCTCGAGTCGCTGCAGTCTCTCTTACGAGTGGTCCGAGTCCCAATAGAGTATCCCTGTGAACCAGTGTCCACTAGTGTATCCTCGAAGCTCACCCCGAAATGCCCGAAGATCAAGGTCGGTAGCCTCCCATAGCAAAGGTTCCGCATGCTAGGCCGCAGAACTAAGTCCAAGCATGACCCGCTGAATGATGTAGGAGAGATCGATCTCGAAGCTCATGTAGATGCGGTAGATGACTAAGGCCTCCATCACCGTGATCCGATGGTGATGTCCGGCTTTCGGCATAATGTTTCGGCCGACTATGCGATCAATAATCCGTGCAGAATCCGTCATCCGTCCGCTGGTCCACGGAGTGAAGCATCGACGGCTATCCCATAGCGTAGAGCATATCTCGCGAAGCTCGTACGGCATCGGATGGCTGTCCGGGATCCGCTCCGCAGGTATCCACACACACCGCTTGTGGATAGTAAGGAACCCGCAAGATCTCAGCCCGGTGTCCGGGTGGAGAAGCGAATCCGAGTCCGGAAGACCCCGCTCCCGAGGACAAGTCTAAGTGGATGTCCTTGGCCTCGAGCCTCCTCGTGTAGGTAAGGTTGCTGAAGAACAACCTCACTAGTTCCGGTATACCGGCAGATCCTCGGTGAAGAGATGAGTCCACCGCAATGTGTCGAATCTCTACCGAATCCTAAAGGCTACGAGCTGGCGTAAGTGAAGTAGACGTCCCATCTCGATATTGCAAGAACCGAAGTAGGCCTCGTACAAGAACTCGGCCCGAGGTGTGTCAAACATGTCCGGTCTCCTAACCTCCCGTCTAGGCTCGAAGGAACCCGACCTCCGCCCCTAAGAGCACCTACAATGCGACCACGACCTCTACCTCGTCCTCGCCCTCCCCTCTCGCATAGTGGGTATCTGTGAAAGAGACAAGAGAT
This sequence comes from Hakea prostrata, assembly GCF_041222555.1. Classification (NCBI taxonomy): domain Eukaryota; kingdom Viridiplantae; phylum Streptophyta; class Magnoliopsida; order Proteales; family Proteaceae; genus Hakea; species Hakea prostrata. The sequence goes on from NC_142605.1 coordinate 9,002,548, forward strand.
AATTCCAGTTAGTGCTACCTTAAGATTTGAGCCAAAAGGGTATTTTCGTAATTTTTCGGAAAATTTCAAATTTGGGGGAAATTTGATTTGAACATACTAGCATGTGCGCAATACTTGGAATTTCATGTCTATGAAGTTTGTTTGATGAAAATCGATCGAAAACTTGGATTAAAGCGAAAAATTCAGCAAGAAGGAAATTTGGGGATTTTGCAATTTAGGTCAAAATTGGATTTTTGAAAAGTTGAAATTGGTTAAATCAAATTGTATGAACCTATTTACAATGTCATCTTGAGCATGTAGCATTTGATCTCGTGCGAAAATTTCAAGCGGTTTGAGAGAAAACGGAATTTTTCCAAAGATATCGATTTCGGTATGAAAACGTTGCGAGATGAACACCAATATGTTAAAACTTGTTGTCTATGCATGGCATTGTGTTTAAAACCTAGGGAATATGTTTCTAAGCATTCCTAAGCATGATTTCTAGCATTGGATACAAGCAAAGCATGGTTTTGTTTGAAATGCAAGCATGAGAAGATGAAAAATGGAAGAAAGAATGAGAGATTTACCTTGTTTGTGAAGATTGTGGGTTGTTGTGTTGTTGTTGAAGCACCAAATCACCTCAAGAACACTTGTGAGAACTCTTGGAGACTTTCCCTAGAGCTCTCTCACCTTTGGAAGAAATTAGAATGAGGTTGGAATGTGGAAATGAGGCTTATAATGCGAATTTTCGCATTGCTTGGTCGCATTGGTCGACTCATTGGTCGACCGGGTCGATCGACCAATCACTCGACCAATGGTCACAGAGACCTCATTTGCTGTTGAATTTTTGGAAAATGTGATTTTTGCCTTATGGATTATTGTTTGATGACTATATGGATATATTTAAGCATGATTTAAGTTTTCAAATCATTTGGACTTGTGGTTTATGTTGAAACTTCGAAATTCGGTATTTTGATGTTCTCGGTTTTGCAGAATGGTTACTCTGAGAAGTGGGCATGGTGAATCCAGTGGTCAAGGTGGTGGTGAAATACCTCAGGGAGGTGGTGAAATACCTCATGGAGGTGGTGAGATACCTAATGTTGATCAGGGTACCCATGAGATACCTGGTGCCCCGAATGTTGGAAGTTTCCGAGATATTGCCAATATTATGGGCAATATGATGCGACAGCAAGCAGCTCGTTCAACCAGATGTTGGTGGGTTTCATGATTCGCATAATGAGACCCGAGCTGGTGCTAATGTGAATCCTCATGCCGCGATCCCGAATGCGGGAGGTTTAGCTGGAACTCCTCATACTCACCCGATGGAGAGTTTTCTCGAAGATGCAAGTACCCACTTTCACTGGAGTTACCAAGGACCCCTTGTTTCCTAACAAGTGGCTTCGTGAGTTGGAGAAGGCTTTCCGACATCCGCAATGCTCGGAAGCTCGAAGATTCTGTTTGCTTCGAACAGGGTTGCAACAAGAAGCCGATGCATGGTGGATCTCCACTCGGCCTGTCTTGGAAGGTTTGCATGCAGGAGTTGTAACTTGGGAGTTGTTTAAAGAGGCTTTTTGTATGAATTACTTTCCCGAGGCGGTAAAAGATGCAAAGGAAGCCGAGTTCATGGTTCTTACTCAAGGATCTCTGTCTGTGTTGGAGTACCAACGAAGTTCGAGGAGCTTCATTTCTTTGCTCCAGATTCTCTCGAAGGATGACCTCGCCAAAGCAAAGAAGTTCTTCAAAGGACTGCGCCCGCCATTAAAGCTTACCTCACAGTCCAGCCTATAGTGAGCTATGCTCAAGTGGTGCGGAACTCGAAGAAGTTGGAAGAAACAGAGAAGGAAAGTGCTCGTGTGCAAAAGCCCCGGCGATCAAGGAATTCTGGTTTGGTGGACCGTAATGACCGTCGTTTTGTGAGACCTACACCCTACCCCACTCCTACCTTTCAGGCTAAGAGTGTAGGTCAAAACACGGGTTATCAGCAGCCCGGTCAGTTTAGACAGTATGGCGAAAACCGACCACCAGCAAGTGCAAGTGCAAGTGCTAGGCCTTTTGTTCGAAGCCCTCCGTTGCAGCCACCCCCGTTGGATCCAAAGCAATCCTGTTTGCTTCTACCGCAAGCAAGCTGGTCATTTTGCTCGTGCTTGTCCGGGCGGCTCGGCCCAGGCCGCCAAAGAGCCTGCTCCGGTGGTGAAGAGTGCTCCCGCTCCTCCCTCCGGTAGAGTTTTCAGTATTTCCAATGCCGAGCAGGATCCAAGCCATGAAGTGATTACAGGTACATTGTTAGTTGCTTCTATTTCGCATTTGTCTTATTTGATACGGGTGCATCTCATTCGTTCATGTCATCTCGCATTCATCAAGAAGACTAACCTAATCCCCGAGAAGTTGTCTAGTTGTTTATTGATTAGTACACCTACTGGTCCTGTTGTGAAACTAGATAAGGGGTTATCTAAATGTCCCGTGTTGATTGGTGAGAAGAACTTGGAAGCCAATTTTGTAATTCTTGACATGAAGGACTTCGATGTTATTTTGGGAATTGATTGGTTAACAGCCCACAAAGCTGTGTTTCTTTGTTCCTCAAAGAAGATTCAGTTTCATATTTGTGGAAGTCCGGTCTTAGAATTTCAGGGTGAAAAGAGAAGGGTTTGTAAGAAGGTGCTGTCCGCACTGATGCAAGTCTATGCCCTAGTGGATGATGCTTCATCCGAAGGCAAGGGTAAAGTGGAGAAAAGAGTCGATGAAGTCGAGTTGTCTGCGACTTTGTTGATGTCTTCCCGATGATCTATCGGGAGTGCCTCCAGGACAGGGGATGTCGAGTTTTCTATTGATCTCGTCCCCTGGTGCCGCTCCGGTATCTAAAGCTCCGTATAGGATGGCTCCTATTGAGTTGAAAGAGTTGCAAAATCAGTTGAATGAGCTCATTGATAGAGGTTTCGTACAGCCTAGTGTGTCACCTTGGGGAGCTCCGGTCTTGTTTGTCAAGAAGAAAGACGGTAGTATGCGCTTGTGCATCGACTACCGTGAGTTGAATAAGTTGACTATCAAGAATAGATACCCGCTGCCCAGAATTGATGATCTCTTTGATCAGTTGAAGGTTGCAGTTGTGTTCTCAAAGATTGACTTAAGGTCCGGATATCACCAATTGAAAGTGAAGTCTAGTGATATCTTCAAGACAGCTTTACGAACACGGTATGGTCACTACGAGTTTAGAGTCATGCCCTTCGGATTGACCAATGCCCCTGCAGTGTTCATGGACCTCATGAACCGAGTATTTCACGATGTGCTTGATAAGTTTTTGATTGTTTTCATCGACGACATCTTGATCTATTCGAAGAGTGAAGAAGAGCATGCGAGTCATCTAAGTTTCACTTTGCAAAGGTTGCGAGAAAAGAAGTTGTTCGCTAAGTTTAGCAAGTGTGATTTCTGGCTTAAGAGAGTGGTATTCCTTGGTCATGTAGTTTCAGCCGAAGGTATTCATGTCGATCCCGAAAAGGTTCAAGCTGTGGCTGATTGGGAAAGACCGAAGTCGAGAACGGAAATAAGAAGTTTTCTTGGATTGGCGGGTTACTACAGAAGGTTTATTGAGAATTTTTCTCGGTTGGCTGCTCCTATGACTAAGTTGACCAGGAAAGAAGAGAAGTTTGTTTGGTCTGACGCTTGTGAGAAGAATTTCCAAGAGTTGAAAGATAGATTGACAAGTGCCCCGGTTTTGACTATACCTGATAGTTCCGGTGGTATGACAGTTTATACCGATGCGTCAAAGATTGGATTGGGTTGCGTACTGATGCAACATGGCAAGGTCGTAGCCTTTGCTTCTCGGCAATTGAAAGATTATGAGCGGAATTACCCCACTCACGATCTAGAACTTGCCGCCGTTGTCTTTGCTTTGAAGATTTGGAGACATTACCTCTACGGTGAGAAGATTGCCATTTTCACGGATCATAAAAGTTTGAAATACTTCTTTACCCAAAAGGAGTTGAACATGAGACAAAGGAGATGGTTGGAACTAGTCTCCGATTATGATTGTGATATTCAGTATCACCTTGGGAAAGCAAACGTTGTTGCTGATGCTCTTAGTAGGAAGAACCAGAAGAAGACTTTGGATTTGAATGCTTTGAGTTTACCATTGTGGTCTTCTATTGAGAGTTTTGATTTGGAAATCGTCCCTGAGAATTCTGATTTTATTCTTTCGCCATGACGGCAAGATCTCGGTCTTAGAGATAAGATTGTTGCTCTGCAGAGTTCTGATCAAGAGCTTCTGATCAAAGTTGAGAAGATTTCTTCGAATCCGGAGTCGGACCCCGACTTTGGTATATCCATGGATGGTGCTTTGTTGTTTAGAGGAAGACTGTGCGTGCCTGCAAACGATGAAATTAAGAAAGAAATATTGAAGGAAGCACACCAGTCAGTCTTTACTATACACCCGGGAAGCACCAAGATGTACAAGGACTTGAAGGAACATTTTTGGTGGATTGGTCTGAAGGCTGATGTTGATGATTTTGTTGCCAAGTGTGAGACTTGCCAACGTGTGAAAGCCGTTCGACAACCTCCATCTGGATTACTTCAGCCTCTTCCTATTCCTAGTTGGAAGTGGGAGGATATCTCTATGGACTTTGTGACTAGCTTGCCTCGGACAAGTAAAGGCAATGACACCGTGTGGGTGATTGTTGATAGGTTGACCAAATCAGCCCACTTCATTCCTATGAAGATCACTCATACTCTGGATAAGCTAGCAAGGCTTTATGTGGATAATGTGGTTCGTCTGCATGGTGTGCCGTTGAGTATTGTTTCGGATCGTGATCCTAGGTTCACCTCAAGGTTTTGGAATAGTTTGCAGAAGGCCTTGGGAACCCAATTGAACTTGAGTACAACTCATCATCCACAGTCCGATGGACAATCTGAGCGGACAATTCGGACATTGGAAGACATGCTCGGATCTTGTGTTGTGGATATGGGTGGTAATTGGGATGAACACCTAGCTTTGGTTGAGTTTGCCTATAACAACAGTTATCAAGCAACAATAGGCATGGCTCCATTCAAGGCTTTGTATGGCAGTACTTGTAGGACACCTTTGTATTGGACTAAGACAGGTGAAAGAAGAGTCTTAGGTCCTGAAATGATTGAAGCTACGAGTGCTATGGTAGATATGATAAGAGAAAGGATTAAGTCTGCCCAGTCAAGACAGAAATCATATGCTGATAAGAGAAGGACCGATTTGGAATTTCAAGTTGGAGAGAAAGTATTTCTGAAGGTTTCATCAATGAAGGGTGTGATGAGATTCAATGTTAAGGGAAAGCTTAGCCCTCGTTACATTGGACCTTTCGAGATTTTGGAAAAGGTTGGACCTGTTGCGTATCGATTAGCATTACCTTCGCCTCTTGCTGGTGTTCACAATGTGTTTCATATTTCGATGCTCCGAAAATACATAGAGAATCCTGAACACATTTTGCAGCAAGCACCTGAAGGACTTAGTGCTGATTTGACCTATGATGAAGAACCGGCCGAAATCTTGGATAGGAAGGACAAGCAGCTGCGGAATCGCACCATCCCTTTGGTGAAGATTCGGTGGAAGAACCATACCCCTGAAGAAGCTTCTTGGGAGAAGGACGAAGACATGAAGGAGAAGTTTCCTTACCTCTTTGGAAGCACAGGTACGCTTTCAATTTCGGGGACGAAATTTCTTTAAGGGGGGGAGAATGTAAAACCCAGCCCTAACCTTGACCCGGAAACCTTGTTATTTGTAGGTCCGATGACCCGAAGTAAAGTAAGAAGTCAGCTTTGGGCCATCCCGGTGGAGGACTTGGTGTCCGGCTTTGAATCCATGAAAGTTGATGATGAAGTTCTATTTATGGAAACTGAATCTTGATGAAGATCGGATTAGTTGATGGACTTGGAGTGCTCTCTATCATGGTTTGAAGGCATTTCTACCTATTAGGTAAGTCACTTGACATATGTGCAAAACCCCTTTAGGATTGGATTTAATCTGGGTCTTCAATTCCCTGTTTTGGATTTGTCGCGTTGGTCGACGATTGGTCGATCTGGACCAGTCGACCAATCCACTCGACCAATGAGTGTTGTCTTTGGCAATTAGGTTTTTCTTGCTCTATTTAAGTCCAATCTCGAGTCCACTTCGTATTTGCTGCCTCCAAACTCTTTGGAACGAACCAAAGACCTCTGCAAGTCATCTCCCTTGCATCCTTGGTGATTTTCTTGACGGATCTTCGTCGAAACTCTTCCGTTTGCATCAAAAGGTATGTCTACACTCTCTTCTTCACCTCTATCTCTTATTTTCTTTCCTTTTTGAGTTGAGACAGTAGAGGAGATGCTGCATTCTCTGTTGCAAACATCTCTGGACTTGTCTCTCATGATCATCCTAAGGATTAGAGGCTAGAACAATGATCTTAACCATGATCATTGCAAGCTTTTGAAGGAATCATGATCAAACCATGATCTAATCTTTGTTAAACTTCTGATTTGAATTCTGATCTCCTTGGATCTTCTATATTGATCATGTTAGTAGTTAATTGCTGTGTTTTCTTTTCATGATCCATGATCTATCAATCTCTAGTTGATCTCTTCTACCATACTATGTGTTCTTCATGAATCATGGTAGTTACATATATGGTAGGTTTTGTTTCCTTATTTAGATTTATGCTTTTAAGCTTTTTTCCTTGATGATCTAAGTATGTTTTCATGATACCTTTACCTGAAGCAATGATCCATCCTCCTATTGTTCTTGTCTTTGATTTCTATTTCGAATTCATCAAGATCCATGGTTGATCTAATTATGGTAACTTTTTGTTTCCTAATTTGGATCTTGATGGCTTGATTGGATTAGGGTTTTGAGGTCCCCTATATGTTAGAATACTACTGATGTAGTTTACCCCTTGATTAGTACCCTTTTGAACCACCAAATTCGGATTTCATATCATAAAACTCTGTTTTTTTAGGCTACTGTCTGCATTGGTCGACTGATTGGTCGACTGGACTAGTCGACCAATCCACTCGACCAATGAGTACAGCAACTCCAGAATTGGTCTGTGTTGGATGTTTTGGTATCTTTTCTGTTAGGGATCTTTCCTAATATGTTGTATATACCTGTTTAGGACCTTCTTCTCAAGTTTGCCAAGATCTTACTTGATTTCTTAGGATTCCTTTGCGAGTTATAAAAGGTAAGGATGGTTATTTCCTTAATTACATAGATAGCATGAATCTAGTTTCTATATTTGAATATCATTGAGTTGTTTCCTAAATTAGACTCTTACAATGATATACTACTGTTGCATAACCTTTATTACAGTAGCATTGCTTAATCATATTGAATTGATTCATGTATGATTTACTTACCAATTATATACAAGTTGATTGTAATTATTGATTTCTTTCCATATATGAAGTTACCATATATGTGATGATATGAATTGATGCATGTGTATGCTTAAGTATGGTTTGGAAAGGAGAGGTGTCCTTTTGACACTTCTGTCCTTGGACTACTACGGGAATATTATGGGATGTTTCCGGAGATGCCCTCTCGGACACCTTCCTAAACCGTTGGATGACATATTTAGGACTGTCTAGTAGTGTTTGGCTAGGATGTCCTGTTATGTCGGACCCTAATCGGAGGGGTATTGAGACCGAACGACCCGTGGTAGCAATGGGGATTCATGGGCGCTCAAGACCGGTAACCAACCCGTGAGAGGACAGGAATCACATTGTGGGGGCCATTTATTGGTAGGGTTGCATATGGTTAGACTTGGGCTCACGGGCGCTTAAGACCGGTAACCAACCCGTGAGAGGACGTGAGAGCTTCCCGTTTACCATATGTGGATGATCAATAGGGTTGATGAGTCCGTAGTCAGGGACTATGAGGACTCTAGTGTGAAGGATACGGGAAAGGATCGTCGGGGACGAGGAATGGACGTATCTGGATCTAACTTGATGTAACTAAGTAGAAGACTTGCATTTGGCTAGGTTTTACCCCGACATGCGCCGGTACTTAGACCAATGGTGATGTGAGAGAGTGGTGACTTAACCCCCAGCCATGGAATGTCCCGAGGGATGCCGGACCCATTACCAACTGATGATGAGTGAATGAGACTTTCCTAAAGAAGTACTGTGCTATGACTTAAAGCATGTCTGCCAATAGAGACCCAGCATACATAGAGTTAGATTCATTCATTCATTGCTTGTCTCATATCATATTGCATTTATGTTTGTTCCCAAATCTTGCCATTTATGATATTATGGATTTAATCGCTTTACCGAGTTTCTTTGAAACTCATTCCTTTATTGTACAATGTTTGTTAGACTATCCCGCAGTGTATCGAATACTATGACGGTCCCTATGAAGAAGCGCAAGGCGAAGAGGCATATCTCCAGGAAGGTGATTGCGGTTACCACAATTACACTGAAGATCCCACGAGTGGTTATGCTCCGTACGATGCTTAGTCCGACCATTGAGTGGAAGCGTCCTTGTGCCACTTATGAGACTTACACTTATAAGGATGTTGTCTATAAAGTGGAGAACAATTTAGTTACCCATTGTACTTGCTACTGGGATTAGATTTTGTCTAGTTTATTATCTTTTAGAGCTACTTTTCCGCTGGTTGTAGAGTGGGATTTTTGCCTCACTTTACTTATCTGTTTGACACTCTGATTATATATAGTATTCTGATTTATTTATGATTCATTCTTTCCTTATTGGATCTATGGTTTATCTTCCGCACTTTTATTATGATTGTTCATGATTATGTTATTGTTTATGTGGGAGGTTGATTACTCGATACCTGATCTTCGGGCTGTGGATCACACTCTCGGGTATGCCAGATAGGGTACCGGCTGGGAGGACGTGACAGAGTCCAACAGAAACAGAGGTAATCAGTCCGTGAGGATTCTCATTCCTAAATAGAGAAGAATACTGAGCCAAGTTAGTTGGTGCCATAAGGGAGGTATCTAGACCATATGTAGTATGTTACCGCAGAACCTTGCATTTTGGTTATAATCCCTAACATGCGCCAGTACTCATGCCAACGGTTGTGATGAGAGAGTGTGGACATAAACCCCAACCATGGTTGATTGATGAAGATCGTACCTTCTTTGTCTGGGATCCCAACAGAAGTAGCCAGTCCATGAGAGATCAGAGTGACAAGACCTACCTAGAGGAAGGCTGGTGCTATATTTTAAAGTATGTCTACCTTATTAGAGACTTGCATGGTTAGCAACTAGATACATCCATAATGTTGCATATCATCTTTTCATTTACTGAGTTTGCCAGAACTTATTCTTTGTGGATTATCTCTATTTTCTTTAGATGACTATATAGATGCTGGAGTAGTTCTATATGACTGGGAGAACCCCAATGAAGAGACTCTGGAGACGTTAATAGTGGTGGTGTACAATACGAAGCCTCTTGCAGTGAAGCCTCTTGCAGCTGCATGGAGTGCGCTTATAGCAGCTATTGACAGCAAGAGGATCCAAGTGGTTCGTCATTTGGATAGATCGATGAAACAGGGTTTTATGACTCCTTTTGTTGACAGATTAGAGGAGGGTTGTGTGACTCTTGAGAAAGACAAGAACGATACTTAAACTTTGAAGTTTTCTTTACTTCCGCTGAAATACTCTTTTAGACACATCTCTTTGATTCATTCTTTGGATTATATTCATTAACCTAATTAGATTTTGGACACTTTGTTTCCTTTATATTGATTATTGAACTATTCTTTGCTATTGATTTAGTACTATGTGCATTATTTATTATTGATGGTTAAACCATAGATCTTGTGACTATGGATCACACCCACGGGTTGTCGGGCGGAACCAATATTGGCAGGTGGGGTGTGACATATTCGGAGCTCATCTCCCATGGCTTGTCATTTTAGATGTTTATGCAGGTGAAGAAGAAATCCCGAGCATTAGTTCAGAGATATTTCTCGTTGATTATACAGCTAAAGAAACAATAAAAATTAACTGTGGCTAATGGTATGATCCAACTACAAGTATGAAGTACTATTACGGCCTCGATAAAAAATGATAGGAGACGTCTTATATGCCGTTGGGGTTACGAGCTGGACATCGACCCAAAGTTACAAGTGTATAAATGCTTGGAGAAGAAGGAGAAAAATTAGAATAATAGATTTTTGTCTAGTTTATTCTTTTTCGGTCCATCTTTCCCTTGAGGATTTTCTTGTTAGATTTGACATTGTTTCTTTTTAGAGTTTTGAAGTCCTTCTGAGATCCTTGTTTATCTGATATGTTCATTCTTTAATATTAAACATTTGATTTATTCTTACTTTTGATTGAGTTATCATGTAGAATGGTATGGATGTAATTAAAATATGATCTTGTGACTATGGATCACTCCCTCGGGTATTTGGGTGGATGGATACTGGCTGTGTGGATGTAACACTTGAACACCAACAACAACTATAGGATAAATCAACAAGCAGTCCCCTTTTAGTTGGCAACTACAGAATCACCAAAAAATTTGAGACTATGATGAAATTAATATTGATTGCCCTAGATGAAATTTTAAGACATGTAAGTGTTCTAACCATATTTCGACTTGTAACCAGTCAAAGATACCAATAAAAGATAGATAAAGCACTCAAAACAAATACATGTTGAAGCATCATTGAACAATGCCGCATCAATCTAGATCCAATGAATTGAGAACATGGTAAGAATCTTTATTATAGTTCTTTTATTGTTTCTCCACTTGTAAAGGGTCAAGCTAATATGATAAGGATTGCATTCTGAAATGCTTTAATTGGAAAAACAGAGAAACATACATCATGAATCCTGAAAATAAAAAGATAACACACAAACATTATTAATGACATCCGTCAAATATTCATATCAAATGGACATGTCCCTTTCACCCACATTAGACAAGAAAGAAATCAAGTAGTCAATTGGTGTTCAAGGATGTTCTGTTATGAAATGGAAATCCTAAAAATCCTACAAAAGCCACCTTCGAATTAGAGGAACTTCTTCAGGCTTATATGTTGGCTGGGTCAAATTGGTTTACTCTTTGTTTTGTTTTCTCGTTGGGTCCTACATGACCCCGTTCTTTCTACCAAAAATAAAAATAAATAAATAAATATAGCAGACGAACATATAGGTTTTTAGTGTTTTTCGCGTTTACAGTTTGAGAGGCATCGAGAAATATAAGCAACTTAGTTCCCAAATTGAGGGGATTAATGGAATAATTATACTTTGCCTAATGAATTATATTTAATGGGCCTAAAATAAGTCAGATTCGGTTGGGGGTTGTTTCTGGTTGAACCATTCAATCTCTTGACAATGTATAATGTAACACTGAGAATGACAACTACAAACAGGGATCGGTCTAGTCGAACTTTTAGTCATTCGGTGGCCAAAAAGTGTTCATCTTTTTTTTTTCCTCCTGATGATGATATTAGATTTCTTTCTTCTTCTTCTTCTTTTTTCTCTCTCTCTTTTTTTTTTTTTTTTTCATTGTCTGCATTAAAGTTTCCATTTCGAGGAGAATTGTTGGTAATACATCAAAAGTAGTTCAATTCAATTAATTGATGGGGGAAAGATTCCTTACCTGGATTCGCTTTCCCTTACTTGAAGTATTCGCAGCGGAAGTCTAGATCCACGTTCTCGTTCCACCACCAAAGCTTTACCGGGGAGATTCCACAATCACTGGGAAAGGGAATAATATCCACAACCCAAATGCCGTGGATTAATGGAATGAAGATCAAAAACTAGGAAAGGAAAATTTTCCAAGCCTGCAATTCTAAGAGAGAGGGAGAGAGAGATGGAGCCGCCGTTTCTCAGAGATAAATCTCGTGCGAATGAATCACTCAGTTACTCACTAATGCGGTGGTTACCAAAATATATAACCCTATTTTGTAACCGCTCTAATAGTGAGTTTCCAATATTGCCCTTGGGCATTTAATTTATTAATCATATTAATAAATTCCAACAGCTCCCACTTGCACAAGGGCAAGTGTTAATCTTTCAATGTGTCCCAAACACACTTGTATATCCCAGATATACACATTCAATCTCTTTGCTATGTATCCCAGATACATAGACCTCTTGTGTCCCAGACACACATGTATATCCTAGATATACATATATATTGATCTCTTCACTATGTATCCCAGATACATAGACCACCCGTGTCCCGAGACACTAATATCCACAATCATACCGGCAAAATGGGTTGTGCGACGGGTGATATACACACGCGTGAGCCCCAAACTAGAAACCTTCCCGTGAAGGCGGGAATGGCACATCACTCATAGAAACAAATCAAATTAGCATTAGTATAACATAGTGTCCTAGGTTTATTCAAACTCACCGGACTAAAGGTATCTCGATCCCCCCGAGAGATCACCTTCTTGTCCTTAAAATGTTCACTACTTGTAACACATACGGTTGGCGCCAAGCAAACACTTTTTAGGGTGCAATCAAACCTTTCCTTTCGCCTGCGACCATCATTACACTTAGGATTGACTCCTTTCCCGGTAGTGCCCCTTTAGGTCGAATCTATCATGACCATAGGTAACACCCCAAAGTAGCCACATCAACCCTTCGTTTCATGATGTCGTCGAAAGTCACTAAGAACACTAATGGACCATAAGGTCCAGGACTCACACAATGAGAGGAGCAGGGATCCATCCTCTCATTTCCAATGATCGCTAAGCACACATAGTATGATATATGTGCTATGGTGGAGCATTCTATATACAATAGAACGTATGTCCATCTCAACACCATACAGGTCTTAGTCTAGTCGCAACCTCTTGCGCCTAACCCGAGTTTCTTTATTGTCGCCACCCTAGCGCCACATAAAGTACTCGCACCTTGCTCCTATAGGCAACATGAATAGTGGGAACATTCATGTCGATTCTCTTTACAATAGAGAAACTCATCTTGATTCCAAATCAAGGCGACATCATGATTATGAATTGACCTACACAAAGTCATTCACAATTTGTCTCATCTCTGCTCGCCTCTAAGGCGCCAGAGGCGAATGCTCGTGTGAGTGAGCCATTCTCTTGCCTATTGACATATCTTGTTTTATGCTAGCAAAACACAATCACACAGAAAGTGAATAAAAAAAATCCTGGAATGAACTCATATTACTCATTATATAAGAAAGTCTCAGTACAAAAATAAGTCACAATCTACGCAAGCCCAAGGATTTTACATGAGAAATAAAAACATCATTGGCTATAGGTTTGGTAAAAGGGTCAGCTACCATCTGACTAGTAGATATGTGCTTAAGTACAACTTTCTTCCTTGATGTAATGTCTCTAACAAAGTGATATCTCAACTGTATATGTTTGGTCTTCCCATGATACTTGGGGTCCTTGACATAGCTAAGAGATGCCGTACTATCACAGTAGACAAGGGCAGCCTCTTTGGATGTAATCACAATCCCAGTATGTCGAAGGAATCTCCTCAACCAAACAGCCTCTTGAACCGCAGCTGAGCATGCCACATACTCTGCTTCCATGGTCGAGAGGGATATACAAGCCTGCTTCTTGCTACACCACGAAATGGCCCCGCCATTCAGCAAGAAAGCATATCCAGAGGTTGATTTGCGCTCATCGGTGTCTCCAGCCCAGTCGGCATCACTATAGCCAACTAACCGCAAATCCGATCCTTGGTAACACAACATGTAGTTACTCGTTCCTCTGAGATATCTCAATATCCTCTTGATCGCTTTCAGTGCTCTATGCCCGGGTTTGATTGGTACCGACTAACCAAACCCACTGCATAACAAATATCCGGCCTAGTACACATCATAGCGTACATAAGGCTACCCACTGCACTGGAATATGGAACTCTTTCCATCTTGGTTTTCTCCTCTGGAGTCTTAGGACCCATATCAAGGCTCAAATGCAAACCCTTCTCCACTGGAGTATCAATTGGTTTGCAGTTGTGCATCTGGTATCTCGTCAAGACATTGTCAATATATGTCTCTTGAGATAAACCAAGTAATCTCTTTTGCCTATTTCTGACAATTTTGACACCAAGCACATAGCTTGCTTCACCCATGTCCTTCATATCAAATATGGAGGACAACCATTTCTTAATGGTTTCCAATAGCTCCTTGCTATTGCTAGCCATAAATATGTCATCTACGTACAGTGTCAGAATGACATAATTATTATTAGATCTCTTGGTGTAAACACAGTGGTCTTCCTCAAGCATGGAAAAACCATTTTCCATCATAGCTTGGTGGAAGCGCACATTCCACTGTCTAGATGCTTGCTTTAAGCCATATATGGACTTCTTAAGCTTGCACACTTTGCGCTCAAGTCCATGTGCTTCAAAGCCTTGAGGTTGATCCATATAGATCTCTTCCTCAAGTTCTCCATTGAGAAAAGCAGTTTTTATATCCATCTGATAAAGCTCCAAGTCCAACTGAGCAACAATGGCTAGTATGAGGCGAATTGAGGCAAACCTAACCACAGGGGAAAAAGTTTCCTTATAATCAACGCCCTCTCGTTGGGTGTAGCCCTTAGCCACTAAACGAGCCTTGAATCTCTCAATAGATCCATCCGCCTTTCTTTTGATCTTGAGAACCCACTTGTTCCCAATTGCCTTTCGGCCTGGCGGCAAGTCAACCAAGTCCCAAACATGATTAACTTTCATCGACTCCAACTCTTCCTTTATTGCTTTTAACCATTCCTTTGAGTTGACCCCGCAAGAGCTTCCTGCACACTCTTTGGTTCATGCTCATCGACTGAAATCATCGACGATCTCTTCAGGAGTTACCATGTAGGCTTCATCCTCTATGTCGAAACGTCGACGAGGAACTAGCCCGCGCGCACTACGACGCAAGTGCATGTCAAATTGCTCATCGTCTAAGGTAGCTATCACATCTGCACTCCCACTCCCACTAAGATCTTCTGGATGAACCCTAGGTTCATTATCAAGAATCTGAATCCCTGGAGTGACAAGACCACTATCTTGTATCTCAAAGAATTCCGATGATTCTTTGTTAACTCCTGAAAGAGATGGAAAATCATTATCCAAGAATGTTGCATCCCTAAACTCAAGTTCCGTTCTTCTCTCACTCTCATCTAGTCCAATGAAGACATGGCCCTTTGAGGGTTCAGAATATCTCACAAAGATACACTTTCTTCCTCTGGGTCCAAGCTTTCCATATTGGTGAGAAGTAGAGTGAACATATGCTGCACATCCCCATGCGCGCAAGTAACTCAAATATGGCTTCCTTCCGGTCCACGACTCATATGGTGTGGAAGGAACCGATTTGGTTGGAACTCTGTTGAGGATATAGGCCACAGTCAGCAAAGCACCTCCCCAATAAGAGATGGGTAGATTTTCCTGCGCCATCATGGATCTCACCATGTCTAGCAAGGTTCTATTCCTCCTCTCAGCAACCCCATTTTGTTGTGGAGTCCCCGGAATAGTAAGTTGTCTAGATATCCCCTTTTCATCACATAACCCTTTGAACATATCGGAGAGATACTCTCTACCTCTATCCGTTCTAAGAGTTTTAATCCTTTTATCTAACTGATTCTCAACCAAGCTCATGAATTTCTTAAAACATTCCAGAGCTTCTGACTTATGAGAAATTAGATAAATGTGACCATACCTTGTATAGTCATCTATGAATGTGATGAAATATGATTGTCCTTTTCTAGTATGCACATTCATGGGTCCACACACATCTGAATGGATAAGTTCTAAAGGAAGAGAGGCTCTCAAAGCCTTTTTAAATGGTTTTCTAGTTGCTTTTCCTGCTAGACATGACTCACAGGTTGGCAAATCAGATAGTGAACCTTGGCCTAAGAGACTTCTCTTGCCAACCTGTTCATCCTATCTAAGCCAATATGTCCTAGTCTAGCATGCCACAAATTAGAATCAATACACACAGTATTTTGGCAAACAAAAGCACTACTAGAATTAAATGAATAATCAATTGTATCCAATACAATGAAACCATTATCAAGAAAACCATAACCATAAACTGTATCACCTAGATACAAAACCAAAGAATTGTTTTCAAATACAACTCTAAAACCATGTCTTAAAAGATAAATAACAGAAACAAGATTTCGCCGAATGTCTAGAGCATACAGCACATCATGGAGTAACAGCGTCTGGCCACCTCGCAAAACTAATTTGCATGTGCCTATGCCATGAACCTCCACGCTTGAGCTGTTCCCCATCGTTATTCTTTTGCTTCCTCTTGGAATACGACGGTATTCCACGAAGCTCGAGCGTTCCCTTGTTATGTGTTCTGTCGCTTTGAATCAACAATCCACAAAGGATTTAGTTCAGCAAGCATAGTAGAACTTGTTACATAACAAGATGAGGTATAACACACAGTACATACCTCTTGCTCAGTGCAATCACGAGCAAAATGACCAGGCTTTCGGCACTTGAAGCAAATCAAAACTGATTTCTTCTTGCCAGCACTAGTCCCCCTTGAACGCTTGGGGCCACTCTTGTTTTTGTTCCCACCCTGGTTACTTTGCTTGGACCGCTGAGGTTGAGCTTTTTCTCTCTTGCGCTTGAAGCCTACACCCTTACTAGTGCTAGCTTCAGCAGCAAATACATCAGTTTGAGGGGCATCGGCCAACATCCGATCCTCATCAAGCTCAAGGTGCTTGGCAGCTTGATCGAAAGTCTTGACCTCATCAGCATGAGTCAAGAAGATCTTCATATGCTCCCAAGTCTTTGGCAATGACCTGATGACTGCGGAGACTTGCTCCTCATCAGTCTTCTGGCGCCCACATGTGCTCAACTCACTAATCATGTTAGACGTGATGGTTATATGCTGCCTCATGGTGTGACCCTAGTGCATCTTATAACCGTCAAAGGTGAGTCCGAGCTGGCAGCCTCTTGTGGTGGAAGTCCCTCCATACTGGAACTTCACAGCCTCCCACAAAGACTTTGCAGTCCTATGCTTCTCATAACGAAGCATCAGGTCATCCCTCATGGAGCTCAGGATTGTAATCCTGGCTACCCGGTCTTTCCTCTTCCAAGCATTGTATGTATCAAGGTCCCCTCGCGATGTTTGTGCGGTGGTACCTTCCTCGGGTGGGTTCATGGTCTGGTTTATGGTCTCCAGCATATTCTCGCTCTTCCAGAGATATTGCACCTTTCGGTGCCAGAGGTCATAATTCCTCTTATTCAGCTTATCTCCTTTAGTGAGGTCAGCAACAATGCTCTTGGTAGCAGCCATTTTTTCTAGAAATATTACATACAATAATGAGTTCAATAAATCTAGCATAAAACACAACTCATGCAATAACAAATTACACTAGCATAGTCAACCTATGGGATAAGCACTTAAACCAAAAGAGATGCTAAAAAAAATTCAATCAAATTCTCATGCAAACCCACATAGACTTATACACTAGCTTCATTCTGTGCAAGAAACATGATTGATAGACTCATAAATAAAAAATAGTTTTATTAAAATAAAAACATGCAATCATGTTCAAGCTATGAGGTGGTTCACACAGAACACTTCTACCTCATTAGCTCCCACTAGGCCCCATTAGGCCCTCAATGCCCAAACACCACACAGATTGTCGGGCCATTGGTGTCCAAGAAGTTAGAAACACATTCTCGAATCGGACAGACCAATATCCAAAAAAATCCATCTCCCAGACGGACTGCCGTCTACCCAGACGGAATTCCGTCTGCCTTTTATGCCCAGACGGATGACCGTCTGCCCAGACGGAAGTTCCGTCGGCATTCGGACGGGACGGTGACCGCGGCGGGCGCGGGCGCCCCAGACGGAAATTTCGTCTGGGTCACTGTGACTAGTCTGATAATAGACGGACGACCGTCTAGCCAGACGGTCATCCGTCTGGTCCATAGTGACCAAAAAACGGCGATTTTTCAATTTTTCTTGAACGAATTTTTTTTCAAAAAAAACGGAAAACACGTTTTTTCACCCAAAAAATCATCCAAAAAAAATACATGAAAAAATCCAGCATTAATTATTAAACAAAAATAATTATCATCATGGATTATCAATTCATGCAAGTCTTCATTAGGGAAATTCACAAGAATCCTCCCACTCGGATCCGAATCAAAATTAAGGGTTTCCAAAAACCCTATCAATTCTCCCATGGGTTTCGTATTAAACCCTTGATCCTCGCATTGGATCCATACAATAAAATTAAACAATGGGAAGGAACAAAAAAAACGTGGGAACCAATGGCTCACGATACCAATGTTGGTAATACATCAAAAGTAGTTCAATTCAATTAATTGATGGGGAAAGATTCCTTACTTGGATTCGCTTTCCCTTACTTGAAGTATTCGCAGCGGAAGTCTAGATCCACGTTCTCGTTCCACCACCAAAGCTTTACCGGGGAGATTCCACAATCACTGGGAAAGGGAATAATATCCACAACCCAAATGCCGTGGATTAATGGAATGAAGATCAAAAACTAGGAAAGGAAAAATTTCCAAGCCTGCGATTCTAAGAGAGAGGGAGAGAGAGATGGAGCCGCCGTTTCTTAGAGATAAATCTCGTGCGAATGAATCACTCAGTTACTCACTAATGCGGTGGTTACCAAAATATATAACCCTATTTTGTAACCGCCCTAATAGTGAGTTTCCAATATTGCCCTTGGGCATTTAATTTATTAATCATATTAATAAATTCCAACAGAACTATGCCATTTATGTATTGTAGATAATAAACAGTGGACCAAAAACTGGATTTTCCATTTATATATGGAATCAAATTTCTAACAAAGCTTTCCAGCATCATTCCAACTCTTCCTCTCTATGATCTTATCCTTAGATGACTATTAATTCATGTGGTCCTTTTCTTTTGTTTCTAATAAAAAACGCGTCAACCACAATGACCTTCTTTTCGATACTCATTTAGAAATGATTGTTTAAGTGAAGAAAACGTTTGTTTCCAATTTAGGAAAATTCTTATTCACTTATGAACTCTTCATCAGATGTAGGTAATGAAGGAGTTAAGAAAGAGAAGAACAAAGGAAGAGATGGGTCTTTTGAGTTCAAATGTTATTCTTCTACTGTCCTCCCTTCATGTGATTTCTTGTCCTCCTTGTATAGGATAATAGGAAAACTATGCTGCTTATGGATGCTAGATCTCATCGATCAAAACCCAAAACAGTATGGAAATAGTAATTGTTCTTAAACCGAACTTATCTATTTATATAGGCTATTGGATTGATTTGATCTAATGGGGTCATATGGGAGAGTTCATTAACTACAGAACTTAGTATCGTCTATAAATACTAGCTAGAAGTATGATTTAACTACATACAATTGCTAACTGATAGGTATCCAGATTGGATACAGTCAATAGGATACATATCGATACATCTCTCTTTTACCTTGTTTTCTTTTAGAGGGCATGTACTAAATTAAATCATAATGTATTCACAAATACTATAATACTTGATAAGAGACATTACATTTCTTAAAATCACATCACCAATACGATACTTGATACCGATAAGGCGATACTTTAAACCTAATTAGCTAGAAGTAACCATCTGGTATTCAAATTAGATGCCCGTGTAATGCAATATTAGCTCAAACTTTAAACATAACAGTGACCCACTATGACAATTAAACCACAAAACCCTAATGGAGTGTGAAGCACTGACTGGTTTTTTACATTTATAGAATCGAATTTCTAATAATGGTTACCCTTTAAGAGTGACATAAGCTTTCCAGCATAAATCCAACTCTCTTATCTCTGTTTATTTTCATTCCCCAGAAGATTAATAATTCATGGGGTCCCTTTCTTTTACTTCATATAAATAACGCGTTTTACTTTACTTGGTTTAGAAAAGAAATGCTTGTATAAAGAAAAAGCATCGTTTGTTTTCGATTTATGTAAATCTTATTTACTTATTAACCCTTTCATCAAAGTGAAGGAATAATGAAGCGAACAAGGAGAAGCACAGAGGTAGAGATGGGTCTTCTGGGTTCGAGGGTTCTTCTTTTGTTGTGCTTCGTTCATCTGATTTCTTCTTCTTCTTCTGGTGGTTTGTCTGTGAAGTTTTACAGTAAGTCATGTCCGAATGTGGAAGAAATAGTTGGGAAAGTTTTGATCGATAAGCTGAACGAGAACACTGGCCCCAACCCCACAGTCCCTGGCACTCTTCGCCTGTTCTTCCATGACTGCTTTGTTGAGGTCTGTAGCTCCCTCTCTTTGGTCTCTCGCTTCTGTTTTGGTTAATTATATTTGAATCTTTTTACAATTGCCCGATGTTATGGTGTTGCATGGTCTATCATGTAGGGTTGCGACGGTTCGGTTTTGATCGCATCCTCATCAAGAGATTCTGATCAACCGGAGAGAAATGCAGAGATCAACCTTTCTTTGGCCGGAGATAGTTTTGACGTCGCGATTAAAGCGAAGAAGGAGATCGAAAAGGCATGTCCCAGAGTCGTATCATGTGCTGATATTCTTGCGATCTTGGCCCGTGATGTGGTACATCATGTAAGTATGTCCTCCCATCTAATGGTGCACAAAGCCCCTGAGAGCCATCTAAAAGGATCATCTTGGGGTACTCCTTTTGCCGACAAATGCTCCTATTACACTTATTATAGTCTCTAAAAGATGAGAAAACAACCATGTAGCATCTCCATCAAAATATGCTTACCATAATAATGAATTAACAAAATCGAAGTAGAGTGTGGTCCCTGTTCGGGGTTCTATCCTTGTAGAGCCTAAGCCACACAATTGGAATCTATGAAATATGGGTCTCGCATATGGATTCTATATATGTGGTTACTTTTAGATTCAAATTCAGAATTCACGTAACCGCAAAAATAGGACAGTTTGTGGAGTCTGGATCAGCTTCCTATCAGGGAGCACTGTGATCCCTTGATGCTTTTTCACTACACATAGAGTATGGGAGCATATCTATAATAAAATAATTCTTCGGTGGGTCCCGCATGAACCTCACACTCTGTGGTGAAAAAAAAAACAAGTGCTCCCTAGTAGGAAGGTGATCTCCCACATGGAAAGTTTGTGTTTTTTTTTTAACCCTATAAGTTTCATTGGTTTTTTTTTTCTTGTTTTTGGTAATCAAGTTTCATGGGCGTTATGTTGATTAATTATTGCAGGCCCATGGCCCATTCTGGGAAGTTGAGAAAGGGAGAAAAGATGGAAGGATCTCCACCGCAGCCAATGCTGCTGCACATTTGCCACGTGCTGAGTCAAACATTACTGATCTAATCAATTTATTCCAATCCAAGGGACTGAATTTGCGTGATCTAGTCACACTCTCTGGGGCCCACAATATCGGTTTCAGCCATTGCATCCAATTCATGGATCGTGTGATCAACGGTGACCCTGCCATGGACCCCACTTCACGTGTTAGCCTTGCACAGATGTGCCATTTTCCGGACTTTGATCCCAACCTTGCCATAGCATTAGATCAAGGATCCACAGGGCCAGATGCAGGATTTCTGTTTGGTAATAGATACTTCAATGGCTTAACACAACACAAAGGACTTCTGAATTCAGATCAAGTCTTGTTTTCCGGTGGCGATAACGATAGCCGGAAACTTGTTTCCCGATATGCTGAAAACCAGAGATTATTTTTCGAGGCATTTGGAGAATCCATGATGAAGATGGGAAGAATTGGAGTTAAGGCTGGAAGTGAGGGAGAGATCAGGAAGGACTGCACAAGATTCAATTGAATGAAGTATTGAACCGGATGGTCGGACCGGCCAACAAAGGCCATATATATTCGATTTCACGATGATTTTTTAACAAACCATTTTGGATTTATTTTGGAGATATTTAGAATGACTCCGTAAATTAGTTTTTCTCTTGTTTTTTTACATAAAAGACTTTGGGTTTATGAAGAAAGTTCTAATGTTGAAAATTTCTAGGAGCGTGATCTGCAATCAGAATAATAGTTAGAGCGGCTCAACATAATGTGGGTCGGAAAATAACCTCCAATAATCATGTTAGTCTAGGCACTACAGTTGAAGGTTCTGAGAGGAATTTTCAGAATGTAAGCAATAGAAGTAGATAGTTCTTCATACCTTGCGAGTCTCATGAGTTGAGTTTATATAAATGTTACTTTTAGGCGATTACTATAGACTTTGCTCACTTAGTGAGAAGTGGCGGGAATTTCCTTAAGAAGCACGTTCCCATTCCTTGGCGGTTTTCTTAATGGACTCTAATGGAGTCGTTACTCTGAGGGTCACTCCCCTATGCTTCGCTATGGATGTACAATGCGGTTATTTCTATAACTAGCCTTTTTGACTTAATCTCTCTTTGAAGATTTTTCCCAACATGGTTATTCATATGTGAATGTTCCCTAAAGGGGTTTCTTCACACTTATCCCAATAGGGATTCTTTGTGCTTACCCTGAGAGGGGTTCTTCATAGCTACCCCGATAGGGATTTTTCATATCTATCTCGACATGGTGATAAGCATGCATTTACCATTATTTATTTGATTTAATTCCCCATACTTATTTAATTAAAGAGATCTAATTGAGTATTTTTGTGTATTTTTCAGGAATAAGGAGATTTTGGATATTAGAGATAATATGGAGTAAAGTTGACAAATATATTAGATATTGGTGGATTTTAAATCATGGCATTCAATCTTGTTGCTCAAGAAATCATGAAAAGTGAGATCTTAGCCAAATTGGAAATAGGTGGAGGTCTAAGGAACAAAATTGGTAATAAATCTGAGAATCGGGTAAACAGACCTACCTTCAGTATTTTGGGCATATCTCTCTCGTATGAGCTTGGCTTTCAATGATTCAAGATTCAATAGAACGATATTGAAAATATCTACAACTTTCCAGTTTTGAGTTTTTCCAAATTCCGAAAGAATAAAGGTCGAATCTACGGGTAAAGAGAGGGGATTCATTGTGTGCGGGAGACATAAAAGAGAAGCCAACCGCAAAGAAGAGAAGACGGCGAATGCAGCTCTGATCTCTCTCATTGCTGAAGAAGAAGACCACATCTCTCTCTCTCTCTCCCTATGTTTCATCTTTATTTTTCTTATGAACTTTGTGATAATGAGTAGCTAGTTCCTTTTCTTTGGGATGTAGATGAACCATGCTTATTTCATTAATTTGATTGTTCTATCTCTTCTAGTTGATTGTGTTTGAGTTTGGCCAAAGATGTTCTATAGCTCAGCGAACTAAGCGTGCCAAGCTTCCGCGAAGGACGATAGTCTTGCGAAGATAGGGCATATCTAGGAAAACCATCCTTAATTTACTTTGAAGTGTAGAGTATATCGGTTAGGGAAAAGCATTGGGGATTCGAAATCCCAAAGATCTTCACATATTCATAGTTAACGTTTTTGCATTAATTAATAGATTTAGTTTAAATTTAGTTTTGTTGAATTCAATCTTAGTGACTTAGCCTTTTAGTTCCCCATAGTTCAACCCCGTACTTTCTGTTTGCTAGATTAGTATTGATGTGGAGAGATTATGATCAGACCGGGTTCATACCTGGTCCGACCCTCGACCCCGGTCGAGACGGAGAGAACCGACTCGCTCCCGAGTGAACCGGATCCAGAAGATGGCTTGCTGAAGAAGAAAGCTTATTCGGCTGCAAGCGTACCCTAATCCTACTTATGGATTAGGGTAATCACCCTAATGATGGCAGACTCGAATTGACGGCTGCGGATAATCATTATCGAAGGGATAATCATCGCATAACCTAAAGGTTATCTCAGGAGTCCTCTACTAGCCCAAACTAGTAGAAGTCTATTGCTCAACGGATCTCACTGATAAGATCCAACGACTACCCGAAGAAGGCTCAAGTGCATCCAACGAAGGAGATTCGAAGGTACACTCTATATAAACCTCACTACCATACAAGGTGAGGGGATCGAAAAAAATACTATCTGAGACTCAGGTTCAGATACATACCGATAGACCTAAACTATCGCCGATCGCTATCTAGATCACCTTTCCCAGCTTCTTCATTCCTTAGCTCGCGCTTCTAGCAGAGCCATTTGTGATTAAGTTCATCAACCGACTTAGCCTTCGGAGGTGGACTCTCGACCCCAGCCGGTCGGGCCACATCCGACGCTTTCGTTTTGGCAGACATCACGTGGAGATCCAATGGCTGAGCAGATTTTGGACGCATCAATTGGCGCCGTCTCGTGGGAAACGACTTGAAAAGCCATGGTGACTAGATCAGAGCAGCAGCCGCTGCACAATGCAATTCCGGTGTTCGTATCCCCTGGAGTGAATAATCCAGATATTCCCCAGGAAAGCCAAAATCCTATCGAGGTAGATGGTGGCCAGGGAGGACGTAATCCTCCTCCTGATACAATCCAAGATCAATTGGATCAGGTAAAGATTCAACTCTTGGAGGTGAGCCAAGCACTCCGCATGCTCACTCGGACGAGTGGTTTTACCACAAGAGCCCGATCAGCGCGATTCGGGGAGACGTGCATTGCCACGTGACCGGAGATCGGGTGAAGACCGGAATATTGATCATAATTTCCGTGAAGGAGACCGAGGACTTCGGAGGATCAATGATCAACCTAGGCGAGACGATCGGTTCGACAGACCGCAAGAGAGTACAACCGATTCAAACACAAGGTTGGATACAGGGTAAGAACTCACTCACCCACCGTTAGGAGAACTGTTCGTGATGATCGAGCAGCTCGCGACGAGAGGAATGCTCGGGAAGGACGGGCTGTTCGTGATGATCGAGTAGCACGGGATGATCGTGTTAATCGAGGTCGTGATCATATTGCTGAAGATCACCCGACCCAGATTGGTCAAGAATTGGCCAACATCAATGAGAAGTTAAGGCAGTTGGCTAAGGGAAGAATAATCGAGGATATTTACTCGGCCATTCGGAAGACTCCCTTTGCTGAGCCAATTGCGGGATATCGGTTTCCCCATAACTTCCGTTTGCCTACCTTCTCAACATTCGATGGCTCCGGAGATCCAACAGCTCACATCGGCTATTACCAACGGACCATGGCGTTTCTGTAATTCGATGAAATTTTATGCAGTGGTTTTTGGTTCATCTCTAATCGGAGTAGCACAAAAGTGGTTTTCTAACCTCCCCTCTCGGAAGGATCGAGAACTTTGACGAATTGGCGCGCCAATTCATAGGGCGATTCCAGAGTGGGATACAGGTCAAGAAAACGGAAGAGACCTTGTTTACTGTCAAACAAGGAGAAAGCGAATCAATCAGAGAGTTTCTGAAAAGATTCAACAAAGTGACGATGGAGATAGAAAATTTGGATGAACAAGTAGCCGTAACCGCTCTATTCACGGGACTCACTAATCGGAAACTCCCTGGAGTTATTACTACAGGATATGCCCGCGACTTATGCCGAGTTGGTACAGAGATGCCGAAGCGTGCTGAAGTCATGGAGATTCTAGATGCGCGCCAAGGAGATAATAAAGTCTCCAATAAGGAACAAAAGGCTCCCGAGCGAAGCAGAAGCCAAAGAAAAATGTTCGCGATCGGGTTGGAAAATCCCAGCCTTGGCGCCAAAGGTCCCTCGGTAAAAGTGAGTACACTCCATTGAATGCTCCTCGGGCTGATATTTTGAATATCCTCAAAAGAAAAAATATTTTAAAGTGGCCGCCTAAAATTCTTTTGAAACCCGGAGAGCAGCAGGATCGGGAAAAGTATTGCCGATTCCACAAGGACTATGGTCATTATACTAATGATTGTCGTCATCCCAAGGCGGATATTGAGAGATTGATATCTCAAGGACATCTCGTCCAGCTTTGTTAGCAGGAGAAGGGAGGAGCCACGTGAGCCACGCGGCGGCTGCTCCGAAAAGGGATCGTTCGGTTAGTTCGGAACGATCAAGGGAGGCCCCGAAGTCTAAGAAAGGCAAGGAGGTGATTGAAGCTACTTGGTCACCGATCCTTACCATCTTCGGGGGACCAGAGCCCGAATCACTCCGGAGTCTGAAAACAAAATCCAAATTTGTTGGAACCGGAGAGACGCAGAAGCGGAAGAAGCTGAATGGTGAAGATTCTATCACCTTTAGCGAGGAAGACGAAAGAGATGTTTGTTTACCTCATGATGATGCTATAGTCATCAAGGTAGAGATTGCACGACGGGAAGTGCATAGAGTTTTGATTGATACAGTGGTCCTGCAGCCTGACCTAATTTCCTACGAAGTGTATCAAAAATTGAAGGTGGATCAGGACTTGATGAAACCTTCATCCACACATCTATATGGCTTTGCAGTGGTCATCTCGTAGTGGCGGAAGGATCGGTCCAGTTGGATTTATCCATTGGAAGTTTTCCTAAGGAAACAACTGTCCGAATCAATTTTTTGGTGGTTCGGGAACTACCAGCCTATAATATGATCCTCGGCGACCATCTTTATCCAAGATAGGTGGTATTGTTTCAACAAAACACCTGAAGATAAAATTCCCGATCGATATGGGAATTGGTCAAGTCTCCTCTCGACTAGAAGATCTCTCGGCAGTGTTATGTTGCCTATTTAAAAGACAAGGAGGGCCCGAGGAAGGTAACTTCCCTCCCCATAGAAGTTCGAGATGATCGGGAAGAGACAGAGATGCAAAGACCCGAACCAAAGGAGAAGCTGGAGCAAATCCAGCTGTGTACCGAGGATGAGAAAAAGATTACTTATATCGGGTCTGAACAGCTGGAAGAGTTTAAAGATGAGTTGAAGTTATTTCTTCAACAGAATAAAGATGTATTCGCATGGTCTGCTGAGGACATGCCCGGAATCGATCGGGCCATTGCAGAGCACAAACTCGGATAGACCCTAAGGCGAAACCAAGTGATATAGAAAAGAAGAAATTTCTCCATTGAAAAGTATGAAGCCGCTCAGGCGAAGTTGAAAAACTTAAGAATTCTGGTTTCATAGAACCAATTGAGTGCCCAACTTGGTTGGCCAACGTGGTAATGGTAAAAAAGGCGAATGGGAAGTGGAGGATGTGTACAGACTACACAGATCTTAACAAAGCTTGCCCAAAAGATTGCTACCCGCTGCCTCGGATTGACCTCTTGATAGATGCGATCACAGGATATGAAACTTTAAGTTTCATGGATGCCTACTCAGTGGTATAATCAGATCCTTATGAATAAGGAGGATGAGAAGTATACGGCTTTCATGACTGATCGTGAGAGCTATTATTACAAGGTCATGCCTTTTGGCCTCGAAGAATGCAGGAGCAACATATCGTAGGGCCGTCAACAAGATTTTCAAAGAGCCGATAGGAAAGAATGTTGAAGCTTATGTTGATGACATGCTAGTGAAAAGCTTTACAAAAGCAAATCATATTGCAGATTTAACCGAGGTTTTCTCAAGATCGCGGAAACATCAAACGAAGCTAAACCCGGAAAAATGTGCCTTTGGAGTCTCCTCGGGCAAATTTTTGGGCTTCATGGTATCATAGAGGGGAATTGAGGCTAATCCCGCCAAAATACAAGCTATGATTGATATGGAGGCTCCCAAAACCGTTCGGGATGTACAAAGGTGTTTGACAGGAGAGTTGTCGCTTTAAATCGATTTATCTCCAAGTCCGGAGAAAAATGTTTGCCTTTCTTCAAGGCACTTAAAGACTTGAAGGGCAGTAAGGAAGCAAAGTGGACTGAAGAGTGCTAGAAAGCTTTCGAGGAATTAAAAGAAGCACTTGGACAACCACCGATCCCGTCCGCACCAGCAGAAGGGGGAAATATTACAGCTATATCTAGCGACGTCCCTTTCGGCGGTCGGTGGCAAGACTTGTTTGGGAAAAGATAAAAAACAATGGCCGATTTACTATGTAAGCCACGTGTTGCTAGATGCGGAGACGAGATATTCGCAGATTGAGAAGCAGTGCTCGGGCTCTCATGATGGCCGCCAGAAGCTAAGGCCATATTTTCAAGCTCATCCAATTGAGGTATTTACAACTTTTCCTCTTAGTAAAGTTCTTAACAAACCCGATTTGTCCGGAAGGATGGTGTCCCGGTCGGTTGAGCTCAACGAGTTCCAAGTGAGCTTTAAGCCCGTAACCGCAATCAAGGCTCGTGCATTAGCCGACTTTGTAGTAGAAACTACCGCACCCAATGGAACCCACCATTGAGGATCCCATTATACCAACCACTTGGGAGGTATATGTGGATGGTTCGAGTAATAAAGATGGAGCAGAGCTGGAATTCTATTAAAAAGTCCAAGCAGGATTTATAATTCGATATGCTTTGAGATTCGCATTTGATGCAAGTAATAACGAAGCGGAATATGAGGCTCGATAGCAGGACTTCGGTTGTCAAAAGCATTATCTATTGCAGATGTTACTATTTATAGTGACTCTCAAATTATAGTCAACCAAGTCCAGGGGGAGTATGGCATTAAAGAACCACGCTGCAGTAAATATCGAGAGATAGTGCAGCATTTCAAAACCAATTTCGGAATTTGAAGATATCTCAGATTTCGAGGAATGAAAATTCAAGTGGCGGATGAGCTATCCCGACTAGCCAATGCCAAGGAAAAGAATCTAGACCCTTCGGTCTACATTGAAGAGATAACTTTTCCAAGTTATCATGAGAAAGAAATTTCTTATATTGAAGCAGAACGTTGCTCGGATGGATCCAATAATCGAGTATCTAAGGGATGACAAATTACCCGAGGATCCAAAGAGAGGCAAGGTTGATCAAGATTCGATCAGCTAGATTTGTCATTCAGAATGGGAGACTATACAAGAGATCTTATGCTGGACCCCTTATGAGATGTATAGGCCCCGAAGGAGCAAAATCAGCTTTGGCCGAGGTTCATGAAGGAATTTGTGGAGCTCACATGGGTGGCCGAGCCCCGGCCCACAAAATTTCGAGACTTGGGTTATATTGGCCTAAGGTCCAAGAGGTCTGCTATGGAGTACGTTCGTCGATGTGGTAACTGTCAAATTCATGCTACAAGATCGAAGCGCCCGGCAGAAACTATGACTTCAATTCTAAATCCCATTCCCTTTGCAATGTGGGGAATTGATATCATGGGCAAATTCACCAAGGCATCAAAGTGGACGGGAATATCCGATAGTAGCAATTGATTACTTCACAAAATGGGTAGAAGCGATGCACCGGCGGCAATTACCATCGAGAAAAAAGTGGAGAAATTTGTGCTTGAATCAATCATATATCGCTTTGGGATTCCAAAGATTATTGTCACCGACCATGGTACTCAGCCTCGATCGTCCACAATTTGAGCAATTCTGTGGAACATATATGATCGAGCATCGTATGTCCTCAGTGGCATACCCCCAAAGCAATGGACAGGTAGAGGTTACTAACCGAACGCTACCGGAAGGAATAAAGAGAAGACTCGAAGCCGACAAAGCTTCTTGGGTCGAAGAACTTCATAATGTACTCGTGGGCTTATAGAACTACGGTTCGAACACCCACAGGAGAAACTCCATTCAAGGTTGGCATATGGATCCGAAGCATTGGCACCAAAGTGGAGATAATGGCGGGGACGTTACGGGATCGTGAGTTCGAGGAAAAAGCAAATGAACAAGGACCGCTTGATAGTCTTGATTTGTTGGACGAAGTTCGGGCAAAGGCAATAGCACGAACTCAACATTATCAAAGAAGGATAGCGTCTCATTATAATACTCGAGTGAAGAATCGTCGGTACTTAGCCGGAGATTTGGTGTTGAGAAACACCCTAGCTTCCGACCCGCGTCACCAAAGAAAATTGGACCCTTCCTGGGAAGGACCTTATATGGTTGTGAAACCGGTCGGTTCAGGAGCTTACAGTGCTGAAGAACATCAATACCCAGAAAGAATTGGATCGTTCATGGAATACTAGGCATCTCAAAAAGTTTTATCCTTGAGGATGATTTCAAATTTTGTTCGCGATGTAATCATTTTCAACTCAATCAATGCAATTTTTGGCTTTCAACAAACTATCTTTTGATTGGGGGGCATCATACACCACATTCAAGAACAAGATCCAACTATAAGGCATCGGTTTAAAACCCGAGTGAGTTCCTTCTCGACTTATTGTATTTCTCGTCCTAAGTAAAGGCATCGGTTTAAAACCCGAGTGAGTTCCTTCTCGCACTTATTGTATTTCTCCGGAAATCCTTAAGTAAAGGCATCGGTTTAAAACCCGAGTGAGTTCCTTCTCAGACTTATTGTATTTCTTCGAAAATCCTTAAGTAAAGGCATTGTTTCAAACAACTAAGACCTAATGCAACAGCGATTCAAGTGGCTAGCAAAGTTCAAGATAAAGTTAATTTCTTATTTCTTCAAAAGATCCAAAGAGGCCAGTATCAAAACAATTACAAGAGCTGGATACAATCTTCGATCAAAAAAGAAAGTCATCATAGGTGACTGTTAAGAAGTTATACAAGATCGACGCGACTTTGCTAGAACAAACATATGAGTCAACCATTGGTGGGGATTCAAGGAAAAGAAGAGAAGAAATGAGGATTACAAAAATATTTCGGTATGCATAAAATCCTCCGCAATTTCATACTCTTTGTCCAGCTTGTCCAAGAGAAGTATGGTCCTCGACCAAACTCGCATTCAGTACAAGCTCGTCATAATTGACTTATTCCAGGGGAGAATAAACAGAGAATCTTCCAGATATTGCATAATATCCGGATCGGAAGGTGGAGGATCAATCTTATCCTTGGTCCAATCGGGAGGAGGAATATCCAGTGTCGGTAAATACTTCAGGATGGCAAACAACACCGTAGGGAGTCGTATCAAAATGAGGATCCTTCCTTAATATTGATTCCCATACTTCGTTCTCACCATCCCGGTACGCCCGCAAGTTATAAGCATTCAAGCATATCAACAAAGGGCTTATCGTGTAAATACTTGAAGACGCAGGCTCGCGAACATCGCTTGGAAGGGATTCGGGCAAAGGAACGACAAAGTTGCCTTTCGGGTAACGTTTCAAATCCTTTGGCTCCCGACTTTCCAACTGTTCGCTCCAGTCGCCGGATCTTCTCCCCGGCATCATCCAAGTCCGACCGAAGACGACCAATCATCGAATTTTTTTTCTCCCGCCACCTCCCAAGCTAGATTCCGAAGGCGAGCAATCTCAACATCTTTAGCTTCAGAGATTTCCCGAAGCCTAGAAACTTCATTGCTCAACCTACCGAGTCTAGTTAACCGCTTCCACTTGGTTGTGGAAGTTACTAAGAAGACTCCCGCAAACAACTTCCGAGTTAGCGAGGAGCAGAAAAGTAATTTTTCAGAATCGAGGATAATGAAGAAAGACTTACATCACCAAAGTGACTTCGTAAAGACTTCATCCGGAAGTTTGGAAAGAACCGCGCTCTCGAAGTCATTCGAGCAGCAAGACACCATTCCAACGCTCTCGTCAAACTCGTTTGACACTAATTCGCAGGATGAGAAGGATGAGCTACACCAAGAGAAGGATGAGCTGCATCACTTGTCACCCGACAAGGGCTTCCTAGTGGCAAAATCCTCCAACTCGGAAGGAGAGGAGGAGGATGCCAAACAAGCACTAGAGTTAGAAATAGGAGCAGCACCTGCTGGGACCACACCTTCATCGGACGCCAACATAGTTGCCTCGGATGCCCGAAGAGTCTCCTTCGGGGGTGCACCAACAAAGCTCACCAGCAGAGCGCCGGCAAGCACCATCGGCAACGGAGTGATCAAGATCTTCCCGGGAAAGACGAGCGATCACTTCGGGCAAAGGAGGCGCAGGGACGACATCAATAGAAACTGCGGGAATCGACTTGAAGATTCACCGGCAGAAGCCGCCTTACGCTTGGAGGATTCACTAGCCGAAACCACCGCACCGGCCCCAACCACCACCGACGGAACGATTTTCTTGCAAGATTTTGCTCCGATAAAGTTCGGGTTGATCTTGGGAGCCACTATGCAAAAAAAAAAACAAGCCGTATCGCAGAGTAAACAAACGACAACAACAAGGGGGAAACCCTAGTTTTCTATCACTTCGACAAAACAACAAACTAAACACCAAGTATAACTACCGTGCAGTTTACTTGGGGGGGAAGTGGGGAAAGAGATGAGTAATCAAAAAACTCACTTGTTCGAAGTTGATAGAGAGCTGTTGTTGGAGTACGAGGAATACGGAAGCAGGCCGAAGGACGAAAGGTCGCTTTAACACTTTAGCAAATCTAACTTGCAGAAGTCAGGATAGATGGAGAGTACCCACGAAGGCTTTAAATAGCCTCAGGTATTAAGACGACGGTTGAAGGCTAAGGACAACCGACGACCTAGATCGAAATGACGCTTCGAAATCCGTAGAAAGCAAGATCAACGGTCGGAGGGATGCCACATGGAAACATGTGGAAGCGAGCACCTGATG
Source organism: Hakea prostrata (assembly GCF_041222555.1). Classification (NCBI taxonomy): domain Eukaryota; kingdom Viridiplantae; phylum Streptophyta; class Magnoliopsida; order Proteales; family Proteaceae; genus Hakea; species Hakea prostrata. Next base: position 9,034,778 of record NC_142605.1, read on the forward strand.
CAAAGATACCTCCAATCGTCGCACCACCATTAAAATAATGGATGTATTTCCGATTCATTGGAAACAGTGAATGGTATACAAAGGCAGGAAAACGTTTGAACTTCGCAGAAGGGAAACGTGCGGACTTTGCAATAAATGAAGTAGTGGGGAAGATTAATGCATCTTCCCGAAACGCATCTTCACAATATTTCTACAAGATTATTATTTGGCGAGGAATGAAAAGTTAAGTGATAAGTTTTATCATTAATACTTTGATATTCAAGGCAAGATTTCGGCAGGAGACGGGGAAATATAAAGGCCAACATGAGAAAGAAATGTCAATTCATTAAATAGAGGGTAAATTTGTACAAAAAGATAACTCCCTAAGCCTTTTCTTCATTGTTGCCCGAGGGACCCCCGGTCGGGAGGACTTTTCTCAGATCATGAGAAGAGCCTTCCTCAAGAATGGCATCGGCCGAGTCCTCTACAGCAGCAACTTGAGACCCGGCTTGTGATTTCTCCTCCGGAAGTGCCGGCTCGTCAGCCTGTGTATGCCTCATATTGAGGGTCAGCTGGAAAAGGATCATTTTCTTCCCGAGCCCGGTCCGGGAGATCCATACCAACTTTCCCGAAGACCTCTTTGTGGCACACCTCACGAAAAGGAGCAAGAGTCGAAGGCGGGGATCGATCCAAGGATTCGCTCCCAAACGTCGTTCCGCCCCTGTGCGATAAGCTTGAAGGTTGTAGAGACCTAGCAGCTCGGAGAAAGGTACGTTGTTCGTGTATTTCCGAATGCACTCCTTCCGAAGCTCTGGCTTTATATGCTCGGGCTTGCTAGGGATCGCCAACTTTAGATGTTCTTCGAGCTCCCTACATTTGAATTCAAGCTTGTCACCAAACAACGTGGCAGCTGCTTTTTGCTTCCTGGCCTCGCGCTCAGCAGCAGTGGTACGAATCTTCGACGCTTCGAGGGCCTCCTTGAGGGAGATCACTTCTTCCTCATGCTTTTTCTCGCAGCTCCACGGCAGCTGCTGCCATCACTGGTCTATTTCGGAATTGGCTTTCGCCAAATTCTCTTCACAGTTTGCAAAGAAGGAGCTGGTGCGACCAACCCGGCTCAACGCTTCCATGTGTTGATAAAAGCTCAACACAGCATTCCTGGGAAGGCGGAAAATATCAGAAGAAGTCATAAGGAATTATGAGAAAATAACTAAGCAAGAAGACCGGTACCTTGTAGATTGACTAACAAGGGAGGTGTCATCCAGGGCTTCAAACTCCTGGCGATCAGAAGGAGCAAGACTGAGGGAGCTCCATTCTCGCAGCTTTCTTGGGATCCCGAGTCACCCCGTCGGTCGCCTTCGTGGTCCACCGGGGGTGAAGACCTCCTCACCATCCGTTGAAGCTTTGGATTTTTTGTTGGAGGGAGCATCAATTGTGTCATGCCTCCTCTTGGTTCGGGCGGAGGAAGAGACATTAGACCTCTCCACCATCGGTTTCTTCCCTTTACCCGAAGCATCGCCTACAGCCCGATATTCCCGATACCCCTATAAGAGGGGTCGGGAGAGGGAAGAGAAGCCTCTTGATCTACGGTCAAGACCCCGGGCGATCGTTGCTCGGCTGTCACAACGGCCCTAGCCGCCTTCACCCGCAGCTTTGTGGTTCATTCTTGGAGGCACCGCAAAGAAGAAGGACAAGAGTCGAATTCAAAACATATCACTTCAGTCAAATTAAAGGATGGTGGTTAGAAGCTCACAATGAGCCAAGCCCCAAGATCTTAAGGATGGAGTTATACTCCACTTCAAATCCATGTATCTCTTGATACCACGGAATGGATTTGATCTTCCCGATGGCCGCCTCGTCTTCTCTCGGGATAAGGGAAGGCCTCGGTTATTCTCGGGAAGAAGAAGTACACCTCCTCCAGGTGGTTGGGAAGTTAAGATCTGATGGAGGCGCTCGACAGAAAAAGTATCGTTCGCGCCATCCTTTGTGGTTAGAAGGGCAAGCTCCTTTGACAAGGATGCTGCCCCTCCAATCAAATTCAGCCTTATTGCGTTTGGACAGAAAAACCCATCCGGGAGGATGGGAGATAGAAAGAACATGAAAATGTACAAAGAGAGAAAGAGATGGCGTAATGCCAAGCTCAAAACACAAACCCAAGAAGCCGACGATGAGACGCCAGCTATTGGGGAGGAGCATTCCGGGACAAATGTTCCAATGATTCAAATCGCTGGAGAACAAAGGATTAAAAAAGGGAAAGCGAACCCCGCTTTCCAGGTGCATCTATATATGGAGAAAATTCACCCGAAAGGGATGAATCAACCCTCTCATCAGGGTGGGGAGCCCTAACCTGATATGAGGAAGGGAAATCAAAATCTTAGACAGCTGAAAGAAGGGTTTCCTCATTGTAAATGGAGGGGAATGCAGAGCCAGGTCCACCATTGGACCCGTAGGTTTGAGGCTGCCTAGAAGACTCGACGATCTTGGAAGATCCAGACTCGAGAAGGACAGGAGAAGTTTCGGTTTTTCTTTCAAAACCTTTGTGAGAAACTTCAGCGAACTCGCGCCAGAGGACAGTTAGGGTTTTGTTATCACTATCCGACTGTTCGGGAGCAGGAGAAGCAAAAGCATCACTGCTATTACCAACACTGGGTACTAAAGAAGCCCTATCGTCCGCCATTACTCGTTTCAAGAAACTACAAAAAGAAAAAGACCGGAATAAACTTACCGATTCAAGGTGAGACGGAAGCTTGAGAGCAGGAAGGCGCGAAGCGCGACAACAAAGGTTCAAATTCCGGACAGGGAAGAATGAAACCTACGAAGACAACGAACCGCTTTTAAAACTCCCGCACGAGTGTTCGGGAATCTGAACGATCGAGATTGATTCAAAATCAGCGATCAAGATTGAAAGACGTTTTGAAAGTTTGAACTCACGAATCCGAAATAGGCGTTCGGAAACCATCGCTTGGATGACGTGAGCCACGACAGATCAACTGCAAGGAGATATGTGGCCTTACACTCACAACGCTCGAGGAAAAGTGACCACCGCATTAAATGTGATATGACATTTAATGAAGCACGCAAAGATTATCACCTGACGACGAACCCGGGTGACGAACGCTTGGTCTCGGGGGCTCGTGATGTGGAGAGATTATGATCAGACCGGGTTCATACCTGGTCCGACCCTCGACCCCGGTCGAGACGGAGAGAACCGACTCGCTCCCGAGTGAACCGGATCCAAAAGATGGCTTGTTGAAGAAGAAAGCTTATTCGGCTGCAAGCGTGCCCTAATCCTACTTATGGATTAGGGTAATCACCCTAATGATGGCAGACTCGAATTGACGGCTGCGGATAATCATTATCGAATGGATAATCATCGCATAACCTAAAGGTTATCTCAGGAGTCCTCTACGAGCCCAAACTAGTAGAAGTCTATTGCTCAACGGATCTCACTGATAAGATCCAACGACTACCCGAAGAAAGCTCAAGTGCATCCAACGAAGGAGATTCGAAGGTACACTCTATATAAACCTCACTACCATACAAGGTGAGGGGATCAAAAAGAATACTATCTGAGACTCAGGTTCAGATACATACTGATAGACCTAAACTATCGGCGATCTGCTATCTAGATCACCTTTCCCAGTTCTTCATTCCTTAGCTCTGCACTTCTAGCAGAGCTGTTTGTGATTAAGTTCATCAACTGACTTAGCCTTCGGAGGTGGACTCCCGACCCCAGCGATCGGGCCACATCTGACGCTTTCGTTTTGCAGGACATCACGTGGAGATCCAAGGGCTGAGCAGATTTTGGACGCATCAAGTATAGGATTTTATTTTTGATTGGTTAGCGACAAGATCAAACTTTGGCGCCGTTGCCGGGGAACCAAAGCACGGTTGCTACGATTGATTTTTGTCAATTAGGCATAATTTTTAGAGTAATTTTAGTATTTTTTATTTTTTATTTTTCTTTGCTTATTTAACTAATCTCTTTTTCTTTTGTTTTGTAGGTAACTGCAAGGGTAGCGATTCAATAATTAGTTTAGGTTGTTATCTTTTCTTTCTTAGATATAATTGTATTTAGGACTTTTCAATTGTAATATTTGCATTAGTTGGGTTGTTTAGGTTAATTTTTAAAAATCCCCATCCCTCAGATCCCACATGTGTAACTTTTGTTCGAAAGATCACGTGGATTGCGTTTCAGGTACATCCTAAACTCTTCCTTTCGCTATAGTTATATTCTTTTAATTTTACTTATTTAGCTTATTCTTTTTTTATTCTTCTGTGTGTATGCATGGTCGTCGGTCCCTAAACCTTGAGTTGACTCCACTTGACTTAGAGTTAGAAGAGACTTTGGCCAACCTTAGAAGGCAAAGAACCATGGCAAACTATGAGCCTCCAATGAGGCCCTTGAGTGAGCATTTCATTCCTACGATATATACTCCGGTTTCTTGTATTAAGTTGCCTAACATAGAGGCGGCTCAATATGAGATCAAGTCTAGTGTGATTCAAATGCTACCATCTTTTTACGGACTTGCCAATGAAGAGCCTTATAAGCACTTAGATGAGTTTTTAGAGATGTCCTCCACAGTTAAAATTCAAAACCTCTCAGTTGATGCTTTAAGATTACTTCTTTTTCCATTCTCCCTTAAAGATAAAGCTAAGCATTGGCTTCATTTTTTGGACAATGTTAAAATTTCCACTTGGGTAGAAATGCAACAGGAATTCCTTAAAAAGTTCTTCCCCATTGGCCGTACCAATAGCATTAGGAGAGCGATAACGAGTTTCTCCCAACAAGAAGGAGAACAATTTCATGAAGATTGGGAAAGACTAAAAGAATTACTTAGAAAGTGCCCCCACCATGCTATTCCTAAATGGCAATTGGTTCAATGCTTTTATGATGGCCTTAGAGACCGACATAGGCAAATGGTTGATTCTTCTTGTGGTGAGACTTTCATGCACAAGAATGAGAATGAGGCATCTGAACTTTTTGAGACCCTTAGTGAAAACTCCCAACACCATGCTTCAACAGCTAGAACTGAGATTCCATCCAATGGGCAACCAAAGAGGAGCGGTCTCTATGAGATCAATCCTACCATTGAGATGAGCACTAAGGTTGACTTGCTATCAAAGAAATTAGACCATCTCTTGTCATTAGGACAACAAACCCCATCTCCACTTCCTACAAGTTTCTCTCCACCTAATCAGATTGAAGAATGTGCTATATGTTCTAGCCTATCCCATCATGTCACTGACTGCTATTTGGCTACACAATACCCTGAGTTTGTTAAGGAGCATGCACATTTGGCCCAAGGAGTCTCTAAATTGGGTAATGATCCATATTCCAATATCTACAACCCAGGATGTCAAAACCACCCCAATTTTTCATGGCAAAATTCAATGCCCAATCCCTCTAATCAAATACTTTATAGGCCATCTCCATTTAATATGCACCAAAATGCCTATAGGAATGAGCAACCATCATCTTCACAACCCTCACATAATTCATCATTTAAGGATAAGGTACTAAAAGCACTTAGTGGCTTAGAGCAAAACACTCAATTGTTGTATTCCCATTCTCAGTCCATTAACAAATTGGAAACTCAACTTGGTCAACTAGCTGATGCCATCAGTAGGAGGGAGGTTGGTCAGTTACCTAGTCAACCAATAGGTAACCCTAATCATCAAATTGGGTCTAGGAAAGAACAAGTCCAAGCAGTCTCGGTTGTGACACGCAGTGAGAAGGAATATTATGCACCTTTGCCTACTCCTAAGCCATTGCCCATTGATCTTGAGAGTCGAGAAGAGGTTGATTTGACCCATGAGACTGGCAATGATGCACACAAGCCTCATAAAGAAACACCACCTGTGAGTATTTCCTATCAATTTCCTTGTAAGGGGTTGCACATTCCGATTGTAGAGGGTCCTACTCCTAAATCTTACACTACCAAAGCCCCCTTCCCTGAAGCTCTTGAGTCCTCAATTCCAGATTCTAGAAAGAATGCTAAGATGCAGGAGATGATTGATTTATTCCAACAAGTTCGTATCAATCTCCCACTATTAGATGCTATCAAGCAAGTCCCAGCTTATGCTAAGTTTCTAAAAGATTTGTGCACCCAAAAGAGTAAGTTGAAGACTCAAACACCTAAAACTGTGCACCCAACTGAACAAGTCAGCTCGGTAATTTCCAACCAACTGCCCCCTAAACTTAAAGATCCAGGTACACCTTTAATTTCATGTGTCATTGGAGATTTATCCATAAGTAAAGCATTGCTTGATTTGGGAGCTAGTGTGAATATTTTACCCGGTTCAGTTTATGATAGGTTTGGTCTAGGAGATTTAAAATCCACTGATGTGATTCTACAATTGGCAGACCGTTCAATCAAACGACCCCGTGGGCTACTTGAAAACGTTTTGGTAAAGGTTGAGGATCTATATTTTCCTGTTGATTTTTTGATCCTAGATATGGACAATACAACTACCATTAAGTTACCACCAGTCATTCTTGGACGGCCCTTTTTAGCCACTGCGAATGCTTGCATCAATTGTAGATCGGGTGTCATGGACATATCATTTGGCAATAAGAAACTTCGAGTCAACATCTTCAATGCATCCTTAAGCTCAAATAGGGATGAAGAGTGCTTTGCGATTAACTTTATTGATGAGGTAGTGGTTGATTATACTCCAAACATGCTTATTGATGATCCCCTACAACATTGCTTGCCATTTGGGGAATCTAACCTAAATATTGAAGAAGTCAACACATTGTTGGACTCTTCCACTTCTTTGGAGCAGTCATCATTCACATTTTGATTTGAGCCTCCACCTCCATTGGCTGTTTCTTACTGAGTCTGGCTGAAGACTCTAAACTTAGCGCTTTATGGGAGGCAACCCATATGTTTAGATATTATTTCTTGTTTTTTTTTTTCCTTTATTTTCTTTGTTTGTTGTTAGGTCTTACTGTTGCGTGCTCTATCATGAGTTCAAACATCGGGTACACTCTTTCCTCTATTTGCTTCTATTTTTATTTTACATGCACTGAGGTCATTGCATAATTTACGTGGGGGGGGGGTGTCAACTTGAGTAAGACTTGTTGATAGTTGGTAGAGCATTGTCACAAAGATAAAAAGTGCCCAATTTTTTCTGGCTTTGGTAAGATAAATGTTTTAATTCCTTGCTTAGATACAAAATGAGAGTTTAAGTGTTTTAGAAATCTCATCTGATGTAATGAACACCCTCTTGAGAGGATAGTAATGGGTTTTACATTTTGAGACCGAGGTTGAATCGGAAAATAAGAATTCCAGGTAGTCCAAAAGGTTTGACCATCTAGTTATTTTGTATTGCCTTGTGCTTATGGTGACAAGTTGAGACCAATTTTAGACTATTTAAATGTGAAGTGAATTGAAGTATAATGTGAAAAAAAAAAAAAGAAAAAAAAATATGCTGAAGTTTAAGGGCCCCGGGGGGGGGAAGGGGGGGGGGCGACATCAAAAGTAATTCAATTCAATTAATTGATGGGGAAAAAATTCCTTACCTGAATTCGCTTTCCCTTACTTGAAGTATTCGCAGCGGAAGTCTAGATCCACGTTCTCGCTCCACCACCAAGGTTTAGGCGAGATTCCTCAATCACGGGGAAAGGGAATAATATCCACAACCCAAATGCCGTGGATTAATGGAATGAAGATCAAATGCTAGCAAAGAAGAAAATCTAAACTGCGATTCTAAGAGAGAGGAGAGAGAGATGGAGCGCCGTTTCTCGGAGATTCGCTCGTGCGAATGAATCACTCCGTTACTTACTCACTAATGCGGTGGTTACTAAAATATATAACCTATTTTGTAACCGCCCTAATAGTGAGTTTCCAATATTGCCCTTGGGCATTTAATTTATTAATCAAATTAATAAATTCCAACAGCTCCCACTTGCACAAGGGCAAGTGTTAATCTTTCAATGTGTCCCGACACACTTGTATATCCCGAGATATACACATTCAATCTCTCTGCTATGTATCCCGGATACATAGACCTCTTGTGTCCCAGGACACACATGCATATCCCAGATATACATATATATTGATCTCTTCACTATGTATCCCAGATACATAGACCACTGTGTCCCGGACACTAATATCCACAAGTCATCGGCAAAATGGGTTGTGCGACCGGTGATATACACGCACGCGTGAGCCCCAAACTAGAAACCTTCCAGAAGGCGAATGGCACATCACTCATAGAAACAAATCAAATAAGCATTAGTATAACACGGTGTCCTAGGTTTATTCAAACTCACCGGACTAAAGGTATCTCGATCCCTGAGAGATCACCTTCTTGTCCTTAAAATGTTCACTCGTAACACATACGGTTGGCGCGACAAACACTTTTAGGGTGCGGTTGAATCAAACCTTTCCTTTCCCCAGACCATCACTACACTTAGGATTGACTCCTTTCCGGTAGTGCCCCTTTAGGTCGAATCTATCATGACCATAGGTAACACCCCAAAGTAGCCACATCAACCCTTCGTTTCATGATGTCGTCGAAAGTCACTAAGAACACTAATGGACCATAAGGTCAGGGACTCACACAATGAGAGGCGGGGATCCATCCTCTCATTTCCAATGATCGCTAAGCACACATAGTATGATATATGTGCTATGGTGGAGCATTCTATATACAATAGAACGTATGTCCATCTCAACACCATACGGGTCTTAGTCCAGTCGCAACCCCTTGCGCCTAACCCGAGTTACTTTATTGTCGCCACCCTAGCGCCACATAAAGTACTACTTAGCTCCTATAGGCAACATGAATAGTGGGAACATTCATGTCGATTCTCTTCACAATAGAGAAACTCATCTTGATTCCAAATCAAGGCGACATCATGATTATGAATTGACCTACACAAAGTCATTCACAATCCGTCTCATCTCTGCTCGCCTCCAAGGCGCAGAGGCGAATCTCGTGTGAGTGAGCCATTCTCTTGCCTATTGACATATGTTGTTTTATGCTAGAAGAAACACAATCACACGAAAGTGAATAAGAATAAATGCTGGAATGAACTCATATTATTCATTAATAAGAAAGTCTCGGTACAAAAATAAGTCACAATCTACGCAAGCCCAAGGATTTTACATGAGAAATAAAAACATCCTTGGCTATAGGTTTGGTAAGAGGGTCAGCTACCATCAAACTAGTAGATATGTGCTTAAGTACAACTTTCTTTCTTGATGTAATGTCTCTAACAAAGTGATATCTCAATTGTATATGTTTGGTCTTCCCATGATACTTGGGGTCCTTGACATAGCTAAGAGCTGCCGTACTATCACGGTAGACAAGGGCAGCCTCTTTGGATGTCATCACAATCCCGTATGTCGAAGGAATCTCCTCAACCAAACAGCCTCTTGAACCAGTGAGCATGCCACATACTCTGCTTCCATGGTCGAGAGGATATACAAGCTTGCTTCTTGCTACACCACGAAATGGCCCGCCATTCAGCAAGAAAGCATATCCGGAGGTTGATTTGCGCTCATCGATGTCTCCAGCCCGTCGGCATCACTATAGCCAACTAACCGCAAATCCGATCCTTGGTAACACAACATGTAGTTACTCGTTCCTTGAGATATCTCAATATCCTCTTGGTGCTTTCAGTGCTCTATGCAGGTTTGATTGGTACCGACTAACCAAACCCCTTGCATAACAAATATCCGGCCTAGTACACATCATAGCGTACATAAGGCTACCTGCCTGGAATATGGAACTCTTTCCATCTTGGTTTTCTCCTCTGGAGTCTTAGGACCCATATCAAGGCTCAAATGCAAACCCTTCTCCTTGGAGTATCAATTGGTTTGCGGTTGTGCATCAGTATCTCGTCAAGACATTGTCAATATAGGTCTCTTGAGATAAACCCGGTAATCTCTTTTGCCTATTTCGACAATCTTGACACCAAGCCATAGCTTGCTTCACCCATGTCCTTCATATCAAATACGGAGGACAACCATTTCTTAATGGTTTCCAATAGCTCCTTGCTATTGCTAGCCATAAGTATGTCATCTACGTACGGTGTCGGAATGACATAATTATTATCAGATCTCTTGGTGTAAACACGGTGGTCTTCCTCAAGCATGGAAAAACCATTTTCCATCATAGCTTGGTGGAAGCGCACATTCCTTGTCTAGATGCTTGCTTTAAGCCATATATGGACTTCTTAAGCTTGCACACTTTGCGCTCAAGTCCATGTGCTTCAAAGCCTTGAGGTTGATCCATATAGATCTCTTCCTCAAGTTCTCCATTGGAAAGCGTTTTACATCCATCGTAGCTCAAGTCGACAACATGGCTAGTATGAGGCGTTGAGGCAACCTAACCCGGGGAAAAAGTTTCCTCAATCCGCCCTCTCGTTGGGTTAGCCCTTAGCCACTAACGGCCTTGAATCTCTCATGATCCATCGCCTTTCTTTTGATCTTGAGAACCATTGTTCCCAATCGCCTTCTGCCAAGTCACCAAGTCCAGACATGATTAACTTTCTGACTCAACTCTTCCTTTATTGCTTTTAACCATTCCTTTGGCTTGACAGAGCTTCTGCGCTCTTTGGTTCATGCTCATCGGAAATCATCTCCGGTCGATCTCTTGGAGTTACCATGTAGGCTTCATCCTCATGTGAAACGTCGACAGGAACTAGCCGCCCACTACGAAGTGCATGTCAGTTGCTCACCGTCTAAGGTAGCTATCACATCGCACTCCCACTCTAGGTCTTGGATGAACCCCGGTCAATCAATCTGAATCTGGTGACAGACACTATCTTGTATCTCAAAGAATTCGATGATTCTTTGTTAACTCTGAAAGAGATGGAAAATCACTCCAGAATGTTGCATCCCTAGACTCAGTTCCGTTCTCCTCTCACTCTCATCTAGTCCAATGAAGACATGGCCCTTTGAGGTTGAATATCTCACAAAGATACACTTTCTTCCTGGGTCCAAGCTTTCCATATTGGTGAGAAGTAGAGTGAACATATCTGACATCATAGTAACTCAACGGCTTTTGGTCCACAACTCATATGGTGTGGAAGGACCTTGTTGGAACGTGAGGATATAGGCGTGAAAGCATCTCCCCAATAAGAGATGGGTAGATTTGCCTGCGCCATCATGGATCTCACCATGTCTAGCAAGGTTCTATTCCTCCTCTCGGCAACCCCATTTCGTTGTGGAGTCCCTGGAATAGTAAGTTGTCTAGATATCCCCTTTTCATCACATAACCCTTTGAACATATCGGAGAGATACTCTCTACCTCTATCCGTTCTAAGAGTTTTAATCCTTTTATCTAACTGATTCTCAACCAAGCTCATGAATTTCTTAAAACATTCCAGAGCTTCTGACTTATGAGAAATTAGATAAATGTGACCATACCTTGTATAGTCATCTATGAATGTGATGAAATATGACTGTCCTTTTCTAGTATGCACATTCATGGGTCCACACACATCTGAATGGATAAGTTCTAAAGGAAGAGAGGCTCTCAAAGCCTTTTTAAATGGTTTTCTAGTTGCTTTTCTGCTAGACATGACTCACGAGGTTGGCAAATCGGATAGTGAACCTTGGCCTAAGAGACCTTCTCTTGCCAACCTGTTCATCCTATCTAAGCCAATATGTCCTAGTCTAGCATGCCACAAATTAGAATCAATACACACAGTATTTTGGCAAACAAAAACATTACTAGAATTAAATGAATAATCAATTGTATCCAATACAATGAAACCATTATCAAGAAAACCATAACCATAAACTGTATCACCGAGATACAAAACCAAAGAATTGTTTTCAAATACAATTCTAAAACCATGTCTTAAAAGATAAATAACGAAACAAGATTTCGCCGAATGTGGAGCATACGACACATCATGGAGTAACAGCGTACGGCCACCTCGAAAACTAATTTGCATGTGCCTATGCCATGAACCTCCACGCTTGAGCTGTTCCCCATCGTTATCCTTTTGCTTCCTCTTGGAATACGACGGTATTCCACGAAGCTCGAGCGTTCCCTTGTTATGTGTTTGCTTTGAATCAACAATCCACAAAGGATTTAGTTCAGCAAGCATAGTAGAACTTGTTACATAACAAGATGAGGTATAACACACAGTACATACCTCTTGCTCAGTGCAATCACGAGCAAAATGACCAGGCTTTCGGCACTTGAAGCAAATCAAAGCTGATTTCTTCTTGCGGCACTAGTCCCCCTTGAGCTTGGGCCCACTCTTGTTTTTGTTCCCACCCTGGTTACTTTGCTTGGACCGCTGAGGTTGAGCTTTCTCTCTCTTGCGCTTGAAGCCTGCACCCTTACTAGTGCTAGCTTCAGCGCAAACACATCGTTTGAGGGGTATCGGCCAACATCCGATCCTCATCAAGCTCAAGGTGTTGGCGGCTTGATCGAAAGTCTTGACCTCATCGGCATGAGTCAAGAAGATCTTCATATGCTCCCAAGTCTTTGGCAATGACACGATGACTGCGGAGACTTGCTCCTCATCGGTCTTCGGCGCCCACATGCGCTCAACTCACTAATCATGTTAGACATGATGGTTATATGCTGCCTCGTGGTGTGACCCTGGCGCATCTTATAACCGTCAAAAGTGAGTCCGAGCTGGCGGCCTCTTGTGGTGGAAGTCCCTCCATCTGGAACTTCACGGCCTCCCACAAAGACTTTGCAGTCCTATGCTTCTCATAACGAAGCATCAGGTCATCCCTCATGGAGCTCGGGATTGTAATCCCGGCTACCCGGTCTTTCCTCTTCCAAGCATTGTATATATCAAGGTCCCTGCGATCTTTGTGCGGTGGTACCTTCCTCGGGTGGGTTCATGGTCTGGTTTATGGTCTCTAGCATATCCTGCTCTTCCGGGAGATATTGCACCTTTCGGTGCCGAGAGGTCATAATTCCTCTCATTCAGCTTATCTCCTTTAGTGAGGTCGGCAACAATGCTCTTGGTAGCAGCCATTTTTCTAGAGATATTACATACAAGAATGGGTTCAATTAATCTAGCATAAAACACAACTCATGCAACAAAAATCACACTAGCATAGTCAACCTATGGGATAAGCACTTAAACCAAAAGAGATGCTAAAAAAACATTCAATCAAATTCTCATGCAAACCCACATAGACTTATACACTAGCTTCATTACGTGCAAGAAACATGATTGATAGACCCATATAAAAAATAGTTTTATTAAAATAAAACATGCAATCATGTTAAAGCTATGAGGTGGTTCACAGAACACTTCTACCTCATTAGCTCCCACTAGGCCCCATTAGGCCCTTAATGCCCAAACATCCCAGTTGTCGGGCCATTGGTGTCCGATAAGTTAGAAACACATTACGAAGCTGGACGGACCAATATCCAAAAAAATCCATCTCCCAGACGGAATTCCGTCGCCTTATGCCCGGACGGATGACCGCTGCCAGACGGAAATTCCGTCGGCATTTGTGACCAGGCGGATGGGGGGAGGGAGGAAGCGACGGAAATCCGCGGGGGAACGATAGCGGACGCAAGACGTCGTCGATGACAAAGGGCGATTTAATTTTTTCCGAAAAAAGCGGTAAAACACGTTTTTTACTCAAAAAATCATCCAAAAATACATGAAAAAAATCCATCAATAAATTTTAAACAAAAATTATCATCATGGGTAATCAATTCATGCAAATCTTCATAGGGAAATTCACAAGGATCTCCCACTCGGATCCGAATCAAAATTAAGGGTTTCCAAAAACCCTATCAATTCTCCCATGGGTTTCGTATTAAACCCTTGATCCTCCCATTGGATCCATACAATAAAATTAAACAATGGGGAGGAACAAGAACCGTGGGAACCAATGGCTCGATGCCAATGTTGGTAATACATCAAAAGTAATTCAATTCAATTAATTGATGGGGAAAAAATTCCTTACCCGAATTCGCTTCCCTTACTTGAAGTATTCGCAGCGGAAGTCTAGATCCACGTTCTCGCTCCACCACCAAAGGTTTACCGGCGAGATTCCTCAATCACAGGGAAAGGAAATAATATCCACAACCCAAATGCCGTGGATTAATGGAATGAAGATCAAATGCAAGCAAAGAAGAAAATCTAAGCCTGCGATTCTAAGAGAGAGGGAGAGAGAGAGATGGAGCCGCCATTTCTCAGAGATTCGCTCGTGCGAATGAATTACTCCGTTACTTACTCACTAATGCGGTGGTTACTAAAATATATAACCTATTTTGTAACCGCCCTAATAGTGAGTTTCCAATATTGCCCTTGGGCATTTAATTTATTAATCAAATTAATAAATTCCAACACCTAGTTGGCTTGAGTAAGTAAGTTCGAGGGGTATTCTACACCTAGTCCCTTACAGCCATCTGGCTTGAGAGCGGCTGACCCAACACTCGTTACATAGGCCATCTAGAAAGCTTAAGAGGCAAGACATTGCACGGACTAGAACTGTGACCATTAAAGAAAGAAGTGAATTAATGTGCTTATAAAGGTGAAATGTCTAAGAATGTCAATATTGCTTAGATCTTGAGTTCTTGGTATTATTTGGTACATAGTTTAGTCTTATCTGAGGGTGAACTGGTAGACTGAAGATAAGAAGAGACTTCTCGATTGAATTGTTTGCCTAGAGCTAGATTCAAGAGAGGGTGTAAGAGCTTAAGTGTGGGGGTGCCTATATTCCCTTTAATCTTTAGTGGAGTGTCTTTGTCTTGGAATCTATCTTTCTACTCTTACTACTGCCAGAATAATTAGAAGAGCACTTAAGAATTTTGTGTGTATATTCTTTGCAAACACTCACGAGACACAACTGGTCCACTAGGGTAACCTAGGGGTTTAAAGGCTTGTTGCACATGCTAAGTGCAACCGCGATTCCTACGAAAGTGAGTTAGGTTTTTCTTTCTTTATTTTCTGTATTAGTTTTTTTTTTTTTTTTGTTTTGCTCGAGAACTAGCAAACACTCAAGTGTGGGGGTATTTGATAAGCATGCATTTACCATTATTTATTTGATTTAATTCCCCATACTTATTTAATTAAAGAGATCTAATTGAGTATTTTGTGTATTTTTCAGGAATAAGGAGATTTTGGATATTAGAGATAATATGGAGTAAAGTTGGCAAATATATTAGATATTGGTGGATTTTAAATCATGGCATTCAATCTTGCTGCTCAAGAAATCATGAAAAGTGAGATCTTAGCCAAATTGGAAATAGGTGGAGGTCTAAGGAACAAAATTGGTAATAAATCTGAGAACCGGGTAAACAGACCTACCTTCAGTATTTTGGGCATATCTCTCTCGTATGAGCTTGGATTTCGATGATTCAAGATTCTATGGAACGATATTGAAAATATCTACAACTTTCCAGTTTTGAGTTTTTCCAAATTCCGAAAGAATAAAGGTCGAATCTACGGGTAAAGAGAGGGGATTCATTGTGTGCGGGAGACATAAAAGAGAAGCCAACCGCAAAGAAGAGAAGACGGCGAATGCAGCTCTGATCTCTCTCATTGCTGAAGAAGAAGACCACATCTCTCTCTCTCTCTCTCCCTATGTTTCATCTTTATTTTTCTTATGAACTTTGGGATAATGAGTAGCTAGTTCCTTTTCTTTGGGATGTAGATGAACCATGCTTATTTCATTAATTTGATTGTTCTATCTCTTCTAGTTGATTGTGTTTGAGTTTGGCCAAAGATGTTCTATAGCTCAGCGAACTAAGCGTGCCAAGCTTCCACGAAGGACGATAGTCTTGCGAAGATAGGGTATATCTAGGAAAACCATCCTTAATTTACTTTGAAGTGTAGAGTATATCGGTTAGGGAAAAGCATTGGGGATTCAAAATCCCAAAGATCTTCACATATTCATAGTTAACGTTTTTGCATTAATTAATAGATTTAGTTTAAATTTAGTTTTGTTGAATTCAATCTTAGTGACTTAGCCTTTTAGTTCCCCATAGTTCGACCCCGTACTTTCTGCTTGCTAGATTAGTATAGGATTTTATTTTTGATTGGTTAGCGACACGATCACATGGGTTCATTATATCTTTTCCAACAGGGGTTCCCCAACAAGAACTCTTCTTATCTTCCCCAGTGGGAGGGGGTTCTTCTTATTTATCCCCACAGGGGTTCTTTGTATCTACCCCAACAGGGGTTCTTCATATCTCCCGAACTAGGGTTCTTCATCTCTTTCCTGATGGAAGTTCTTTATATTTTCTCCAATAGGGGTTCCTTGCATGTTCCCCGATGGGAGCTCTTTCACTTGTTCTTTGAGAGAGGTATGGGCTAGCCTGGCCAACGGGCAACTCAGGCCAGTTCCTTGCCACTACACTAGGGGAGTCATATCATGTCCATTTCCTTGTAGATGTGTCACATGTGTCCCAATATCAAATCAAATGGTTAAAATCCATATATAAGTCACATTTATCGACTTTTTGATGTAACTTATAAATGGATTTCAACCATTTGATGTGATGTTTAGACACATGTCACACATCCACAAGGAATTGGATGGTCCATTTTTGACAAGGAAATGGACCTGATAAATTTCCCTACACTAGGTAAAGTTTTATATCAATGCCTTTCAATAGTCAAAGGTGACTTAGTGGATAAATTCCGCATTCAACAGGCCTAGGGAGGGGTCAGATGTATAACTGTAAAAATTTAGGATGGAAGAATGATCAGAGGCTCCTACTATAAAAGTTTTTCAAAGCAGTATTTAAGGAAACATTTAGTGTGTAATTCCAAAATTGAATGTTTTGTTTTGCAATATAGATGCAATGAGGAGTCCGAATTGTCTCCCCCAACGGCTACGATTACAGGGTCCCATAGGTTACGGTGATGGGGTTTATTTATTTTAATGTTTTATCATTTTTTACTTGTGGGCCCTACATAATTTGTGGTTGCAACTCCATTGGGCGACGACAGAATGCTTCCTGTCAGGGGAGATGATCGACACTCTACAACGAGAGGTTCGTAAAATCTAAGTTGTAATATAAAATGGATTCGGTTATTCTGAGTTTTACACCTAATAAACTACCTGAAAATTTGTCTGGTTACCTGAAGTCTAGGCGTTTCTATAAACTAAAATAAAAGTGAAAGCTTGGTTATTTAATTCTCTAAATAATTCGCCAATATTTCCTTGGAAATGAACTTTCTCGAATATTACGAATAATATGAAATTTTCTATTTGAATAGAAGTCGAAAATTTGATTTCAAAGTATGTGAATTATCCCGTCAAACATAATTAAATTTGAATTATTTAACCAAGCTTCCATTCTACAACAAAGAATTAATTGTAAACACTAACGACCTATTTGATAACTCATCGAAAAACAGTTTTCGATGTTTTTCACTTCGAGAAGTAAAAAAAATGGCCGAAAAGCATTTGATAAAATCATTTCGTTTCACATGATTTTGCAACATAATCAAAATTTATAAAAATTTTGCTTGGAGAAACGATTTCAACACTTATTATTGTGTCTGTTTCTAGAATAAAAATTGGGTCCGGACTACATTTAAGTTGGATAGTTTTAAAAAGGGATATTTATAAAATGCAGCACTCTAAACATAATAGTGAAAAAAAAAAATTTTAATTGTACTATAAATCAAATTTCCTACTTCTAGAAACTAGTTTTATCAAACGTCTAAAAAAGTGTTTCTAGTGTTTCTAGTGTTTCTTGAAGTAGAAACACTTTGTGAGTTATCAAAGAAGTTCTAAGCATGAACCTAATGTTGTGTACCGCATTTTTAATTAAACAAAGCACTAAATTAAGCAATGGAGCCCTTCGAGTAGAAATCCGAGCCTCCTTTTTTATGTGTAATCATAAATACGTATGATATGGAGAAATTATGATCGGACCGGGTTCATACCTGGTTCGACCCTCGACCCCGGTCGAAACAGAGGGAACCGACTCGCTCCCGAGCGAACCGGATCCAGAAGATGGCTTGCTGAAGAAGAAAACTTATTCAGCTACAAGCACGCCCTAATTCAACTGATGAATTAGGTTAATTACCCTAATGATGGCAGACTCAAATTGACGGCTGCGGCTAATCATTATCAAAGGGATAATCATCGCATAACCTAAAGGTTATCTTAGGAGTCCTCTACTAGTCCAAACTAGTAGAAGTCTATCACTCAACAGATCTAACTGTTAAGATCCAACGACTACCCGAAGAAGGCTCAAGTGCATCCAACGAAGGAGATTCGAAGGTACACCTATATAAACCTCACTGCCATACGAGGTGAGGAGGACACACAATCTGAGACTTTGACTCAGATTCAGATACATACTGATAGATGTAAACTATCAGAGGCTTACGATCTAGATCACCTTTCCCAGTTCTTTATTCCTTACCTCTGTGCTTCTAGCAGAGCCGTTTGTGATTAAGTTCATCAATTGACTTAGCCTTCGGAGGTGGACTCCCGACCCCCGCGGTCAGGCCACATCTGACGCTTTCGTTTTTGCAGGTCATCAAGAGGAGATCTAAAGGCTAAGTAGATTTTGGACGCATCATTTGGCGCCGTCTGTGGGAAACGACTTGTAAAGCCATGGTGACTAGATCGGCAGCAGCCGCTGCACATCTCGATTCCGGTGTTCAGATCCCTGGAATGAATAATCCAGATGTTCCTCAGAGAAGCCAAAATCCTATCGAAGTAGATGGTGGTCAGGGAGGATGTAATCCTCCTGATACATTTCAAGATCAATTGAATCAAGTAAAGATTCAACTCTTGGAGGTGAGCCAAGCACTCCGCATGCTCACCAGACGAGTGGTGTTACCACAAGAACCTGACCATCGCGATCAAGGGAGGCGCGTGTTATCGCGTGATCAAAGATTGGCTGAAGACCGGAATATCGGTCAGAACTTTCGTGAAGGTGACCGAGGACCTAGGAGAATTGACGATCAACCTAGGTGAGACGATCGGTTCGACAAACCGCAGGAAAGTACAACCGATTCAAATACAAGGTTGGACACAGGGGTGAGAACTCACTCACCAACTGTCAGAAGAACCGGTCCCGATGATCGAGCAGTTCGCGACGAGCGGAATGTTCAGGAAGGATGGGCTGTTCGTGATGATCGAATAGCACGTGATGATCGTGTTAATTGAGGTCGTGGTCATATCGCTGAAGATCACCCGACCCAGATTGGTCAGGAATTGGCCAACATCAATCAGAAGCTAGGGCAGTTGGCTAAAGGAAGGATGGCTGAGGATATTTACTCAGTCATTCGGAAGACCCCCTTTGCCTAGCCAATTGCGGGATATCAGTTTCCCCATAACTTTCGTTTGCCTACCTTTTCTACATTTCGATGGCTCCGGAGATCCAACGGCCCACATTGGCTATTATCAGTAGACCATGGCAGTATCAGGTAATTCTGATGAAATTTTATGCAGGGTTTTTGGTTCATCTTTAATCGGAGCAGCACAAAAGTGGTTTTCGAACCTCCCCTCTGGAAAGATCGTAAACTTTGATGAATTGGCACGCAAATTCATAGGGCAATTCCAGAGTGGAATACAGGTCAAGAAAACGGAAGAAACCTTGTTTACTGTAAGACAAGGAAGAAGCGAATCGATCAGAGAGTTTCTGAAAAGATTCAACAAAGTAACGATGGAGATAGAAAATCTGGATGAGCAAGTAGCCAAAACTGCTCTATTAACTGGACTCACTAACCGGAAACTCCTGGAGTTATTACTACAGGATATGCCTGCAACTTATGCTGAGTTGGTACAGAGATGCCAGAAGCAGGCCGAAGTCATGGAGATACTAGATGCGCGCCAAGGAGATAACAAAGTCTCCAATAAGGAACAGAAGGCTCCTGAGCAGAAGCAGAAGCCAAAGAAAAATGTCTGTGATCGGGTTGGAAAATCTTAGGCTTGGCGCCAGAGGTCTCCCGGTAAAAGTGAATATACTCCATTGAATGTTCCTCGGGCTGATATTCTAAATATCATCAAAAGGAAAAATATTTTGAAGTGGCCACCTAAAATTCTTTTGAAACCTGGGGAGCAGCAGGATCAAGAAAAATATTGTCGATTCCACAAGGGAGGCTCCGAAGTCTAAAAAGGGCAAGGAGGTGACTGAAGCTACTCGGTCACCTATCCTTACCATTTTCTGAGGACCAGAGCCCGAATCACTCCGCAGTTTGAAGACGAAATCCAAATTTGTCGGAACCGAAGAGACGCAGAAGCGAAAGAAGCTGAATGGTGAAGATTCTATCACCTTTGGCAAGGAAGATGAAAGAGGCGTTTGTTTACCTCATGATGACGCCATAGTCATCAAGGTAGAGATTGCACGTCGGGAAGTGCATAGAGTTTCGGTTGATACAGGGTCTACAGCTGACCTGATTTCTTATGAAGTGTATCAAAAACTGAAGGTGGATGAGGACTTGATGGAGCCTTCATCCACGCATCTATATGGTTTTGCAGGGTCGTTTGCGGTGGCGGAAGGATCTGTCCAGTTGGACTTATCTATTGGAAGTTTTCCTAAGGAAACAACCGTCCGAATCAATTTTTTGGTGGTTCGGGAGCTTCCAGCTTACAATGTTATCCTCGGGCGACCATCTTTATCCAAGATATGTGCTATTGTTTCGACAAAACACCTGAAGATAAAATTCCCAACTGATATGGGAATTGGTCAAGTATCCTCTGACCAGAGGATCTCTCGGCAATGTTACGTTGCCTATTTAAAAGACAAGGAGGGCCCAAGGAAGGTGACTGCCCTACCTATAGAAGTTCGAGACGATCGGGAAGAAGCAGAGATGCAAAAGCCCGAACCACTGGAGAAGCTGAAGCAAATCCAACTGTGTACCGAAGATAAGAAGAAGATTACTTATATCGGGTTTGAACAGCTAGAGAATTTCAAAGATGAGTTGAAGTTATTTCTTCAACATAATAAAGACGTATTTGCATGGTCTGCTGACAACATGCCAGGAATCGATCAGGCTGTCGCAGAGCATAAACTCTGGATAGATCCGAAGGTGAAACCAGTGATACAGAAAAGGAGAAATTTCTCCATTGAAAAGTATGAAGCCGTTCGGGGCGAGGTTGAAAAACTGAAAAATTCTGGTTCATAGAACCAATTGAATGCCCAACCTGATTAGCTAACGTGGTAATGGTAAAAAAGGCAAATGGGAAGTGGAGAATGTGTACAGATTACACAGATCTCAACAAAGCTTGCCCTAAAGATTGCTATCCGTTGCCTCGGATTGACACCTCTTGATAGATGCGATTGCAGGATATGAAACTCTAAGTTTCATGGATGCCTACTCAGGGTATAATCAGATCCTTATGAATAAGGAAGATGAGAAGTTTACGGCTTTCATGACTGATCGTGAAAGCTACTACTATAAAGTCATGCCATTTGGCCTGAAGAACGCAGGAGCTACATATCAGAAGGCCGTCAACAAGATTTTTAAAGATCTGATAGGAAGGAATGTTGAAGCTTATGTTGACGACATGCTAGTGAAGAGCTTTACAAAAGCAAATCATATTGCAGATTTGACTGAGGTATTCTCAGTACTGTGAAAATATCAAATGAAGCTGAATCCAGAAAAGTGCGCCTTTGGAGTTTCCTCGGGCAAATTTTTGGGCTTCATGGTGTCACGAGAGGGGAGAGTTGCCGCTTTGAATCGATTCATCTCCAAGTCTGGAGAAAAGTGTTTGCCATTCTTCAAGGCACTCAAAGATTTGAGGGGCAACAAGGAGGCAAAGTGGACCGAAGAATGCCAGAAAGCTTTCGAGGAGTTAAAAGAAGCATTTGGACAACCGCCGATTTTGTCCCGACCAGAGAAGGGGGAAATATTACAGCTATATCTAGTGACGTCCCTTTCAGCGGTCAGTGCAGTACTTGTTCGTGAGAAAGATAAAAAACAGTGGCCAATTTACTATGTAAGCCACGTATTGCTAGATGCGGAGACACGATATTCGCAGATTTAGAAGTAGGCTCTGGCTCTCATGATAGCCGCCAGGAAGCTAAGGCCATACTTTCAGGCTCATCCAATTGAGGTATTTACAACTTTTCCTCTCGAGAAAGTTCTTAATAAACCTGATTTATCCGGAAGGATGGTGTCTCTGGTCGGTTGAACTCAGCCGAGTTCCAAGTGAGCTTTAAGCCCAGAACGACAATCAAGGCTCAGGCGCTAGCCGATTTTGTAGTAGAAACTACTGCACCAGTGGAGTCCACCATTGAGGATCTTATTATACCAACCACTTGGGAGGTATATGTGGATGGTTCGAGTAATAAAGATGGAGTAGGAGCTGGAATTCTATTGAAAAGTCCAGCAGGCTTTATTATTCGATATGCTTTAAGATTTGCATTTGAAGCAAGTAATAACGAAGCAGAATATGAGGCTCTGATAGCTGGACTTCGGTTGTCAAAAGCATTATCTATCGCAGATGTTACTATTTATAGTGACTTCGGTTTATATTGAAGAGATAACATTTCCAAGTTATCATGAGAAAGAGATTTCTTATATTGAAGCAGAGCGTCGCTGGATGGATCCGATAATTGAGTATCTAAGAGATGACAAATTACCTGGGGACCCGAAAGAGGCAAGGTTGATCAAGATACGATCGGCAAGATTTGTCATTCAGAATGGGAGACTATACAAAAGATCTTATTCTGAACCCCTTATGAGATGTATTGGCCCCGAAGGAGCAAAGTCAGCTTTGGCTGAGGTTCATGAAGGAATTTGTGGGGCTCACATGGGTGGACAAGCCCTGGCCCACAAAATTCTAAGACTTGGATTATATTGGCCTAAGATCCAAGAGGCTGCTATGGAGTATGTTCGTCGATGTGGCAACTATCAAATTCATGCTACAGTATCAAAGCACCCGGCGGAAACCATGACTTCAATTCTAGATCCCATTCCCTTTGCGATGTGAGGAATTGATATCATGGGAAAATTCACCAAGGCGTCAGGCGGACGGGAATATCTGATAGTAGCAATTGATTACTTCATGAAATGGGTTGAAGCCAGTGCACTGGCAGCAATTACTGAGAAAAAAGTGGAGAAATTCGTGCTTGAGTCAATCATATATCGCTTTGGGATTCCAAAGATTACCACCGGCCTTATCGAGATGGTACTTGGCCGGCAATTTGAGCAATTTTGCGGAACATATATGATCGAGCATCGTATGTCCTCAGTGGCATACCCCCAAAGCAATGGACAAGTAGAGGTTACTAACCGAACGCTACCGGAAGGAATAAAGAGAAGACTCGAAGCTGATAAGGCTTCTTAGGTCGAAGAACTTCATAACGTACTGTGAGCCCATAGAACTACGGTTCGAACACCCACAGGAGAAACTCCATTCAGGTTAGCATATGGATCCGAAGCATTGGCACCGGTGGAGATAATGGCGGGGACATTACAGGATTGAGAGTTTGAGGAAAAAGCAAACGAGCAAGGACTGCTTGATAGTCTTGATCTGTTGGATGAAGTTCGGGCAAAGGCAATAGCACGAACTCAACATTATCAAAGAAGAATAGCGTCTCATTATAATACTCGAGTGAAGAATCGTCGGTACTTAGCCAGAGATTTGGTGTTGAGAAACACCTTAGCTTCCGACCCACGTCATCAAAGAAAATTGGACCCTTCCTGGGAAGAACCTTATATGGTTGTAAAACTAGTTGGTTCAGGAGCCTACAGGCTAAAGAACATCAACACCCATAAAGAGTTGGATCGTTCGTGGAATGTCAGGCATCTCAAAAAGTTTTATCCTTGATGATGATTTCAATTTTGTTCGTGATGTAAACATTTTCAACTCAATCAATGCAATTTTTGGCTTTCAACAAATTATCTTTTGATTGGGGGGCATCATACACCACATTCAAGAACAAGATCCAACTATAAGGCATCGGATGAAAATCCGTGTGGGTCCTTCAACACTTATGGAATTTTTGTTCGGAATCTCTTAAGTCGAGGCATCGGATGAAAATCCGAGTGAGTTCCTTCTGCAAGGCGTCGGTTTGAAACCCTAGTAGGTTCCTTAAAGACTTATTGAATTTTCGAATTTTCCTTAAGTAAAGGCATCAATTTAAAACCCGAGTGAGTTCCTTCTCAGACTTATTGTATTTCTCCAGAAATCCTTAAGTAAAGGCATCGGTTTAAAACCCGAGTGAGTTCCTTCTCAGACTTATTGTATTTCTCCGGAAATCCTTAAGTAAAGGCATAGGTTTAAAACCCGAGTGAGTTCCTTCTCAGACTTATTGTATTTCTCCGGAAATCCTTAAGTAAAGGCATCGGTTTAAAACCCGAGTGAGTTTCTTCTCAGACTTATTGTATTTCTTCGGAAATCCTTAAGTAAAGGCATCGGTTTAAAACCCGAGTGATTTCCTTCTCAGACTTATTGTCTTTCTCCGAAAATCTTTAAGTAAA
Source organism: Hakea prostrata (assembly GCF_041222555.1). NCBI lineage: Eukaryota > Viridiplantae > Streptophyta > Magnoliopsida > Proteales > Proteaceae > Hakea > Hakea prostrata. The sequence continues at coordinate 9,059,112 of NC_142605.1, forward strand.
GGCATTGTTTCAAACAATTAAGACCTAATGCAACAGCGATTCAAGTGGCTAGAAAAGTTCAAGATGAAGTTAATTTCTTATTTCTTCAAAAGACCAGAAGAGGCCGGTCTCAACATCAAACATAAGATTACAAGAGCTGGATACAATCTTCGGTCCAAAAAGAAAGTCATCATCGATGATCATTAAGAAGTCATACAAGATCGGCACAACTTTGCTAGAACAAACACATAAGTCAATTATTGGTATGGATTCAAGGAAAAGAAGAGGAGAAATGAAAATTACAAAAAAGATTTCAGTATGTATAAAATCCTCTGCAATCTCATACCCTTTGTCCAGCTTGTCCAGGAGAAGTATGGTCCTCGACCAAACTTGCATTCAAGGCGAGCTCGTCATAATTGAATCCTTCCAAGGGAGAATAAACAGGAGAAGCTTCTAGATAATGCATAATATCTGGATCAGAAGGCGGATGATCAATCTTATTTTTGGTTCAGTCAGGCAGAGGAATGCCCAGTTTGGTAAATACTTCAGGATGGCAAACAGCACTGTAGGGAGTCGTATCAAAATGAGGATCCTTCCCTAATATTGATTCCCATAATTCGTTCTCACCATCCCGGTACGCCTGCAAGTTATAAGCATTCAGCATATCAACAAAGGGCTTACTGTGTAAATACTTGAAGACGCAGGCTCTGCGAACATCAGTTGGAAGGGATTCGGGCAAAGGAACGACAGCTTGCCTTTGGGGTAACGTTTCAGATCCTTTGGCTCCCGACTTTCCAACTGCTCGCTCCAGTTGCCGGATCTTCTCCCTGGCATTATCCAAGTCTGACTGAAGACGATCGATCACCGAATTCTTTTCTCCTGCAACCTCCCAAGCTAGTTTCCTAAGGCGAGCAATTCAGCATCTTTAGCTTCAGAGATTTCCCGAAGCCTAGAAACTTCATTGCTCAACCTATTGAGCCTAGAGGCTGCTTCCACTTGATTGTGGAAGTTACCAGTAAGACTCCTGCAAACAACTTCCGAGTTAAAAAGGAGCAGAAGAGTAATATTCAGAATCAAAAGATAATGAAGAAAGACTTACATCACCAGTGACTTCATAAAGACTTCATCTGGAAGTTTTGAAAGAACTGTGCTCTCAGAAGTAATTCGAGCAGCAGTGCACCCTTCCAACGCTCTGTCAAACTTGTTTGACACTAATTCGGGCGAAGGATGAGAAGGATGAGCTACATCAAGATAAGGATGAGCTGCATCACTTGTCACCCGATGGTGCTTCCTGGTGGCAAAATCCTCCAACTCCAAAGGAGAGGAGGTGGATGCCAAACAAGCACTAGAATTGGAAATAGGAGCAGCACCTGTTGGGACCACACCTTCATCAGACGCCAACATAGTTGCCTCAGATGCCCGAAGAGTCTCCTTCGGGGGTGCACCAACGGTCTCTACAGCAGGGGTGTCAGCAGCGCCATCAACAACGGAGTGATCAAGATCTTCCTGGGAAAGACGAGCGATCACTTCGGGCAAAAGAGGCGCAGGGACGGCATCAATAGAAACTGTGGGAATCGACTTGAATATTCACCAACAGTCAGCCGCCTTACGCTTGGAGGATTCACTAGCTAAAACCACCTCACCGGCCCCAACCACCGTCGACGGAACGATTTTCTTACAAGATTTCGCTCTGATAAAGTTCGGGTTAATCTTGGGAGCCACTATATAAACAGAAAAACTGTATCAGTACAAATATCCAACAACAACGGCAACAAAGGAAAAACCCTAGTTCTCTGTCAAAAGCCCAAACACGATTAACTAAACCCCAAGTATTACTACTGTGTAGTTTACTTAGGGGGAAAGGGGGAAAGAGATGAGTAATCAAAAAACTCACTTGTTCAGAAGTTGATTGAGTTATTGTTGGAGTACGAGGAATATGGAAGCAAGCAAGAGGACGGAATGACGCTTTAGCAAATCTAACTTGCAGATAGCAGGATAGATGGGGAGTACCCACGAAGGCTTTAAATAGCCTCAGGTATTAAGACGACGGTTGAGAGCTAAGGACAACCAATGGACCAGATCGAAATAACGCTTCGAAATCCGCAGAAAGCAAGATCAACGGTCGGAGGGATGCCACATGGAAACATGTGGAGGCGAGCACCCGATGCAGGGATACCTCCAATCGTTGCACCGCCATTGTAATAATGGATGTATTTCCGATTCATTGGAAACAGTGAATGGTATACCAGAGCAAGGAAACGTTTGGACTTCGTAGATACAAGAAGGGAAACGTGTGGACTTTGCAGTAAATGAAGTAGTGGGGAAGATTAATGCATCTTTCCAAAACGCATCTTCATAATATCTCTACAAGATTATTATTCGTCGAAGAATGTGAAGTTAAGTGATAAGTTTTATCATTTATATTTTGATATTCAAGACAAGATTTCAGCAGGAGACAGGGAAATGGAAAGGCCAACATGAAAAAGAAGTGTCTATTCATTAGCAAGGAGGTCAATCTTTACAAAAAAAAAAAAAAAAAAAAAAAAGAGATAACTCCCTAAGCCTCTTCTTCATTGTTGCCCGAGGAGCCCTGGTCGGGAGGACTTTTCTCAGGATCCTGAGAAGAGCCTTCCTCAAGAATAACATTGTCAGAGTCCTCTTTAGCAGCAGCTTGTGACTCGGCTTGTGACTTCTCCTCTGGAAGTGCCGGCTCGTCAACCAGATATGCCTCATATTGTGGGTCAGCTGGAAAAGGATCATTTTCTTCCCGAGCCCAGTCTGGGAGATCCATGCCTAATTTCCCGAAGACCTCTTTATGGCACACCTCACGAAAGGGAGCAGTATCAAAGGCAGGGATTGATGCGAGAATTCGCTCCCAAACGTCATTCTGCCCCAAGAGAGAAGCTTGGATGTTGTAGGCACCTAGCAGCTCCGAGAAAGGTACGCTGTTCAGGTACTTCCGAACACACTCCTTCCGAAGCTCTGGGTTGATGTGCTCGAGCTTGCTAGGGACCGCCCACTTCAGATATTCTTTGTTCTCCGCACATTGAAATTCAAGCCTGTCACTGAACAACGTGGCAGCTTCTTTTTGCTTCCTGGCCTCGCGCTCGGCAGCAGCGGCACGAGCCTTTGAAGAATCAAGGGCCTCTTTGAGGGAGATCACTTCTTCCTCATGCTTTCTTTGCAGCTCCTCGGCAGCTGCAGTCAGCCGGTCTATCTCAGAATTGGCTTTGGCCAAATTCTCTTCACAGGGTCGCAGCAAGGAGCTATTGCGGCCAACCCGGCTCAATGCTTCCATGTGTTGATAGAAGCTCAACACAACATTCCTGGGAAGGCGGAAATTATCAGAAGAAGTCATAAGAAATTATGAAAAAATAAGTAAGCAAGAAGACCGGTACCTTGTGGATTGACTAACAAGGGCAACGTCATCCAGGTTTTCAAATTCCTGGCGATCAGAAGGAACAAGACTGAGGGAGCTCCACTCTGCAGCTTTCTCAGGGTCCCGAGTCACCCTGTTGGTCAACTTCAGGGTCCACTGAGGGGTGAAGACCTCCTCACAATCCGCTGAATTTTTGGATTTTTTGTGAGAGGAAGCATCAACTGTATCATGCCTCCTTTTGGTTCGGGCGGAGGAGGAGACATTAGACCTCTCCACCATTGGCTTCTTCCCTTTACCCGAAGCATCAGCCACGGGCCTGATATTCCTGATATCCCTATAAGAGGGGTCGGGAGAGGGAACAGAAGCCTCTTGATCAACGGTCAAGGCTCTAGGCGATCATTGCTCGGTTGTCGCAATGGCCCTAGCGGCCTTCACTCGCAGGTTCTCGAGGTTCATTCTTGGAGGCACTGCGAAGAAGAGCAAAAGTCAGAATTGAAGACGTATCACTTCAGTAAAATTAAAAGATGATGGTTAGAAGCTCACAATGAGCCAAGCCCCAGTACTGAAGAATGGAGTTATACTCCAACTCAAGTCCATGTATCTCTTGATACCATGGAATGGATTTGATCTTCCTGACGGCCACCTCGTCTTCTTTGGATAAGGGAAGGCCTCGGTTATTCTCGGAAGAAGAAGTACACCGCCTCCAGGCGGTTGGGAAGTTAAGATCCGATGGAGGCGCTCGACAGAAAAAGTATCGTTCGCGCCATCTTTTGTGGTTAGAAGGGAAAGTTCCTTTGGCAAGGATGCTGCCCCTCTAATCAAGTTCAGCCTTATTGCATTTGGACAGAAAAACCCATCCGAGAGGATGGGAGATAGAAAGAACATGAAAATGTACAAAGAGAGAAAGAGATGGCGTAATGCCAAGTTCAAAACACAAATCCAAGAAGCCGACCATGAGACGCCAGCTATTGGGAAGGAGCATTCCAGGACAAATGTCCCAATGATTCAGAACTGCGGAGAACAAAGGATTAAAAAAGGGAAAGCGAACCCCGCTTTCTAGTGCATCTATGTAGAGAGAAAATTCACCCAAAAGGGTTGAATCAACCGTCTCATCAGGATGGGGAGCCCTAACTTGATAAGAGGAAGGAAAATCAAAATCTTGGATGGCTGAAAGAAGGGTTTCCTCCTTGTAAATGGAGGGAACAGAGCCAGGTCCGCCATTGGACCTGGAAGTTTGAGGCTGCCTAGAAGACTCGGCAGTTACCCTAGAAGTCTTGGAAGATCCAGACTCAGGGAGGACAGAAGGAGTTTCGGTTTTTCTCTCTAAACCTTTTTGAGAAACTTCAGCAAACTCGCGACAAAGGACAGTTAGGGTTTTGTTATCACTATCCGATTGTTCGGAAGGAGGAGAAGCAAAAGCTTCATTACCACTACTATTACTAACACTGGGTACCAGAGAAGCCCTATTATCCACCATTACTTGTTTCAGTAAGCAACAAAAAGAAAAAGACCAGTAAACTTACTGATTCAGTGAGGCAAAAGCTTGAGAGCAGGAAGGCGCGAAGCAGACGACAAAGGTTCAAATTCCGGACAGGAAGAATGAAACCTACAAAGACAACGAACCGCTTTTAAAAGCACCCGCACGAGTGTTCGGGAATCTGAACGATCGAGATTGATTCAAAATCAACGATCGAGATTTGGGGACGTTTTGAAAGTTTGAACTCACGAATCTGAAACAGGCGTTCGAAAACCGTCGCTTGGATTACGTGATCCACGACAGATCGACTGCAAGGAGACACGTGGCCTTACCCTCACAACGCTCGAGGAAAAGTGACCACCGCATTAAATGTGATATGACATTTAATGGAACACGCAGAGACTATTGCCTGACGAAGAACCCAGTTAAAAACCAAGCCCTCGGGATCGACCGAACGCTTGGTCTAGGGGGCTCGTGATATGGAGAAATTATGATCGGACCGTGTTCATACCTGGTTCGACCCTCGACCCAGGTCGAAAGAGAGGGAACCGACTCGCTCCCGAGCGAACCGGATCCAGAAGATGGCTTGCTGAGGAAGAAAACTTATTCAGCTACAAGCACGCCCTAATTCAACTAATGAATTAGGTTAATTACCCTAATGATGGCAGACTCAAATTGACGGCTGCGGCTAATCATTATCAAAGGGATAATCATCGCATAACCTAAAGGTTATCTCAGGAGTCCTCTACTAGTCCAAACTAGTAGAAGTCTATCACTCAACGGATCTAACTGTTAAGATCCAACGACTACTCGAAGAAGGCTCAAGTGCATCCAACGAAGGAGATTCGAAGGTACACTCTATATAAACCTCACTGCCATACGAGGTGAGGAGGACACACAATCTGAGACTCTGACTCAGATTCAGATACATACTGATAGACGTAAACTATCAGAGGCTTACGATCTAGATCACCTTTCCTAGTTCTTTATTCCTTAGATCTGTGCTTCTAGTAGAGCCGTTTGTGATTAAGTTCATCAACTGACTTAGCCTTCAGAGGTGGACTCCCGACCCCCGCGGTCGGGCCACATCTGACGCTTTCGTTTTTGCAAGTCATCAAGAGGAGATCTAAGGGCTGAGCAGATTTTGGACGCATCAACGTCAAAACCACTAATTACCATCGAAGAACCGAGTTTAACTTCAAACCATAAATTGCTGGCATGAACTTATTCAAGGTGTATTCACCACACAAAAAAAAACGAAAACCTTATTCAAGGTGTCAATTTTTAATTCCTTTTGAGTAACAATATCCATTGCCGAATTGAATTCCGCTATTAAGCGTGCGGCGGAAATGTCATCGTTATCCTTACTGACTGGCAATTAAATGGAATTCGATCAGAAGGGTATTTTTGAAATAGTAAAATTGTTTCCCAAAAAAAAAATAGTAAAACTTAAAGGGAAGGGGATAGCTAAATATGTTAAAAACGACTCTAAATTTCTACCGTGATACTTCAAAAAAAAAAAATAATGAATAATTCCATCTCATTGATTGCCGGTCAGCATTCCTCCAACAAAATAGATTTACCTGAATTTGGAGAGCCACGGCCTCTCTATATAGTACAAGTTTCATTGCTTCCTTCTTGCTCGCTCTTTCTCCCTTGGCCTCTCTTTTCTTCCCTCGCTCTTTCTTGGTTTATTTTGGCGTAATTATACCAACAAAAATGTTTAGATAAACTTAAGGCAAGCTCCTAAGGAGGAAGCGGAAGGAAAAATGCATGGGAAAGTCTTTCATGAAGCGAAGGTGAGGCAACCTGCAAATAAGGTTTGGGATGTTTACGGCACAGACAAACTAGCTAAGTTAGCCACTAAATCGCTTTCGTGCTTCGTTAGGGTGGACAATATTAACGGTGATGGCGGTGAGGGTACCGTGTGTAAGGTCACATTTCCATCTGGTTCGTACATATGTTTGCAGAATCATCTAATTCTATTGGGCTTAAAACTTATGTTCTATTTATATACTTTCTTATCAAAAGTTACATCTTTGATTATTCCTTTGAAAAAATTGATCGGTGTCTGTTTCCATTATTGTGTAGGAATTCCTGGGTTTCTAGAGAGAGTCACGAAGATTGACAACGAAAAACGCCTTAAGGTGACGGAGGTGATCGAAGGAGGATTTCTTGACATGGGGTTTCAGTTGTATAGGGTTTCCTATCAAGTGATAGAGAAAACAGCAAATGTATCCATTGTCAAGACAACCGTGGAATATGAGCTTGAGAAACAATTCAGCTCCAATGTTGAATTGCTCACAACCAAGCCATTCGAAGCCTTTGCCACTCTTGTAGATTTCTATCTTAGAAAGACTTCTGAGGATGAATAATGATGCCTGAAATATATCTCAAGTTCTTTTACTTTGTTAATATTTTCTATGTATTTAATCTTTTAGCTCAGGAAAAAAAATCAGCTTAGTACGGCATGAAATACACATGGGAAACTCGAATCTTTACCATCTTTGGGGGAAAAAAATTGTACAAAACTTGTTTGGCACCTTCAGAGGCGTCAATAATGAATTTTCCTTATTGTTGTGTGGAGAGTGTTCAATAAACGTTCCCCAAGAATAGCTCCCTGAAGAAAAAGAAGAAAATAAATAAATGGTTGGTTCTTCATTTTCTTCAAGTTATGATCCAACTATGTGTAAGGGTGTTAATTTGATACGCAGAATTTTTCCAAAAGAAAACGGAAAAAAATACAAATTTGACACCAAAGCCAAGATCGACCGTAAAAAAACCATACAGACTGTTGTTTCAAAATCTGTCTAAGTGTATTCTGGTTCACTGCTGGTGTTTGATTCCGAACCCGTGGACATTGATGATAGAAACACCCAATTGGCATTCCTCATTCCACAATCACAACCTAAGCATTTAAATTACAATATGATTCCAATCACATCATCATATCACAATTCATTAATTCCAAACATTCACATATTTAACAAATATGCATAACATCATTACTAACAGCATTCTGAAATTAAAAGGCACAACAATCATGTTTAAGTCCTAAAACAGCAATATAGAACATGCATTCAAATCCTATTACAAATAAGAATGCAACTTAGGTTATATGTAAGTGAATGTCCTCACCTTGTTGTCGACTTGAAACCCTTGAAGAGTACACCAAAAGATGAGTTCAAATTTGCCAAAAAAGTCCTAACAATATGATGATTCAATGTTAGGAACAAACCCAAAAGGTTTGAAGATGAAAAGAAGGCAAAACAAGGCATTCTGCTATTAGCAGCATGGTTGGTCACCTGGCTTGGTTGCCTTAGGCTGCCAAGCCAATTGACCAAGGTTGTTGTGTTCAGATAGCAAATCCTAAAATCGATCGGAAACTCATCATTTAGGTTCCAAATCACTCTAAAATTAATTAGAAACTTTTCAAATCATGGTAGGACATTATCTAATAGAATTTAGGCATTAATCATGGCCAAAGGAATAAAAACCTGACGAGTTCTATATTAGGTTTCATCCGAAATCAAACCGCATATTCACGGATAGACTAGAGTGATTCACTCTAAGGTAAAGAGAATAGTAGAATAAGGTCTGAAAACATCATAAAATATAATCTCACATGGATTGGAAATTAGACTAATCAACAAGAATAAAGATCACATAGATTTATACTAAGTCTTTACTAAAATCATACCGTGAAGTTCACAGAAGAGCTAGAGTGAATGGAGATTCACTCTAGATCTAAGGGAATAGAAGCATAGGTCATTACAATGATTTAGACCTTCTTCAAAGTCTCTACAATAGGTAGAAACAATAGAGAAAGAAGAACTAGAAAGAATAGAGTGAATGCTAACCTTGTAGAAGAAGAATCGTCGGACAGAAAACTTCACGGATGCTCCCAAACCTTCCTTCACCTTGGAGTGGGTTCTCTAGAGTGTCTCTGGCATTCTCTAACGGCTTTAGAGCATAAAAACACGTTTTAGAAAGAAAAAAAAATAATTAAACAGGGCTTCAAAACCTAATTTCCGAAAAGTGCCATTTTTGCCCCGAGACAGGCTTGGTCGCCAGAGGTATTGGAGGTAAATCCCCCATTTATTTCAACAACTGATCAAGGTGATGGAGGTAAATCCCCAAGAATCCTAGAAATTCTAATGGTTAGATTTGCATTAATAATCTAACCATTATAAAGATAGATTCTTATCTAAACACAAAATCAAGTTGGACCATCAGATCGTGCAGCTGAACGATCCTACAGTTTGGTTATGTTCATGTATGTTTGTGCCTAGACAAATTGGTTCTTATATTTATAACCATGAATGTACTGAATAGGTATGTACCTTTCTAACCAATGGGTACCCCTTGATTCACAAAACGATATAGTGTTGATCTATAAATACTTTGTGTTCAGATTTTTCAGTGCATAACGAATTCCAGTAACAACTTTCCGTTAGGCTTTCTTGTATTGTCACACCCCAACCGCTTGTATCGGACCCTCTTGACAACTTGTGTGAGTGATCTACAACCATAAGATCCACAGTTACATCATCAATAATAAATAATGCACAAAATGTCATAATTCATGAACAAGAACAATTCAATAATTAATTAAGAAAATAAATGAATTCATAAATCCAAACCAAACTAAAAGATATCAAAGAATGTCTCAAACGAGTGTATCCTATGGTAGGTAACAAGATATGTAACAAGGTTTGTGACAACGGAAGTAAAATTGTTCAAAGAAATGTCTCATCATGTTTTATTATTTTCCTATATCTTCTTAGGGTACTCTATCTCATATTTCTCAATTCACTGAGTCATAAGTCCTTCCTTCATAGACCGATCCAATGACGGACGATCAGGGCTCTCTTCCCATGAATAGGTGCTACAAGAACATTCCATGCACCGGCAGGAAACTTCATGTTGTGCAGGACCAGATCCCATTGTCGTCTCCAATATCTCTTCAGAGGCGTTCTCCCACGCATGGGGAACTTCTCCTATTTTTGTAAGGGTATCTGAAGAAAACAAGATAATCCACAAAGAATGAGTTCTGACGAACTTAGTAAGGCAACAATCCCATATATCCCACAATCACATAGTGACCGGAAGATGAATAGTAATATGTTGATTTATGAAATGCATCTAGTAATCTAACTATACGAGTCTCTAGCTAGGCAAACATGCTTTAAGATATAACGCCAACCCTCCTCTGGGTAGGTGTCGTCACTCTAATCCCTCACTATCACACCCCACCCGCTAGTATTGAACCCTCCTAACAACCCGTGGGTGTGATCCACAACCACAAGATCCTCAGTTTAGCCATCACTAATAATAAATACACACAATGCCAAATTAAGAGCAAAGAACAGTTCAATAAATAATGTAAAAGAATAAAGAGTAAAAAGTCCAATGAAAAGTAATCAATTAATCCATTCAATAAATAATGTATTAGAATAAAGAGTCAAAAATCCAATGAAAAGTAAAAAATTAATCCAAGGAATGAATCAAAAGGGAAATGTATTCAAAAGAATGTTTTCAGCATAAGCAAAGAAAATCTCCTAGTTTAATCATAGTTCTTGTCTTTCTCAGGACTGGCACGGCTCTCCTCTAATATCTCGATAAAATGTGTCATAAAACCCTCTCTCATCAACCTATCCAAATGACGAACCACTTGGATCCTCTTGCCATCAATAAGTACCATAAGAGCACTCCATGCACCCGCAGGGGGCTTTGTGTTGTGCAACACCAATTCCCATTAATGTATCCACAATCTCTTCATTGGGGTTCTCCCATACATATGGAACTTTTCTCGCATATGTATTGTAACAACCCCCGTATTTCTAACCCGAGATCCGTATTTCAGGTCCGAGAACCCGAAGGTCTAGTCTGGTGAATTTGTGGAGTGTCCAGATAGAAGTCCATGATCCATACCCTGAACCCATGGATCTGAATCCTTTGTCTGAAGAGCCTGCCTTGCTTGGTATTTGGAATTCTGGAAGTCAAGTGTTGTTCGGAGATGTCCGAAATGAAGGTAAGATCTCCCCCATCTTTTCTTTAGGGCTAGGATGGCCTTGGGTATCAACCCCCTAGCAAAAGCACCCTTGTATGGCAAATTATATGGGGGTGGTTGCTAGTGGCGGTCGATTAAACCAAGCGACCGCCTGGAGCGACCGCCCGGTCTGTTTTTGGGAATTTTACCCTATTTTGCCCCCCTGACTTCTATAAAAGGCAACCCTCGTCTAAGTAACGAATATTTATCCGTGGTTCCTAAATTTGGAGGTTAGACGGCTGCGGGGAAGTTCCGAAAGAGACTTTGGAGTGCTGGCAGTGACTTGGAGATCAGTCCCTCCTTTTCTGGCTTTCTGTCGTGAGGTAATGAATTAATCCTTTGTTCTTTACTCTCTTTGTCTGTTAATTTAGTGTTAACCCATCCCCTCGTCTTTGTGGTTACCCCCTTTGATCATTGTGACTCTCTTTCCAATCTACTTGAGATGAATTACCCGTAAACAGAACCCTGTTTTCGTGAGAAGGATAATCCAGTCAAGGGGAGAGTTCTGGGTAACCCAATGATGGTAATTACTAGGATTTCCTTCACCCTTTGGCTTAGGGAGTATTAGATTTGAAACTTAGGTCATGATTACTCGAAATCTGGATTGAAAAGGAGTAATCAGAAGCCTGAGTTTCGGATTGAAACTCTCTATTTTTGGGGCGGTCACTAGTGGCGGTCGCTCAACCTAAGCGATCGGGCTGGTAAAAGCAGAGACCAAATGACTTTTGGTTCTGATTCAAATTGATTCATTTAACTTATATCTTATTGTAACCCCGTGTATAGGTATTCACCTGTTTGAAAGAAAAGTCATATAATAGTTAACGAAATTCATTTCACGGACGGTTTTACTTATATGGTGTAAGGACAATTCATCCTATCTCTTGAATAGACTTGTAATATGTTAATCTAGTGTCTATTTGAAATCATATATCTTTATATATGCTGCGCTTTTTATGTCTTAAATATAAATCATATTACTTTACTGCTGTTTGTCTTACTTACATACATACTGTGTTGATTATGAATGTTATGTATTGATGATAGTTGGTATATGGTTCTGATGGATGAGGTAGCTATTTTTGGGATATCTTAGCTAGTGATATCAGAAGGATGTGGAATGGGACACATGCCTGCTGATGTTTCCAGCACTGTCTTTACTATTTGATGGCATTATTTAGGTAGAGTCTAGAATTGCATGGTTAGGTACCCCACATGCTACTACCCTTTCGGTAGGGGGATTGAAACCGAGTGACCCGTGATGACAGTGATGTGACATTGTGGTCCACTGTTAGTCATATAAATGGTAGGGTTGCATATGTTAGGGTTGGGCTCATGGATGTCCAAGGATCGGACCGGGTGTCGTGAGGAATCATGAGAGCATCCGCCCCAATAATATGTGGATGACCATAAGGTTAAGGAGTGGAGTCCAACAGCGGTAGCTAGTCCGTGAGGATTCTCTCTCCTAGGTTGTGAAGGATACTGAACCGAGTTGGTTGGTGCCATAGGTGATGTATCTGGACTTCATATAGACATGTAACCAGTATGACCTTGCATTGGATTAGAAACCCCGACGTGCGCCAATACTCATTACCAATGGTCGTGGTGAGAGAGTGTTGACTTAACCCCAGCCATGGAAATGAGAGCCAGTGTGGACTTTTCCCTTTTTCCCAGGATCCCTACAGAGGTAGCCAGTCCTTGCCGGATCAGAGTGATGAGACTTACCCAGAGGACGGCTGGTGTATAACTTAAAGCATGTCAACTATTAGAGACCTGCATAGTTAGAAATCATAGTATCATTCATATTTTGCATTCATTCTTATTATTTGTACATCTTGACATTTGTTGGATAATTGATGGGATTTGTGATTGTTTCTTACTGAGTTCTTTAGAACTCACGCCTTTATTTTGTATATGTTTATTAGCCTACACAGAAGAAGGAATTATACAGGAAGATGGACTGGTTTCCTATGAAGGAACCATCCCATATGAAGAAGATGTGGCACCGTCAGTGGGAGATGGAAATAGCATGTGCGGGAGCTCCTGCAGCTGCATGGAGTGCGTTTATCGCACCTATTGATGGTCAGAGACGGAAGGTGGTCAGAAAGTTCGCTCAGCGAATAGAAAAGAACCCGGAGGACACCTTACTTTGAGATTCATGAAAAACACTTTTTAAACTTAGAAAAGGAAACTGGGAAGAAATTGATATAACTTTTTTGTTTACTTCCGCTAAACCTTTATTCATTTTATTCATTATTTCTTTCCTTTATTATTGTTATTGGAGTATTTGGACTCATTTAATTCAGTTGTTGAATAGTCTTTGCTCTTAATTATCTTTATTTGTCTTAAATATTGTTGATAGACTAAAACCTTGGATCTTGTGAAGGATCGCACCCACGGGTTGTCGGGCGGGTAACCGAGACTGGCGGGTGGGGTGTGACAGAGTGGTATCAGAGCCAGGTATTATGAAGTCAATAATATTTAATACAAGTGTTAGATGAGCAATCTGAGTCATAGATCCAGAAGTGACTCAAAAGAATTAGAGTGAATAATAGAACATCTTTCGTTAGAAACAAACTGAGAAAGTAAGTGAATTATCTTTTGCATAACTTAATATAAGTCAAGTGAAATACATTCTCACATTGTAATTATCAAGAAAGTGCATAAGAGACAATAATACAAATGTAACAAACATAACGGTATTTCATTAATAAGATAAAGCTTTACATAATTTGGAGCGTACTCTACGCTTTACAAAATGGTAGGAAATGAACATGTGCTGAATAGAAACTACAATAAACATATCTAAACACTAAGTCAGTACTGAATCAAAAAGGATCAAAGCCTAAGTCTATCAACTGTTGTGGTGGTGGTGGTGGAGCTAGTCTCATCTGGCGGAGTATGTCAAGGCACTCTGTTATCTGGCCCCTCATCTCTGCATGCCCCTGCTCGAACTGGTCCATCCTAGTGAACAGACCTCTAGCCCAAGGTGGTGCGACCTCCGAAGTATCCTGAGTCCCGGATGTGCCTCCTGTCTCGAACTGGGAAGGTGGTGGTGAGTCTGCATGATCCTCATCATCAGCCTCTACATTCATGTCCTCTGGCTCGGCTGGCATCTCTGGTGAGTTTGGTCCGCCCAGTAAGTGCATCTGAGCGACCAATCTGTGACCTATAGTGTAGCCATGCCCAACCGGGACAGCATCCTCTCCCCCTCAGGTCGACCTCGAAGTACTCGAAGATCCGCGTCAGAAAGTCGCCCGTATCCAAGGTTTGCTCCCCTCGGATAAGCCACTCGATAGATCATGGCATTTTGGATTATGTAAGCCAAGTCTATCTGGTAGCGGGTGTAGACGGAGAAGGTCATCATAGCCTGCATGAGTGAAATCTCACTCTGATGACCTGCCTTAGGCAGCAGGTTTCGTGCTATGATCCGGGAGATGATCTTGCAAGAGGGAAGCAGCTCGGTCACTGACTCTACCCCGCTGCACTCCCGTGGGCAAATGCTCGAGAAGACGAGAGCTCTCTCCTCCCAGTGAATGACATCGTCTGACTCAGCCCCCGGCTCGAACCATCTCCTGTCGCTGTGGATGTATGGCATGTCTAGGATGTGAGCCAGCTCCTCTGTGGTGAAGCGTATGTCTGTAGTCTTCACCCGGCTCTCTATCACCAACCTAGTGTCGTGCTCTCCATCCATCTCTCTGTGGAAGGTCAGGTTGCTATAGAATAACCTGACTAGCTTTGGATAGGCATCCTCGTTCAAGAACAAGGTACCTCTCTAGCCCACAGCCGCAAATCTACTCTCGATCTGGAACTGTTCTACCTCTGCAGTCACTACTGGTCGACCATGCTCGATCGGACGCTGACTAAAGTGGCCAAAGTACAGCTCCTGTGCCTCCAGTGATCTAAAGTAGTCTAGATGGACTGGGTCATGTGCGTCACCTCTACCTCTACCTCGACCACGACCTCAGCTGCGAATGGGTACTCTCCTACCTCCTCGGGCAGCCATCTAGTGAGAAAATCTGTTTTTAGGCAGAAAAAGTTGCAAAGTGTGAGCCAATGAGAACCATGAGATGTCCAGTAATTACCTATTAGTGTAAAAATGCATAGTGAACAGTAGATCTATGCCTAGACATGTTATGGGAAGTAAAAGAATACATTTTGCACAAAAGAAAACCTAAAAATAGTTGCACATTGTAGTTCTTTCATGCAAACCATAGAAATGAAGGGTTTTTTGAGAAGATTACCTGTGTAGTGTGTAGGCGTCGCGTGGGAAGTAGATCCGAAGCCAACGGAGTCTCCAAAATACTTTCCTAACCCTTAGCACAAAATCCTCAGAGCCGAAGATGTGTTTGAAACAAAGTAGAAGTGAAATGAGACCCAAAAACAGTATTTGAAACGTTGTTATCGCGCGTATTTTGAGGCGGTCGCTACTGGCGGTCGATTGATTTGACCGACCGGCTCAAGCGACCGGTCCAGTTACTGTTGCACAGATTTTTGGATTTTGCTCTGTTTTGTTGATTTTTGGAATTTGTTCTTGTTCTTTGCTTTCGTTTGTGAATGTTGGCCATGTTGTGAAATTATTTTGACTTGTGGAATCTTTTCCGGATTGGATCATTTAGTGTTGCTAATTTCCTGGAATTCTTTTGCGGAATGGTTCAATTAAGGAATCGTCTTGTTAATGATCAAGTTAGAGAAGAAGGTGGTGAGAATCAAAACCGTGTTGAGATACCTGTAGTAAACACTGGAACTGAGCCTCCCCGAGTTGAAATTCCTTTTACTGGCAAAAATCCTCCGCGTGCACCGCAAGTAGTCTCTATTCAGGATGTGATGAACATTCTAGGAAACATGATGCATCAGCAGCAGAATCAGTTTACTACTATGATGCAAGGTTTTGCGACTACTCAGCAGAATGCCCAGACAGCTCTTAATCCTAATGGAGCTGGTACTTCTGCAGCTGGTCCTTTTGTGGACGGTTTTGCCCCTGGTCCGCATGCAAGGTTGATGGAGCATTTCTTGAAGCTTCAGATCCCTTCTTTTACTGGGTATTTCGTCCGATACATTGTTCCCTAACAAGTGGATCCGAGAGATGGAAAAAGCTTTTCGCAACCTCCGTTGCAATGAAGCTCAAAAGATTCTTTGTGCAGAACAGAGACTGCAGCATGAAGCCGATGCGTGGTGGAATGCTACCAGACCTATTTTGGAAGCTTTGCACCCGGTTCTTACTTGGGAAATTTTCAAGGAAGCATTTTGCAAGAATTACTTTCCGAGTCCGTGAGAGATGCTAAAGAAGCTGAGTTTATGGCACTCACGCAAGGACCTAGTACTTGTTCGGAGTACAGAAGAAGTTTGAAGAATTGTTCTACTTTGCCCCTGATGCTTTCAAAGGTGATTGTGAGAAGGCAAAGAAATTCTTCAAAGGTTTGAGGCCGTCACTGAAGACTTACCTGGCAATTCATCCGATTTTGGATTATGCTGAGATGGTACAGAATGCAAAGAAGGTAGAAGATAATGAAAGAGAGAATTATCTGCTCCAGCGTTCTGTTGCGAACAGGAATCATTTGGGTGACCGTAACAGGAGATTCTCTAGGCCTGCTCCCTATACCGCCCCTTCGTTTCAGCCTAGAGGAGCTAGTTCCAGTTTTAGCTCTGCTTCGAGCTATGGTTCTAGTGGTGCACCGGTGCTCCCCTGTTGCAGGGTAGTCGAGTCGTGTTGGACCTATCTATGCTAACCCTCGTCCAAGTGGTTAATAACCAGAGACCTCGCATATCCTTCTTCAGCAGCTCCTATGAGTGGTAGGGATTTGATCTGCTTTAACTGTGGAAAGCCGGGTCATTATTCTCGTAACTGCACTCAGAAGCCGAGTTCTCAGGTGTCAGCTTTGAAGCTTGCTTCGAGTGTTCCCACTGGAAAAGTATTCAGTGTTATTGGTTCAGAATCTGAGACAGATCACGATGTTGTGACAGGTATCATTTCAGTATCATTTACCTCTGCTTTCGTATTATTTGATACTGGTGCATCGCATTCATTCATAGCATCTTCTTTTGTGAGTCGTATTCCTGTTACACTTGCGAAGATGGAAAGAGGACTAGTTATTAGTACTCCTACCAGATCTGTTGTTAGATTAGATGAAGTGGTTGAATCTTGTTCCGTCGTTATTGCTGGTAGAACCCTTGAAGCCCGTTTGATCAAGTTGGACATGTCTGATTTTGATGTGATACTTGGAATGGATTGGTTATCTAAGTATGGCGCAGTTATCCTTTGCTCGGAAAGGAAGGTACTGTTTCATCCTAAGGATGATAGTCCCTTTGAGTATCAAAGTAGTTAAGAGAAGTTGAGCAAGAAGATAGTGGGTGCGACTGTGAAAGTCAGGCAGTGGACTAAAGATGTCAGACTTCTTTCCTCTTCTGTGGATGTCTCGAAAGGTGTGAAACGGTTGTCTAATATTGAAGTTGTCAGGGACTTTCCTGATGTTTTCCTTGATGATTTGTCTGGTTTACCTCCAGAGAGGGAGTTAGAGTTTTCAATTGATCTAATTCCTGGAGCAGCTCCTGTGTCGAAAGCTCCGTATCGGATGGCTCCGACTGAGTTGAAGGAACTTCAAACTCAGTTAAATGATTTGTTAAGCAAGGGGTTTATTCAACCCAGTGTTTCGCCTTGGGGAGCCCCGGTATTGTTTGTGAAGAAGAAGGACGGTAGTATGCGAATGTGCATAGACTATCGGGAATTGAACAAGTTGACGATTAAAAATAAATATCCTCTCCCTAGGATAGACGACTTGTTTGATCAGTTGAAAGGTGCCTCTGTGTTCTCGAAGATCGATCTGAGATCTGGGTATCATCAGTTAAGAGTGAAGTATAGTGATGTCTGCAGGACTGCATTTAGGACTAGATATGGGCATTATGAATTCCGAGTTATGCCTTTTGGTCTTACTAATGCACCGGAAAATTTATGGATCTGATGAACCGAGTATTTCAGGATGTCTTAGATAAGTTATCATTGTATTTATTGATGACATTCTGATTTATTCAAAGAGCGAAGAAGAACATGTTGTGCATTTGAGTTTTGCTTTGCAGCGTTTGAAAGAGAAGAAGTTGTTTGCCTAGTTTAGCAAATGTGACTTTTGGTTACCTAAAGTTATGTTCTTAGGTCACATTATTTCTGCTAATGGTATTAAGGTTGACCCTGCAAAGGTTCAAGCTGTTGCCGATTGGGACCGACCTAAGTCAGTCACTGAGATTCGAAGTTTTCTTGGTATGGCGGGATATTATAGGCGCTTCATTGAGAATTTCTCTAGAATCTCAGCACCTATGACAAAGCTTACCAAAAAAGGAGTCAAGTTTGAATGGAAGCAAGCCTGTGAAAAGAGTTTCCAAGAACTCAAGAAAAGGTTAACTAACGCTCCTGTGTTGACGATACCAAATGACACTGGAGGTTTGACAGTGTATGCCTCTAAGGTTGGTTTGGGTTGCGTTTTGATGCAGCATGGGAAGGTTGTTGTAATATCCAGCCCTATTCTAACCTTGACCCTGACCCGGATCCAATGTTGTATTCAGGTCCGAGGACCTGAAGCGGTGGAAGAAGAGATTTATGGACCATTCTAATTGATGATCATGATTCGGAGACCGAGCCCATGGACATTGACAATGATACCCCTTGCTTAAATGCATTGTTAGTGTTTAAGGAAAGTCTGCGCATCGGAGAAGATTAATATGGTTGATGTACCAAATGACCTCCTGTGCACAATCCGAAGGTACTCCCCGAAACTAGACTTCTTGATTGAATTGTGGAAGAAAACCTCACTCAATTTGACCTTGTATAGCCTTTCAAATCCCTACTTGAAGTGCTGTTCTAAACCTGAGTTTTCTGTTGAAAACATTTTGGTCGATCATTTTGGTCGATACCATCGACCAAGGACCATCGACCAAAATGTCCCAGTCTGCCAAGTTAATGATTCCATGGAATATTCCTTTTCTATTTAATAGGACCTCGAGCCTTGAGCCTTTTGCAATCATTTTCTCACCTGGGAACGTGGGGAGAGCTTCCCAAAGCAGCTCCTTGGTTAGTGTGAAGGGTATCTCATCAAAGACACTTAGTTTATCATTGATTCTTGTCTTCATCTTCCACACTAAGGTAGGACTCTTCATTCCACTCTCTACCCTACCATTTTCTACTCTTTTCTATTGTCATCTTGCTGATGGGACATTTGGAATGGTGCTGCAACCTTGCAACCACCACTCCAAGTGCCTACTCATGCTCAATCCATGATTCCCTTAGCCATTCATTGATGCTAATGCTTATATCTCATGCCTAGCATATGTATTCCATGATTTACCTATTAACATCATACCATTTGATATCAAAATGAGCTATAGAGTGTATTATGTTCATGTTTAACATTGCCATATGATTCCAATCGAATTTCTATTAGTTCCTCTAGCTATTGCATGCTATTCCTCATCAATGCAATCAATTCCAACTCATGCCATGATGTTTATCACTTGAACTTGATAGCTCAAATTGGGGCTTTTTAATTAGACCATTGGATTGGGTTAATTCCTTGATTTATAGTGTCCTACTACTGTTATTAAGTATGCCTCCAAGTTTCAGATTGATCCGAACACCGGAAGACTCATTTCGGACCAAAATCCCCAAAATCCATTATTCTGCCCGAGGACTATTTTGGTCGATCATTTTGGTCGATACCATCGACCATAGTTGTTGCTGACAGCAACCTTGGTTAGTTTTGACTCAAATGACATCCGATCTTCCCGACTTCTTTTCTAACTTATTATTGATGTTTGTTTAGGGCCTTAACAATTCTATTGGACTATTCTTGGTATTCTCAATTCATCATCAATTCATCCAAGGTAAGGATGGTTATATTCATAAACATATAAGTCATCAAGTATTGAACTGTGCTTTATTCAAAGAATGAAATCCCTAAATCTCTTTCAATCATTATGATACTGTTACATATGTGTTAGAACAGTAACATTTAAATCTTTATACATTGATTGTGTTACTTTACCATTTTGATTTGCTTATGTTTATAATGATTCGTATCAATATCATGATTTGATTACTATTGTGAATATGCATTGGATGCATGAGAAATGATGAGATTTGATGTGTGATTGCTTACGTATGACTTGGGATTGGAGGGTGTCCTACTGACACTTCTGTCCTTGGGCATCGGAGGGAATAGTATGGGATGTTCTCCGATGGTGCCTATCGACACTCTCCCGAGTTATTGGATGACATACATAGGATTGTCTAGTTGTGTGGCTAGGTTCATCCTTGTCGTGTCAGACCCGAATCGGAAGGGCATTGAGACCGAACAACCCGTGGTAGTGTATGGTTGGATGGGCGCTCTAGGCCGGTAGCCAATCCGGTAGGGGACATAAACCATGCTACGGATACCTGAAAGGGGCCATTTATTGGTAGAGTTGCATATGGATAGACTTGGGCTCACGGGCGCTCAAGACCGATAACCAATCCGTGAGAGGACGTGAGAGCTTCCCGTTTACTATATGTGGATGACCAATAGGGTTGATGAGTCCGAAATCAGGGATTTCGCTGACTCTAGTGTGAAGGATACCGGAAAGGATCGCCGGGGGCAAGGAATGGACGTATCTGAATCTGACTTGACCGACTGAGTAGATGACTTGCATTGGGCTAGGCTTTACTTGTGACATGCGCCCAAGACTTGACCAAATGGTGATGTGAGAGAGCGGTGACCGATCCCCTTACCATGGTTTTTGATGACTTTACCGATCTTCCCCGGGCATTCCCAAGATATGGAAATGGGAGAGTGACTGACGACCCAGAGAAGTACGGTGCTATGACTTAAAGCATGTCTACCTTAGAGACCAGCATTCATAGAGTTAGGCTCATATCTACATCATATGTTCCATATCACATTGCATTATTATATGTTCTCAATGTGTATGATTTCTAATTATGGAATAACTTCCTTGCTGAGTTCTTCGAACTCATTCCTTTTGTGCAAATGTTTTAGATTACATTCCAGGTACTGAAGATTACGATGGCACCTCCTATGAGGCGGACTATGATTCCACATACTACCCTCCGGGTAGTGGCGTCGGTGAGGATTCGTATATTGGAGCCGAGGAGGATTATTATTCGCACCAGGGTTAGCCCCACAGTTGTGCGGGAGCGGCAGCGCTGGGTTTACTTCATCCGTACTGTTGAGGAGACCACCATTAGTATAGAAGAAACCCTAGCATAGTGCCCCATTCCCCTGGTGTATTTATGGAACCGTTGGTCTTGTAACTAACTTATCTTTGAGATTATCTTTTGACACTTAGACATGTATTTGACGTTATCACACTTCTTTTCCGCTGCTCTGAGAGAGTGGTTATCATACCTTCTCTCACCCTTATGATTATGCTTTAATGTTATTGCCTTCCGCACTCTGATTTATTTAGTCTTATCTTATTCATGATATTTAGTATTAACTGTTTTTACCATTGATTATTCTTGTTCATGATTATGTTACCGTGTATGTGGGAGGCATGGACCTCAGATCATTGATCCTTGGACTGTGGATCACATCCCATGTATTCCAAATGGGGTACCGGCTGGGTGGATGTGACAGTTGTAGCATATGCTTCTAGGCAGTTGAAGAACTACGAGCATAACTATCCTACTCATGATTTGGAATTGGCAGCTATGGTTTTTTCTCTGAAGATTTGGCGTCACTATCTTTATGGTGAAAAGATATCGATTTTCACTGACCACAAGAGTCTCAAGTATTTCTTTACTCAGAAGGAGTTGAATATGAGACAGAGAAGATGGCTAGAACTAGTGAAGGACTATGATTGTGATTTTCAGTATCATCCAGAAAAAGCTAATGTGGTTGCTGATGCCTTAAGTAGAAAGAGTAATCGAGGAAGTGTGGTTCTAACGTCTCTCAGTAAGCCCTTATTGTTCTCCGTTGTTAGATTTGGATTTGAGATTTTGTCAGAAGGTTCCGGTGCTATTTTAGTAGCTGTGTCAGTCCGACTGAGTTTGAGGGACCGAATTGTTGCTCTACAGTTGACTGATCCGGAATTGAAGAAGAAGATTGACCTGATCACTTCAAAGACTAAGGATGTGGAAGATTTCTCCCTAGCCTTTGATGGTGCTCTTGTTTTTAGAGAAAGAGTTTGTGTTCCTGCGGTTGAAGACCTCAGAAGTGAAATCTTGACTGATGCTCATCAGTCCATCTTTACTATTCATCCCAGAAGTGTGAATATGTACCATGATATGAAAGGATATTTTTGGTGGTCTGGCATGAAGAATGATGTGGAGGATTTCATTGCTAAGTGTGGAACTTGTCAACGTGTGAAAGCTGTCCAGCAGCCTTCATCAGGCCTTCTGCAACCTCTTCCAGTACCTAGTTGGAAGTGGGAAGACATTGCTATGGACTTTGTCACTAGTCTACCCCGATCTGGAAAAGAAAATGACTCGGTGTGGGTGGTAGTGGACCGATTAACTAAATCGGCACACTTCATTTCAATGAAGATCACCAATTCTATGGATAAGTTGGCCCGACTTTATGTTGATAATGTGGTGAGACGCATGGTGTTCTTGTTAGCATTGTGTCAGATAGAGACCTGAGGTTTATGTCGCGTTTTTGGAATAGTTTGCAGAAAGCTCTGAGTACTCAACTGAATTTGTGTACTGCTCACCATCCTCAGACCGATGGTCAATCGGAAAGGACCATACAAATTTTGGAAGATATGCTTAGAGCGTGTGTCATAGATATGAGTGGTAACTGGGATGACCACCTAGCCTTGGTGGAGTTTGCTTATAATAACAGTTATCAGTCTACTATTGGAATGGCCCTGTTTAAAGCTCTGTATGGAAAGACTTGTAGAACTCCTCTGTATTGGGATGAAGTTGGGGAAAGGCGTGTTCTTGGCCCTGATCTAATCGAAACCACCGGTACCATAGTGGATATGATTAGAGAAATGATCAAAACTGCTCAGTCTCGATAGAAGTCTTATGCGGATAAAAGAAGGTCTGACCTTGAGTTTCAAGTTGGAGAGCGTGCATTTTTGAAAGTTTCGCCGATGAAAGGAGTCATGTGTTTTAATGTTAAAGGAAAGCTCAGCCCTAGGTATTTGGTCCCTTTGACATTATTGAAAAGGTTGGACCAGTAGCTTATCGGTTGGCTCTACCTCCGTCTCTTGCTGGTGTGCATGATGTTTTCCATGTATCTATGCTAAGGCAATGCTTGGCAAGTGCAGAGCAGTTGCTCCAGCATGAACCAGAAGGATTGAGTGCGGATTTGACGTATGATGAAGAACCGGCTGAGATTTTGGATCGGAAGGACAAGCAGTTGAGAAATCGGACTATACCTTTGGTGAAGATCAGATGGAAGAATCACTCTTTTGAGGAAGCATCTTGGCAGAAAGAAGATGAGATGTAGTCCAAGTATCCTCACCTTTCTGGACCTTCAGGTACGTTGTAATTTCGGGGACGAAATTTCTTTTAAGGAGGAAGGAATGTAACAACCCCCGTACTTCTAACCCGAGATCCGTATTTCAGGTCCGAGAACCCGAAGGTCTAGTCGGGTGAATTTGTGGAGTGTTCAGATAGAAGTCCATGATCCATACCCTAAACCCATAGATCTGGATCCTTTGTCTTAAGAGCCTGCCTTGCTTGGTATTTGAAATTCTGGAAGTCAAGTGTTGTTCGGAGATGTCCGGAATGAAGGTAAGATCTCCCCCATCTCTTCTTTAGGGCTAGGTTGGCCTTGGGTATAAACCCCCTAGCAAAAGCACCCTTGTATGGCAAATTACATGGGGGCGGTTGCTAGTGGCGGTTGATTAAACCAAGCGACCGCCCGGTCTGTTTTCGGGAATTTTACCCTATTTTGCCCCCTGACTTCTATAAAAGGCAACCCTCGTCTAAGTAACGAATATTTTATTCGTGGTTACTAAATTTGGAGGTTAGACGGCTGTGGGGAAGTTCCGAAAGAGACTCTGGAGTGCTGGCAGTGACTTGGAGATCAGTCCTTCCTTTTTCTGGCTTTCTGTCGTGAGGTAATGAATTAATCCTTTGTTCTTTACTCTCTTTGTCTGTTAATTTAGTGTTAACTGATAACTCTATGAAATAGAGTTAAGATTGGTAACTTAATACTTGAGATGGCTTGATTTAAGAGCATTTTGTCTTTGTTTTAGTGATAGTATTCATTAGATGTAGTCTTATTCAGTCTTAACATGTTGAATCTTGTTTAGCTCATTATTGTCACCTTTACATGAATTTCTCTTCAGATTTGTGGATGAATTTGACTGTTTCTCTTTCTCTTGAAAAATGTAGGTAAAGAGCCATAATAGGAGAAGAAGCTTTCCTCTAACTTTGCTGTGAAGTTGCTGCAGCAAAACGGAGCAAAATATTCTTAGATCCAATACAGGTGGAAATGACCAGAAGGGGCTAACTTAAGAGGACATGATTCTTGTAAATATATGATTGTTCTCAGCCCTTGATCTCAGGAGGAATGTTCTAATCCTACACAAGCATATGAATGATAGAATTGTAAGATTGATGATATTTCTTGTTGATGGACACATCTGCGAATAATTAAATTTGAACAATGCTTCCAAAGGTAAGGATCGTCCCACACATAATATTTGCAATCACTTTTTATTTTATCTTTTTGAGCTCTAGATAAATCCTTGGGTAGAGTTTTAGTAACTAAATAGTTAACTATATCTGCATACCAAGGAACCTCATTAAGGAAAAAGAGATGCTCATCTGGGAAATTGTCTTGTAGTGGAGATGAGTCTTCACTTGAAATCAATCTACTCAAGTGGTCGGCAACTAAATTTTCTGCACCTTTCTTGTCACGTATTTCCAAGTCAAATTCTTATAACAAGAGTATCCAATGGATCAGCCTCGATTTTGCTTCTTTCTTTGAAAACAAATATTTCAGAGCTGCATGATCAGAGTAAATAACAATTTTAGTACCCAATAAATAAGAACAGAATTTTTCTAAAGCAAATACAATAGCTAAAATTTCTTTTTCCATTGTTGAACAATTGCATTGTGCACTGTCAAGAGTTCTTGAAGCATAATAAATGACGTGAGACTCTCTTCCAAATTTTTGTCCAAGAACAGCTCCTATTGCATAGTTACTTGCATCGCACATGATTTCAAAAGGGTGGTTCCAATCTGGTGATCTGATGATGGGGGCAAAAGTCAACTTGTCTTTTAAAATGTCAAAAGCTTCCTTGCACGCTTTATCAAAGTCAAATGCTACATCCTTTTGCGATAGTCTGTACAAAGGTTGTGTGATTTTGGAGAAGTCCTTGATAAAGCGACGATAAAATCCTACATGCCCAAAAAAGAACGAATCTCCCGTACAGTTATAGGATAAGGCAATGATTTTATATATCAATTTTTGACTTATCAACCTCTATACCTTTTGTAGAAACGATGTAAAACCTAGCCCTAACCTTGACCCGGAAACCTTGTTATTTGTAGGTCCAGTGACCCGAAGTAAAGTAAGAAGTCAGCTTTGGGCCATCCAGTGGAGGACTTGGTGTCCGGCTTTGAATCCATGAGAGTTGATGATGAGGTTCTATTTATGGAAACTGAATCTTGATGAAGATCGGATTAGTTGATGGACTTGGAGTGCTCTCTATCATGGTTTGAAGGCATTTCTACCTATTAGGTAAGTCACTTGATATGTGTGCAAAACCCCTTTAGGATTGGATTTGATCTGGGTCTTCAATTCCCTGTTTAGGAGTTGCTGAACTGATTGGTCGACTGATTGGTCGACTAGACCAGTCGACCAATCCACTCGACCAATGGGTGCTGTCTTTGGCAATTAGGTCTTGCTTGCTCTATTTAAGTCCAATCTCGAGTCTACTTCGTATTTTCTCGCCTCCAAACTCTTTGGAACGAACCAAAGACCTCTGCAAGTCATCTCCCTTGCATCCTTGGTGTTTTTCTTGACGGATCTTCATCAAAACTCTTCCTTTTGCATCAAAGGTATGTCTACACTCTCTTCTTCTCCTCCATCTCTGTTTTTCTTTCCTTTTTGAGTTGAGACAGAGAGGAGATGCTGCATTCTCTCTGTTGCAAACATCTCTCGGACTTGTCTCTCATGATCTTCCTAAGGATTAATGGCTAATGCAATGATCTTAACCATGATCATTGCAAGCTTTTGAAGGAATCATGATCAAATCATGATCTTGTCTTTGTTTATCTTTTGATTTGAATTCTGATCTCCTTAGATCTACTATATTGATCATGTTAGTAGTCAATTGCTGTGTTTTCTTTTCATGATCCATGATCTATCAATCTCTAGTTGTTTCTCTTCTACCATACCATGTTTTCTTCATGAATCATGATAGTTACATATATGGTAGGTTTTGTTTCCTTGTTTAGATTTATGCTCTTAGGTCTATTTTCTTGAAGATCTAAGTATGCCTTTCATGATACCTTTATCTGAATCAATGATTCATTCTCCTATTGTTCTTGTCTTTGATTTCTATCTTGAATTCTTCAAGAACCATGATTGATCTAATTATGGTAACTTTTTGTTTCCTAATTTGTATCTTGATGACTTGATTTGATTAGTGTTTTGAGATCCCCTATATGTTAGGATACTACTAATGTAGTTTACCCCTTGATTAGTACCCTTTTGAACCACCAAATTCGGATTTTATATCTTAAAACTCTGATTTTATAGGCTACTGTCTGCATTGGTCGACTGATTGGTCGACTGGGGCAGTAGACCAATCCAATCGACCAATGAGTACAGCAACTCCAGAATTGGTCCGTTTTGGATGTTTTGGTATCTTTTCTGTTAGGGATCTTTCCTAATATGTTGTATACACTTGTTTAGGACCTTCTTCTCAAGTTTGTCAAGATCTTACTTGATTTCTTAGGATTCCCTTGCAAGTTATAAAAGGTAAGGATGATTACTTCTTTAACAACATAAATTGCATATCTTAGTTTCTATATATGAATCTTGTTAATTTATTTCTTTAAATAGATTCTTATAATGTTATACTACTGTGGTACTGTCTTGATATCAGTAGCATTACTTATTTATATTGAATTGACTCATGTATGATTTACTTACCAGTTATATACAAGTTAATTGTAATTATTGATTTCTTTCCATATATGTGATGTTATGAATTGATGCTTGTGTATGCTTAAGTATGGTTTGGAAAGGAGAGGTGTCCTTTTGACACTTCTGTCCTTGGACAACTACGGGAATATTATGGGATGTTTCCGGAGATGCCCTCTGGACACCTTCCTAAACTGTTGGATGTCATATCTAGGACTGTCTAGTAGTGTTGGGCTAGGATGTCCCGTTATGTCAGACCCTAATCGGAGGGGTATTGAGACCGAACGACCCGTGGTAGCAATGGGGATTCATGGGTGCTCAAGACCGGTAACCAACCCGTGAGAGGACAGGAATCACATTGTGGGGGCCATTTATTGGAGGGTTGCATATGGATAGACTTGGGCTCACGGGCGCTCAAGACCGGTAACCAACCCGTGAGGGGACGTGAGAGCTTCCCGTTTACCATATGTGGATGACCAATAGGGTTGAGGAGTCCATAGTCAGGGACTATGAGGACTCTAGTGTAAAGGATACCGGAAAGGATCGTCAGGGACAAGGAATGGACGTATCTGGATCTGACTTGATGTAACTAAGTAGAAGACTTGCATTTGGCTAGGCTTTACCCTGACATGCGCCGGTACTTAGACCAATGGTGATGTGAGAGAGTGGTGACCTATACCCCCAGCCATGGAATGTCCCGAGGGATGCCGGACTCATTACCAACTGATGATGAGTGATTGAGACCTTCCTAAAGAAGTACGGTGCTATGACTTAAAGCATGTCTGCCAATAGAGACCAGCATATGTAGAGTTAGATTCATACATTCATTGTTTGTTTCATACCATATTGCATTTATGTTTGTTCTAAAATCCTGCCATTTTGGATTTAACTGCCTTACTGAGTTTCTTTGAAACTCATTCCTTTATTGTACAATGTTTGTTAGACTATTCTACGAGTTCTGAATATCATGACACCCGTATGAAGAAGCGCAAGGAGAAGAGGCATATCTCCAGGAAGGTGATTGCGGTTACGACAATTACATCGAAGATCCCGCGAGTGGTTATGCTCCGTACGATGCTTAGTCCGACCATAGAGTGGAAGCGCCCTTGTGCCGTTTATGAGATTTATACTTATAGGGATATTGTCTATAAGATTGTGAACAATTTAGTTACCTATTGTACCTGCTATTGGGATTAGATTCTATCTTGCTTATTCTCTTTTAGAACTACTTTTCCGCTGGTTGTAGAGTGGGATTTCGCCTCACTTTACTTATCTGATTTAGACACTCTGATTATATCTAGTACTCGATTTATATATGATTCATCCTTTTCTTATTTGGATCTATGGTTTATCTTTCGCACTTTTATTATTATTGTTCATGATTATGTTATTGTTTATGTGGGAGGTTGATTACTCGATACCTAATCTTCGGGCTGTGGATCACACTCTCGGGTATGCCAGATAGGGTACCGGCTGGGAGGATGTGACAGATTGGTATCAGAGCCCAAGGTTTGAGGAAATCCTAACCTCAAAAGACAATAACTGAACATTCCTGAGTCATTGATCTGAAATGACTCCTCTACTCTTAGAAGTGAATAATAGAACACTTGGATTAGAAACTTAACCTATGAAGCATAAGAACATTTCCGAATAACATACCATAATTATACTTAAACAAATGTCACTAATGCAAATAAAAGAAAGGTGCATAATATACAATAATTAAGTGAAACAAAATGAACTTCATTAATTTCAAAAGCTTTTACAACGATTACATCTGAAATGCATAAATGAAAATCCTAGGGTACAGTCTATCTAGGTGATCTTCTCCGATCTCTCGTATGCTCCGAACTCCTCCGCTAGCTGAGTCACCTGATGCTCTATCCTATCCTGTCGTGACTCCATCCTCTCATACATCTGCTCTGTCGACCTCCATCCTCTCTAGCATGGAAGTCATCGATCTCATCTGTGCCCCAAGATCCTGAAGTCTCCGGAACTGCATGAGAAGGGCCACCCGCCTCGAAGTGTGATGAAGGAAACTCGTGATGCATCGGCTCAGCCTCGTGCATCTCTGTATCGTCTCCGGCCCGATCATCACTATCGGGACCGATATCCTCTCCTCCATCCTCCGACTCCTGATCCTCATCCTCCGACTCCTCATCATCCTCACCCTCCGGACCCGGAGATCTCTCGCGGCGCTGCGGTCTCATCGACGAATGGTCCGAGTCCCGATGACGTATCCCCGTGAACCGGTGTCCACCGGTGTATCCTCGAAACTCACCCCGAAATGCCCGAAGATCAAGGTCGGTAGCCTCCCATAGCAAAGGTTCCGCATGCTAGGCCGCAGAACCAAGTCCCAAGATGACCTGCCTGAATGATGTAGGAGAGATCGATCTCGAAGCCCATGTAGATGCGGTAGATGACTAAGGCCTCCATCACCGTGACCCGATGGTGATGTCCGACCTTCGGCATAATGTTTCGGCTGACTATGCGACCTATAATCCGTGCAGAATCCGTCATCCGTCCGCTGGTCCACGGAGTGAAGCATCGACGACTATCCCATAGTGTAGAGCATATCTCGCGTAGCTCGTACGGCATCGGATAGCTGTCCAAATCTGCTCCTGCCAGGTATCCACACACCGCTTGTGGATAGTAAGGAACCTCGCAAGATCTCAGCCAATGCTCGGGTGGAAAAGCGAATCTGAGTCTGGAAGACCCTACTCCTTAGGACAAGTCTAAGTGGATGTCCTTGACCTCGAGCCTCCTCTGTGTAGGTAAGGTTGCTGAAGAACAACCTCACTAGCTTCGGGTATACCGGCGGATCCTCGGTGAAGAGATGAGTCCACCGCAACGTGTCGAATCTCCGCCGAATCCTAAAGACTCTGAGCTGGCGTAACTGAAGTAGACGTCCCAACTCGATGTTACAGTAACTGAAGTAGGTCTCGTACAAAAACTCGGCCTGAGGTGTGTCGAACATGTCCGGTCTCCGAACCTCCTGTCTAGGCTCTGAAGGAACCTGACCTCTGCCCCTAAGTGCCCCTACAATGCGACCACGACCTCTACCTTGTCCTCGCCCTCCCCTCTGCATAGTGTGTATCTGTGAAAGAGACAAGAGACATTTCCAGTTAGTGCTACTTTAAGATTTGAGCCAAAAGGGTATTTTCGTAATTTTTCGGAAAATTTCAAATTTGGGGAAAATTTGATTTGAACATACTAGCATGTGCGCAATACTTGGAATTTCATGTCTATGAAGTTTGTTTGAAGAAAATCGATCGAAAACTTGAATTAAAGCGAAAAATTCAGCAAGAAGGAAAATTTGGGGATTTTGCAATTTAGGTCAAAATTGGATTTTTGAAAAGTTGAAATTGGTTAAATCAAATTTTATGGACCTATCTACAATATCATCTTGAGCATGTAGCATTTGATTTCGTGCGGAAATTTCAAGCGGTTTGTGAGAAAACGAAAATTTTCTAAAGATAACAATTTCAGTATGAAAACGTTGCGAGATGAACACCAATATGTTAGAACTTGTTGTCTATGCATGGCATTGTGTTTGAAACCTAAGGAATATGTTTCTAAGCATTCCTAAGCATGATTTCTAGCATTGGATACAAGCAAAGCATGGTTTTGATGGAAATGCAAGCATGAGAAGATGAAAATGGAGGAAAGAATGAAAGATGCGAAGGAAGCTGAGTTTATGGTTCTCACACAAGGATCTTTGTCTGTGTTGGAGTACCAACAGAAGTTTGAGGAGCTTCATTTCTTTGCTCCAGATTCTCTGAAGGTCGATCTCGCCAAAGCGAAGAAGTTCTTCAAAGGACTGCGCCCTGCCATTAAAGATTACCTCACAGTCCAGCCTATAGTGAGCTATGCTCAAGTGGTGCAGAACTCGAAGAAGTTGGAAGAAACAGAGAAGGAAAGTGCACGTGTGCAAAGGCCCTGGCAGCCAAGGAACCCGGGTTGGTGGATCGTAATGATCGGCGTTTTGTGAGACCTACACCCTACCCCACTCCTACCTTTCAGCCTAGGAGTGTAGGTCGAACTCGGGTTTTCAGCAGCCCGGCGGTTTAGGACAAAGATGGCGGAAACCGACCACCGGTGAGTGCAAGTGCTAGGCCCGTGAATGCGAATCCTAGGCCTTTTGTTCGAAGCCCTCTCGTTGCAGCTACCCCAGCTTGGACCCAAAGCAATCCTGTTTGCTTTTACCGCAAGCAAGCTGGTCATTTCGCTCGTGCTCGTCCGAAGCGGCTCCGTCCAGCAACTGCTCCAGGTGGTGAAGAGTGCTCCTACTCCTCCCTCTCGGTAGAGTGTTCAGATATTTCAGTCTTGAGCGGGATCCAAGCCATGAAGTGATTACAGGTACATTGTTAGTTGCTTCTATTTCTGCATTTGTCTTATTTGATACGGGTGCATCTCATTCGTTCATGTCATCTCGCATTCATCAAGAAGACCGACCTAATCCCCGAGAAGTTGTCTAGTTGTTTATTGATTAGTACACCTACTGGTCCTGTTGTGAAACTAGATAAGGGGTTATCTAAATGTCCCTGTGTTGATTGGTGAGAAGAACTTGGGAGCCAATTTTGTACTTCTTGATATGAAGGACTTCGATGTTATTTTGGGAATTGATTGGTTAACAGCCCACAAAGCTGTGTTTCTTTGTTCCTCAAAGAAGATTCAGTTCCATATTTGTGGAAGCCCGGTCTTAGAATTTCATGGTGAGAAGAGAAGGGTTTGTAAGAAGGTCTTGTCTCGCTGACCGATGCAAGTCTATGCCCTAGTGGATGATGCTTCATCCCAAGGCAAGGGTAAAGTGGAGAAAAGAGTCGATGAAGTCAGGGTTGTCTATGACTTTGTTGATGTCTTCCCTGATGATCTATCGGGAGTGCCTCCAGACAGGGATGTCGAGTTTTCTATTGATCTCATCCCTGGTGCCGCTCCGGTATCTAAAGCTCCGTATAGGATGGCTCCTACTGAGTTGAAAGAGTTGCAAAATCAGTTGAATGAGCTTATTGATAGAGGTTTCGTACAACCTAGTGTATCACCTTGGGGAGCTCCGGTCTTGTTTGTCAAGAAGAAAGACGGTAGTATGCGCCTGTGCATCGACTACCGTGAGTTGAATAAGCTGACTATCAAGAATAGATACCCGCTGCTCAAAATAGATGATTTCTTCGATCAGTTAAAAGGTGCAGTTGTGTTCTCAAAGATTGACTTAAGATCTGGATATCACCAATTGAAAGTGAAGTCTAGTGATATCTTCAAGACAGCTTTCCGAACACGGTATGGCCACTACGAGTTTAGGGTCATGCCCTTCGGATTGACCAATGCTCCTGCGGTGTTCATGGACCTCATGAACCGAGTATTTCACGATGTGCTTGATAAGTTTGTGATTGTTTTCATCGACAACATCTTGATCTATTCGAAGACCGAAGAAGAGCATGCAAGCCATCTAAGTTTCACTTTGCAAAGGTTGCGAGAAAAGAAGTTGTACGCCAAGTTTAGCAAGTGTGATTTCTGGCTTAAGAGAGTAGTATTCCTTGGCCATGTGGTTTCAGCCGAAGGTATTCGTGTCGATCCTGAAAAAGTTCAAGCTGTGGCTGATTGGGAAAGACCGAAGTCGGTAACGGAAATAAGAAGTTTTCTTGGATTGGCGGGTTACTACAGAAGGTTTATTGAGAACTTTTCTCGGTTGGCTGCTCCTATGACTAAGTTGACCAGGAAAGAAGAAAAGTTTGTTTGGTCTGACGCCTGTGAGAAGAATTTCCAAGAGTTGAAAGATAGATTGACAAGTGCCCTGGTTTTGACTATACCTGATAGTTCCGGTGGTATGACAGTTTATACCGATGCGTCAAAGTTTGGATTGGGTTGCGTACTGATGCAACATGGCAAGGTCGTAGCCTATGCTTCTCGGCAATTGAAAGATTATGAGCGAAATTACCCCACTCACGATCTAGAACTTGCCGCTGTTGTCTTTGCTTTGAAGATTTGGAGACATTACCTCTACGGTGAGAAGATTGCCATTTTCACGGATCATAAGAGTTTGAAATACTTCTTTACCCAAAAGGAGCTGAACATGAGACAAAGGAGATGGTTGGAACTAGTCTCTGATTATGATTGTGATATTCAGTATCACCCTGGGAAGGCAAACGTTGTTGCTGATGCTCTTAGTAGGAAGAACCAGAAGTAGACTTTGGATTTGAATGCTTTGAGTTTACCATTGTGGTCTTCTATTGAGAGTTTTGATTTGGAAATTGTCCCTGAGAATTCTAATTTTATTCTTTCTCGCCATGATGGCAAGATCTGGCCTTAGAGATAAAATTATTGCCTCGCAGAGTTCGACCAAGAACTTTTGATCAAAGTTGAGAAGATTTCTTCGAATCCGAGTCGGACCCCGACTTTGGTATATCCATGGATGGTGCTTTATTGTTTAGAGGAAGACTGTGCGTGCCTGCAAACGAAGAAATTAAGAAGGAAATATTGAAGGAAGCACACCAGTCAGTCTTTACTATACACCCGGGAAGCACCAAGATGTACAAGGACTTGAAGGAACATTTTTGGTGGATTGGTTTGAAGGCTGATGTTGATGATTTTGTTGCCAAGTGTGAGACTTGCCAACGTGTGAAAGCCATTCGACAACCCCCATCTGGATTACTTCAACCTCTTCCTATTCCTAGTTGGAAGTGGGAGGATATCTCTATGGACTTTGTGACTAGCTTGCCTCGGACAAGTAAAGGCAATGACACTGTGTGGGTGATTGTTGATAGGTTGACCAAATCAGCCCACTTCATTCCTATGAAGATCACTCATACTCTGGATAAGCTAGCAAGGCTTTACGTGGATAATGTGGTTCGCCTGCATGGTGTGCCATTGAGTATTGTTTCTGATCGTGATCCTAGGTTCACCTCAAGGTTTTGGAATAGTTTGCAGAAGGCCTTGGGAACCCAATTGAACTTGAGTACAGCTCATCATCCACAGTCTGATGGACAATCTGAGCGGACAATTCAGACATTGGAAGACATGCTCGGATCTTGTGTGGTGGATATGGGTGGTAATTGGGATGAACACCTAGCTTTGGTTGAGTTTGCCTATAACAACAGTTATCAAGCAACAATAGGCATGGCTCCATTCAAGACTTTGTATGGCAGTACTTGTAGGACACCTTTGTACTAGACTGAGACAGGTGAAAGAAAAGTCTTAGGTCCTGAGATGATTGAAGCTACGAGTGCTATGGTAGATATGATAAGAGAAAGGATTAAGTCCGCCAGTCAAGACAGAAATCTTATGCTGATAAGAGAAGGACCGATTTGGAATTTCAAGTTGGAGAGAAAGTTTTTCTGAAGGTTTCACCAATGAAGGGTGTGATGAGATTTAATGTTAAGGGAAAGCTTAGCCCTCGTTTCATTGGACCTTTCGAGATTTTGGAAAAGGTTGGACCTGTTGCGTATCGATTAGCATTACCTCCGCCTCTTGCTGGTGTTCACAATGTGTTTCATATTTCGATGCTCCGGAAATACATAGAGAATCCGGAACACATTTTGCAGCAAGCACCTGAAGGACTTAGTGCTGATTTGACCTACGATGAAGAGCCGGCCGAAATCTTGGATAAGAAGGACAAGCAGCTGCGGAATCGCACCATTCCTTTGGTGAAGATTCGGTGGAAGAACCATACCCCTGAAGAAGCTTCTTGGGAGAAGGAAGAAGATATGAAGGAGAAGTTTCCTTACCTCTTTGGAAGCACAGGTACGCTTTCAATTTCGAGGACGAAATTTCTTTAAGGGGGGGAGAATGTAAAACCCAGCCCTAACCTTTACCCGGAAACCTTGTTATTTGTAGGTCCAGTGACCCGAAGTAAAGTAAGAAGTCAGCTTTGGGCCATCCCAGTGGAGGACTTGGTGTCTGGCTTTGAATCCATGAGAGTTGATGATGAGGTTCTATTTATGGAAACTGAATCTTGATGAAGATCGGATTAGTTGATGGACTTGGAGTGCTCTCTATCATGGTTTGAAGGCATTTCTACCTATTAGGTAAGTCACTTGATATGTGTGCAAAACCCCTTTAGGATTGGATTTGATCCGAGTCTTCAATTCCCTGTTTAGGAGTTTTAGGAGTTGTCGATGACCGATTGGTCGACCGATTGGTCGACTGGTTGGCAATTAGGTCTTGCTTGCTCTATTTAAGTCCAATCTTGAGTCTACTTCGTATTTTCTGCCTCCAAACTCTTTGGAACGAACCAAAGACCTCTGCAAGTCATCTCCCTTGCATCCTTGGTGTTTTTCTTGACGGATCTTCATCAAAACTCTTCCTTCTGCATCAAAGGTATGTCTACACTCTCTTCTTCTCCTCCATCTCTGTTTTTCTTTCCTTTTTGAGTTGAGACAGTAGAGGAGATGCTGCATTCTCTGTTGCAAACATCTCTGGACTTGTCTCTCATGATCTTCCTAAGGATTAATGGCTAATGCAATGATCTTAACCATGATCATTGCAAGCTTTTGAAGGAATCATGATCAAATCATAATCTTGTTTTTGTTTATCTTTTGATTTGAATTCTGATCTCCTTAGATCTACTATATTGATCATGTTAGTAGTCAATTGCTGTGTTTTCTTTTCATGATCCATGATCTATCAATCTCTAGTTGTTTCTCTTCTACCATACCATGTTTTCTTCATGAATCATGATAGTTACATATATGGTAGGTTTTGTTTCCTTGTTTAGATTTATGCTCTTAGGTCTATTTTCTTGAAGATCTAAGTATGCCTTTCATGATACCTTTATCTGAATCAATGATTCATTCTCCTATTGTTCTTGTCTTTGATTTCTATCTTGAATTCTTCAAGAACCATGATTGATCTAATTATGGTAACTTTTTGTTTCCTAATTTGTATCTTGATGACTTGATTTGATTAGTGTTTTGAGATCCCCTATATGTTAGGATACTACTAATGTAGTTTACCCCTTGAGTAGTACCCTTTTGAACCACCAAATTCGGATTTTATATCTTAAAACTCTGATTTTATAGGTTATCGTCTGCATTGGTCGATCGATTGGTCAAGTGGGGCGATAGACCAATCCAATCGACCAATGAGTACAAAGCAACTCCAGAATTGGTCCGTTTTGGATGTTTTGGTATCTTTTTCTGTTAGGGATCTTTCCTAATATGTTGTATACACTTGTTTAGGACCTTCTTCTCAAGTTTGTCAAGATCTTACTTGATTTCTTAGGATTCCCTTGCAAGTTATAAAAGGTAAGGATGGTTACTTCTTTAACAACATAAATTGCATATCTTAGTTTCTATATATGAATCTTGTTAATTTATTTCTTTAAATAGATTCTTATAATGTTATACTACTGTGGTACTGTCTTGATATCAGTAGCATTACTTATTTATATTGAATTGACTCATGTATGATTTACTTACCAGTTATATACAAGTTAATTGTAATTATTGATTTCTTTCCATATATGTGATGTTATGAATTGATGCTTGTGTATGCTTAAGTATGGTTTGGAAAGGAGAGGTGTCCTTTTGACACTTCTGTCCTTGGACAACTACGGGAATATTATGGGATGTTTCCGGAGATGCCCTCTGGACACCTTCCTAAACTGTTGGATGGCATATCTAGTACTGTCTAGTAGTGTTGGGCTAGGATGTCCCGTTATGTCAAACCCTAATCGGAGGGGTATTGAGACCGAACGACCCGTGGTAGCAATGGGGATTCATGGGTGCTCAAGACAGGTAACCAACCCGTGAGAGGACAGGAATCACATTGTGGGGGCCATTTATTGGAGGGTTGCATATGGATAGACTTGGGCTCACGGGCGCTCAAGACCGGTAACCAACCCGTGAGGGGACGTGAGAGCTTCCCGTTTACCATATGTGGATGACCAATAGGGTTGAGGAGTCCATAGTCAGGGACTATGAGGACTCTAGTGTGAAGGATACCGGAAAGGATCGTCAGGGACGAGGAATGGACGTATCTGGATCTGACTTGATGTAACTAAGTAGAAGACTTGCATTTGGCTAGGCTTTACCCTGACATGCGCCGGTACTTAGACCAATGGTGATGTGAGAGAGTGGTGACCTATACCCCCAGCCATGGAATGTCCCGAGGGATGCCGGACCCATTACCAACTGATGATGAGTGATTGAGACCTTCCTAAAGAAGTAAGGTGCTATGACTTAAAGCATGTCTGCCAATAGAGACCAGCATATGTAGAATTAGATTCATACATTCATTGTTTGTTTCATACCATATTGCATTTATGTTTGTTCTGAAATCCTGCCATTTATGTTATTATGGATTTAACTGCCTTACTGAGTTTCTTTGAAACTCATTCCTTTATTGTACAATGTTTGTTGACTATTCTACAGGTTCTGAATATCATGACGGCCCGTATGAAGAAGCACAAGGGGAAAAGGCATATCTCCAGGAAGGTGATTGCGGTTACGACAATTACACTGAAGATCCCGCGAGTGGTTATGCTCCGTATGATGCTTAGTCCGACCATAGAGTGGAAGCGCCCTTGTGCCGTTTATGAGATTTATACTTATACGGATATTGTCTATAAGATTGAGAACAATTTAGTTACCTATTGTACCTGCTATTGGGATTAGATTCTATCTTGCTTATTCTCTTTTAGAACTACTTTTCCGCTGGTTGTAGAGTGGGATTTCGCCTCACTTTACTTATCTGATTTAGACACTTTGATTATATCTAGTACTCTGATTTATATATGATTCATCCTTTTCTTATTTGGATATATGGTTTATCTTTCGCACTTTTATTATTATTGTTCATGATTATGTTATTGTTTATGTGGGAGGTTGATTACTCGATACCTGATCTTCGGGCTGTGGATCACACTCTCGGGTATGCCAGATAGGGTACCGGCTGGGAGGACGTGACAAACGATATGTTCAAGAATAGGTCCTTGATCTACCATAAAGTGACATTTTTCATAATTCAAAACAAGATTAGCTTCTATACATCTCTACAACACTTTTGTTAGGTTAGTTAGACATATACCAAAAGAATCACCATAGACTGTAAAATCATCCATAAACACTTCTATGATGTTCTCAACATACTCAGAAAAAATACTAACCATACATCTTTGGAATGTAGCAAGCGCATTGCAAAGTCCAAATGGCATCCGTCTGTAAGCAAAAGTGTGAAACCTAGCCCTAACCTTGACCCGGAAACCCTGTTGTTTGTAGGTCCGACAACCCGAAGTAAAGCAAGAAGTCAGTTATGGGCCATTCTAGTGGAAGATTTGGTGATTGGCTTGGAATCCATGAGTGTTGATGTCAGTGTTCCATTTATGGAAACTGCACCCTGATGAAGATGGAACTAGTTGATAGACTTGGAGTGCTCTCTGTCATGGTTCGAAGGCATTTCTACCTACTAGGTAAGTCACTTGGTGTGTGTGCAAAACCCCTTTATGTTTGGATTTGATATGAGTCTTCATTTCCCTGTTTTGGAATTGTTGTTCCGATTGGTCGATTGGACGTCGATCGACCAATCCAATCGACCAATGAGATCTGATTTTGCTAATTAGGTCATTGCTTGCTCTATTTAAGTCCAATCTCGAGTCTACTTCATATTTTCTGCCTCCAAACTCTTTGAAACGTACCAGAGCCCTCTGCAAATCATCTCCCTTGCATCGTTGGTGATTATCTTGACGGATCTTCGTCAAAACTCGTGCTTTTACACAAAAAGGTATGTGATCATCCTCTTCTATGTTTCACTTTTGATTCTTCATTATTTTTATTTCCTTTTCTGATTGAGGACAGTAGTAGTGATGTTTTATCTCTGTTGCAACCATCACTATACTCTTTCCCTCTCTTTTCCTAAGGATCTAAAGCTTGGTGGATGATCTTCATCAAGATCATCACTCGCTTTTGAAGGAAAGCTTGTATTCATTCTCTTTCCTTATTTAGATTGATGTTCTTCAGTCTTAGATCTATTTTTCTTGAAGATCTAAGCATGCTTTTCATGATTCCTTTATCACAATTAGTGATCCATCATCTTATTGTTCTTGTCCATGATTTTTACTATGAATTCTTCAAGAACCATGATTGATCTAATTATGGTAACTTTTGTTTCCTAATTTGTAACTTAAAGACTTGATTTGATTAGTGTTTGGAGTCCTCTATATACTAGTATACTGTCATTGTAGTTTCCCCCTTATTTAGTACCCTTTTGAACCACCAAATTCGGTTTAATATTCTAAAAACTCTGATTTTTGAAGGCCACTGTCTCTGTTGGTCGACTCATTGGTCGACTGAGGCAGTAGACCAATCCAATCGACCAATGAGTATAGCAACCTCATATTTGGTATGTTTTGGAAGTTTTGATATCTTTCCTTCTAGGTATCTTTCCTAATATGTTGTATATACTTGTTTAGGACATTATTCCCAAGTTTAGTCAAGGTCTTACTTGATTCCCCAAGATCCTTTGCGAGTTATATGAGGTAAGGATGGTTATTTCCTTAACTACATAGATTTCATGTTCTAGTTTCTATATTTGAATCTTGTTAGTTTATTTCCTTAATTAGATGCTTACACTGATATACTACTGATGCATTACCTTGATTACAGCAACATTACTTGTTTATACTAGATTGATTCATGTATGATTTACTTACCAAATATATGCAAGTTGGATGT
The DNA here is from genome assembly GCF_041222555.1 of Hakea prostrata. Classification (NCBI taxonomy): domain Eukaryota; kingdom Viridiplantae; phylum Streptophyta; class Magnoliopsida; order Proteales; family Proteaceae; genus Hakea; species Hakea prostrata. The sequence continues at coordinate 9,098,755 of NC_142605.1, forward strand.
TATTGTTGATTTCTTTCCATATCAGAAGTTACCATATATGTGATGTTATGGATTTATGTTTGTGAATGATTAAGTATGGTTTGGAAAGGAGAGGTGTCCTTTTTGACACTTCTGTCCTTGGACAACTACGGGAATATTATGGGATGTTTCCAGAGATGCCCTTTGGATACCTTCCTAAACTGTTGGATGACATATTTAGGGCTGTCTAGTAGTGTTTGGCTAGGATGTCCTGTTATGTCAGACCCTAATCGGAGGGGTATTGAGACCGAATGACCCGTGGTAGCAATGGGGATTCATGGGTGCTCAAGAGCGGTAACCAACCCGTGAGAGGACAAGAATCATATAGTGGGGACCATTTATCGGTAGGGATGCATATGGATAGACTTGGGCTCATGAGCGCTCAAGACCGGTAACCAACCTGTGAGAGGACGTGAGAGCTTCCCGTTTACCATATGTGGATGACCTATAGGGTTGATGAGTCCGTAGTTAGGTACTATGAGGACTTTAGTGTGAAGGATACCGGAAAGGATCGCTAGGGGCGAGGAATGGACGTATCTGGATCTGACTTGAAGTAACTGAGTAGGAGACTTGCATTTGGCTAGGCTTTGACCTTGACATGCGCCAGTACTTAGACCAATGGTGATGTGAGAGAGTGGTGACTTAACCCCCAGCCATGGAATGTCCCGAGGGATGCCGGACCCACTAGCAAAAGGCGTTGTGTGATGAGACCTTCCTAAAGAAGTACGGTGCTATGACTTAAAGCATGTCTGCCAATAGAGACCATCATACATAGAGTTAGAATTATATTGCATCATGTGTTTCATATCATATAGCATTTTACTTTGCTTTGAAATCCTGCCATTTATGTTGTTATGGATTAAATGCCTTACTGAGTTTCTTTGAAACTCATTCCTTTTGTATAATGTATTGTTAAATTTCTCTACAGGTTCTGAGTATCATGACTGCTCGTATGAAGAAGCGCAAGGAGAAGAGGCATATATCCAGGAAGGTGATTGCGGTTACGACAATTACACTGAAGATTCCACAGGTGGTTATGTTGCGTACGATGCTTAGTCCGACCATAGAGTGGAAGCGCCCTTGCGCCGTTTTTGAGATTTATACTTATAGAGATGTTGTCTATAAAATTGAGAACAATTTAGTTACTTATTGTACCTGCTATTGGGATTAGTTTTCATTCCTTTTCCTTTTCTTTTAGTACTACTTTTCCGCTGGTTGTAGAGTGGGATTCCGCCTCACTTTACTTTATTGATTTAGACATTCTGATTGTCTTTCGTACTCTGATTATATATGATTTACTCTTTCCTTATTTGGATCTTTTGTTTATCTTTTGCACATTGATTATTTATGTTCATGATTATGTTATTGTCTATGTGGGAGGTTGATTACCTCGATACTTGATCTTCGGGGCTATGGATCACACACTCGGGTATGGCAGGTAGGGTACCGGCTGGGTGGATGTGACAAAAAGTACCAAAAGGACATGTAAATGTGGTTTTCTCTTGATCCTCTGGTGCAACCAGAACTTGATGAAAACATGAAAAGCCATCCAAACAACAATAATGAGATTTTTCCGCTAAACGTTCAAGCATTTGATCAATAAATGGGAGAGGAAAATGATCCTTCCTAGTTGATGCATTCAATTTACGATAATCTATACAAACTCTCCATCCGTTCTTGATTCGGGTGGGCACCAACTCACCATTCTCATTTTGAATCACAGTAATGCCAATTTCTTTGGAACTACCTGAACTGGACTTACCCATTTGCTATCTGAGATTGGATAGATCATACCTGCATCAAGGAGTTTTAGAATTTTCTTTTTCACTACCTCCATCATAGGTGGGTTCAAACGGCGTTGAGGTTGCCTAAAAGGTTTACAATTTTCTTCAAGCAAGATTTTGTGCATACATGTTGAGGGACTTAAACCTTTTATGTCCGCTATGGTCCATCCCATATCATCCTTATATTCCCGTAGCACTCTAAGCAATCTCTCTTCTTCTAATGCATTCAGCTTACTTGAAATAATTACGGGGAGACTTTTATTATCACCCAAGAATGCATATTTTAAATGATCTAGCAATGTTTTGAGTTCCAACTTGGGGGCCTGCACAATAGAGGGTAAAAGTTTTGTGTTAGAAATAGGAAGATTAGCAAAAGGAACATCAACCCTCATAGGTCTAAGTGACTCTAATTCAAAAATAGTATTTTGCAATTCATCATCTATTGCAAACTCTTCTTTTGCAAGCTGCACTTCTTCAAGAGTTAAACCATTACTAAGTGCAATTTTTAACTTGTTTCATCACAAAAATTAAATGTTTTTTAAGCTCGAGTGTCAATGGCATCAAAAGCATAAACAACATATACATCATTAGGATATCTCATGGAATCATAGATATTAAATTTAATGATCTCACCATCAAACTCCATTGTTAATGTTCCATCATGCACATTGATTATAGTTCTAGCAGTTTTCAAATAAGGTCTCCCCAATAAAATCAAACTTGAGTTAGGATAATAGTCTTCTTCCATATCAAGTACATAAAAATCTGCAGGAAAAACTAATCCATTTGCTTGAACTAAAACATCGTCTAACACTCCTTCAGGATAAACATTTGATCTATCAGCCAATTGAATTATTACGCCAGTATTTTTCAAATGTCCAACATTTAAAGATTTATAAACTGATAAAGGCATAACATTAATAGAAGCACCCAAATCACACATAGCCTTCTCAACTTTCACATTACCTATTTTACAAGGAATGACAAACATACCTGGATCTTTGCACTTTGAAGGTAATTTCTTTTGTGACACAACTCAGACATTCTCCCCCACACTTTTTTTCTCATTGCCTTGCAACTTTCTCTTATTAGTACATAATTCCTTAAGAAATTTCGCATAGCGAGGAATTTGTTTGATATAATCAATTAAAGGAATATTTACCTCAACTTTGTGAAATGTCTCAAGAATTTCTTTTTCCTCTTCAAGTTTTTTTGATTGAGAAAGTCTTGTTGGAAAAGGAGGGGGTGTTACCTTTGGGCTTACATGTTGTACAGGAGGTGTTACTTCTTTTTCTTTCTCCTTTCTTAAATTTGAATGACGAGCAATGGGTCCTTCTAACTCTTTGCCACTTCTCAATGTCATGGCACTCACATTTTGCTTTGGATTGATTATTGTTTGTGAGGGCAATTTTCCTTGATTCTCAAGCTTACTTATTGAAGATGCGAGTTGACTTATTTGATTCTCCAAATTCTGAATACTTGCTCTTGTATCCTGTTGGAATTGATGGAACTAAGAGCAAGGGATTCAACTAATTGTTCAAGAGACTTACCTTGCTTAGGAGCTTGTTGATATTGTTGATCGGACTGCCTAGGCTGATATTGTTGTTGAAAATTATTAACTCTAGGCCCATAACTCAAATTTGGGTGATCCTTCCATCCTGGATTGTATGTTTTTTGAGTATGGATCATATCTACTTTGTGGTGGACCTGGGAATCCTCCAACAATACTGGCATGTTCATGAGTCTCATCTTGAAGTTTTGGGCATGCATCTGTGGCATGATTTGTTTTGAAGCAAATACCACAAGCCTTCACTTGTTGGATATTTCCTGCAACCAATTTTTCCACAATAGAAGTTAGATTATCCAAACGTTGGTCAATGGAAGAGACACTTACCTCATTAACTTTTCTTGGTGGATTATCCCGTCCAGTCCCAAATTGTTGAGTGTTGGCAGCCATATTAGAGATTAAATTTCTTGCTTCAGTAGGGGTTTTATGTACCAACGCACATCCACTAGTAGCATCAATCATATTCCTATCCATATTAGATAGCCCTTCATAAAAATATTGAATTAGAAGTTGGTCAGAAATTTGATGTTGGGGACAACTAGCACACAATTACTTGAATCTTTTCCAATACTCATGAAGAGTTTCTCCATGATATTGTCGGATCCCACATATATCTTTCCTTATAGTGGCAGCGTGAGGTAGGAAAAAACTTTTCAAGAAACTGCATTTTCATCTCAATCCAGGTGGTTATTGAACCAGAAGGTAAGTAGTACAACCAATCTTTAGCTTTTTCAGACAAAGAAAATGGAAAGGCTTGTAACTTGATTTGTTCATCGTTACACCATGTGGCCTCATTGTGGAGCACACCATATGGAACTCCTTGAGATGTTTATGAGGATCTTCACTTGCAAGACCACGGAAAGTGGGGAGTAAATGAATCAAACCAGATTTTAATTCAAAAGCAACCTCAATATTTGGATATTCAATACATAATGGTTGTTGGTTCAAATCTGGCATGGCTAAATCTTTTAAGGTCCTCACATTAATATTATTAGCATCCATGGTTTCTTCTTCAAGCCCAAATAATCCAATTAAATCAATACTAGAAGATGATACTCCCTGAAAATGTTGTTTGGTTTCCTTCCTTAATCTACGGGCTGTTTTCACAATCTCAGGATCAAATTGAAGTTCACCTGTACGAGTGGATCGAGGCATAAGACAAACAACCAAGAGATTAAGGGAAAAAGAAAAGAAAAAAAAACAAAGCAAAAGGAATAAATTTAAAAGAACCAATCCCCAGCAACGTCGCCAAAATTTGGTGGGTGTCGAATCCACCAAAGATAATCCTTCTCTCAACTGAATTTGTAATAGCAGTGAGTAGGGTCGAATCCACAGAGATTGGTGAAGATTTATTCCTTGATAAAATGGGGGGGGGGGGTTTGAATCAATAAACTAAATAAAAATAAATGAATACAGTAATTAACAAGAAAATCAGAATAATAAAAGCTTTCAATCAAGATTTAATTTCAGTATTGATTCTCTCAATTGATCATTGACTTAAAAACAAAAACTTTAATTTCATGTAGATTGGTTATGGTCATTGAGGATCAGTCCTCTAACAACCAATCTTTCCCTACTTTATCGACAACCTTCGCATCTGTCCTTTGAGTTATGTCTATTAATCGCATAAAAATTTGAAAGACCCAATCCCTAGTCAATAAACCCGGAAAAGCCGATATACATTCTCATAGAAAACTCTCCAGGGCATTGACTACCCATTCGAGGATGCTATTTGTCACTTATATAAGAATAATAAATAATTATTGTAATTGACTAGGTATTGTATTAACCATCAAACAATATATCTCTTGTCTAAGGATTAATACAATAACATAATATACATGGAAAACTCATAAATACCTGAGAATTAAAGAAAACTAATAATCCGAAGTCTCACAATTGGCGAAAATCAAACTTCCATTAATCTTGATCGAAAGATGAAATTAGCTAGACATAACTTTATCACACTTCTTTTCCACTTCTCTGAGAGAGTGGTTATCATACATTCTCTCACCTTTATGATTATGTTCACACTTTACTGTTATCTGTCTTCCGCACTCTGATTTATTTAATCTTACCTTATTCATGATACTTTGTATTAATTGTTTTTACTTTGATTATCTTTGTTCATGATTATGTCATTGTGTATGTGGGAGGCATGGACCTACGAATCTTGATCCTTGGACTGTGGATCACATTCCCGGGTATTCCAAATGGGGTACCGGCTTGGTGGATGTGACAGATTGGTATCAGAGCCCAAGATCAAGTGGAAACCCCTACCACAGAAATGGTGACGGAACATTCCGAGTCACAGATCCAAAAATGACTCAAGTACTCTTAGATCTGAATAATAGATAACCTGGATTAGAAACCAAAATATTGAAGCACAATTTGATTCATGAATAAGACACAATAATATAAACAAAGTAACTGATCTTCATTAATCACATAGGAGAATTTTACAAGTCTGAAAAAGAAATACATCCAAGATAGCATAAAAGAAAATTCCTAGTACTATCTATATAGGTGATTGACTCCGACGATCTGTCTGACCCCTCCTAGATTTGAACTCCTCCTCTAGTCGTGGAAACCTCTCACCAAGGGTGCACATGTGTAATTCTATCCTCTCCTGTTGAGCCTCGATCCTCTCAAGTATAGAGTAAATAGATGGCTGATGAGAAGCCACATCCGGAGCCTCAGAAGTCGCATGAGATGGACCTCCGACCTCAGTGAATCGTGGAGTGGGAACCTCCTCATGTCTCGGAGCCTCATCATGACCCTGATCATCATCCTCACCATGCTCATCATCGTCATCACCATCATCATCATTAGTACTATCATCCCCTGATGCATCATCGATGTCATCCTCATCCTCTAATCTGACGGCATCATGGAGCCCCATTTTCCTGATCAACCATGAGCCGATGTTCTCACCTAAGTCTCGACCCTGAATCATGGGTGTATGCTCCAAGTCCACATCAAAGTGCTCAAAAACACGAGTCAAGAGTCTACCGAAAGCCAAGTTCCTATCCCCAGGAAACTCAACCCGATCAATCATAACATTCTGCATGATGTATCCTAAATCGATCTGCACTCCAGTATACATGCTATAGATAACTAGTGCCTCCATCGCTGACACCTTGCTATGGTGCCCTGCCTTCGGAAGGATGTTTAGCCCGACGATACGAGCGATAACCCAAGCTGAAGGACACATCGCGGTACCTCACCGGGGTGTATAGCAGTTAATGTCATCCCATAGAGTCATGCAAACCTCGTATACCTCATAGGGAAGAAGAACATCAGTGATGTCTGTACCAGCGGGAATCCACCAACGGGAATCTCGTACAATCGGGACATCTAAGATGCGAGCCAATGTCCTGGTAGTGAAGCTGATCTCCCTGCCTCCGACTATAGAATCCATGACAATCCTAGAACCATCCCATGGATCATCCTCTATACGGTAAGTCAGGTTACTATAAAAGTACCTGACAAGAGCTGGATAGACTGGTTGTGCCATAGTGTATAAGTGAAGCCAATTCATAGCCTCCAATCTCTCTCGGATGCGAAACACCTCTAAATCATCCACATCCACCAATCGTCCGTGCTCGATCGGTATATCATGGAAATAGTGCTCGTGTAGAAACTCCTCCATAGGAGTAGTGAAATGCTCCTCGTCTGTAACCTCTGCCCGGGGAACAAGTCCTCGACCTCTATCCACTCGTCTACCTCCTCTAGGCATAGTGAATCTGTTGAAACAAAGAAAGAAACCCATTTGGATTAGTCCCAGTGTATGATTGTTAGATGAAGGGCATTTTCGTAAATTTTCAGAAAATTTCGATCTTGGTAAAAATTTTATTTGATTATTCTAACATATGCGTAAGACCTGTAAAAGCATGCTAGAATACTTTATTTGGTGAAAATCCATCTTTTTGGCATATTCAAAGTGAATCTAGCAAGTAGGAGAGAGAAAATCCCTCCTTTGGCTTGCATTTGTGATTTTTGGAAAATTGGGATTTGACCGAATGGAGAGTGGGAACACCTTCCCCATAGTAAATCAGTATTGTAGAAATTTATTTCATGTTAAAATTCCTTTTGGTTTGAAAATGAGACAAGTTTTTGTAGAGTTTTTGGTGAAATGAATAGTGTTTTTTTAAAAACCAAAATGAATGCAATCTTGTGTTTGGAACTTAGACTTACTTGAAAAATTATGGAAACATGTTTCTAATCACTTACATGCATGATTCTAACCATTAGCAATGAATATTATTCAGTCTTATTGGAAAACACATCTATGGTAAAAGAAGTTTTCAAGAAAAGAGAAAGAGAAGGAGAACCTACTTGTGTTGATGATCAAATGAGAATCTCAAGAATGGTTGAAGCCTTGAATCAAGTCCTAGCACCTTTGAAAACCCTAGAAAATCGTTTTCCCTAGAGCTAAACTCGAAATGGTTGAGTGAGAAATGAAAATGAAATGAGAAGTGGGCCCTTTAAATCTGATTTTTCACACGAAAACTTTTTGGTAGATCATTTTGGTCGATGCCATCGACCAAAGTTGGTCAGTTTTTTGCTTTGGGCTGTTTTTGAGAATCTTTGATTTTTTGACTTAACTCCTTTGGATTTTGTGCAATATTGATTTATTGACTGCTATATTGATGATTCTAACCATGATTTGGTTATCCTATTCGTTGATCAAGTTGTCTTTGTCAGATTTGAAATCTTGGTATCCTTATCTTTGATTCTTGCAGAATGGTCTTACTTAGAAACCGTTTCATCGGATCCGGCAGAAACGGAAACGAGGAACCCCTACTGGGGGCTTTGATCAGCAGACACAGGATGATAGCCACACCACGAATGGCATCCTTGGTGCCCCCGATATCGGAAGCTTTAGAGATATCGCCAGAGTCAAGACCAACATGATGCATCAGCAGGCTGCCCAATTTAATAAAATGATGGCTGGTTTTGCTACCCTTCGCAATGAGAACCGTGCCGGAGTTGGAACTTCTGAAGCCGCAGCCCCTCTTGTAGAAAGATTCACCGGGACACCCCACACCCTTTTGATAGAAAGTTTCTTAAAGTTACAAGTACCTTCTTTTACTGGAGTAACAAAGGACACCCTTTTTCCGAACAAGTGGCTTCGAGAATTGGAGAAGGCCTTCAGACATTTGCAATGTTCTGATGCTCAGAAAGTGTTGTTTGCCGAGCAGAAGCTTCACAAAAAGCTGATGCATGGTGGGCTTCCACTAGGCCTATCCTGAAGACCTTGAATGCTGGTGTTGTCACCTGGGAAAAGTTTAAGGAAGCTTTTTGCAAGAACTACTTTCCGGAAGCTGTAAAAGATGCTAAGGAGGCCGAGTTCATGGCTTTAGTACAGGGTACCTTGTCTGTGCTTGAGTATCAGCAAAAATTTGAAGAACCCTTTTTCTTAGCCCCCAAATCCTTTAAGTCTGATGAAGCCAAAGCGAAGAAGTTTTTCAAGGGTTTACGGCCTTCTATCAAGGCATACCTCACTGTCTTGCCTCTTGAAGGATATGCTCAGGTGGTCCAAAACTCGAATAAGCTTGAAGAAAATGAGAAGGAAAATGCTTGAGTTCAGAAACCCTGGCAGTCTAGGCCCCCTGGCTTTGTAGACCGCACTAATCGGCGTTTTGCTAGACCTGCTCCTTGCCCTGCTCCCGCCTTTCAGCCGAGAAACTTTGGCCAGAATCCTAATTCTCTTCCTGTGAGCTATCATGGTCAGTCCAGTGGAGTCAGACCTCAGGGAGCTACTTATCCTCCTAGACCTGGGATGGTGAATCCTAGGCCCGACATATCGTAGACCTCCCCCTGCTGCAGCTCCTATTGGACCGAGAGACTCCACTTGCTTCCTCTGCAAGCAAGCAGACCATTATGCTCGTTTCTGCCCCAAGAAGTCAGTGCAACCTCAAGCCCCTGTCATGAAGAGTACTCCTACTGCTACTTCTACCCCTCCCTCTGGCAGAGTGTTTAGCATATCTGGTGTCGAGCAAGATCCATGTCACGACGTTGTCATAGGTACTCTGTTAGTTGCTTCTCTTCCCGCATTTGTATTATTTGATACGGGTGCATCACATTCATTCATATCATCTACTTTTGCCTTGAAGACTAACTTGACACCTCGATGTTTATCTAGTTATTTGTCTATTTGTATCCCTATTGGGTCTGCTGTTAAACTAGATAAAGTGTTAGAAGATTGTTCTGTTTTGATTTGTGGAAGGAATCTGAAGGCAAATCTTATATTGTTTGACATGAGAGATTTCGATGTAATCTTGGGAATCGACTGGTTGACCTTCTACAATGCCGTGATCTTATGCTCCTCGAAGAAGATCCAGTTCCGTGTAGAAGAGAATTCGATTTTCAAATTTCAAGGAGAGAAGGGAAGATTTAACAAGGAGACCTTGTCCACTCTAATGCAAGTCCATGCCTTTTTGGAAGATGCTTCGTCTGGAAGCAAGGTCAAAGGGAAGAAGAGACTTGTAGAAGTCAGGGTTGTTAGTGAATTTGTTGATGTTTTCCCGGATGACTTGTCAGGTTTGCCACCTGATAGGGAAGTTGAGTTTTCTATACACTTAATTCCTGGAGCGGCTCCTGTATCCAAGGCCCCTTACAGAATGGCACCTACCGAACTCAAAGAGTTGCAAACTCAGTTGAATGAACTCTTAGAGAGAGGTTTCGTGCAGCCAAGTGTATCGCCTTGGGGAGCTCCGGTCTTGTTTGCAAAGAAGAAAGATGGTAGTATGCGTCTGAGCATTGACTACCGGGAATTGAACTAGCTAACAATCAAGAATAGATACCCTTTGCCTCAAATTGATGACCTTTTTGACCAGTTGAAGGGTGCTGCTGTCTTCTCAAAGATTGATTTGAGATCGGGATATCACCAGTTGAAAGTGAAGTCAAGTGACATCTTTAAGACAGCGTTCAGAACAAGGTACGGACATTATGAATTTAAAGTGATGCCTTTCGGCTTAACTAATGCCCCTGCCGTGTTCATGGACCTCGTGAACCAAGTATTTCACGATGTGCTCGATAAGTTTGTAATCGTTTTCATTGATGACATCTTGATTTACTCAAAGAATGAAGAAGAGCATGTGGAGCACCTGAACTTCACAATGTGACTTTTGGCTCTCAAGTGTAGTATTTCTTGGCCATGTTGTTTTAGCCGAGGGTATTCGTGTTGACCCAGAGAAAGTTCAAACTGTTACTGATTGGGAAAGACCGAAGACCGTGACTGAGATAAGAAGTTTCCTTGGATTGGCAGGATACTACCGGAGATTTATTGAAAACTTTTCTAGGTTGGCTGCCCCTATGACTAGGCTAACTAGAAAAGAAGAGAAGTTTGTTTGGACCGATTCTTGTGAGAAGAATTTTGAAGAGCTGAAAGTTAGATTGACAAGCGCTCCGGTTTTGACTATACCTGATAGTTCCGGTGGATTGACAGTCTACACTGATGCTTCTAAAATTGGTTTGGGTTGCGTGTTGATGCAAGACGGTAAGGTAGTGGCTTATGCCTCTCAGCAACTAAAGGATTATAAGCGGAACTACCCCACTCATGACTTAGAGCTTGCAGCTATTGTATTTGCTTTGAAAATTTGGAGACACTATCTATACGGTGAGAAGATCGCCATCTTTACGGATCATAAAATTTTGAAATACTTCTTCACCCAGAAGGAGATGAATATGAGACAAAGAAGATGGTTGGAATTGGTCTTTGACTATGATTGTGACATCCAGTACCACCCGGGTAAAGCAAATGTAGTGGTGGATGCTCTTAGTAGAAAGAGTCAAAGAAAAGAGTTGGATTTAAATGCTTTGAGTCGGCCTTTGTTGTCCTTGATGGAAAGATTTGGTTTGGAAGTGGTCCCTAAGGGTTCGGATTGTATTCTTTATGCCATGACTGCAAGATCCTCCCTTAGAGATAAAATTGTTGCCTTGCAAAGTTCTTGTCACATCCACCCAGCCGGTACCCTATCTGGCATACCGGAGTGTGTGATCCACAGTCCACAAGATCCAGTAGTTAGAGAAATCAACCTCCCACATTCACAACAATATAATCAAGAACAAGACTAAATCAATGTTAACAATATTATTCAAATGAATCAAGGTAAAGTAACGAGATATTCATCAGAGTGCGGAAAAGATACCAATAGATATATAAATCAAAAGTAGAGTGAGGCGGAATCTAACTCCATGAGTACAGCGGAATGTAGTTCGATAATCAAATGGGATTACAACCGTTTCTAAAGACAAGAAAGAAAGATATAATCTAACTAAACTAGAGTCTTTTCTACTTTATAAAGGATGTCCTCATAGACATAGACTTCATCGATTACGCTCAAACGCTCCCACTCCACAGTAGGGCTAATCCTGGTAACAAGAGAGACAACTTGAGGGATCCTCAAAGTAATCTTCGTAGTCGCCAGCACTTTGCGTATGGTACGCTTCTTCATCTTGCGCTTCCTCATATTGCGCTTCATAGCCATCAAAACCTGTAGAATAGTCTAACAAAAGATATTGTACAAAAAGGAGTGAGTTTCAAAGAAACTCAGCAAGGCAAGTTATTCCATAATAGCATAAATAACATAGTATCACCAAAAAAAACATAAGATGATATGATATGAGGCAACAATGTAAGTATGAGTCTAACTCTATGTATGTTGGTCTCTATAGGCAGACATGCTTTAAGTCATAGCACCATACTTCTTTGGGTAGGTCAATCACTCCCCCTCAACCATCTTGGCATCTTGGGTCTGCTGGTGGTAGTTGGGTCTTGCATCCTTCCTGGACATTCCTTGGTTAGGGGTTAAGTCACCTCTCTCTCACATCACCGTTTGGTCTAAGTAGTGGCGCATGTCAGGGTAAAGCCTAGCCCAATGCAAGTCTTCTACTTGGTCATATCAACTCAGATCCAGATACGTCCATTCCTCTCCCCCGGCGATCCTTTCCGGTATCCTTCACACTAGAGTCAGCATAGTCCCAGACTACGGACTCATCAACCCTATAGGTCATCCACATATAGTAAACGGGAAGCTCTCATGTCCTCTCACGGGTTGGTTACCGGTCTTAAGCGCCCATGAGCCCAAGTCTATCCATATGCAACTCTACCCATAAATGGCCCCCACAATGTGATTTATGTCCCCTCACGGGTTGGTTACCGGTCTCAATACCCTTCCGATTCGGGTCTGATATAACAGGGGTATAACCTAGTCAAACATAACCTAGACAAGTCCTCGGTATGACAACCAATAATTCGGGAAAGCGTCAAAGGGCAACATTGGAAATATCCCATACGACTCCCAATGAGGTCCAAGGACAAAAATGTCAAAAGGACATTCCCCAATCCCAAATCATACCTAAGCAATCACAATCATAATTCAGTCATATCATCCACGACAAATATCACATCATATGAAAGAGTATAATAAGACAAGATTAAATAAATAAGGAAACATACATGAGTAAGTATTCATACATAATCAAGTACATAAAGTAAATAAGGAAATAGGATCCTAATGGACTTGCAGCATTCACATCATAATAGAAACTAACATAACAGTAGCAAATCTAAGTAGTTCCCAAATTAGAAACTAAATCTATGCAAATCTATGTTAATATGGTAACAACTTTCCTTACCTTAAATAGATCCGAGAATATTCCGGACGGACAAGAGGATGAATCCAAAGTTAGCAAATAAACCCTAGAATAGCATCACACAATCATTAGGAAGTAATCCTAAAAGAATAAGCATGAATCGAATCAAATCGGACGAAGAAAACAGATTTTGCTGTTGCGGGTTGATTGGCTGGGTAGCATTGGCCAGTCGACCCAGGCAGTCTGCCCAAGAGCAAATCCGAAAGTAAAAATAGAATCTTGATCCGAAACCTATGCTACACAAACCGGAATGCGACGAAACTTGGAGGGATTGTCTAACACAGTAGTCTAAGCCTAAAAAGCATAATTTAGACATCAAACCACCATTAAAACATTACTTCCTAATTTAGAACCATAGTTTCTATTTTGGTAAAAATCATAGTTTTCATTGGAAACATGCTATGAATGAAAGAGATGAACTAGAGATGATTAGATCTCATTCTAGTACAAGAACACAGAAGATCAGAGGTATGAATAATCATAGAGAAGCATCTATAATGCTAGAATGAATCAAAATAGGAAACATTATCATTGTTTAAGAAGAAATCATAAGAATCATGTCAAGAATGAATGAGATGATCATAGTACAAGAGAATGAAAAGAGATTGTAAAGATATGACTACAAGGTTGCAACATCTTTATCATAATCTCAGTTCAAAGATGAGAGTGATCATGGAAAGAATAAATCATTAACATAAAAGATAAATTACTAACCTTTAATTGAAGAAGAAGAGAGAGAGTTTGCAAAATTGCAAGATTAGGTCTTCTTCTTCACTCTTGGAGGCTTGGAGATGGTTTCCCTTCGTTCTCTAAGTGTTGTGGAGGCTAGGGATACTAAAATCACGAAGTCATGGGGTATATATAGCAAGATTCTCAAAACAGAAGATTCTGTTTGAGTTCAGCAACTCTGGGTCGATTGGCTGGGTAGCATTGGGCAGTCGACCCAAGCACTCGACCCAGGCTGTCAGCAAAGCCAAAAATAGGGATTTGAGGGTCTTCCACTACTCGGAATCAAACGAAACTTTAAACACATATTCTATAACATACCTAGCATGGAAAAATGGCTTTAAATCATATCCCACCAAGCTCTAAGGTCATCAACTAATCTTCTCTTCATCAAGGTGCAGTCTCTTCTCTATATCCAACACTGTCTTCAAGTATGGGGCATCATCTTCAATCTCCATAGGTTCGGAGTCGAACACTATATCATCTACCAATATGGCCCATAGTTGACTTTCACTTCTACTTTGGGTCTTCGGACCTACAATCAAAGAGTATCCGGGTTAAGGTTAGGGCCGGGTTTCACAGTTCTGATCTAGAGCTGAAAGAGAAGATTGATAAAATTGCCTTGAATTCAGAAATGGACCCTGCTTTTAGTACATCTATGGATGGTACCTTATTGTTTAGAGGTAGACTCTGTGTGCCTGCTGTTGATGAAATCAAGAAGGAAATATTGAAAGAGGCACACTAGTCCATCTTTACAGTACACCCTGGAAGTACCAAAATGTACAAGGACTTAAGGGAACATTTTTGGGGGAACGGTTTGAAAGCAGACGTTGAAGACTTCGTTGCCAGGTGTGAAACTTGCCAACATGTAAAAGCTGTTCATCAACCCCCATCTGGATTACTTCAGCCCCTTCTATTCCTAGTTGGAAGTGGGAGGATATCTCAATGGACTTCGTGACTAGCTTGCCTCGGATGAGTAAGGGAAATGACACTGTGTGGGTGATTGTTGATAGGTTGACCAAATCAGCCCATTTCATTCCTATGAAGATCACTTACACCTTGGATAAGCTAGCTAGACTTTATGTGGACAATGTAGTTCGTCTACACGGAGTGCCGGTGAGTATTGTTTCTGATCGTGAACCTAGGTTCACCTCAAGGTTTTGGAATGGTCTGCAGAAAGCCTTGGGAACCCAATTGAATTTGAGTACAGCTCATCACCCACAATCTGATGGACAATCTGAGCGGACAATTCATATACTTGAAGACATGCTTAGATCTTGTGTGGTTGACATGGGTGGAAATTGGGATGAACACTTAGCCTTAGTTGAGTTTGCCTATAACAACAGTTATCAAGCAACAATAGGCATGGCTCCGTTAAAGGCTTTGTATGGTAACACTTGTAGAACGCCTTTGTATTGGACTGAGACTGGTGAAAGAAAAGTCTTAGGTCCAGAAATGATAGAAGCTACAAGTGATATGGTTGATATGATTCGGGAAAGGATCAAGTCTGCTCAATCTAGACAGAAATCTTATGCCGACAAGAGAAGAACCGACTTAGAATTTCCAATCAGAGAGAAAGTTTTCCTTAAAGTATCACCTATGAAAGGGGTGACGAGATTCAATGTGAAAGGAAAGCTTAGCCCCCGCTTCATTGGACCTTTTGAGATTTTGGAGAAGGTTGGACCTGTAGCATACCGCTTGGCCTTGCCTCCATCTCTTGCTGGAGTTCACAATGTGTTCCATGTTTCAATGCTTCGAAAGTACGTAGAGAACTCGGAGCATATACTACAGCAAGCACCCGAAGGACTTAGTGCTGATCTTTCTTATGATGAAGGACCAGCCGAGATCCTAGATAGAAAGGACAAGCAGTTGCGGAATCGTACCATCCCTTTGGTGAAGATTCGATGGAAGAACCATACCCCCAAAGAAGCTTCATGGGAGAAAGAAGATGACATGAAGGAGAAGTTTCCTCATCTTTTTGGAAGCACAGGTACGCTTTCAATTTCGAGGACAAAATTTCTTTTAAGGGGGGGAGAATGTAATATCCAGCCCTATTCTAACCCTAACCCTAACCCGGATCCACTGTTGTATTCAGGTCCAAAGACCCGAAGTGGTGGTAGAAGAGACCTATAGACCATTCTGATTGATGATCATGATTTGGAGACCAAGCCTATGGACATTGATGATGATACCCCTTGCTTAAATGCATTATTAGTGTTTAAGGAAAGCCTGCGCATCGGAGAAGATTAATCTAGTTGATGTACCTAATGACCTCCTGTGCACAATCCGAAGGTATTCCCTGAAACTAGACTTCTTGATTTAATTGTGGAAGAAAACCTCACTCTAATTGACCTTGTATAGCCTTTCAAATCCCTACTTGAAGTTGCTGAACTAAACCTGTTTTTCTGCTGAGAAACATTTTGGTCGATCATTTTGGTCGATGCTATCGACCAAAACCATCGACCAAAGTTTCCCAGTCTGCCAAGTTAAAGATTTCATGGAATATTCCTATTCTATTTATTATGACCTCGAGCCTTGAGCCCTTGTGCAATCATTTTCTCACCTGAAATCGTGGGGAGAACTTCCCAAGGCATCTCCTTGGCTAATGTGAAGGGCACCTCATCAAAAACTCATTGTTTACTACTGATTCTTGTCTACATCTTCCTCACCAAGGTATGAATCACCATTCCACTCTCTATCCTACCATTTTCTATTCTTTTCTATGCCTATCTTGCTGGTGAGACATTGGAAATGGTGCTGCAACCTTGCAACCACCACTCCAAGTGTCTACACATGATTAACCTATGATCTTCTTAGCCATCCATTGATGCTATGCCTCCACCTCATGTCTAGCATATGTATTCCTCAATTTTTCTATTAACATCATGTCATTTTGTACCAAACTGAGTTGTAGGGCATGCTATGTTCATGTTTATCACTTCAATATGATTCCAATCGAAATCCTATTAGTTCCCCTAGCTATTTCATGCCATTTCCATGACAATGCAATCAATCCCAACTCATGCCATGATGTTTGTCACTTGAACTTGTTAGCTCAATTTGGGGCTTTTTGTTTGGACCATTGGATTGGGTAAATTTCTTGACTTATAGTGTCCTACTACTGTTGTTAAGTATTCCTCCAAGTTTCAGATTGATCCGAACACCGGAAAACCAATTTCGGATGAAAACACCCAAAATCCATCATTCTGTCCCGAAGGAAATTTTGGTCAATCATTTTGGTCGATACCATCGACCAAAAGGATCGACCAAAGTTGTTGCTGACAGCAACCTTGGCCAGTTTTGTCCAATTAATATCCAATCTTCCTAAATTCTTCTCTAACTTATTATTGATGTTTGTTTAGGGCATTAACAATTATTTTGGACTATTTCTTGGTACTCTCAATTCATCATCAATTCAACCCAAGGTAAGGATGGTTATCTCCATAAACATATAGATCACCAACTTATGATTTATGTTCTTGTTTATGAATAGAACCTTTTGATTACTTTTAAATCTTTATAAGACTGTTATATATATGTGTTAGAACAGTAGTATTGACATCTTCATACTTTTGTCATGTTACCTTACTATTCTTGTTTACTTATGTCTATGATGATTCATTTCAATATCATGATTTAAATTTTATGATAAGATGCATTGGATGCATGAAAGATGATGAACTTGAATATGTGATTGCTTAGGTATGACTTGGGATTGGGGAGTGTTCTATTGACACTTCTGTCCTTAGGCATCGGAGGGAATAGTATGGGATGTTCTCCGATGGTGCCTATAGACATTTTCCCGGGTTATTGGATGACAAACATAGGACTGTCTAGTTGGCTAGCTAGGTTTATCCTTGTCGTGTCAGACCCGAATCGGAAGGGCATTGAGACCGAACAACCCGTGGTAGTGTATGGTTGGATGGGCGCTCTAGGCCGGTAACCAATCCGATAGGGGGCATAAACCATGCTACAGATACCAGAAAGGGGCCATTTATTGGTAGGGTTGCAAATGGCTAGACTTGGGCTCACGGGCGCTCAAGACCGGTAACCAATCCGTGAGAGGACGTGAGAGCTTCCTGTTTACTATTTGTGGATGACCGATAGGGTTGATGAGTTCGAAATCCGAGATTTCGCTGATTCTAGTGTGAAGAATACCGGAAAGGATCGCCGGGGTCAAGGAATGGACGTATCTGGATCTGACTTGATACTACTGAGTAGATGACTTGCATTGGGCTAGGCTTTACTGTGACATGCGCCAGTACTTATACCAAATGGTGATGTGAGAGAGTGGTGACCTATTCCCTTACCATGGTTTTTGGATGACTTTATCGAACTTCCGTGGCAGACCTAAGATATCTTGTATGATTGAGGGGGAGTGACTGACCACCCAAAGAAGTATTGTGCTATGACTTAAAGCATGTCTACCCTAGACACTAGCATTCATAGAGTTAGAATCACACTGCATCATATGTTCCATATCACATTGCATTATGTATGTTCTGTATGTGTATGATTTCTCAATATAGAATAAATTACCTTGCTGAGTTCTTCGAACTCATTCCTTTTGTACAAATGTTTTTAGATTATTTTACAGGTACCGAAGACTATGATGGCACCCCCTTCAAGATGGACTATGATTCCGCATACTACCCTTTGGGTAGTGGCATCTGTGAAGATCCGAGTGTTGGTGCCGAGGAGGATTACTATCCGCACCAGGGTTAGCCCCACGGTTGTGAGGGAGCGGCAAAGCTGGGTTTACTTCATCCGTACCATTGAGGAGACTGTTATTAGAGTAGAGGAAACCCTAGCTTAGTGCCCCATTCCCCTGGTGTATTTTTGGAGTACTTGGACCTATAATTAATTAACTTTTTGGGATTATCTTTAATACTTGGACATGTAATTAACTTTATCACACTTCTTTTCCGCTGCTCTGAGAGAGTGGTTATCATACCTTCTCTCACCTTTATGATTATGTTCACACTTTACTGTTATCTGTCTTCCGCACTCTGATTTATTTAATCTTACCTTATTCATGATACTTTGTATTAATTGTTTTTACTTTGATTATCTTTGTTCATGATTATGTCATTGTGTATGTGGGAGGCATGGACCTACAAATCTTGATCCTTGGACTGTGGATCACATTCCCGGGTATTCCAAATGGGGTACCGGCTGGGTGGATGTGACATGCATAGGGTGGTCGGTCGGAATGGTTGCCTGGGGCAACCAGGGTAGGCGACCAGAGCAGGGTTGGTCGCTTGGGCTGGTCACCTGAGGCGACCAGGCCAATCAACCAACTGACGAGTACGGACAAAATTGACTCAGATCGTAATAAGGCCTCCCAATTGGGTTCTAAACTACTCTGAAAATACTTAGAAATTCTGAAATAATACTAGAACATGATCTATCATATAGTTTAACATCAAACAAAGCAAAAGGAATCAAAACCTAACAAATCCTATATTAGGTCTTTTCCGAAATCGATCCAGAAGATCCACTTTAAAGTAAAGAGGGTAGAAGATTTAGGTTGATATAGTAACTAGAAGCCTTCAATTAGGTTTAGGCGGTACGAGAAATCGATCATAGAAGAGAACTAGAATGAAGAAGATGAATACTAACCTTTAAGAAAGTAAATTGTTATTTGGAAACTTTGTCAGATGCTCTCCACATTGTCTTTCACCTTTGTGGAGTGTTCTCTGACGAGCTTTGATGCTCTTTGATGACTTTAGATCATAATGACACGTTTTAGAACAAAAATACATTAAATAGGCTTCAAAAACTTAAATTCCAATTCTTCCATTTTTCACCTGGAACCAGGCTGTTTGCCTGGGGCCAACAGGCCAATCGACCAACTGCTGGAACTTTTGTTCTAGAAGCAGAATCATGGCCTTGAAAGCCCATGTTCTACCCTAGTTCCTATTCTATACAATAGAAAGGTCTTACTTGATTTTTGGGAGATTCTATATGTGTCATCACAAAATACTTGATCCATCTACCAAGTCCGTCAATGTCCAAGTTAGATCTCCTTCCAAACTCTGACATAACTCCCAACTTAGCATCATCTCCATCTATTTCCATTGGTTCGGAATCCAACCTAGTGGTCTCTACCTGGATGGCCCATAGTTGTCTTCTTCTTGCATTTTGGGTTTTTAGACCTACAATAAAGATTTTCGGGTTAGGATCTTGGGTGATTTCACATGTATTGCATCCATCTCTTCTTCAAAAAATGTGATTTCCTTCATTCTCCTTGTTTAATTGACAAGTCGAGCATGAGTTCTAGATTTGATTACTGAGATAATATCTACACTACCCAATATAGTCAGTACTAGTGTTTTCTTTCACGGCTCTTCCTGATTTGTTCAATTTTTTGTATGAGCTTCTATTTGACCATCTACTCTGGCCTCCTAATTCAAGTCTTCCTTCGCCAATTCTCTCTTAGCAATGGATCTTTGTTGCACTTCTGACCTCCATTCCTCCACTGGATATATTGATTTAGGTGGCCTTGGCCGATGAGCAATTCAATTTTATTTTTCAGTATCATGGCCATGATCCCAATGGTATCAGCAGAATTTGTTAGGATTTCTATCCTCTGCCTTCACTATCATTGGAGGTGGCCACCTCAAGAATCAATGGTGTTAAACCCACATTAATATCTCGGATCTCCTTGTGTTCAACGGTGTATACTAGTCTTCATCACGACATTGATCAAGCTATTCGCCTCTTCCATTAGATTTCTTGCCTCTCCTATTGTTCCTCTTATCTCTCTGGTCAAAACAGTACTCTCCACTTTTCTTTCTCTTGTTTGTCCCCTCCAACCCCTATCCTGGCTAGGAGGATCTCCCTCATATTCGAGTATTGGCAACAATGATCCATTAGCTCTGCCATATCTTGTGGCCTGTCTAGAATCAAAGACTCCAAAGGAGGCTCATCAATAATTCCACAGAACATTGCATTATAAGCTACATCCTCATCCAAATCATTAGTTTCAATTGACTCTTAATTAAACCTTTTCATATTGTCTTGAATTGACTCAATTGGCCTTTGCTGAATTGCTACAAGTTTACCCACAGTCTTTTTACTCTTGATGCTGCTTTGGAATCTCGACACAAATGCCTTAATTAATTCTTCAAAACTCTAGATCGAATTCAGTCTTAGACTGAATAACCAAGTTATTGCTAGTCCCTTCAAAGTTTTGATGGAAATGATCTACACTTAAGCGCATCCGATTCTCCTGCCAACATAATTACCGAATTGAAGTGTCTAACATGCTCTAGAGGATCTGTGTTCCTTTCATACATAGTGAATGTTGGAAGCTAGATGCCTTGGGGAAGTGGTGTCTCTATTTTCTTCCTAGAGAAAGGATGTTGACTTATTGACTTATAAAAGTCTTCCACCTCCCTCCTGAATAGCCTCTTGATCCTTCCATCCAAGATTTTGAATCTCCTAGTGATTTCCAAACCATGCTAAAGGTTCATCTAGCTACTCTAAGAGGACAACCTTCTCTGCTTCCAATCTTGCCTACTTCCAAGAGGTCTAGCTTGATTCCTGTCACATCCCTCCAGCCGGTACCCTATCTGGAATACCCGGAGGTGTGATCCGCAGCCCCGAAGATCAAGTTTAGGAATGATCATATCCATTTAGCACAATAACATAATCAAAAGCAAGAACAAATCATAGTATTCAAGTATTTTACTAATAAAAGTCAAGAAAGAATCTTAGAAGGATCACAAAAGAATATCAGAGTGTGGATAACAAGATACCAAATCAAAAGACAACTGTAGATGATAGCGGAAATATACCCCACAAACATATGTGGAAGGTAGGTCGAAATCTAAAGCAAAGCTCTAAGCTAATACAAGTAAAGGAATAGTCTAGAAGAAAAGAGAAATCTAATCAACATCTTCCATCAACTCTTCCTCTTCTTCAATCTTCATCTTCTTCACCTTTGGGTTGTGCTCTTGTAGCTTCAAATCAGCATCTAGCTCACGATCCCATCGGTGAACAAGACAATGCCGGCCACCGTCAATAGGAGCCACCAATGCAGTCCAAACCTGAGTGTTGGCTGTCCCATAGGTCATAACCTTCTTCAAGAGACTTCGGAGCTGTACCATATAAGGAAGGGTCCTTTGTACTGTGGCACGGGTTCTCTTCCGAACTTGCAAAGTCATCTAAAAACAAGTCCCCCGAAGGGTAAGCTCAAAAGAACTTAGCAAGTATATCCAATCACAATAAGCATCTTCACACACAATCAAGGCAAACATAAATGCAATGATATGAAACAATATATGCAAGTATGCTTCTAACTCTATATATGTATGCTAGTCTTTATTGGCAGACACGCTTTAAGTCATAGCACCATACTCCTTTGGGTGGGTCTCAAATCACTCTTCCCTCAACCATTTCGGTATCTTGGGTTCTCCAGTGGTAATTGGGTCCTGCATCCCTCTCGGACATTCCATGGCTGGGGTTTAGGTCACCGCTCTCTCACATCACCTATTGGTCTGAGTAGTGGCGTGTGTACAGGGATAATCTTAGCCCAATGCAAGTCATCTACTTAGTTATATCAAGTTAGAGTAAGATACTTCCATTCCTCCCCTCTCGGGATCCTTTCCGGTATCCTTCTCACTAGAGTCATTATATCCTATGGCTACCAACTCAGACTACGGACTCATTAACCCTATTGGTCATTCACAAATAGCAAATGGGAAGCTCTTATGTCCTCTCACGGGTTGGTTACCGGTCTTGAGCGCCCATGAGCCCAAGTCGACTACTTGCGACCCTACCAATGAATGGTCCCCACAATGTGATTCATGTCCTCTCACGAGTTGGTTACCAGTCTTGAGCGCCCACAAACCCCCATTGCTGCCATAGGTCACTCGGTCTCAATTCCCTTCCAAATCGGGTCTGATATAACAGGGTATTCCTAGCCAAACACTACTAGACTAATCCTAGGTATGTCAACCAATAGTCAAGGAAAGAGTCAAGGGGCACCATAGGAAAGCGTACCATACCACCTCCACTAGTGTCCAAAGATAGAAACGCCAAAAGGGCATTCCCCATTCCACAACTACAACCTAGGCATTCACATCATATCATGATTCCATATATATCACATTCACATTCACATCATAGTCCAAATCACATTCTCATAAATCAATAATCAATTCTAATATGTAAATCACATTATGAACATGCTACTGTAGTTGCAGAAATATCATAATGTAAAGAAAACGAAACAACAGTAACTAGATCATGCATTCATGTCATATCACAAAAGGCATGTAAATAGGCATATTGTGAGTTGGAATACTCACCTCGTAATCCGAATATATAACCTTCAATTGAGAGATCAAAGATCAAGACCAAAATCACCTAGACAAGCTTGAGAAAACATGTATAGGTCATAAGAAGCAAATCCAAGAGATAGGAGTCGAAACGGAGCAAAAATGGAGTTGCTGTCAGCCTTGGTCGATTGCCTGGTAGCTTGGCCCAATCAACCAAGAAGTCGACCAAGTGAACAGTATGCAACAGCAAAACCCTAAATCGGTCATAACTTCTTCGTTTGAAGTCCGATTACTCCAAAATTTTTGAAGGGGAACTCCACAAAAGCATACTAAGACTATCTATGAAGATTAAATCATCTAATAAGGTCCATAGAATAGAACTCTAACAAAACTCATAATAGGCTCAACCATGGATCATCAAGGAAAGGCTAGAATGGCTAGAATGAATGGGGATTCATTCGAAGGGATAGAATACAGTAGATCAGCAATAGAAACTAATAAGAAACAAGTCTAACATTGATTAGAATAGAAAACTATAGTAGGATTAGATCATACCATCAAAACTCAATCAAACATAAGGAGATTCACCATATGGCTTCAAGGAATGCATAGAGTGAATGGGGTTTCACTCTAGGTCAAAGGAGATCAGAGAATAGGCAATCACAGTAGTGTAATACCTTCCTCACAATCAAAACAATAAGCTAGAACAGTAGAGAGAAGAGATTAGAGAAGAAAGAGGTAGAATACCAACCTTGAATGAGAGAAACCAAAATAGAAACTTGGTAGAATGCTTGGGGATCTTCCACAACACCAAGAGAGGCTTTGAGAGAGGCTTCACACATTCTCCAGAGGTTTTAGAAACAAAAGGGGTTGAAAATCACGTAGTCTCATTAAATAGAGCAACAAAACCCTAAAAGAAGATCTTCACAGATTCTGTCAGCAATTGGTCTGCTGGCCCAGTTGACTAGCCAGTCGACCAAGGCTGACAGCAAGCCTAGAAATAGGGATTTCATGCTCTAAACCTCAAAATTTTTTATGGGGCTTCTTCCAACTCAACAAGCAACCTTCCTAGCACAGAGGGGTACCTTCAAACCATGACCAACTAGGCTTTAAGTCCATTAAACAAGCTCTTAAACATCAAGATGTAGTTCATCTCCAATTCAGATAAGATTTCCAGAAAGGGAACTCCATCATTAATTTCTATGGGTTTTGGGTCAAACATCATGTCTTCAATTGAGATGGCACACCAAGTCTTCTTCCTTCACTTTGGGTCTTCGGATCTACACTAAGGGAGAGGTCTAACTTGACTTCATAGGACCTTCCAAGGATCACAACACTGTACTCAAGGTCCACCTTCAAGTTCAAACAACACACAAGCTCTTCTTCATCCAAAACAGATAGGGTGTCTAGGTTAGGGTTTGGGCTGAATTTCACAGTTCCTCTTATTTTCAATTCCTCTTATTTTCAACTGCTCTTTTGAATCTATGGATGGAAACTCAACCCCCTACATCCTCCTAGGAAAATCAGCTTGGATCTAGTCATGGTTTTGTCCTTGTCCATCTAACTTGGAGCTTACCTTGATTGAGTGCCATCTCGATCCCTGCATCCAAAGAGGTTGGTTACGTACCTCCTCAACTCAGGAAGGGAGATGCAGGCCTACTGCAATTGCCAGTGCTGGAGTAACTCCAAGTTGTTGAGCGTAAGCTTTGAGGAGATCCTTAGCTTTGAGAATTTGTTGTTGCATTGAGGTAAGTTGCATTAAATTGATGTGGATGTAAAAGCTATTGAGAAGTTCTTGCTATTGCTTCCTAATGATAATTCTCCTGCTAAATTCGAATTTGAGGGATTCCTCCAAGCAAATTTCTTCTAGAATTCTCTGCTTCTGTTGAGAAGCCATTGGAGCTATTGGTAGCACCATAAGAGGTTACATCGCATCCTTCTTAGTCTTCTTTTGAGCTCTCATCTACAATTCTCTTGACTTGCTTCAGGAACTTCAGTCTATGGCAGGTTTTCCTGATCTTCTGGTGGCTAAGCCATGACTTCTACTCAGGTTCTCGCAGGCAAGGGCAAATTTTGGTGGAAAACTTTGTTGCATGATAGATATTGTCATTCCAACTCCAGAATAGCTCGAATTGGCTCAAATCGATTTATATTTGAGACTTCCTTCTTGTTAAATCAGCTCTAACTCTACAACCACTAGATAAGGATCGTTAGACATAGAGCCGATCACCGTGATTGGCATTCTGTCTCTGATGGTCAAGTTAGTTCTTAGCTTTGAATTGGAAGTAGATCGAGTGAATGAACACTCTCATTTTTAGTTGCAGAGGGGAAATGAAGAGCTAATCTCAAACTAGAGGAGTCAACCAACTTACCTAGATTCCTGCCTCTTTTGCCATTTGTACCACCAATGCATTTCATCGGTTCTCTGAAAACCGTCAAATTTCTTATTTTGATCTCATGGCTTAAATCCATTTTTAGGTTTGACCATCAAGTTTTAGCTGACCAGTGTTTGGTACGTTGGTCTAACTAGTTTGGATCGGTGATTGGGTATCTATCCATAACACATGCCAAATCAATTGGTGATGGGATGAAGGCTTCCTTCCATCATCCCACCAACCCTGTTGGTCGAGACAATCTCATGTTCCCACATTTTGTATTAGTACTAAAGTGCACGTGCATTTTTGTGATTTTCTAATATAACATTAAGCATAATTTTTTTGCAAATATTTAGTTGCATTTTGGAAAACATACTTATTAATCCACTTATTTTTATAAATAGTGAAACATATTGAGATCTTGAACAACAGTTGTAGTTTTATGAAGAGCAAGTTAGTGTCAACAACCACAGTTTTGCATCAATCAAAACCAAAGTATCATTTATTATTATTTTCATTATTATATATATGATTTCATAACAATGATTCTAAGGGAATTTTGGAATAAGAACATCAAATGGAATGGAATGTCGGAATAAAAACATTAAATGAAACGGAATGTTGGATTAGGAACATCAAATGAAACATGTGGCAGATTCAATGATTTGGGACACAATTCGTTTCTACGTCCTGAAATTTGATAAGAAAGTTCAGCAAAATGATGGCTATAGAATCCTAAAAGTAGGTTTCATGTTATGATATATTATTCAAGCGCACTCCTCCATACCCAGCTTGAATGATATAACCTGACTTTTGAGATGAACTATCAACATTTATTTTGAACCAGTTATCGATAAGAGCTTCCTATTTTATATGAGATAGACTGCAGATCCTACTTGGTGTTGTACTGCCCAAATTAAAATTTTCATATTCTGCTGCTTTTATTGAGCTGTCAAAGCTTTACCTCCATGAGATTTTTAATTGAAACTTTTCCAAATTAACCACATTGCATTGGAGATTATAGCAATGAGAAAATTCCTCTGATCCTTGTTGGAGCTTGAGTAACTCAATAAATCTTGAATGCGGTCTTCGAGTTGGTCTATAGTCTACCAACAAACTAGTTAATAGACAAAAGAAACCAACCCTTTTCGTTGAGAGAGCATTTAGAAAAGATGTGACCTGGGGTAGCTATTGAGGCTTCACAAAGAGCAGACATATCCCAAATGTTACAACCTTTTCTAACCAAAAGTTCTGGAGAAGGTAGTTTTTGTAGCAAAATTTTCCAAAGAACTTGGATCCAAGGGTAGACTTTGGTACACCATAAGGATAACCATACTTTAGGATCAAAGCTATTTGTTCAAGTTATCCAATCTATAGGATGAAGCCATTGAAAAGTTACATGAAAGAAGTGAGATGCCAAATAACTTCATCTTCTTGATCAGAAAAAGGTATTTGAATATTGCAAATTGTTGTGATATAGTAAGGTGGCCACCATTTCATAAGCATATCTCTTTTTCACTTCTCATTGCTATGTTCAATGAACTTTGCTACAATGTTGGGTACTGATGAAGAACTTTGAGCTAGTGTAGGGATTCAAGGAAGGTTCGGAATCCACCAATCTAGTCAAGGTGGATATTTCCACCATTGCCCAATAGCTTAAGTATACCATTTTTAATGAAGTCACAAGCCATCATAATAGACTTCCAGGCCCAGGATGATATTGACTTGTATGTAACTGAGCTAAAAGACTCATTCTATCAAATATTTTTGACGCCTTAGCTTACATAAAGATTGAGAATGAGTTTTGAGTACAATTGTCACATCCACCCAGCCAATACCCTATCTGGCATACCCGGGATGTGATCCACAGCCCCGAAGATCCATAGTCCAGGGACCACACCATCCACATCGACGATAACACAATCATGAACAATCAATATTAAACTAAACAATCGATAATAATAGAATTCGGAAATGAGATACCAAAGATAATCAGAGTGCTGAAAGATAAAACAAGAAGGCAGTGGGTGGAATCCACTCCTTCAATCAAGCGGAAAGTGAGGTCAAAACTAGTTAATTACAAATCTCAAGTTATGAAGATAAATTAAAAGTTATTACAATTCTTCCAAGTTTAACTAACACAAAGAAGGGGGTGGGCAGCTACGCATAAGTCTCCTCCACAATAAATAAGTTCTCTTCAATAGTGAAGACCATAGAGATCCAACATGGCTGCTCCCAAACTATCCAAGGGCTAACCTTGATACGCTGAAGGATCTTCTTCGGTACCGTAACCGAAGTCTTCATTATAGCTAGCCTCCGGATAGTGGTATGGGGTATCCGGGTCCGCCTCGGGGAACATACCATCAGAGTAATCACCTGTAGAGTAGTCTAGCAAAATATTGCAACAGAAAAGGAATGAGTTCAAAAGAACTCAGCAAGGTAGTTATTCCATGACACATAAGCCACATGATAACAATAATAAAATAATGCGGATGATATGAGACATATGAATGTAATATGATTCTAACTCTAAGTATGCTAGTCATCTAGGGTAGACATGCTTTAAGTCATAGCACCATACTTCTTTAGGTAGTCTCAGTCACTCATCACCGGGGGGATTGGGTCCTGCATCCCTCTCGGACAAATCCATGGTTGGGGTTTCAGTCACCACTCTCTCACATCACCATTTGGTCTAAGTATTGGCGCATGTCAAGGTGAAGCCTAGCCCAATGCAAGTCATCTACTCAGTCATATCATGTCAATTCTAGATACGTCCATTCCTCCCCTCTCGGGATCCTTTCCGGTATCCTTCACACTAGAGTCACGGATATTACTCACCGGACTCATAAACTTTATTGGTCATCCACAAATAGTAGACGGGAAGCTCTCACGTCCCCCTCACGGATCATTTCACCGGTCTTGAGTGCCTGTGAGCCCAAGTCTAGCCATTTGCAACCCTACCAATAAATGGCCCATTTCGGGTATCCGCAATGCAATTTATGTCCTCTCACGGAGTGGTTACCGGTCTTGAGCGCCCACAAATCCACACTACTACCACGGGTCGTTCAGTCTCAATGCCCTTCCGATTTGGGTCTGATATGATAGGGAAATCCTAGCCAAACACCACTAGACAATCCTATGTATGTCACCCAATAACCCGAGAAAGCGTCGATGGACATCTTCGGAGAACATCCCATACTATTCCCTCCGATGTCCAAGGACAGAAGCACCAGTAGGGTACTCCTCAATCCCAAGTTATACTTAAGCAATCACATGCCCAAGTTCATCATATCAATTCACAAGATACAACATCATAGTAAACATTATATTCATGACATTGACATAATTCATCATATATTGAAAATGATAATCATAATAAGACCTTGAAATAAAACTAATGTAAACACAAAGCTACTGTTAAAAGACATATGTAACAAGTCTAACATGATAAGAATATGAAATAGAGACTATGTTCACTAGGTTAGGAATACCAAGTCAAAACTTCACATTCTATGTAATTATAGCGATAACTATCCTTACCTTGAGTTGGGGAAGAAGATGGTCCAAGATCACAAGCAAGTGGCTCAATTAGTCTTAAAACCCTAAACAAGCATATATGAAGGATTAGAGAAGAAATCATAACAATTGGAGATCGAACGAATCAAAATTAGGCAAAAGTTGCTGACAACAACTCTGTTGGTCGATACATTGGGTCAATGGTATCGACCAACAAGTATCGACCCAAAGAGTCTCGGATAGCAAGTTGGATTTTTTGGGTTTTGGCCCAAAATTGGTCTTCCGGGTCTCGGATCGATATGAAACTTGGGGAACAGTTCAAACACAACATAGGGACACTAATTATTAAGGAATTAACATAATCCAATGGTCCATTTAGAAATTCCCAAATTGGCATATTAAGTTCAAGAGTTGGAAATCATGGCATTGGTTATTGCTTAATGCAAATTGGGGGAAAACATAATGGATTAGGTAGGGAATCACTTAGGAGCAATATTGAAATCATATGCAAGGTATAGATTAAGTTAATCATAGGCTTTATCTCAGTTTTGGTAAATAAAGCAAGTTGATGAGTAACAAATCATGGAAATGCATAGTTAATGATCAAGAGGTAAGTGAATCATAGCAAGATTGGGGAAAACATTAATGTAATAGGTAAAGAAGACTTATGGCAAGGTGTTTGCAAGGTTGCAGCACCTTGGCCATGGTCCCAACAGTAAAATAAGAGTAAAGATGAGTGAGAAAGTGACTAGGAGAGAGAATCATACCTTGAGAGTAGAGCAAGAGAGTGTAAGTGAGTAGTTGACAATGATTAATGGGGAAGATGCTTCACCATTACCAAGGAGGAGTTCTTGAGAGGCTTTTCCACGTTCTCAGGAGTTGTAATCATTGGAATAGGGCTCCAGCCTCTAGGAATGATTAAATAGAATAAAGAATATTCCAGAGAATCTTTAAACCTGGGTTCAGCAACACTGTTGGTCGATACATTGGGTCGATGGTATCGACTAATAGTATCGACCAAAACATGTTTCTGCAGAATTTTTCAGAATACTTCAGCAACTTTAGGTGTGGACTTGGAGGGCTATCCAAGGTCAAATTGCATGGGGTTTTCTCCTAAAGTTCATTCAAGAAGTCTAATTTTGAGGAGTACCTTCGGATTGTGCACAGGAGTCCGTTTGATATCTCAATTGTCTCATTCTTCATCAGTGCACAGATTCTAACTTAACACTGATAATGTGCTCAAGGAAGGAGCAAGATCATCAATGTCCATAGACTGGAGTTTCGACACCACGTCATTAACTAGTAGGGTCCATAAGTCCCTTCTACCACCACTTCAGGTCTTCGGACCTACAAACACAACAATTTCGGAGTCAGGTCATGGTTAGGTAAAAGCTGGATTTTACAACAACTCTCGAGCTTTCTTAGACAGTAAGGCTAAATTCATCTTGCACAAGCTCTTGCGATGAATGATTAAATTAACAGTCTCATATGATACCAAATAAATCTTCAACATATACATTGCGTGCTGCAAGAACAGAATAGAACATTGTTGGATCTACCAGGATCTATATTATTCCTATAATAATTAAATCATGGTTATGAATATAATCACGGAAGCGTAGAAATAAATACTTGCAGTGCGTTCTTGTATCTAGATCCTCCTTTTGTTCTCCTTGAATCTTCCGTAGCCTTTCACCCTTCGTTTTCATCTTGTGTTAATGATTAAGGTAAATAATGTAGAAACTTGGGAGCAAGAGCAAGAGCAAATTAAAAGTGGATTAGTAAAGAAAAAAATTACCAGCAAAAAGGGTAAACAGGTTAAGAAACTTGGGAGCAAGAGCAAAAGAAAATTAAAAGTGGATTAGTAAATAAAAAAATTACCAGCAAAAAGGGTAAGACTAAATCCATCATAGACTAAAGTGGGAATAACAACAATTAGAGATGGAAAATCCTCAACTGTCCTCAACTGATTTCATCTCTCCAAGATTTCGTTTATCTACAGGTTATCAATAGGGTTTGTTTCTTCTTCTCCATTTCTTTATTTAAAATCAATTAAGTCCAAAATGAGAGTATAATTTGGAAGTCAAATGGTGGAAGAGTAGAGAGACAATGAGACTTTATTTAAAAATCAATTATCAAATCCAAAATGAGAGTAAAACTCAAAAGTCGAAACGGTGGAACAAATGGAGAGACAATGAGAGATCCACCATTCAATATGGTTCAATGCCTAATAATAAATAGAGACCATTCATTTTTGTTTCAGTAAATGCATGACAATTTTTTTAAATAATAAATAACCAAAAAAACTAATCATAAATGAAGAAGAACGCGTCACTTTTATGCTTAGGCCTGAGCCACTAAATTGGGTCATGAAATATTACCAAAAGCAAAAAATTCGATCAAGAAATGAATCATGCATTAAAATCAATTTACAATTTTAAATATTCTTATTTAATGAATCAAAGATTAAAGAATTGGAATAGATAGGTTTTACAGTAGTTGTGCTGCCATGAATTAATGAAATCAGAAAACGATGGAGAAGAAGCAAGGGGTGGCACAAAACCTAGATTACCTCGAGGGGTGAAGATTAGTTATGTTTTAAAGAGCGCTAGAATTCAAAAAGTGAAAGAATTGAAGAGACGAGAAATTAGAATTCGAAATGTGTCTAACTAATTTGAATCTCTTTTTTCTAGGGAAAACAATGAGACATCCAATAACATATTAGGTAATTAATGATTTCTTAAAAAATGAGAAAAGAAGAAATTGAGAACTAAAATTAATTTATTAATTTGAATTTACAATTCTAAACATCATTTATTACTGATTCAAAAGTCTAATTGTATTGAATACAATAGTGTATTTGTGGAAAACGAAATGTAGCCATGTCCTTTGAGTTCATACTTTTATAATAAAAAATAATAGTGTGAGATGATAATATGATAGTATGATTAGTAAGTTACAATTTTTAATTGTCATTATGTATTACTAGGCTTAAGGTGGGGTTGGGTTAAGTTTGAGCTTTTTAGGGTTTGCATCAAGTTCAAGATTGAAGTTTTCAAGCCATATGTTAAGTTAGGGTTGGCCTAGGCTAAGTAATATGATTGATGGCGGCATAAAGGTTTCAAAAAGCCCAAACTGTCATGACCTTGTTAAAACCCTAATTTTGATATTGCGTATTTCTTTGCATACACTAACGGTGGTTTTTTTTTTTTTTTTTTTTTTTTTTTTTTTTGCCCGGGGGGGGGGGGGGAGTGTAGAAGAGAACTTCTATACGAAAAGGGGGAAAATATTATATACTCCACCAAAGAGAGTTGAACTCATAACCTCTTTACCAAGAACTGTTGGTCATTGCCTACTAAGTTAACCCTTTAATGGTCTAAGTAGATTGTTTTTTTTTTTTTTTTTTTTTTTTTTTTGGTAAAGCTAAGTAGATTGTTTTACTATGAAGTTCTAGGTGATTGAGATAGCATTCTTATAGGACTTTTTTTTTTAAATGTTTTTGGTGGTCTCTAGATTGGATTAATAACGCAATGTGTACGTTCTCAATGGATCTGTTAAGATTTTTATTAAAATCTATATTAAGTTTCAAAATTAGTTTTTGTATTTCTTATATTTAATTGTTTTGTTAGTGTGTGGGACTCATGAGGTAAGGTTGGTAATGAGGCACCAATGAGTAAAGGAGGCCCTTCAGACCTGGTTATGAGGCTCTTCATGACATTGGTCATGGGTCTTAAAGGTCTTGATCATGGTGATGAGGTGAGCTTACTTGTAGGAACTATTGACCTTCAATTCTCATTTCAACTTTATGACCATTCATGGCCATTATCATGAGTGGGATTAAGGTTATTGAATGAATTGAATCCAATTCAAACAAAAGAGGTGAATATGAGAGTTAACTCTCCAAGTAGTGGAGCGGTTAAGTCAAAGTGGTTTATTCTCATTAGCGGAGAAGGGACAAGCCCATTGATTCTCTCCCTAGTGAGGAGGTGAGTCATTGTGATTCAATGACCCAATTCATTGCCTTGAGAATTTCAAGGAGTGTAAGGTGTGGTTTGGGTCTGTATAAACCCAACCCTTCCTTGCATGTGGTGTATAATAGAGACACTCCTCACACTTACACTATTTACTTATTTTAAAAGTTTCTTCCTTTGAATTTGTCTAAGTGTTGTGCTCTAGCTTTTGGCTCCTTGAAGGGACTAGAAGAACTACCTCATCTTCTAGTTGGAAGTTGTTTTATCTTGGAGGTGGTGGTGTGAAGAATCCTTGGTAGTATGATGCATCAATTACCTTAAAGACAACACTCAAGGTGTGACTCAACCTCATTGATCGGTGGTTCGTTCGATTGCAACATCAAGCTTTCCGGATTGCCTAAGGATCTTCATCTTTCAGTTGTATAGCAATTTCATTTCTTGTGTTTTGTAGAATTTGTAATACAATTACCCCAACACAATCGTAGTTCAAAAACAAGAAATTTTCTTTCAAAGACCCAACACAACTATTATGGGCATAAATATCTTTGGGCCAGTAAAACAAAGGCCCAAGCCCAAAGGAAAGTTTCCAAGTTAGGGTTGTTGACGATTAGGGTTGGGTTGGTTTCAGTTTGGGCTTTTCAATTTCAAGGTTGAGCTTAAAATTTCAATTTCAGATTGGTGCAATTTGGCCTTAGTTTGGACTAATAGTTTGTTTTGAGTTGGATCAGTTTTGAGACCCTAACCAAGCTATTATCAAACCATTTCAACTCTCATTTCAAATTATATAATATATTGGATCTTGCCTGAGCTTAAGGCCCAAATAAATCAACCTTTTCAAAACCAGCTATGAGTAGGGTTTTCAAATAGTTATCTTTGGTTACTGGTTCGGTTCATTTTCAGGCTAACAGGCCACAAACGGGTTGGACTGAACCAACCAAACCGAGGGGTTTTGCAATCCCCAACTCATACTGTGCTCAATTGTCCTCAGGGTTGGTCTGGTCCGGGTCTTAACAGGCTGGTTCTCTTTTAATTTCAATGGTTCGATCCAGAATTGGCCCCATACTTTTAATAGATAAATTATAATTATACAATATTAAAAAAAACAAAAATTGAGAACTTTTATTCTTCTTTTGTTCTTTTGAAGATTGAACAGATTTGGACCACTTCGACATAAACTGATGGGTAAGGATTGTTGTCTACTATGGTTTTGTTGGCAACGACAGAAAGGGATATGGGTTGACGTGGTTATCTTCATGAAGACATATATATCTTCATGCAGATGGATACTAGAAAGCTTCCGTGGTTATCACTTCCTTGGGTCCCAACCTTTAAAATGTTCACCCATATAATAGTAGCAGCCAAAACCCCCCAAAAAATGCCCATGCAGATAAACAATTTGCATGAATCAGGAATAAATTATCTTTTTAAGGACTGGGGTTTGTTCCGGGTAGCTTTAAACTATTTAAATATATGATAGAGCTTCACCTCTGATTTTGAAGGCAAACTCCTGAACCATATTAAAAGACACCTTCTCTTGGAAAAAATCTCCTAATTAGCAACTAATAAATTATATAGTTTTGTCATATTTAATATTATAATCTAAGAGTATTGTTCATTGGATTTATCTTAATTCATGAATTAAAATATTATACGTGGCTGAATCCTATAACTCATTGAACAATCATTACATGAGCCCTCTCAAGGAGATGATCTAAAGTTGTCTTTTGCATGATTCTCATTTTTTATTTTTATCTATTTTTATCAACTGAGCCAATTCCTTGAGCTTAACCAAGAATGAATTCTTCCCTTCAGAGATCTTTGGATCTACCAAGTGTTTTACCAAGTGTTTTGCCAAGTGTCTTGGTAATCTTATGGCAATCTTTTTTTCGTTGTTGCTTTCTTTCTTCCTTTTATTTATTTATTTATATATTTTTATTTATTTTTATTCTATTTTATAGGATGCCATCAAAGAAGAGTTATCTTTCTGACAAATAGTCAAAATAAGTGTAAGCCGACATGGACAAACCTTAATGTTATGGGTAATAAAAAATGAACCGTTGGACCGGGATGAGTCCGCCCGGAGCAAACCAGGGGCTCTTGGTTCCATACAAACGAGACTTGTCAACTAGGCAGGGGAGATTCTCAGATAACATTAGGCAGAGCCGATGATACAGAGATCGATGAGAAATTCTGCGCCTAGCTGCAGCCAACCCAGCGGTAAATGAGGGATTCAAAATATCCCTTCTCAGACGCCGTCCATCACCATTAAATTCATTAATAAATGCTCAAAGCCCCATTTAATGATCAGGACAACATGGAAGCTTTTGATTCATCTTGAAGCTGTCTTGAGTACCGCGAGACCCCTTTTTGTCCCCTTAGCTAAGGAACAACATCACATCATTGTGTTATTTGAGTTGACCTTCAAAAGGGAAATCAACAGCTGTCCAAAGGATTGCTCAGGAGGTGACGTCAGCGAGGCTCAGAGGCCATCTCCATTGTCGAATCCTTTTTCATGGCATCAACCCACTATTGCAGAGGAAGGAGGGTCTCAGGTTCGTTATAAATAACAATAGGCCTCTCAGGTGAAACACACGCTCTCCAGCCATTACTCTTCTTCTTAACTCCACCAAGAACATTCCCTTCATTAATCTATTGCAACTCCTTTGAACATTTATTCTTCATAAAGTGATTCTCAGTGTCTTCTTCAAGGACTGACTAAATCATTGGAGGTGGCTTCCCATCCTCAGAAGCGGCCCACTCTCACTTCTGTTCTGATCTCAGGTGAACCAGGAGAATCAGGCTCTGGAAGAACCCGAACTAGGCGAGGAAGTTGATCCTCCCACAACATTTGGCACCATATGTGGGAAACTGCTGACAAAAAAGCTTAGTAGCTTTCCCTATAGCTGTGATAGTACTGAGATGGTTGGAGAAGAGTCAGGTGACCGAGTGTCCAAATCTCAAGATCCACATCACCAAAAGAAAAAAAAACCTAGTCAGAAGGCTACGCCGGTGAACTCGAAGGATCCGCAACACTTTGTGGGACGTGAATTAGCAAGAGATCATCCTTGATCCTCCTGCTGATCTTCCCCTGCCTGGGCTCGATCCTATCACAACTTCTAACCAGGAGGACCCTCCTAATATGCAGCAGATGATGTTCGAGATTCTCAGTTCGTTGCATTCCATGGCAACCCAGGGAGGACATTTCAGACCTTCCCCGGTCCTTGCCATAGTCCTCCTGAGACTGGTAACCCTACCCTTGTCAATGTTGCTGATAAAGCTCTGAGAGATGAGGGCGACACACGGCGTCCTCAACCAGCTAAGCACAAAGACAAGGTGAAAAATAGGGCAACCAGGAAAGGAGGAAGCGGGTTTGTCTTCGACAGGCTTGGAGCTCTCAATGACACGTTCTCCTGTGCAAGAGTTATCGCCGAACCTCCCCAAGCTCCTATGAAATCCCCCGGATTTCTATCCCATTTAACATGTGGTTTCAAGACCGAGAACCTGGGCCTCGAGTTGGTGACAACTGTGGGCCATTCAAGTCAAGTCCAAAGGATTGGAAATGGAACCAATGTTGGTGGATGACCCTTGTAATGACTCAAAAACTCTCCTAGAGTTTAAGTGAAGAGAGAACATTAGTCTCGATAGTGTAAAAAGGGTGATCTTGAAATGTCCATAGGTCAATGATGGAAAATCCGATTGACGCAAATAAGGTATCAAATCGAAGAACGTTGAAAGACCTTTCCAACGAGCCAAAAATCATCAACATTGGAGTTTGTTTGGGGGGTCCAACCATGGACCAGAAGTTTGGGCCGTTTGGGTGAACCAACCCCCACCCCATTTTCTATTTAGGGGCAAAATTGGAATTTCGGATTTTTAAACCCTATTTATGTTTTATCTTATCCGTAAATGCATTTTTGGAGGCTAGAAAGAGGCAGAGGCTTTGGAGAAAAGGAGAAACGAAAGAGAGGAGCGCCTTCCATCCTTCCGAAGGTTTTTATGATCCGAATCTTCGCAAAATCACTAGGAAATATTAGTTTTCTTTAACCCTTATCTTTAATCATAGTTGGCGAGAGTTTATCTTCTCTTCTTTTGTAGAGATCTTGAAAGGAAAGGTTGTTAGGTATCTTGGATGCTTTCCCTTCTTGTATTAATGTCACATCCTAGTTTATGGGAGTAAATTCTCTTCTCTTCTTTCGAGGGATCTATGAAAGGGAATAATGATAGGTACCCTAGATGTTTATCTTTTCTTATATTAATGTTTCCCTTGAGTATGGGAGTAATGGTAAGATCTCATGCTAAGGTTTATGCATTTTGACTCTTTAGGTCACCCACGGGTGATTTATGAGAGCCAAATTTAGGGCTTTTTGAGATAGGTCAAATTTAATCAAATTGAAGGTACCCGTAGGATCCTTTTGTTTCCAATTAGACTTTCCTAAAGTTTTACTTCATCATAGACTTCGAATTGGTGTCAAATTAGAGACCATTCACTAGTGAAGTTGAGAACTACTTTTTTTAACCTAGTTTTTCAGATTTGGGTTTTCGTGGGAAGATTTTAGGATATCCTTTGAAACCCAAATTGGCTCTAATTTGTGATAATTATTTATTTTGCATGAATAGGTTAATATATCTTTAGTCACTAATTTGTGAGAAGGAATTACTGATCATAGGAGAAAAGAACAAAGTAAAAGGTGAGAAATATACTTAACCTTATCTTGCATGTTTAGTTATATTAAGTAATTTTTTATTATTAATATCTTGACTTGATTTAGTATTATCTTGTGATTATGTCTTCTATTTTTCAATATCTTTGAATATTGATATGAGAATGTATAAGATGGATGAGATTGAATGGATTGAGTTTTTCTTGTTAAATCCTGAATTATTGATATAAAAATATATGGATGATATTGAATTAAATTTCTCATTCTATTTCATGTTGCAAACTAGGGTTGTGGGTTCACCCATTGCCCTTGTGACATTATATGATTGCTTATATTGTAGTTGGGAATGGGGAATGCCCTTTTGGCATTTCTGCCATAGGATACCAGAGGAGGCGGTATGGGACGCATTCCTATGGTGTCCTTGGCTCTTTCC
Source organism: Hakea prostrata (assembly GCF_041222555.1). Taxonomy (NCBI): domain Eukaryota; kingdom Viridiplantae; phylum Streptophyta; class Magnoliopsida; order Proteales; family Proteaceae; genus Hakea; species Hakea prostrata. Next base: position 9,136,756 of record NC_142605.1, read on the forward strand.
CGATTACTAATTTACATATTTAGGGCATGTTTAGAAGTGTTTGGTTAGGTGACCTCATGAGTACTACTACCCTTTCGGCAGGGGTATTGAAGCCGGTTAACCCGTGATGTTAGTGGTTGGGTCCTGTGTGTCAAGCAGGCCCACTATCATCATAGAGAGGTAGGGTTGCATATAATAGATAAGGCTCATGGATGCTCAAGACCGGTGAAATGATCTGTGAGAGGACATGGAGATCATCCTGTCCATTATATGTGGATGACCACTGGGTTAATGAATGGGGTCCAACAGATGCCTCCCGTTGAGGATTCCATTCATAGGTGGGAAGGTATTGAACCAAGAGAGCACTAGGCATAAGGGGAAATATCTGGACCATATGTAGTACGAGACCGTATGACCTTGCATTGGGCCTAAGATTATCCTTGACACGCGCCAGATCTTATACCAATGGTGATGTGAGAGAGTGGTGACCTAATCCCCGACCATGGCTTGACAGGACTTTACACAACAACCGCGGAGAACCCAACAGACGTGCTTGAGTGCCATGAGGGAAGAGTGATGAGACCTCCCAAAGAAGACTGGTGTATGACTTAATGCGTGTCTACCATAGAGACTTCATGATAGAGTTAGGAGCATAATCATTCACATATCATATCATTGTCATTAATTACATTATTGATATTCATGTTATATGTGTAGTGTGGAATCTTGTGAATGAATGTGTGATATGATGTTAAGTTGACCTCACTGAGTTCTTTTGAACTCATTCCTTTTATATGTTTTTTTCTATTAGATTATACTGCAGGTTATGAGGACTTCTTTCAAATGGAGGATTCGTTGCTAGTATATCTTCTTGAAGGAGAAGAAGAAGTGGACGCACATGGAGCTTCATCCCAGTATCAAGACTGTTCTTTTGGATTGGATTCCATTAGAGAACTAGTTTAGTTTATTTTTCCACTTCGATAAAACTACTCTCTTTTCTTTTCAAAACTCTGATGTTATACTTTTATTTTGAAGTAATGGATGATTATAACCATTATTTCGATTTTGATAACTTTATATGAGAAACTTGACTTATTCTTGTCCATTTAATTATACTATATCATGTTTTGTATGGATTTGTCACTGAACCTAGATCTTGCGGTGTATCACCCCCACGGGCATTCGGGTATGACCGGATCCGGCTGGGTGGGGTGTGACAGCTCTAATAAAGAAGAATGCCCCGAAGGAGCATGTGGCGAAGTCAAAGGGTCCTCAAAAAAGTACGGCGACCTCCGAAGTGTCTGGGTCCGTTCACGACGAAAGTCTTTATCAACAAGTTTAGGACCTGAATGAAAGACTTTTCCAACTGGATAAAAAGGTCCCTAATGAAGTCCAACTTGTACTAAGTCAGGATCATTTCATCTCGGAAATAATGAAGGCTCCCCTCCCGGTAGGATTCCATACGCCGACTTTCACTTCTTACAATGGGACTACGGACCCTATGGCACATATAAGTCATTTCACTTCTATCATGACTATGTGTAGAGGTGGAGACTCCATAAAGTGCCGATGTTTTCCTGCGTCATTGACGGATCCTACTACCACCTTGTTTTCAAGGCTACCTAGACATTCTATACACAACTTCTCAAAGTTGGGGTATGCCTTTGTGGCAAGGTTCAAAAGTGATATTAAGAAAGATAAAACAAAGGACAATCTGTTGGCCCTCAAGGAAGGACGACATGAGTCCATTAGAGACTTCATCTCCCGTTTCAATGTCATCTCAATCATGATCAAGGATCTTGATGATAAGGTCGCATTTACCGCCAATAAAAGAGCAGTCATCAGCGAGAAGCTTGTCACGTCCATTGTTAAGAAGAAGCCAAAAACCTTAGCAGAGCTTCTCGACCTAGGATATGAAATGGCAATAGTGGAGGAAGGTTTGGAGGCTAACTGCAGTCACTACAAGGACCAGGAGGGTCCACCTGCTCGAAAAGTCCTAGAATCCACCACCAAATCTCGCTTTGCAAAAAGGGAGCCAAAAGTGAGCCAATCATCTTCACTGAAAAGGAGCTTGTCGATGTATGTACCCTGCATGAGGATGCTATTATCATCAAGGTCAGGTTGGCCAATCATATGATTTATAGGGTCTTGGTAGACACCGGATCATTAGCGGACATTTTGTCTCTGGATGCATTCCGCATGCTCAAAATAGACCAAGAAACCCTCCAACCGAAAACGGCCCTGCTTTATGGCTTTGCGGGAAGTTTCACAACTGTGGAAGGAAATATACAATTGGATCTGACTGTGGGGACTTTTCCCCAGCAAGTCACTGTGCCTACCATGTTCATGGTCATGCGGAACCTCTCGGCCTACAATATCATCCTGGGACGCCCTACGCTGACAATGCTAGGAGCAATAATCTCTCCCAGGCATATGATGATGAAGTTCCCCATAGCTGAAGGAATAGGGACTTGTAAGACCGATCAGAGGCAATTTAGGATCTGCTATTTGAATTTCATTCGGAAGCATCCAACACCCCCTCTGCGGGAGCCACCTTCACTGTAGAGGTGCATGACAATCAGGATGAGGACCAGCTACAATGGGGAGAACCAAGAGAAAAATTACAAAAGGTCCCTTTGAGCTTAGCACACCCCGAGCGGGAAAGGAACGTGGGTTCTGAGTAGCCAGAAATCTTCAAGGAAGAGTTGATTTCCTTCCTGTCCCAAAATGCAGATGTCTTCGCCTGGTCGGCTGAGGACATGCCTGGGATTGACAGGGGCATTGCAGAGCATCACTTGTGGATCAACAAGCGGGCTACCCTGTAATCCAAAGAAGAAGGAACTTCTCTACCGAGAAGCAGGTAGCAATCTAGACAGAAACTGAGAAGCTGGCCAAATCTGGCTTCATTTCCCCAATTGAGTGCCCAAAATGACTAGCCAATGTAGTGATGGTCAAAAAGGCCAGTGGAAAGTAGGGAATGTGCACAGATTACACAGATCTCAACAAAGCTTGCCCAAAGGATTGCTACCCTCTTCCAAGGATCGACCGTCTAATTGATGCAACGGCTGGGCATGGAGCGTTGAGTTTCATGGATGTCTATTCCGGTTACAATCAAATCTTGATGGCCCCTGAAGATGAAGTTCATACTGCGTTCATGACCAATAGAGAAAGTTACTATTACAAGGTAATGCCCTTCGGGCTAAAGAACGCAAGAGCAACTTATCAGCGAGCCGTCAACAAAATATTCAATGAACAAATCGGGAGAAACATGGAAGTCTATGTGGACGACATGCTTGTTAAAAGCGTGGATCCCAAGGATCATATCCATGACTTGTTAGAAGTCTTTGGCGTCCTGCGCAAGCCCAAGATGTGAAATCCGGCCCAAACCTAGCCAGGACACCCTAATGGCTTTGAGATAAAGAAAGACTTGTTTAATGTTAGACCTTAAAGTTGGACCTTGATTTCAGTGTTATTATCTTTGAAAGCCTTAGGAAGTCATGCCAGACCTTTCCCTTAGGGTAGATCTGTAATATCAGGCCTTATCCTAACCTTGACCCGACCCGGAAATTTTTGTGTTTGTAGGTCCGAAGACCCGAAGTGGTGGTAGAAGGGACTTGTGGACCCTACTAGTTGATGACGTGGTGTCAGAACTCCATTCTATGGACATTGACGATGATGCCCCTCACTTGAGAGCATTGTCAGTGTTAGTTTTGAATCTGCACACCGAAGAGGGGTGAATTAGTTGAAATACATAATGAAATCCTGTGTACAATACGAAGGTATTTCCCGAAACTAGACTTCTTGATGGACTTGTAGGAGAAAACCTCACTCAATTTGACCCCATATAGCCCTCCAAATCCTTGTCCGAAATTGCTGAACTATGTCTGGTAGATCCTGCTGCGCATCGAAGAAGGTGAGCTTAGTTGGTGGACCTAATGAACTCCCATGCTTGATACAAAGGTATTTCTGGAAACTAGACTTCTTTATTGACTTGTAGAAGAAAACCGCACACAATTTGACCTTGTATAGCCCTCCGAATCCACATCCGAAATTGCTGAACTATTTCTGAAAATTCTGCTGAAACATGTTTGGGTCGATACTGTGGGTCGATACCATCAACCAAGAGCATCGACCCAACAAGCCCAGATTCCAATAAAAATGTGCTTTTTGGATATTTCTTCCTCCTTTTAAGTGAAACTTCGAACCTAAAACAATATATCACTCATTTCAACATCTGAGAACGTGGGAAAGCTCCTCTAAGCCTCCTCCTTGGCTTGGGTATTGATCTTCTTCAAGAATCCTTTGTCTCTCTTCTCTAATCTCTTCTACAAGGTATGTAATCTCTCACTCTCTCTCTAATCTACTTCTACCTCACCTTATTCTTGTTGTTGGGGCTATGAAGGAGGTGTTGCAACCTTGCAACCACATTTCTAATGTCTCTTGTGATTCCTATAAACCCCCATTCATTCTATCAATGCTATGTATCTCATAATGATTCTTAACCTTGTCTTTCTTATGAAATTCCTCCATAGCAACATGATTTTATCTCCTAAACTGATTCCTATAGTATGCTAAGTCTGATCATATGTTAATAATCATTCCTAATCTATTGCTTATCATTCTCTTGATTGAATCCCTGATCTCCCTTGCAAATGCATTGATTTCATTATGAAACTTGATGTTCTTGCTCTCTTACTTTGATTCCTCTTCATGGCAACATGAGTTCATTTTCTTAATCTGATTTTCTTTAGCAATGAGGTCTGATTATATGTTAGTAATTGTCTATATTCTGCTGCTCATCATTCTATTGATTAAATTCCTAAGCTCTCTTGCATTTGCAATTAATTCCATTGAAAACCATGAATTCCAACTCTTAAACTTGATATGTCAATTTGGGGTTTTCTAAATTGACCATTGGATCATGTTAATTCCTTGATAATTAATGTCTCTATATTGTGTTTGAACTATTCCCCAAGTTTCATATCGATCCGAGACCCGGAAGACCGATTTTGAGCCAAAACCCAAAAATCCAACTTGCTGTCCGAGACTCTTTGGGTCGATACTATTGGTCAATACCATCGACCCAAAGTATCGACCAACAGTGTTGCTGTCAGCAACTTTTGCCCAGTTTTGATTTGTTCGATCTCTGATTGTTCTGAATTCTTCTCTAATCCTTCATTTATGTTTGTTTAGGGTTTTAAGACTAATTGGGCCACTTGCTTGTGATCTTGGACCATCTTCTTCTCCAACTCAAGGTAAGGATGGTTTTGCCATATAACATAGACTGTATGACTTTTACACTGTTGTTGGTAACTTAGTAGACTTAACTTATTAGTTGATTTTAGACATCATATGACTACTGTAGTTACCTTATGACAGTAGCACCATGCTTAATTACTTGGTTTATCATGTTTACTTATTCTTGTCATTTATTTATACACTATATTATGAGATGTTATGACATGTTTTCAATATGATAATGTATTGTTGATATGTAATGGATGGAAATAAGCATGTGATTGCTTAGGTATGATTTGGGATTATGATTTGGGATTGTGGAGTGCCCTACTGGTACTTCTGTCCTTGGAAATCGGAGGGAATAGTATGGGATGTTCTCCGAAGATGCCCATCGACGCTTTCCTGGATCATTGGATGACATACATAGGACTTGTCTAGTGGTGTTTGGCTAGGATGTCCCTGTCATATCAGACCCGAATTGGGAGGGCATTGAGACCGAACGACTAGTGGTAGTAGTGTGGATTTGTGGGCGCTCAAGACCGGTAACCATTCCGTGAGAGGACATAAATTGCATTGCGGATACCCGAAAGGGGCCATTTATTGGTAGGGTTGCAAATGGCTAGACTTGGGCTCACGGGCACTCAAGACCGGTGAAATGATCCGTGAGGGGACGTGAGAGCTTCCCGTCTACTATTTGTGGATGACCAATAGGGTTGATGAGTCCGGTGGGTAATATCCGTGACTCTAGTGTGAAGGATACCGGAAAGGATCCCGAGAGGGGAGGAATGGACGTATCTGGAACTGACATGATATGACTAAGTAGATGACTTGCATTGGGCTAGGTTTTACCTTGACATGCGCCAATACTTAGACCAAATGGTGATGTGAGAGAGTGGTGACCGAAACCCCCAACCATGGATTTGTCCGAGAGGGATGCAGAACCCAATTCCCCCCAGTGATGAGTTACTGAGACTACCTAAAGAAGTATGGTGCTACGACTTAAAGCATGTCTACTATAGATGACCAGCATACTTAGAGTTAGAATCATATTTTCATCTTATGTCTCATATCATATTGCATCATGCTATGCTGTGCATCATATGATTTATGTTATTATGGAATAACTTTCCTTGCTGAGTTCTTTTGAACTCACTCCTTTTTGCAACATATTTTGTTAGACTTTTCTGCAGGTACTACTACTATTGACTGTGACGGTCAACACTTTGGGGACTAAGTTGGTGACTCATACCACTTTGGCTACGGTGACTACATCTATGAAGGCTATCAGTTCAAGACTCATATTTGTCAGGAGTAGATCCGGCCTAGCTTAGTTTCTTATGATTATGTTATTGAGGAGACATTGTATAAGTTAGAAGAAACTGTAACTTAGTTGCTTACCTTTTTATTTCCCTTCTTTGGAGATCTGGTTGTAATCTTTACCTTATTTCGATCTACCTTCAGCACACGTTTGTAGAGTATATTTCCGCTATACTCTATAGTTGTCTTTTGATTTGGTACTTGTTATTCCGCACTCTGATGTTCTTTGTGATCCTTCTGTGACCATTTCTTAACTTTTATTATTAGATTACTTGAATACCATAATTTGTTCTTGCTTTTGATTATATTATTGTGCTAAGTGGATATGATCGTTCCTAAACTGGATCTGTTGGGCTGTGGATCACTCCCAAGTAACCCAGATAGGGTACCCCTGGGTGGATTTAGGGCGAGATGTGACACAAGATGCGTCTCAATCCTGAGAAGTGCGCTTTCGGAGTGTCATTTGGAAAGTTCTTGGGATTTATGGTCTCGTAGCAGGGCATTGAAGCCAACCCGAAAATGATCAAAGCTATCTTGTACATGCAGCTGCCACGAACCATGAAGAAGGTCTAGTGTCGGACAGGAAGAGTAGCAGCCTAAAGCCGCTTTCTCACTAAATCTGGGGAACGCTATCAACCTTTCTTTGTAGCCCTGAAGACCCTTAACACCACGACGGAGATGATCTAGACTGACGAAAAGTTTTGTTGCGCATTTTTGAAATGCCGTTGTTAGTAGTGTTTAATGTGTTTTTTGTGGCATTTTTAAAACGCTGCCATTAATAGTGTTTTTGCGGTATTTTTTAAATGCTGCGTTAGACATAATAATTCATTTTATTTGCCAGTAGTTTTTATAAACGCCGTCATATGTCACTTAGGCTGGCATTTATAAAATGTTGAGATAAATTTTATTAATAAAAAAAAATTATTCCCTGGAAGCCATATTCTAATGCTGGACCAAAAACCATACTCTTTAAGTGTTGGGTGAGATCTTTGCCAGAGGACTTTCTATCCACATCACAATCTTTGTCAATGTCATGGACTGATCATTGATTTTGTTCATTCTGGAAACCAACATCACCCTCTCTCTTCTTTTTTGCATTTCCGTGCAACCTTTTCATGTGCTTGCCTACCCAAAATCTTTTTCCATTCACCTTCCTTTTTTCTATCTACTACTATCTCTTTAGTTCTTTCTTAAATGATATTAGTATTTTGTGGCAACCTAAATTTTCATTTCCTTTGTAATGAGAAGGGTGTTGTGATATATATATATCAGTATTTGAATTTAAGAACTCAACTATGATGTACCTGGTTCATGTTATCACCATGGGTGGCAGAAATATATTTTTTTTACAATTTTAAATTAAAAATTAATGAGGAAAACTCTTACACTAATATTATGGCACAAAATTTTCATAAGGAAATGTTCCTCCTGTTGACCATTTTCAGGTTCTTTTCGATAGCTTATTGTAACAGAACATTCAAAAATTCAAAATTTGACTGTTCCGTTGACAGAGTCAGCCACGTTAGATACTCAAACACCAAATTCACAAGCTTGAGTCTCAATCAAACTCAACTGCATTTCCCTATAATTCCAATTATAGAATTGTAATACACTTGTAACTCTCCCTAAATTCCATTATAAATTAGATACTTCCAATCGTGAGAACGGTAGAGAAGAAACTTCCCTCATAAACCTTTTATCTAAGATCTTATATGGTATTAGTTGCCGCTGACTTATGTCACTGAAATCATGTCTTCCTCTTTAGAAACTTCCACCCAAACCACCTCTACTTCCTCACCTCTGATTTCTCCTTCTAATATTATCTCTTTACTCCCAGTAAAGCTGGATCGGAGTAACTATCTAATCTGGAAGTTACAGTTCATGCCACTACTTCATGCGCATGATCTAATCGGTTACATTGATGATAGCGTCTCTCCTCCTCCTCCAACCTTATCTTCTTCCCCAACTTCCTCTGCTATTGCCTCACCAACTCCCAACCTATCTTACCTTCAGTGGCACAAGCAAAGATCCCAAGTGGAGGGAGGCAATGAGTGTTGAATTTGATGTATTACTTCACAATGGAACATGGGAGCTTGTCCCTTATACATCGAATATGAACCTTGTGGGTAACAAATGGGTATATAGAATCAAGCGCAATGCCGATGGGTCCATCTCACGATACAAAGCACGCCTTGTAGCAAAAGGCTTTCATCAAAGAGAAGGTATTGACTACTTCAATACTTTAGTGTAGTTGTGAAGCCAACTACCATTCGTGTTGTGCTCTCTATTGCAGTATCCAATGGATGGCAGCTTCGACAACTTGATGTACAAAATGCTTTCCTTTATGGTACAATAAAAGAAGATGTCTACATGTCTCAACCATAGGGGTTTATAGATCCAGCCTTCCCAACCCATGTTTGCATCTTAAGAGGGCTCTATATGGTCTTAAGCAAGCACCAAGAAAATGGTTCAACCGCTTGGGAACCTTTCTAGAGGCACATGGTTTCCATTCTTCACCATCAGATTCTGCTCTTTATATTTCTAAAACCAAACATCACATGATTTTTCTTCTTGTTTATGTCGATGACATAATTGTTACAGGCACCAGTCTTCAGCTAATACAACGTCTTATCTCCTCCATTGGTAATGAGTTTGCCATCAAAGACCTTGGTGATCTCCATTATTTCTTGGGCATTGAAGCAATACGGGATTCTAATGGTCTTCATTTGTCACAAACCAAATATAGCTAGGATTTATTGCATCGAGCAAATATGATTGATGCTAAACCCATGCCCACTCTCAGTGCCACCTCCACAACAGTGCCACTTAGCAGTATCGAATTTGAGGATCCAACCCTATATCAAAGTATCGTAGGTGCACTACAATATTTGACTTTAACAAGGCCAAACATTGCTTTTGTTGTCAAACGTGTGTGCCAATTCATGCACAAGCCTTTGTTGGATCACTGGGCTGCCGTTAAAAGAATTCTTAGATATGTGAAGGACACCATCAACTTTGGTATACTTCTTCAAAAGACTACGGTGCAAGTCCTAACAGCATACAAAGATGCAGATTGGGCTGGCTGCCCCTATGATCGCAAATTGATGAGTGCTTATTGCATTTTCCTTGGAACCAACCCAATCTCTTGGAGTTCAAAGAAACAACCTACAGTGGCAAGGTCATCTACTAAGTCAGAGTGCAAAGCAGTGGCAAATGCAACAGCAGAATTGATGTGGTTGCAACAACTCCTCAAAGATGTTGATCATTCAGTCCCTGCCTCCATTTTGTATTGTGATAATATCGGTGCAACCTACCTAGCAGTCAATCCTCTGTTTCATGCCCGCACAAAGCACATTGAAATAGACTATCACTTCGTCAGAGAACGCGTGGCCAGCAAGCATCTCCATGTGCGTTTTGTACCGAGTCATGATAAATTGACTGACATCCTAACTAAAGGTTTACCATGACCACGGTTCAAGGCATTACGATCCAAGCTCAGCGTCACACGTAGGCCGCTTCACTTGCGAGGAGGTGTAATTGAACATTCAAAAATAAAAAATTTGAATGTTCCGTTGACAGAGTTAGCCACGTTATAAACTCAACCACCAAATTCAAAAACTTGAATCTCAATCAAACTCAACTGTATTTTCCTGTAATTCCAACTATAGAATTGTAATATTCCCTAAATTCCAATATAAATTAGATACTTCCTATCATGAGAACGGTAGAGAAGAAACTTCCCTCAGAAAACTTTTATCTAAGATCTTATACTTATAAAGTATATAATCACTTGAGAGTAATTCCAACGTAAATGATCAACCAAAAAAACGCACTCATGATGTTAATTTTTCAAACCGCATGTTCAGAATATTTCAAGAACACAAATTCCTGAATCTACATCAAAAGATTGTTGGCAGATGCACTACAATCGACCCTAAAGAAAATTATTCATAAGTAATGCCTGCTTTTTCCTTTGAGTCTTCGTGCATAGAATCCAACACATCATTTGCCAAAATACAAATAATCTCAAGGACAGCTCGTGCAATATGTGACCTGCTTGTGAATCTTGTGATCCTAACCAACACACCTCTAGCATCATCTTTCCACCATGGAGCAAACAACTCATTGAATGCGGTCATAAAATAAATCCCACAAGAATGGGAGTTTGTAACTACACAGCTCAAGACTTAAGTTATTGCAGATTTATTTGATCAAGTGAGTAAACAGTAAAACACTAAGTTCAAATAACAGTACTTTGAAATATTGCATTCAATGTTGCAAAAACTCATCCCTTTTGACTCAAATGACAAAAAATGACAACAAGAATCAATAACAAAAGGGTTCTTCTGTGGTATCACTCATAAGGATAAGAATAAAAAAATTAATTTAAAAAAAAAATTTATATCAATGTTTTGTAATCCATGGATTCAGGTAACCAAACAGTTTTTCAGAATGAATCTACAAATTTCATTCTACAGATTTATAATAAACAAATAGTTTTTGAGGATGAATCTGGAGATTTCATTCCATAGACTTAAGTAACCAAACAGTTTTTCAAGATGAATTCACAGATTTCATTTCACAGATTCTAGTTAACCAAACAATTAATTTTATGAATCATAACTCCATAAATTTTAGATTTATAGATTTAAAATCTCTAAATATTGAAATCTCCTGACTCAAATAAACCAAACAAGTCTAAAGAGGGCAGGCAGGCTTATTTTCTTACCCTCCATATAAGACAATTATTTATGGGTATTACATACCATTTTTTTCTCCTCCTTTTAATAGAATTTACTTATGGGGTACCCCAAGAAAAGCTGCCTTATCTTCTTCCGGCGCATGTTTTGGGTGCTTATTGTGAAATGGGCATTGTTTGACTTGACTTGTAATTGATGGGACCCAATTGTCAATTTTCTTCCATCGAAGGTGGGTGTGTCGGGTATTCTTCTGGCTTCTTCTGGCACCGGCCAGAAGCTGTCACAATCCTTGAAGTGAAACACATGGAGAATTCGAAAGAAGAAGAACACATGAAGACAAGAGTTTGAAAGAGGAATTCTTAAATCTTCAACCAATAATTCATTTTATTCTGGTCTATCTAATTCTTATCCACCTTACAAGTTCTTTACTTGTAGAACTTCTTTATTCTTTTGATCCAATCTAGTGATGAAGTTTTTTATATGGATTCTAAGTCTACAGGTTTATCTACGCTTGTTCAGAAGGATGCCAACGGCAAACTCTACTATTGAATGTAATTCCTGTATTTTCTATAAATCTTTTATTTTTTTTATTAAATATAATTCTATTAGCGACCTTTTTCCACATAAAAAAGAAAAGAAAAAGAAAACTCTTTATTCTTAAAATGGAAATAAAATATAAAAACTAAATTATATATATACTTCTCAGGTTCCCGAATTATTACATCTATAGGATATTGAGGCTAGTAATGACTCGGCATCTATTTTATCTTTAAAATTGAAAGGAAAAAAAAAAAGGGAGATGTCACACTTTAGTACCTTCTAGCTTGGTCATTGGTTGACTGACCTGCATTGTTGATTCTTTGAACGATTCAAAGTGGTGTGTAACACGTTTGATTACTTGCTATTGACCTCTTATTTTTCTTCTTGTATAAGAATAAATTGAGAAAAAATCCGAAATGGCTTCCTTTGTTTTTTTTTTTGAAAGAAAGGGGCTTATATATTAACGCATGATTCACGCAAGACATCAAGATTACAAAGATCAAGAAGTCAAGAATTCAAAATAAGTCAAAAAGTCCAGCACGCAAAGAACACTGCCTTACAAGTAAGAAAGTCAGCTACTGCATTACACTCCCTTAAAACGTGAAGAAACGACTTCCTTTGTTAATACTTGAAAAATTCTAGGGCGCACAATCATTTTGAGGGTGTACATATTTGACTCCTTTCTTGGAGAAATTCTCTGTCCAATGTGTTAGGGAAGACCGGGGGAGGAAGGGAGCATAATGACCATTCTACCCATTGTCTTTATCCTTTAAAAAATTACATGGGAGAGGGACAAGTGTTGATATTTCATGCTCAACGATGACCAAAAGACTAATAAATGAAAAGAAAATGACCCAAAATGGGCTAATATAGAGAAATTATTAAAACAAAAAAGCTCCCCACACATGCAATGAGCTATAAGATTGAAAAAAATATATATATATCATGCCTCTTTGTAGATATACCATTATTCATATTTAAATTTAAGCTGTAAATGCAGGGTTGATAGAGTAGTAAGAATAAGATCCATACTTCTCATTAGAAAGGTCATGGATTTGACCCTTCCAGATGACAAAACTTCCCCTTGAATATGTAATTGAGATACATGGAAACTGGTCTAAATGAACCTCGAGATACCAAAAACAGAAAAATATTTAGCAGCAATCCATACTTATAGATTCATCACCTTTGATCGATTGTTGATTAAAATAAATCAGACCAGATCTTCCTTGAAAAGATATAAGGATATTAAGTACGTGTGCCAAAACCAAATAACTTTAACAAGTGAGCTAATAAATTAATATTTTCTCCGTGAAAACTTTATTTCTTCGTCTTTCTTTTGATTTAGTAGTCAAAGCTTCCAAACTTAGTTGTTTGCATCACACTAATCTAGTGACAACTCCATTTAAGAAGACTATGTCAACATGGTTGAACAAAATAGAAAAAGAGGGTTCTGAAACAGTAGTCAACACTCAAAGATTCCTGCACTTTTTGAAACGAAAGTGGAAGCCGTTTTGGAAGGAATTCGAGGAAGATTCACTCTAAGACATATATGGACGAAAAAGCTTGGATCCTACGCATTAAATGCGCAGAATCATCAAGCCAAAATTTCGGCCGTAGGATCCGAAATTTCGACCAAAATTCCAATCCCACCGCCCAAAGTAAATGGCTTGATGGTCCTGCGCATTTATTGCGCCAAGACGCTCCAAAGATCCCTAGCTGTACTTCATATCACCATTACTATTATACTTATCTTATGTTGCATTGCAAATCCAAATATCTGTAATCCCAGCTAAAACAGTTGTAAATACACCTCCACCTGCTAATCTATTTAGTCTCTACTAGCACCCCAAAGCTCATCTTCTGGATGTACTATCTAAAAGTTAGCAATGAAATTGGTTTGCTTTGCATTAGGTGTGTCAACGGTGCGGTTTCGAGCGGTTTTCAGCTGGGCTTTAACAGTTTCAAGTTGAGAAATATTCAGTCAAACGGCAAAAAATAACGATTTCGGACCAGTTTTGGTTTGATGTTGTTTGAATTTGGGTTGACAAACAATTTGGAATAACAGCTTAGACTAAATTAAAATACCTTAGAAACAATTAAACTATAACCACCTATAAGACAACAAGGTTATTATAATAGAGTGAAAAAAAAATTCATATATATAACTAAGAAGAAAAAAAAAGACAACACATATGCATAGTTGGATAACTTTGCTAGAAAGGGCGTTTGGAAGGGTAATAACTACAGACACTTTAAATTGTATTTAAAAGACAATTGTAATCAAACATTTTTTGTCATAATACTTGAAAAAGAAAAATGTGCTTAGCAATTTCAAATTCTAGCACCACCTTACAATCAGCATATATGTTTTTTTTTAAAAGGTTGTGGAAATTCATAACACAAGAGAAATATATAAACAACATAAATCACATAATAATAAAATAACTTACCAAACAAGGATATCCAAAAAAATTCGTCAGAACAGTGGCGGAGCCATGCCCCCCAAACCCCACTTATAAAAAAAAATTAGTTACTTTATTTATTTTTCCTAATTTTTCTCTTCTTACATGTGAAATATCACTTTCTTACTCCTCTCTCTCCCCTTCCCCCCCCCCCCAAAAAAAAAAATGGAAAAAGATTTAAAAGTAAAGATGATGGGTATAAACAATAATTATCCAGCACTTAGGAATGAACCCCTATTTTTTCAGGAAGAAAATGTTAAATCCAATTAAAAACTAACTCATAATTCCTAAAATCTCTTCATATGTATTCTTTATTTCCAGTTGACCAAAGGATTCCCAAATCCGAGATTTTAATGCTTTTTTGAATATTCTCTTCTCTACTTAAGTGAGCCTCGTGACTTGAACCCTGTTTTACTCATTTAGCTTGCTGAGAACGAGGGGAGAGCTTCCCAAGACATTCTCTTGGTAGTGGTGAAGGAATATTGCATCAATAATTGCCAATCATTGTCTCTTATCTTCAAGATCACCTCTAAGGTATGGTTTCTCTCTCTTTCTCTCTATTCTACTCTATTCCTTTCTCTTACTTGCTGTTGTAACCCTGAAGTTGGTGCTGCAACCTTGCAACCACCACTTCAAGTGTTCATTCTTTGTTAATGCATAATCTCTTTCCATTGTTACCTATGTTATGCTCTCATTTTGATTCTTGTATATGCATTTCCATGATTCTCTTCTTAGCATCTTGTTATCTTATCCTAAACTGATTTATGAAACATGCTAAGTCTGATTTCTATGCTAGCATATGATCCTAATCTATTGCATATCAATTCCCCTAGCTAATTCCTTAATTCCCCTTGCATTTGCATTTGATTTCAATTGAAGACTATGGTTCTTGCATTTAGAACTAAGGGTTTCAATTTGGGGGTTCCTATTTAGACCATTGGATTATGCTAATTACTTGCTAGATAGTGTTCTTATACTGTTACTATCAATCCCTCCAAATTTCGGATCGTTCCGAGCCCCGGAAGCTAGGTTTCGGATCAAAATCCACTATTCAGCCCCGCAGTGTTCACTTGGTCGACTGATTGGTCGACTGACTAGGTCAGTCGACCAAGTCAGTCAACCAATTGATTGCTGAATTGTGTAATTTCCCGATTTGACTCGTTCGACCTTCAATTTTTCCGGATTTCTTTTCTAATCTTTCATCTATGTTTGTCTAGGGTCTAAATACTATCTTTGGATCATTCTCTTGTGATGATTGGATTATCTTCATCTCGACTCAAGGTAAGGACGGTTATCCCCATATATGCATAGACTATATAAATCTTACACTGATGTTGGCAACCTAGTAGGCTTAACTTCTTTGTTGTATTTGAACATCATATGACTGTTGTACATACTTTAGGATAGTAGCACCATGTTTATATACTATTGCTTATTATGACTATTCATTCTTGTCAATTACATATATGATTGATTATGTGATGTTATGACTTACTTTTCAATATGGTGAAGTATCACTTATGTATGATATGATGAAATTGAGAATGTGATTGGATAAGTATAATTTGGGATTGGGGAATGTCCTATTGACATTTCTGTCCTTGGACATCGGAGGGAATAGTATGGGATGTCCTCCGAAGATGCCCATCGACGCTTTCCTGGATTATTGGATGTCATGTATAGGACTTGTCTAGAAGTGTTGGCTAGGATGTCCCTATTGTATCAAACCCAAATCGGAAGGGTATTGAGACCGAACAACCCATGGTAGTAATGTGGTTTGATGGGCGCTCAAGACCGGTAACCAACTCGTGAGAGATCATAAATCACCTTGCGGATACTAGAAAGAGGTCATTTATTGGTAGGGTTGCAAATGGCTAAACTTGGGCTCACGGGCGCTCAAGGCCGGTAACCAACCCGTGAGAGGACGTGAGAGCTTCCCGTTTACTATTTGTGGATGACCAATAGGGTTGATGAGTCCGTAGTCCGAGTTGGTTGGTGCCATAGGATACGTGACTCTAGTGTGAAGGATACCAAACCGAGTTGGTTGTAGCCATAGGGGAAGTATTCGGATCTGACATGATACGACTAAGTAGATGACTTGCATTGGGCTAGGGTTTACTGTGACATGCGCCAATACTTATACCAATGGTGATGTGAGAGAGCGGTAACTTAAACCCCAGCCATGGATTGTCCTGAGGGATGCAAGACCTAATTACCAATGGTGAACCCAAGATATCTTAAATGGTTGAGGGAAGAGTGATGGAGACCTACCCAAAGAAGTATTGTCACATCCACCCAGCCAGTACCCTACCTAGCATACCCGGGTATGTGATCCACAGTCCAAGGATCAAGTATCGAGGGACCATGCCTCCCACATACGCGATAACACAATCATGAACGATAATAATCAAGGTAAAAGCAAATAATAAAAGAAATCATGGATATGATAAGAACAGATAATCAGAGTACGGAAATAAATATGATATCAAATGTATAATCACAAGAAGGAAGTGAGCGGAATTCACTCCTTCATAACCACAGCAGAAAGTAGCTAAGTCAAAGTTAGGTTACAACCCAAATGTAAAAGAGTAATCAGTGAAAGTTAAATTACAGATCCAAGTGTTTAACAAAATCTAGGGGTGGGTGGCTAGACAAGTGTTTCCTCCATCTTAATAAGTACATCTTCGTAAGTGTAGATGAAGGAAACCCAACACGGCTGCTCCCACACCATTGTGGAGCTAACCCTGGTACGTAGCATAATCTTCCTCGGTACCATAACCTTGATCTTCATAGTAGCCACTACCCGGAGGGTAGTATGCGGAATCCTGGTCCGTCTCATTAGTCGTACCATCTGGGTCTTCAATACCTGTAGAATAATCTAACAAAACATTTGCACAAAAGGAATGAGTTCAAAAGAACTCAGCAAGGCAGTTATTCCATAATTAATAAACCATATGAGTACAAGTCATAACATGATGCAATATAATATGAAACACATGATGCAAACATGATTCTAACTCTATGAATGCTAATCTCTATGGTAGACATGCTTTAAGTCATAGCACCATACTTCTTTAGGTAAGTCTCAGTCACTCAGCACTGGGGGGAATTGGGTCTTGCATCCCTCTCGGACAATCCATGGCTGGGATTCGGTCACTGCCCTCTCACATCACCATTTGGTCTAAGTATTGGCGCATGCCAAGGTAAAGCCTAGCCCAATGCAAGTCATCTACTCAGTCGTATCAAGTCAAATCCGGATACTTCCATTCCTCCCATCTCGAGATCCTTTCAGGTATCCTTCACACTAGAGTCACGAATATTACCCACCGAACTTACCAACCCTATTGGTCATCCACAAATAGTAGACGGGAAGCTCTCACGTCCTCTCACGGATATGACTCACCGGTCTCGAGCGCCCGTGAGTCCAAGTCTAGCTATTTGCAATCCTACCAATAAATGGCTCCCACAATGTGATTCATGACCTCTCACGGATCATTTCACCGGTCTTGAGTGCCCACAAATCCCCATTGCTACCACGGGTCGTTCGGTCCCAATACCCTTCCGATTCGGATCTGACACGACAAGGACATCCTAGCCACACAACTAGACAATCCTATGTATGTCATCCAATAATCCGGGAAAGTGTTGATGGACACCTTCGGAGAACATCCCATACTATTCCCTCTGATGTCCAAGGACAGAAGCGTCAATAGGACACTCCCCAATCCCAAATTATACCTAAGCAATCACATGCTCAAGTCCATGATACCATACACAAATGATACATCATCATAATAGAAGTTAAGTCATAACATCGCAATGATTCATCATATATATAAGTAACAAAAATGACTAATCACTATAACAAGAATATATATAAACACAATACTACTGTTCTAAAGCATGAATAGCAATCCTATGATGTCCAAAAGTAATAAAGAAACTATGTTCACTAAGTTATGAACATCAAGACATAATCGCATAGCCTATGTATTTATGGCGATAACCATCCTTACCTTAAGTTGTGATGATGATAATCTAAAGGTCACAAAAGTATGATCCAATGATGGTAATAAGACCCTAGACACTAAACATAAATGAAAGATTAGAGAAGAAATCGGGAAAATCGGAGGTCGAACGGATCAAAACGGCGAAGGACACAGTTCAGCAGCATGCTTGGTCGGTGCTCATTGGTTGATGGGATTGACCAAGCAGGATCGACCAAGGACAGTCTCGGGGCTGCATAGTGTATTTTGGTGATTTGGTTCGAAATCGGTCTTTCGGGGCTCAAATCGATCCAAAACTTGGAGGGATGATTAATAACAGTATAAGAACATATCTAAGCAAGTAATTAACATCATCTAATGGTTTAATTAGAAAGCCCCAAATTGGAATACTAAGTTCTAGAAACAAGAATCATAGCATAAATGAGAAATCAATGTAATTGAAAGGGAAGCTAGGGAATTGGTTGAAGAATGGGTTAGGAACAAGATTACAATCATTTGCAAGCTATTAATTAGACTCATCATACTCCACATTTTAGTTTAGGGCAAGAAATCAAGTTTCTAAGCAATGAATCATGGTAAGGCATATGCAATGATCAAAATGAAAGTGAGTTATAGCAAGAATGAAGGGAAATCAATGTAAATGGGAGGAGACACTCATGACAAGGTGTTTGCAAGGTTGCAGCACTTTGGCCATGGTCTCAACAGTAAGAAGAAGAAGAGGAGTGAGTAGGATAGAGAGCAAGAGAGAGAGTCATACCTTAGGAGTTGATAATGGAGGCAAGAGAGAGTTGTTTGCAATGATTAGAGTTGAATATCCTTCACCAATATCAAGGAGGAGCTTTGGGGAACCTTCTCCACGTTCTCAGGTGTTGCAATGATTAGAGTAGGGTTCAAAACACAAGGCTAGCATAAATAGGGTGTGGAATATATTCCAAAGGAATCATTAACTCGAATTTGGGCAGCCTTGGTTGATGCTCCTTGGTCGATCCCGATGGGATCGACCAAGCATAGTTCAGCAAAAAAATCAGCTTTAGTTCGGAAACTTCGGATAGGGATTCGGAGGGCTATACGGGGTCAAATTGAGTGGGGTTTTCTTCTACAAGTTAATCAAGAAGTCTAGTTTCAGGAAATACCTTTGGATCATGCATGGGAGTTCATTAGGTATTTCAACTAGTTCACCCTTCTTCGATGCGCAGATTTTCACTAAACACTGACAATGTACTCAAGTAAGGGGCATCATCGTCAATGTCCATGGGCTCGGACTCTGACACTAAATCATCAACTAGTAGGGTCCACAAGTCTCTTCTACCACCGCTTCATGTCTTCGGACCTACAAACATCAAGGGTTCCGGGATCAGGGTAAGGATAGGGTTGGATTTCACAAGTATGGTGCTATGACTTAAAGCATGTCTACCATAGAGACTAGCATGTATAGAGTTAGAATCATATTTGCATCATCTGTTTCATGTCATCTTGCATCATGTTGTGCCTTGTATCATATGACGTATGTATTATGGAATAACTGCCTTGCTAGGTTCTTTTGAACTCATTCCTTTCTGTGCAATTGTTTTGTTAGACTATTCTATGGGTACGGAAGGATTTGATGGCACCTACCCAAAGACAAACCCGGATGAGGCATACTACCCTCAAGGTACTAGCTACCATGAAGATTACAGTGAAGATACCGAGGGTGATTATGCTTCGTACCAGGATTAGTTTGACACTGGTGTGGGAGTGGCCGTGCTTGGTCTCATATGTTTATAGTTACGAAGACATTTTGTATAAGACTAAGGAAACGGTTGTTTAGATATTTATCTTTTAAGTCTTGGATCTGTAATACTTAACTTTGATTTGATCATACTTTTCGCTGCTACTAAGGGAGTGATTTCCGCTCACTCTCTCTTCTTTTGATTATATACATTGGTATCGTTTATTTCCGTGCTCTGATTATGTTGTTTCTTATTCTTATCATGATTTCATTATTTATATGCTTGACCTTGATTATTTATTGTTCAATGATTTTGTTATCGTGTATGTGGAGGCATGGTTACTCGATACTTGATCTTCGGGACTGTGGATCACATACCCGGGTATGCCAGGTAGGGTACCGGCTGGGTGGATGTGACAATAAGGGGTCTGTGTGAGACTTCCCAAAGGAGGTTGATGTACTACTTAATGCACATGACTTAAATAGAGACTAGAATGGTTAGCATCCTAGCTGCATACTTAGGTCATCATTGCACTATGCATTCATGTCATCCTGGTATATGTGGATTGTTTGGCTTCACTGAGTTCTTTGGAACTCATCCTATTGGATGTATTTTTCTTTGAATTATTCAACAAGTTGTAATGGAACATCTACCCAGGAGTACTTTGTCTAGCGAAAGCATACAAGACGCCTATGGTCGATGACTACAAGGCGCATGACAATGCGTCTATATGGAATGTGCCTATGGTGGTACACAGTAGGCACATGACCTATTTAGTGCGATTCTGGGATTTATAGACAGACCATAGGATATTGGAATATTACATGTGTTATTAGTTGAGACAGATGTAATACCTAATAGTTTTTGGATAATCTGGCATTTCCTATCCTTTCTTTCTGTTTTGGTTAATAGTTGACTTTCCTCAGCAGTATTTAATATATTATACTTGTTTTTTATTCTGAATTATGGTATTGTGTGTGATATTTGTGACTATGGCAAT
Source organism: Hakea prostrata (assembly GCF_041222555.1). Lineage (NCBI taxonomy): Eukaryota > Viridiplantae > Streptophyta > Magnoliopsida > Proteales > Proteaceae > Hakea > Hakea prostrata. The sequence goes on from NC_142605.1 coordinate 9,157,711, forward strand.
AAAGCCTGATTCTGTGACTATGGATCACATCTACGGGTAGTTGGAGCGGATCCAATAACGTCAAAAAGCGATGCTGCAACACACCTAAAAGTGCCAACATCCGTTTCCATGGTGCTATTTTGAGCATTCTTTTCTAACACAATTTTGGTTCTTTTCACTTAAGTGTAGAATTCTTCATATGCTTATTTGAATGAACCGGATTAAAACTTGCCATCTGGTGCAAACAATAGAAAGCAAGGCCACACAGGCCCTTAGGCTGGACATGATAACAATCCATGATTACTTGAATTCAGACATAAATCAAACCAAACTAACAAAAATATAAACTAGAAGTTTAGAAGAAAAGTACAAAGTATCCAACTCTATTGCATAGATTATTTTGCATTTATCAAATTGAAGTACAACCAGCTAGCTAGTTGGGACTCTCCACTTTGATGGATAGAGTATCATGCTCTCCTCACACTTTCACCATATAAAAGAATCTATTCCTTTGATAATGTAATGAGCTAGCCGTTGCATTAGTCTTGGCCTTATCCAAAATCTTCTCAATAGGTTGTTCTTTGGGTAAAATCAGTTGTTAATGCAAGATTTCCTCTTATACACTACATGTTCGGGCCACTTGTATTCCACTTTACTCAGAGATGAGCTCCCTTCTAAATGTGTAGTGAAAGGGGTGCACGCCTCCCCACGGACCCTATCCGGCATACCCGAGAGTGTGATCCACAGCCCAAGATCGGTATCGAGTGATCAGCCTCTCACATTCACAATAACATAATCATGAACAATCATAATAAAAGTGCGGAAGATAAACCATAAATCCAATAAGGAAAGAATGAACCATAAATAAATCCGAATGATAGATATAATCAGAGTATCAAACAGATAAGTAAAGTGAGGCAAAAATCCCACTTTACAACCAGCAGAAAAGTAGCTCTAAAAGATAATAAACTAGACAAAATCTAATCCCAGGAGCAAGTACATTGGATAACTAAATTGTTCTCCACTTTATAGACAACATCCTTATAAGTGTAAATCTCATAAATGGCACAAGGACGCTTCCACTCAATGGTGGACTAAGCACGACGGAGCAAACCACCTCCCGGAGATATGCCTCCTGCCTTGCGCTTCTTCATAGGGACCGCATAGTATTCGGACTGCAGGATAGTCTAACAAACATTGTACAATAAAGGAATGAGTTTCAAAGAAACTCAAGAAGGCGATTAAATCCATAATATCATAAATGGCAGGATTTCGAACAAACATAAATGCAATATGATATGAGACAAGCAATGAATGTATGAATCTAACTCTATGTATGCTGGTCTCTATGGACATGCTTTAAGTCATAGCACCGACTTCTTTAGGAAGGTCCGCTCACATCCTCAACCATTTAAGATATCTTGGATTCTCTCACGGATCATTTCACCGGTCTTGAGCAGCTGATTGGTAATGGGTCCTTCATCCCTCAGGACAAACCATGGCAGGGGGTTAAGTCAACACACTCTCTCACAACCATTTGGCATAAGTACCGGCGCATGTCGGGAAAACCTAGCCAAATGCAAGTCTTCTACTTAGTTACATCAAGTCGATCCGATACGTCCATTCCTCGTCCCGACAATCCTTTCCGGTATCCTTCACACTAGAGTCCTCATAGTCCCCGACTATGGACTCACAACCCTATTGATCATCCACAATGGTAAACGGGAAGCTCTCACGCCTCTCACGGGTTGGTTACCGGTCTTAAGCGCCTGTGAGCCCAAGTCTAACCATATGCAACCCTACCAATAAATGGCCCCCACAATGTGATTCATGTCCTCTCACGGGTTGGTTACCGGTCTTGAGCGCCCATGAATCCCATTGCTACCACGGGTCATTCGGTCTCAATACCCCTCCGATTAGGGTCTAACATAACAGGACATCCTAGCCAAACACTACTAGACAATCCTAGATATGTCATCCAACAGTTTAGGAAGGTGTCCAGAGGGCATCTCCGGAAACATCCCATAATATTCCAATAGTAGTCCAAGGACAGAAGTGTCAAAAGGACACCTCTCCTTTCCAAACCATACTTAAGCATACACATGCATCAATTCATATCATCACATATATGGTAACTTCATATATGGAAAGAAATCAATAATTACAATCACTTGCATATAATTGGTAAGTAAATCATACATGAATCGATTTAAGCAATGCTACTGTAATCAAGGTTATGTAACAGTAGTATATCATTGTAAGAATCTAATTTAGGAAACATATCAATGATATTCAAATATAGAAACTAGATTCATGCTATCTATGTAATTAAGGAAATAACCATCCTTACCTTTTATAACTCGCAAAGGAATCCTAAGAAGTCAAGTAAGATCTTGGCAAACTTGAGAAGAAGGTCCTAAACAAGTATATACAACATATTAGGAAAGATCCCTAACAGAAAAGATACCAAAACATCCAACACAGACCAATTCTGGAGTTGCTGAACTCATTGGTCGAGTGGATTGGTCGACTGGTCCAGTCGACCAATGCAGACAGTAGCCTAAAAAAAACAGAGTTTTAAGATATGAAATCCGAATTTGGTGGTTCAAAAGGGGACTAATCAAGGGGTAAACTACATCAGTAGTATTCTAACATATAGGGGACCTCAAAACATTAATTCAAACAAGACATCAAGATCCAAATTAGGAAACAAAAAGTTACCATAATTAGATCAACCATGGATTTTGATGAATTCGAAATAGAAATCAAAGACAAGAACAATAGGAGGGTGGATCATTGCTTCAGGTAAAGGTATCATGAAAACATACTTAGATCTTCAAGGAAATAGGCTTAGAAGCATAAATCTAAATAAGGAAATAAAACCTACCATATATGTAACTACCATGATTCATGAAGAACACATAGTATGGTAGAAGAGAACAACTAGAGATTGATAGATCATGGATCATGAAAAGAAAACATAGTAATTAACTACTCACGTGATCAAAATAGAAGATCCAAGGAGATCAAAATTCAAATCAGAAGTTTAACAAAGATTAGATCATGGTTTGATCATGATTCCTTCAAAAGCTTGCAATGATCATGATTAAGATCATTGTTCTAGCCTCAAATCCTTAGGATGATCATGAGAACAAGTCCAGAGATGTTTGCAACAGAGAATGCAGCATCTCTTCTACTGTCTCAACTCAAAAAGGAAAGAAAAACAAAGATGGAGGAGAAGAAGAGAGTGTAGACATACCTTTTGATGCAAAAGGAAGAGTTTCGACGAAGATCCGTCAAGAAAATCACCAAGGATGCAAGGGAGATGACTTGCAGAGGTCTTTGGTTCGTTCCTAGGAGTTTGGAGGCAGCAAATACGAAGTGGACTCGAGATTGGACTTAAATAGAGCAAGAAAAACCTAATTGCCAAAGACAGCACTCATTGGTCGAGTGGATTGGTCGATGGCCCACGACCAATCACGACCAATGCAAAGAAACAGGGAATGAAGGCCACAAACCAACCAAAGGGGTTTGCACACAAGTCAAGCTACCAAAGGAGAAATGCCTCAAACCAAGATAGAGAGCACCCAAGTCCACAACTAATCCGATTTCATCAAGACGCCATAAATAGAACTTATCATCAACTTTCATGGATTCAAAGCCGGACACAAGTCCACGGGATGGCCCAAAGGACTTTTACTTTACTTGGTCATCGGACCTACAAATAACAAGGTTTCCGGGTCAAGGTTAGGGCTGGGTTTTACAAGCACAAAGGGTGTGAGGGGAGCACAATCCTCCACCCATCAGGATAGACGACTAGAATTCGATGGTATCTAATGGATAAAGCTTCCACCTTCTTGCAGGGGCGGAGGCAGGATTCAACATTGGAGGGTCAGATAATGAGAGTTTGGATCACCTTTCCATTGGGGGAACACTAATGCTTTTTCACCACACATTGTATGAGCTCATGTAGGACTTACAATACATATTAAAAATATTGGTAATTATTAATACTGACATTTTTACCCTTACAAAAATACAAGTAAATTATTTAACAAAAAAAAGGTAAAGTAAAGCATAAAGATAGCTAACAAATAAATATCTTATAAAATCATTTTTAGTTTTAATTTTTTTCATAAAATAAAATTACAAAACAACCTTAAAGGGGAAGAAGAGAAAGAAAAAAGAAAAAAAAAATTTTATTTCAACAATAGAAAGCTAGATGCAAACGAAACGAATCATGGTAGTTGGTTACTTTACAAATTCTAAATATTCAATTCACAATATAAAAATCAAATAAAAAGAAGAACAAAAAAATAATCAAAAAAGAGAAACCATATATATTCAAATAAAAAGGAAAATGAAAAAAATCATGAAAGAGAGAATAAAAATGGAGAACGAGTGAGAGAATATGTGATTGTGGCGAAGATTTAGGAACAAATTCATTATCTTTAGCTTTTCCAAGTTTTACTTATTTCTTTTTTCTAACCCACACATGAAGAAAGAAAGAGATGAGGAAAATAAATAGGAATGAAAAGAGAAAATTAATAGAGATGTTATAAATAATATATATTAATTGTAGCTGTCCATCACCCCAAAATAGATAATACTTTTAATTGAAGATCACAATCATCTCACTATACAATGTTGGCAATCAATATTTTCATTTTATATACCTTCTATTATGGGCGGCAATCTATTTTTCCAAATCAAGAATATCTTATTGTGTGCAAGAATCATATTGTATTTTTTTGTAGACTCTAATATTTTCATATCAGAGAAGATGATACTTTTACTATAATTATGTAATGCTCTCAACTCAATGAAGAGTTGGATTGATCTCGTTCTAGTTTTCTTCTTTGTCTCTAATATATTTTCTTTATTTTATAACACATTATCAATATGACTCCACTCAAAGTATTGCGTTTTGAGAATAAACACAGCAAATTGTGTATCATTATGCTTTCTATTCTAAAGTGAAAAGGATGATCGACCTCCCCGTGCGTTTTTGTAAACAATGGAGTTTGTCTTTTCCATCTTGAAATGTAAGTGCATCATGATTAAGGTATGTGACTTATTGAATCTAAAAATCAAACAAATTATAAGCTATTAGGTTTTCTTTACAAGTGTGGTTTGTCATTAACTAATCTCAATATAATAACTTATCTATTGTATATAGTGGTTGCTAGTTTTACACCACAAATAGTGTCAGATGCACATAAAGTTGAAAGATTTGAAACTGTAAATAAATATTATTCTGCAGATGCACATGAAATTGCAAGATTTGAAATTGTAAATATATACAGTTCTACAATTTTTAAAATTAGTTCTCAATTGAAATTATGTAGAGAAAACATTATTGATGAGGTCTTATTGGAAAGAAAAACATTTTTCAACTTTTCATGCTTCAAATGTGCTAATACAATAATAATATTATGAAAAATGTTTTAAAATATACTTTTAATTGATCTTATGCTTATTGTGACTGGGCAAAATAATGAATTATTAATGAAAAATTATGAAGCTCATCCATTCCCTGAAGTGAATGCAGTAATTCATGATAAGCCTGAAAGAAAGCAAAATTATAATCGTAGTTATGATTGTGGACGTGAACGAGGCAAAAAACGGAATAATTATCATTCTTATGATGGCAATAAATAAGAAAATAATAAAGATTCTCGATATAACTCTTTAAGGAGTACATAATTTATTATCGATGTGGTATGAAAGCCATTAGGCATGTATCTATTGTACTTTACAATATTTCGTTAAGCTTTGTCAAGTCTTAATTAAAAAATGAAAATAATGTGGAAATAAATTGAATTTTTCAAAATAATAATACTGGATGAAATTTTTCCTATACATATGATGATTTTGATGGCCTCACAAATACTACACATGTCGATGCTACAAACTTCTTTGAAGATAATAATTGAAGATTTTATTATATTAGTGAAGTTCAAATAAAAATAAAATTGATATTATATTAGTTTTTATTTTTTTCCCCCCTCAAATCTCATCTCATATGTTAGTTTATCTTGAATTTAATTTTTTTTCCTTATAATTTTTTGAGCAAATTGCACTGGCACCCCAAAATGGAGGCTTTAAAGCACTGACACCCCATTTTATGTTTAAAAAGCATAAAGACCCCAAAATTGAATTTTTATTGGATATATTTGTCAAATTTATCATTGAAAACAGTTAAATCACTATTCATTTACAAAATATCCCTATAATAAATAGTGTCTGAAAGGTTTTCAATGACAAATTGCACAAATATATCAATAAAAATCTAATTTTGGGGTCTCTATACTTTTTAAACATAAAGTGGGGTATCAGTGCTTTAAGGCCTCCATTTTAGGGTGCTAGTGCAATTTGCTCTAATTTTTTTTATTGACTTTCTAAATATATTTTGATTTTTTTTTTTCATTTTGATAAAGAATGTGAATATTCTCTAATGTGCTATGACGCATATTATACTAAGAGAGAGAAAAATATGTATTTTATTTGATGATGCGGAAATCAATATTCATACAATAATTAATTGTCACATCCACCCAACCGGTACCCTATCTGGCATACTCGAGTGTGTGATCCACAGCCCCGAAGAACAAGTATCGAGGAAATCATCCTCCCACATATGCAATAACATAATCATCAACAGAATATAATCAATGTAAAATGATATAAACAAGAGATCCAAATAAGGAAAGAAATTACAATGTACTCAGAGTGCAGAAATGATACCAAAGGTATATATAATCAAAAAGGAGTAGAGTGAGGTGGAATCTCACTCCATAGTTACAGCGGAATGTAGCTCATAAATCAAAGAGAAAATACAATTGTTCTTAAAGGAAAGTAAGGAAATGATAATCAAACTAAACTAAAGAGTCTTCTACTTTATAAAGAACGTCTTCATAAACATAGACTTCATCAACCAAGCATAGACGTTCCCACTCCACAGTAGGGCTAATCATGGTACGTAACATGATCACACGATGAATCATCAACGTGATCTTCATAGTTGCCAGCACCTTGCGTGTAGTATGCTTCTTCAGCTTGTGCTTCCTCATATTGGCCTTCATGATATTCAGTACCTGTAGAGTAATCTAACAAAAGATATTACACAAAAAGGAGTGAGTTCAAAAGAACTCAGCAAGGCAAGTTAATCCACAACAACATAAATAACATGATTGCAGAACATAGCATGATGCAATGTGATATGAAACAAACAATGAATGTATGAATCTAACTCTATGTATGTTGGTCTCTATAGGCAAACATACTTTAAGTCATAGCACCATACTTCTTTGGTAAGGTCTCAATCACACAACGTCGTTTGGTAGTGGGTTCGGCATCCCTCAGGACAATCCATGGCTGAGGTATAAGTCACTGCTCTCTCACATCACCATTGGTCTAAGTATTGGCGCATGTCAAGGTAAAACCTAGCCAAATGCAAATCATCTACTTAGTCATATCAACTCAGATCCAAATACGTCCATTCCTCGCCCCTGGCGATCCTTTCCGGTATCCTTCACACTAGAGTCAGCATAGTCCCTAACTACGGATTCATCAACCCTACTGGTCATCCACAAATAATAGACGGGAAGCTCTCATGTCCCCTCACGGATTGGTTACTGGTCTTGAGCGCCCATGAGCCCATGTCTACTATTTGCAACCCTACCAACAAATGGCCCCCACAATGTGATTCATGTCCTCTCAAGGGTTGGTTACCGGTCTTGAGCGCCCATGAATCCCCATTGCTACCATGGGTCGCTCGGTCTCAATACCCTTTCGAATCGGGATATAACAGGGGTATTCCTAGCCGAACACTGCTAGACAAGCCCTAGGTATGATAATCAATAATTCGGGAAAGTGTCAAAGGGCACCATTGGAAACACCCCATATTATTCCCACTGATGTCCAAGGACAGAAATGTCAAAAGGACACTTCCCAATCCCAAATCATACCTAATCAATCACATTCTCAAATCAGTCACAACATACACAACCGATATCTCATCATATAGAAAGATACACATAAACATGATCAATCACATATGTAACTGATAAGAATAAGTATTCAAAATCAAAAGAATACATGAACATGATACTACTGTAGTCGAAATACTTGCATCAGTAATAGAATAATAAGAAAATACATTTATGGTAGTGAATCTAAAAGAATCCCAAAATAGAAACTAAGATTCACGCAATCTATGTAATTATGGAAATAATTGTCCTTACCTTAAATAGCTTTGATGAATATCCAAAGATCAAAGAGAGTGGTTCCAAACTTAGCAAATAAACCCGAAACAATCATACATACATCATTAGGAAAGAGGCCTAAAAGATCGAAGATCAAACGAATCAAATCGAGGGAAAAACAGAGCTATTGTCTTGCTTGGTCGATTGGGTGGTAGCTTGGTCCAGTCGACCAAGCAATCGACCACCTGAAACAGTACAAAGCAAAAATGTGGTTTTTTATCCGAAACTCAATCTACAAGATCCGAAACTCTACAAAACTTGGAGGAAACCTCTAGAACAGTAATCTAACACTAAAATAGTATAGATTAGCCACTAACAATGATCAAAAACACTACTTACTAATTTGGAATCATGACTTTCTAATTTGGTAAAATCCCTAGTTTTCGATGAAAACATGGTATGAATCCAAAGGAAAAACTAGAGATGATCAGATCTCACTCTAGTAGATGATAAGCAAGAGATCATACATGAAAACATCATGCAAAATAGATCTATCATGCTTAAGAAATCGAATCTAGAGAGTGATCATGGTTTCATGAAGATTTCACAAGGATCACGGCGAAGATCAATGTGAATGTCATAAAACCTTAAGAATGAAAAGAGATTGTAGAAGAGATGGTTGCAAGGATGCAGCATCTTCTTCTTAGTCTCAATCAAGAATAAGATACAGTAGGAGTAGATCAATACAACATAAGAGAGATTACTAACCTTTGATTGAAGAATCGGAGATGAGAAGCTTGAGATCTTGCAAAGTTCTTCACAATCACCAAGGAGAGGCTTTGAGAGAGTCTTCCCACGTTCTTTGAGGGTTTTAGAAACAAAGGTGGCTATGAAAACTCGTACTCCTATTAAATACAGCATCAACAGACCTAACAGAAGATTCTGGCCGATTCTGGCCCTGTTGGTCGATTGGTTGGTCGATTGGCCCAATCGACCACCCAGTCGACCAAGCCAGTCAGCAAGGACAAGACAGGGAATTGAAGGCCCAACTCAAGTCCAAACCTAATGAGCTTCTCCCAACACAACATATGGCTTACCTAGTATAGAGAAATGCCTTCGAATCATGTCTAACTATACTTCAAGTCCATCAACTAGACTCATCTTCAACAAGGTGCAGTTTCCTTTCTAGTTTTGAACAAGCTTCCAAGTATGGAACACCATCATCAACTTCCATGGGTTCTGGGTCAAACACCATGCCTTCCACTGAGATGGCCCATAGTTGGCTTCTTCCTTTACTTCGGGTCTTCGGACCTACAAACAATAGGGTTTCCAGGTCAAGGTCAGGGTTATGATAGGGTTGGATTTCACATTTATAGTACAACATTGATTGAGGGCTTTGGAAAAGCTAATCTATTATTACTTGGGAGATCAAATTGACTATAGATAATGCATTATTTTGTAGTATGTCTCAAAGAAACTTATTAAGTTTCAAAGCTATTTGCTAAAATGATCATCAGATTGAGATTATAAATGATGGTAAAAATGAATATCTATACATTATTACAAAAGTGTTATATCTCTTCTCCCAATTTGTATTACACGTGTCACATCCACCCAGCCGGTACCCTACCTGGCATACCCGGGTGTGTGATCCACAGCCTCGAAGATCAAGTATCGAGGAACCAACCTCCACATAATAATAACATAATCATGAACAAGATAAAATCAATATAATATCATGTAAACAATGAGATCAAGATAAGAATAAGAGAGACAATATAATCAAAGTGCGGAAATAAATGATACCAGTATATGAAAATCATAAATAAAGAGTATGTGGAGAAATCACTCCCCAAATCGCAGCGGAAAAGTAGTTCAAATATCATTAAGATTACAATCCAGTTTTCAAAAGAAATGAATGAAAGGGATAAACATCTAGACTAATGTTTCTTCGGTCTTATATAGAATATCCTCACAAACATAAACAAATGAAACAAGACATGGCCGACTCCCCTCCAAGGTGGGACTAATCCTGGTATGCAGCATAATCCATCAAGGGATCTTCAGAGTAATCTTCCTGATCACCAACACCTTGATGGTAGTATGCTTTGTCAATGGGCGTCTCATAGTAGGGGCCATCAAGTTCTTCTATTCCTGCAGGATAGTCTAACAAGCATTTGCACAAAAGGAGTGAGTTCAAAAAAACTCAGCAAGATAGTTATTCTATAGTAACATAAATAACATGATACAAGACATAGCATGATGCAATATGATATAAAACAAACGATGCATGTATGAATCTAACTCTATGTATGCTGGTCTCTATAGGAAGACATGCTTTAAGTCATAGCACCATACTTCTTTTGGAAAAGTCCAATCACTCATCATCGGTTGATAATGGGTCTTGCATCCCTCTCGGACGATCCATGGCTGGGGTTTAGGTCACCACTCTCTCACATCACCATTTGGTCTAAGTATTGGCGCATGTCAACGTAAAGCCTAGCCCAATGCAAGTCATATACTCAGTCATATCAAGTCAGATCCAGATACTTTCCCTATGGCACCAACCAACTCGGTTCAGTATCCTTCACACTAGAGTCACGTATCCTATGGCTACAACCAACTCAACCCTATTGGTCATCCACAAATAATAAACGAAAAGCTCTCACGTCCTCTCACGGATATAACTCACTGGTCTCGAGCGCCCGTGAGCCCAAGTCTACTATTTTGCAACTCTACCAATAAATGGCCTCTCATGAGTAACCACAATGTGGTCTATGACCTCTCACAGATATACCACACTGGTCTCGAGTGCCCACAAATCCACATTGCTACCACGGGTCGTTCAGTCTCAATACCCATCCGAATCGGGTCTAATACAACAAGGACATCCTAGCCAAACACCGCTAGACAAGCCCTATGTATGACATCCAATAATCCGGGAAAACGCCTAAGGGCACCATCGGAAATATCCCATTCTATTCCCACTGATGTCCAAGGACAGAAATGTCAAAAGGACATTCCCCAATCCCAAATTATACTTAATCAATCACATTCCCAATTCAATCATATCATATACAACCGATATTTCATCTTATAAAAAGATATATAATAACATGATCAATTGCATATGTAAATAACAAAATGAATATTCATGATCACAAAAGAATACATAAGTATGGCATTATTGTACTTGAAGTACTTACAGCAGTCATACAATGCTAATAAATACAATAATGAAGTGAATCTAAGAAGTTCCCAAAATAGAAACAAGATTCAAGTAGTTTATGTAATTATGGTAACAACCGTCCTGACCTTAACTCGAATCGAAGATAGTCCGGATATCAAGGAGAATGGTCCCAAGGTTAGTACTTGAACCTCAGACAATCATAGGTGCAATATCAGAAGAAGAATCAAGCAAATCGGAGGTCAAACAGATCAAAATGGCCGAATACACAAAGCTGTATTCAACTGGCTGACTAGCTTGGTCGACTGACGGGGCTGAAATTGGATTTTTTATCCGAAACCTAGCTTTCGGGACTCGGATCACTCTGAAATTTGAAAGGAATGTTAGGAACAGTATACTAAGACTATCTAATGAAGATTTAACATATAACAATGATCAAATCAAGAATCACCAATTTGAAACCCTAACTTTCTAATTGCTAAAATCATGTTCTTCAATGAAATCAATTACAATGCAAAAGGAAATCAAGGATTCAATAAATAAGATGATGAACAATAGATTAGAGACAATTACTAACATGTAATCAGACTTTGTATGCTAGAGAAATCAGTTTAGGAGATGAAATCATGTTATTATGAAGAAAATCGTAGAAATGCAAGGTTAAGAATCATGTATAAGGAACATAGCATTGATAGAATAGGAAGGGGGTTTATACAAATCAAAAGAGACAATAAAAGAGGTGGTTGCAAGGTTGCAGCACCTTCTTCATAGTCCCAACAGCAAGAATAAGGTGAGACAAGAGTAGATTAGAGAGAGAATGAGAGATTACATACCTTGGAGATGATCTTGGGAATGAGAAGCAAAGAATATTGTAAAAGCACTTCACCACTACCAAAGAGAAGCTTAAGAGGAGTCTTCCCACGTTCTCAGGAAGTTCTAGCAATAGAATAGGGTCCTAACTACGAAGTCCACTTAAGTAGGGCATAAAATAACCTAAAAATCAGCATTTCCCGTATTTAATTGTCACATCCACCCAGCCAGTACCCTACCTGGCATACCCGAGTGTGTGATCCACAGTCCCGAAGATCAGTATCGAAGAAATCAACCTCCCACATTCACAATAATATAATCAAGAACAAGATTAAATCAATGTTATCAATATTAATTAATAGATCAAAGCAAATTAACGAAATAACATCAGAGTGCGAAAGTGATACCAATATATATATATATATATAATCAAAATGTAGAGTGAGGCGGAATCTCACTCCACGAGTACAACGAAATGTAGTTCGAATGTCAAAAGATGATTACAACCGATTCCAAAGGAAAGAAAGAAATAATAATCAAACTAAGCTAGAATCTATTCTACTTTATAAAGAATGTCTTCATAAACATAGACTTCAGAAATTAAGCTCAGATGCTCCCACTCCACGGTAGGGCTAATCATGGTACGTAACATGATCACTCGAGGGATCATCATCGAGATCTTTATAACTGCCAACACCTTGTGTGTAGTACACTTCTTCAGCTTGCGCTTCTTCATATTGGCCTTCATAGTCTTCTAAACCTGTAGAATAATCTAACAAAAAATATTTGTACAAAAGGAGTAAGTTCAAGAGAACTCAGCAAGGCAAGTCATTCCATAATAACATAAATAACATGATAACAGAAACATAGTATGATGCAATATGATATGAGACAGACATGCTTTAAGTCATAGCACCATACTTCTTTGGGAAGGTCATTCACTCTCCCTCAACTATCTTGGTATCTTGGGTTCCATCGATGGTAGTTGGGTCTTGCATCCCTCTTGGACATTCCATGGCTAGGGTTTAGGTCACCTCTCTCTCACATCACCATTGGTCTAAGTATTGGCGCATGTCAGGGTAAAGCCTAGCCAAATGCAAGTCATCTACTTGGTTATATCAACTCAAATCCAGATACGTCCATTCCTTGCCCCGGGCAATCCTTTCTAGTATCCTTCACACTAGAGTCAGCGTATCCTATGGCTACAACCAACTCGGACTACGGACTCATTAACCCTATTGGTCATCCACAAGTAGTAAACGGGAAGCTCTCATGTCCCCTCACGGATTGGCTACCGGTTTTGAGCGCCCATGAGCCAAAGTCTACTAAATGCAACCCTACCAATGAATGGCCTCTCTCGAGTATCCACAATGTGATTTATGTCCTCTCACGGATTGGTTACTGGTCTTGAGCGCCCATAAACCCCCATTGCTACCATGGGTTACTCAGTCTCAATACCATTCCGAATCGGGTCTAATATAATAGGGAATCCTAGCCAAACACTGCTAGACAAGTCCTAGGTATGACAACCAATAATCCGGGAAAGTGTCAAAGGGCACCATTGAAAATTTCCCATACTATTCCCACTGATGTCTAAGGACATAATGTAAAAAGGACATTCTCCAATCCCAAATCATACCTAATCAATTACATTCCCAATTCAGTCACATCACACACAACTGATATCTCATCAAATGAAAGAGTATATAAAGACAAGATCAAATGAATATACAACATACATGAATAAAAGTCCATACATGATCAAGTACGTAAGGTAAATATGAAAGTACGAACCTACTATACTTACAGCAGTCATATCATAAATAGAAATTATTATATCAATAGCAAATCTAGGTGATTCCTAATTTAGAAACTAAGATTCACGCAATCTATGTAAATATGGAAATTACTATCCTTACCTTAAATAGATTCGAAGATATTCCGGATGGACAAGAGGATGAATCCAAAGTTAGCAAACAAACCCTAGAATAGCATCATACAATCATTAGGAAGCAGTCCTAAAAGAATAAGCATCAAAAGAATCGAAACGAACATAGAAATCCCTTGCTATCATGCTAGGTAGATTAGCTGGGTAGATTGGTCCAATCGACCCAAGCAGTCTGCCCAGTGAACAGTACGAATCCAAAATCAGATTTTTTGTCGGAAACCTATTCTACATGATCCGAAATGCTACGAAACTTGGAGGGAATGTCTAACACAGTAATCTAAGACTATCTAGCATATGTTTGACATCAAACAACGATAAAAACCAATACTTACTAATTTAGAATCATACATTATAATTTGGTAGAAAACATAGTTTTCAATGAAAACATGCTATGAATGAAAGAGACGGACTAGAGATGATGAGATCTCATTCTAGTAGATTAACACAGTAAATCAAGAGTATGAATGATCATGGAGATGCATCTATAATGCTAGAAGAAATCAAAATAAGAATATGATCATAGATGCATGTAGAAAACATAAGAATCATGGCTAGAATTGAATATGAAGATCATAGCATAAGAGAATGAATAGAGATTGTAGATGATATGCTTGCAAGGATGCAGCATCTTCTTCATGATCTCAGTTCAAAGAAGAGAATGATCATAGTAAGAGTAAATCAATAACATATTACAGTGATTAATAACCTTTGATTAAAGAACAAGAGAGAGAACTTGAAAGTTACAAGGTTTGATCTTCTTCAACACTCTTGGAGGCTTGGAGAGGAGTTACTTTCGATCTCTAAGTGTTTTGGAGGCTAGGGATACTAAAAATACGAAGTCCTATGGTATATATAGCAATATAACCTAAATAGAAGATTTTACCCAGATTCTGTCTATAATATCCAGCCCTATTCTAATCCTGACCCTAACCCGGATCCACTGTTGTATTAAGGTCCGAAGACCCGAAGCGGTGGTAGAAGAGACCTATGGACCATTCTGATTGATGATCATGATTCGGAGACCGAGCCTATGGACATTGATGATGATACCCTTGCTTAAATGCATTATCAATGTTTATGGAAAGTCTGCGCATCGGAGAAGATTAATCTAGTTGATGTACCTAATGACCTCCTGTGCACAATCCAAGGTATTCCCCGAAACTAGACTTTTGATTTAATTGTGGAAGAAAACCTCACTCAAATTGACCTTGTATAGCCTTTCAAATCCCTACTTGAAATTGCTGAACTAAACCTGTTTTTCTGCTGAGAACATTTTGGTCGATCCTTTTGGTCGATGCCATCGACCAAAACCATCGACCAAAGTTTCCCATCTGCCAAGTTAAAGATTCCATGGAATATTCATATTCTATTTATTATGACCTCGAGCCTTGAGCCCTTGTGCAATCATTTTCTCACCTGAAATCGTGGGGAGAGCTTCCCAAGGCATCTCCTTGGCTAATGTGAAGGGCACCTCATCAAAACTCATTGTTTACTATTGATTCTTGTCTACATCTTCCACACTAAGGTATAAATCACCATTCCACTCTCTAACCAACCATTTTCTATTCTTTTCTATTCCTTTCTTGCTGGTGAGACATTGGAAATGGTGCTGCAACCTTGCAACCACCACTCCAAATGTCTACACATGATTAACCTTTGAGTTTCTTAGCCATCCATTGATGCTATGCCTCCACCTCATGCCTAGCATATGTATTCCTCTATTTTTCTATTAAAATCATGTCATTTTGTACCAAACTGAGTTGTAGGACATACTATGTTCATGTTTATCACTTCTATATGATTCCAATCGAAATTCTATCAGTTCCCCTAGCTATTACATGCCATTTCCATGACAATGCAATCAATCCCAACTCATGCCATAATGCTTGTCACTTGAACTTGTTAGCTCAATTTGGGGCTTTTTGTTTGGACCATTGGATTAGGTAAATTTCTTGACTTATAGTGTCCTACTACTGTTGTTAAGTGTTCCTCCAAGTTTCAGATTGATCCGAACACCGGAAAACCAATTTCGAATGAAAACACCCAAAATCCATCATTCTGTCCCGAAGGAAATTTTGGTCGATCCTTTTGGTCGATACCATCGACCAAAGTTGTTGCTGACAGCAACCTTGGCTAGTTCTGATCCAATTAATATCCAATCTTCCTAATTTCTTCTCTAACTTATTATTGATGTTTGTTTAGGGCCTTAACAATTATTTTGGATTATTTCTTGGTACTCTCAATTCATCATCAATTCAACCCAAGGTAAGGATGGTTATCTCCATAAATATATAGATCATCAACTTATAATTTATGTTCTTGTTTATGAATAGAACCTTTTGATTACTTTTAAATCTTTATAAGACCGGTATATATGTGTTAGAACAGTAGTATTAACATCTTCATACTCTTGTCATGTTACATTACTATTCTTGTTTACTTATGTCTATGATAATTCATTTCAATATCATGATTAAACTTTTATGATAAGAAGTATTGGATGCATGAAAGATGATGAACTTGAATATGTGATTGTTTACGTACAACTTGGGATTGGGGAGTGTTCTATTGACACTTCTGTCCTTAGGCATCGGAGGGAATAGTATGGGATGTTCTCCGATGGTGCCTATAGACACCTTCCCGAGTTATTGGATGACATACATAGGACTGTCTAGTTGGTTGGCTAGGTTTATCCTTGTCGTGTCAGACCCGAATCGGAAGGGCATTGAGACCAAACAACCCGTGGTAGTGTGGATGGGCGCTCTAGGTCGGTAACCAATCCGGTAGGGGACATAAACCATGCTACGGATACCCGAAAGGGGCCATTTATTGGTAGGGTTGCAAATGGCTAGACTTGGGCTCACGGGCGCTCAAGATCGGTAACCAATCCGTGAGAGGACGTGAGAGCTTCCCGTTTACTATTTGTGGATGGCCAATAGGGTTGATGAGTCTGAAATCCGGGATTTCGCTGACTCTAGTGTGAAGAATACCGGAAAGGATCGCCGGGGGCGAGGAATGGACGTATCTGGATCTGACTTGATCGACTGAGTAGATGACTTGCATTGGGCTAGGCTTTACTGTGACATGCGCCAATACTTATACCAAATGGTGATGTGAGAGAGTGGTGACCTATTCCCTTACCATGGTTTTTGAGATGACTTTATCGAACTTCCCTGGCGGACCCAAGATATCTTGTATGATTGAGGGGGAGTGACTGACCACCCAAAGAAGTATGGTGCTATGACTTAAAGCATGTCTACCCTAAAGACTAGCATTCATAGAGTTAGAATCATACTGCATCATATGTTCCATATCACATTGCATTATGTATGTTCTGTATGTGTATGATTTCTCAATATGGAATAACTACCTTGCTGAATTCTTCGAACTCATTCCTTTTGTACAAATGTTTTTAGATTATCCTACAGGTACTAAAGACTATGATGGCACCCCCTTCAAGACGAACTATGATTCCGCATACTACCCTTCGGGTAGTGGCATCTGTGAAGATCCGAGTGTTGGTGCCAAGGAGGATTACTATCCGCACCAGGTTAGCCCCACGGTTGTGAGGGAGCGGCAAAGCTGGGTTTACTTCATCCATACCATTGAGGAGACTGTTATTAGAGTAGAGGAAACCCTAGCTTAGTGCCCCATTTCTCTGGTGTATTTATGGAACCTTTGGTCACGTAACTAACTTGTTTTTTGATTATCTTTTGATACTTGAACTTGTAATTAACTTAATCACACTTCTTTTCCGCTGCTCTGAGAGGGTGGTTATCATACTTTCCCTCACCTTTATGATTATGTTCACACTTTGATATTATCTGTCTTCCGCACTCTGATTTATTTAATCTTACCTTATTCATGATACTTAGTATTAATTGTTTTTACTTTGATTATCTTTGTTCATGATTATGTCATTGTGTATGTGGGAGGCATGGACCTACGAATCTTGATCCTTGGACTGTGGATCACATTCCCGGGTATTCCAAATGGGGTACCGGTTGGGTGGATGTGACACTGTCTACTTGGGTCAATTGGCTGGGTAGACTGACTAGTTGACCCAGGCTATCAGCAAAGCCTGAATCAGGGATTTCAGGGCCTTTCTCTTATCGGAATCAAATGAGCTTTTAAACACACAAACTATAACTTACCTAGCATGGAGAAATGCCTTCAAATCATGTCTAACCATGCCCTAAGGTCATCAACCAATCTTCTCTTCATCAAGGTGTAGTCTCTTTTCCAAATCCAACATGGTCTTCAAGTATGGGGCATCATCATCAATCTCCATGGGTTCAGAGTCGAACACCATGTCTTCTACTGATATGGCCCATAGTTGACTTTCACTTCTACTTTGGGTCTTCGGACCTACAAACAATAGAGTATCCGGGTTAAGGCTAGGGTCAGGTTTCACATTAATAATCAGCTGGCTGACTGGCTTGGTCGACTGGGTCAGTCGACCAAGCTAGGACAGCAACTTAGAATAGGGAAATGGAGGGCCAGATCAACTCAAATTCAAATGGGCTTCTTCCTACATCTCAAATGAATAGTCTAGGTCAGAGAATTACCTTCAAATCAAGTCTGGAAGTGCATTAGGTCCATCAACTAAACTCCCCTTCTTCAAGGTGCAGTTTCTTATCAAACACTGACAATGCTTCCAAGTATGGAGCACCATCATCAATGTCCATGGGTCCGGGGTCAAACACCATGTCTTCTACTGAGAAGGCCCACAGTTGGCTTTTTCCTCCACTTCGCATCTTCGGACTTACAAACATCAAGGTTTCCAGGTCAAGGTTAGGGTTAGGCTAGGGCTGGATTTCAAAACACAAATATTCGCATGGTTGAAACACGTGCTTGGGTAAATCAAATGAACGTTGATTCCAATAGTTTATTATTTGGCATGACCGGTTGGACCATCCCGGATCAAGTATGATGCGAAAAATTATTGAAAATCCATTTGTCATCTATTGAAGACTAGAAGATTCTTAAGTGAATTTTTTTTGTGCTACTTGTTCTCAAAAGAAATCTATTATTAGATATTCACCAGTTAAAGTTGAGATTCAACATTCTACATTATTTAAACATATATAGGGTGAAATATATGGGTTCATTTGATAAGCATGCATTTATCACTATTTATTTATTTGATTTAATTTTTCATACTTAGTTAATTAAAAGAGAACTAATTGAGTAATTTTGTGTCTTTTTCAGAATTTTGATTATTACAGATAATGTGGAGTAAAGTTGGCAAATATAATAGAGGATTTTAATTAAAATAAAATCACTGGATTCAATCTTGCTACCCAAGAAATCATGAATGCTGAGATACAATTTAATTAATGCAAGGAGAGCACTAATCTGAGCCAAATTGGAAACAGGTGTAGGTCCAAGGAACAAAATTGGTAATAAGATCTGAAAATCGAGTAAACAGACACACCTTGAGTATTTTGGTCATCCTTCTCTCGTGTGAACTTGAGTTGTGGTGATTCAAGATGCAATGGAAAGATAACGACAATATCTACAACTTTCTAGTTTTGAGTTTTCCCAGAATCCGAACGAATAAAGGTCAAATTGATGGGTAAAGATGACAAATTTATTGTGTGCAGGATACATAAAAGAGAAGCTAGCCATAGAGAAGAAAAGAAGACGTTGAACGCAGATCTTGGCTCTCATCTCTCTCATTTCTCAAGAAGAAGACCACATCTCTTTCTCTCTTTAAATTTCATCTTTATTTGTTTTATGAACTTTGTGATAATGAGTAGCTAGTTCCTTTTCTTTGGGATGTAGATGAACCAATGCTTATTTCATTAATTTGATTGTTCTATATCTTCCAGTTGATTGTGTTTGAGTCTAGCCAAAGATATTCTATAACTAAGCAAACTAAGTGTACCAAGCTTCGGCGAAGGACAATAGTCTTGCGAAGATAGACATATCTAGGAAAAACCATCCTTTATTTTGAAGCGTAGATTTATATCAGTTAATAAAAGCATTTGGGGTTCGAAATTCCAAAGATCTTCACGTATTCATAGTTTAAGTTTTTGCATTGATAATAGATTTAATTTAAATTAAGTTTTGTTGAATTCAATCTTAGTAACTTAGCCTTTTAGTTCCCCATAGTTCGACCTCGTACTTTCTGCTAGCTAAATTAGTATAGGATTTTATTTTTGATTGGTTAGCGACACGATCACCATTCACCCATCATGTGGACCATTTAAATAATATATAATTTTAGTAGATGCATCCATAAAATGGTCATATTTATATTAATTATGAACTCACAATTGGTATTTGTGAGATTGTTTGCTCAAATAATTAGATTAAGAGCACAATTTTATATTATAAGATAAAGACAATTTATCTTGATAATGCTGGTGAAATTTACATCTCAGGTTTTATGATTCTTGTATAACAACTGAGATTACAGTTGAACGGTCTGTTGCTCACTTTTATATCCAAAATGGTTTGGCAAAATTCTAAATGTCTCCAATTAATAGCTAAACCATTATGAGAACAAAATCTCATGTCGGCATGAGAATATGTTATTTTATATGCAACATTACTTGTACGCATCAAGCCAATAAGTTGTCATAAATTATCCCCATTATAATTGCCTTAAGATCAAAAGCCAAATATTTCTCATCTTAGAATTTTTTAAATGTGTAGCTTATGTTCCAATTGCTCCACTACAACACACAAAGATGAGTCTCCAAATAAAGTTAAAAATATATGTTGGATTCATATCCTTATATAATTAAATATCTTGCCAATGATTAGAGATTTATTTAAAGCAAGACTTGCTGATTATTATTTTGAAGAATTAGCTTTTCCAACATGAAGAGCAAAGAATAAACAGTTGAAAAAATAGATTGATTGGAATGCATTATCATTATCTCATTTAGATCCTCCCACTAGGCAATATGAACCTGAAGTTCAAAAGATAATGTATTTACCAAGTATTATGAATCAACTATCAAATCTGCTGACCTGTTAAGAGTTACTAAAGCTCATATTCTAGCTACAAATACTCCAATTTGGGATAAACCATATTTAAAACATGGAATGCCAATCGATTCTAATGATAAAATCCTAGAAAAATGAAAGGAGCAAATGATCAAGATAATCATAATATAGAGGCAATTAATTATGAAAATTCTGAAGACATAACTATTGGAAAATGCCATGTCAGCATTGCCTCATCAGCCTCCATTAGTTTTGATGATAATCACAAATTACTAATGTCTACATTAAGTTGTGTTTGTTCAGCTCATTAGCAAAGTGGACCAATTCCATCTCACTGGACCAAACTCACCGGAAACTCAAGCCCAAGTCAAGTCAAGCAATCTTGGACAAAGAACCAAAGTCAAGATGAGTATCAAGTTCAATGCATAAGAAGATGCGAAGATCAATTCAAGAATAAAAACTTAGATGAATTTAGGACTTAGGACACTCTCACATACATGCATATGTAACCACATTAATTATATACATTTCATGTCACTAGACTGACTAGGGCATAGTAGGAAGGTGTATGAGGCTTAGGCTTGACCAAAAAGACCAAAAACCCAAGCCAGTTCAAGTCCCAAACTAAGTCAAGCTACTATGCACCAGACGGTCGTCCATCTGGTCCTAACTCAAGCCCAACGGCTATATTTAACGGATATTTCTTAGACGGAGCTTTGTCTAGTCGACAAGGACGTCCTTCGGATATTTCTTAGACGGAGCTTTATCACTCCCTTTGTTAGGTAATATCATTCACTTTTTAAACTTGTATTGATTGTTCAATTCTAATCTAGGTTGATTAGAATTGGTAGAGGGTTCTCATACTCTATTTAGAACAGAGATTGTAAAGGTTGCTCTTGCCCTACTTAGTAAACAAAGATTGTAAATGGTGCTCTTGCCCTACTTAGTAAACAAAGATTGTAAAGGGTACTCTTGCCCTGTAAAAAAGATTGTAAGGGCTTGATTCTCTATCCATTGTATTGAAAGAGAATCACTAGTGGAATACTCTCTTGAGACCAAAAGAGGAGTGGACGTAGACTTGTAAAGTCGAACCACTATAAACTCTTGTGTTGTGATTGTTTTTTATTGTCTAGTTTTATATAAATCTTCAATTTATCTTGAAATTGCAATTAAACCGAGAAATTGGGACAATCCAATAGTTACAACCTAATCACCCCTTTCTAGGTTGTATTAACAATAACTTTCTATAAAACCCCAAGAAATGTACAGACCTTAAAATAATGAAGAGATCTCGACTAATTATGTCATTACAAAAAAAAAATGGAACAAAAAATATAAAGTTGTCGACAACATTTTTGTATAGTATATTATTGTTAAAATAAGAAGAGGATATTTAACATAAATTTGTTGATAAATGTAAATGAAAAAAATGATTAGCCAAAATGGAAAAAAGTAATTCAAGCAGAATTGAATTCGTTCGAAAAAATAAAGTTTTTGGATCTGTAGTCCAAACATCTGAAGGTATAAAGCCAGTGGAGGTACAAATGAGGTTTCAAGCAAAAGTGAAATAAGAAAAAGAATGAAATTGTGATATGTAAAGCATGAATTATGGCACAAGAATTTTCGCAAATACCTGGCATTAATTATATGGAAACATGTTCTTTTGTGGTGGATGCGATCATCTTCAGGTATCTTATTAGTTTGATAGTATATGAAAATTTTGATAGGCGTTTGATGGATATTATTATAGCTTATTTATAAGGTTCACTCAAGTGTGAAATTTATATGACAATCTTTGAAGGATTCAAAATGCTTGAAGCACATAAAATTTTTGGGAAGTTTGTTCGATAAGGTTTCAGAGATGATGAGGACATATATGGTATAATTTCCTTAGTGAATATTTACTAAATGAGAAATATACAAATGATCTATTATTGTGCATTTATTAAAGGATATGTATATAACTTGTAATAGTAAATGTATATAATGATACATCAAAACTGTTAAAGAACATCCAAAAGCAATAAATTATTTAAAGAAAGTTAAAATGAAAGATGTTAAAAAGATAAAGTTTTTGTCTAAGCTTGCAAATTGATCATTTGATGGATAGAATATTTGTTCATCAGTCAACTTCTACAGATAATGTTTTGAAGCGATTTTACATGAATAAAACACATCCATTGAGAATCCAGATGGTTGTAAGATCGGTTGACAAAAAAATATTCATTTTAACCCCAAGAAAACAATAAAGAATTTCTTGGTCCTAAAATACCATACCTCAATGCAATCGGGGCATTAATGTATCTTGCTAATAATACACAATCAAATATAGAATTTTCTACAATTGTATTAACAAGATTTATCTCTTTTCTAATACAAAGATACTGGAATGTTGTTAAACATATATTTCAGTACCTTCGATGAATTATTAACATGATGTTATTTTACGAATGTGGACATCAACTTACTTGTTATGTAGATGCAAGATATTTATTTGATCTATATAAAGTTAGATCTTAAACAGACTATTTATTCATAAGTGAAAATTAGTTATTTCATGGCGTTCAACCACGGTTCGAAATATCACCGACGTAGGGGGTGTCGGTGTGAAACCCAGCCCTGACCCTAATCCGGAAACTCTGTTAATTGTAGGTCCAGTGACCCAAAGTAAGGCAAGAAGTCATCTTTGGGCCATTTCTGTTGAAGACTTGATGGCTGGATTGGAATCCATAAGTGTTGATGCTAGTGTCCCAATGGTGGAAACTGCACCCGGATGAAGATTGGATTAGTTGATGGTCTTGTAGTGGTCTCTGTATTGATTCAAAGGCATTTCTAACTCCTAGGTATGTCACTCTAGAGGTGTGCAAAACCCCTTGATGTTTGGACTTGATCTGAGCCTTCAATTCTCTGTTTTGAAGTTGCTGTCTTGATTGGTCAATTGAACCAATCGACCAATCAATCGACCAATTGATTCTGTTTTTGAAATTTGAATCCTGTCTCTTCTATTTAAGTCTAATCTCGGGAATACTCCGCCTCCTCTGCCTCCTAAGCCTTTGGAACGAGTTAGAACCCTAATCTAACCCATTCCCTTGCATTCTTTGGTGATCTCTTACAAAGACTTGAAGAATTCTTCATCTTTCTACGGCAAAGGTATGATCTCACTCACCCTCTCTTCTATCTCTGATTTTCTTTCTTTTATTCTGTTTTTCATTGAGATCAGAAAGATGATGAAGCATTCTTGTAATCATCAATTCTCTGATCTCACCATATCCTTTAAGACTCATGATCATCATCATGTTCTTAAACCCTACCTATTGAATTCTTGAAAACCTAACCCTAATCCTTTGAAACCCTAACTTGTGTGATTGTCTGGAGAACTTTTGGTAACCTACCTTGTGAAAGGGAAATCCTTTTTGGGTGACCTTGTGTTAACCTAAAACTTAATCATCTATATTTTTCCTGTTTTGATTTGTCTTTGTTCATCCAGATCTCACAATTATTGTCCAGGGAGCCAAAAGGGTGAAACCCTAATTTTCTTGGATCAAACCCAGGAATCCCCTTGTTGATCATGTTAACCCAATTATTATGTTTTCTTTACTAGATCTGAATTCTTTCATATCCTAGTTCATTATCTTTAATCTTTCTATTTTTCCCTCCTAACCTATGTTCAACCTAATTAGGTTAACCTCATGATTTCTAGGTTGTAACTTGAGAACTTGTTTTGATTTATGATTTGATATCCTCTATACCCTAGAATACTACCATGATAATTCCCCTCTGATTTGTACCCTTTTGAACCATCGAATTCGGTTCGGATTCTCAAAATTCGGATTCTTGCAGAGCCACTGTATCGCATTGGTCGACTCATTGGTCGACTGGTCCAGCATGAACCAATCAATCGACCAATGAGTACAGCAACCTCAATCTTGGTCTGTTTCGACTGATTTATGATCTTTTCCTTTATGCATCTTTCCTAACATGTTGTGTGCACTTGTTTAGGACTGTCTTCTCAGGTTTAGTCAAGATCATACTTGATTCTTTAAGATCCCATCCAAGTTAGAAGGTAAGGACAGTTAATTCCTTAACTACATAGATTGCTTGTTCTCTGGTTTCTACTTTATGAAACTATGAGATTACCTATTGTTGTTGTATTTTAATTCTGATCTCCTACTGTGGGAACAGTAGCATTTGTTTATATCATATTTTTCATTATTTATGTTATATGAATTACTTATTACTGCTTAATCTGATGTTGCGTTTACATTCTCTTTTATATGATGAACTACTGGTTGTATATGTCATGACTAGTCTGAGAATGTGTTTGATTAAGTTTGGTTTGGGATTGGGAGGTGTCCTTTTGACACTTTTGTCCTTGGACATTATCGGAAATAGTATGGGATGTTTCCGGGGTTGCCCATCGACGCTTTCCCGAATCAATGATTGTCATACCTAGGGATTTCTAGCAGTGTTTGGCTAGGATACACCCCTGTTATATCAGACCCGATTCGGAAGGGTATTGAGACCGAACGACCCGTGGTAGCAATGGGGATTCACGGGCACTCAAGACCGGTAACCAACCCGTGAGAGGATGGGAGTCACATTGTGGGGGCCATTTATTGGAGGGTTGCATATGGCTAGACTTGGGCTCATGGGCGCTCAAGACCGGTAACCAACCCGTGAGAGGACATGAGAGCTTCCCATTTACCATATGTGGATAACCAATAGGGTTGATGAGTCCGTAGTCTGGGACTATTAGGACTCTAGTGGAAAGGATACCGGAAAGGATCGCCCGGGGCGAGGAATGGAAGTATCTGGACTTGAGTTGATGTAACTGAGTAGATGACTTGCATTGGGCTAGGCTTTTCCCTGACATGCACCGGTACTTATGCCAAATGGTTGTGAGAGAGTGTGTTGACTTAACCCCTTGCCATGGTTTGTCCTGAGGGATGCAGGACCCATTACCAACCGGCTGCCCAAGATACCTTAAATGGTTGAGGGAACCCAAGATATCTTGTATGGTTGAGGGTGTGAGCGGACCTACCCAAAGAAGTACGGTGCTATGACTTAAAGCATGTCTGCCATAGAGACCAGCATACATAGAGTTAGATGCATACATACATTACTTGTTTCATACTGCATTGCATCATGTTATGTTTTGCCACATGTTATCTATGATGTTATGGATTAACTACCTTACTGAGTTTCTTCAAAACTCATTCCTGTTGTATATTTCTTTTTGTTAGATTATCCTGCAGGTACAGAATATTATGACGAGCAGTACAGTGAAGAGCAAGCCAATGAAGCGTATTACACGCAAAGTGTTGGCAACGATCAAGATTACTTTGATGATCCCCCGGCGGATCAAGCTGCGCACTACTTTTGAGAACTGCATAGAGTTAGAACGGATTCATTGGATTGATGAAGTCCATACTTATGAAGATGTTATCTATAAACTTGAAGACACTTGATCTTAGTTTATTTCTTAGTACATTTGTTTCAGTTGTAATCCCTTTTGATTTTCATACTACGTTCCGCTATTTTTGGTAAAGTGAGTTTCCGCCTCACTTCACTCTTTTTTGATATCATTGGATATCTGGTATCTTTCCGCACTCTGATTATACTGATTGTTCATTTCTTGTTTTGAACATTGTTTATAATATTAAAACTTGATTTATTTCCTGTTTATGATTATGTTATTGTATATGTGGGAGGATGATTTCCTCGATACTTGATCTTCGGGGCTGTGGATCACACTCTCGGGTATGCCAGTTAGGGTACCGGCTGGGAGGATGTGACAGTCGGTGGCGGCGAAACCATCGACACCCCAAGATGTTGGCGATATTTCGTTGACATCTAGATTGAGTGTCGGCATTTTTAATGTTTTATACTTTTATTACCAAAAGTAATATATTAATAAACCACTCAAATGCTTCAAGAGTGCACTTTTATGTGAAGGATATAATAGCGAGACTCATTCCTTTTCCAATTTTAACTTTTAGTGGTATTGAATCAACTTAATAAAACAAATGAACCATCGATTCTTATGCCTGTGCTTTCATCTTTTCAGTTTTCACAGCCCATGTCTATCGCAGAGAGCAAGACGGTGAAGACGGTGAGCGATTGGAAATTTGGGAGACATCGAGAGAACTAAGAAAATGGAGAGAGTGAGACTGAGAAGTCGGTGAGCAACTGGGAGAGACAGAGAAATCTGAGAAGTTGGAGAGACGAAGAAAACGATGCTACAACGGCGGAGCCTGCATCCTGCGAGAGAGAGAGAGAGAAGATGGAGAAAGTCGAGAGAAAGATCAAAGAAGACAAAGAGCAAGGCTGCGTCCTGCGAGCTGGTTTGGAGTTCCCTTTTTCTCTTCTGGCATCCAATGGCACTAGCAGTTACCACTGGTGGAGAAATTGTCGATGTTTCCAATATTTCATTGGTTTGGCAAAAAACGGTGGATTTTTCGACGACTTTTGGTTGCTATCGTTTCATGGCGATTTTTCGATATTCTATTAGAAAAGGAGTTTCAATTGAAGGAGGTAAAACGAATCACCAAAATTCTTTTTCCTTAACTAAGATATTTCAATTGAAGAGATGATACATTCTAAACGAATCACCAAATTCTTTTTCCTTAACTAAGATTTTTTTTCCCATCTTAATTGAAGATCATCGTACTACCAAACAGGTGCGAACCCAAGACCTTCCTGTGGGAAGTAAGGCTTTCTATTGCTTTACTAACCCACCATTGGCAATTGAATTTAACATTTTCTTCCTAAAAAATAGAGGTCCCATTGTAACCATTGGATAATTATCGAGGATGATGTTATACCCATCATCTTTAGTTTTAAATTTTTTTCCAATATTTGGGGGCCAGAAAGTAACATTTTACATGTAAGAGAAGAAAAAAGTTATAAAAAATAAATAAAGTAACTAAATAAAAAAATTTAAAAAAAAAAAAAAAAAAAAGTGAAGGGCCATGGCCCTAATGTGGCTCCGCCATTGCCTTCTTGAATGGACTTGAAACCACCAAAATAGACTTTTCTAATTCATCATAACAATTGTAGCAAATCCCACTAATGTTGGGCTCTTTTTTAAGTGTAAGAAAGATCGGGTTTCTATTGTTGTTCTATGGGAGATACGCACGGGGAGGTCCTAGGTTTGCACCCATTCGGCGGCACATATATTAGTAATAATTCCCCCCACCCTATATATAAATAAACTCTATGGATTCACCAAAAAAAAAACCCATGCAATTATGAGAAGGTGATACATAGATCGACTATGATTTCTCTCGTCTTTGTAATTACAACAGTTGGATCCTTTACGTATTATCTTCTTAGAGGCACGTGGATATCTCTCGTATTATTGCAAACAAAGATTCTGTTGTTGCAGAGTACTGTTCCGCAGCGTGAGCGAACAACCTGCAAAAAATGTGCTCAACCGGGTTGGTCGAGGAACATCTCTGACGATCAAGTTAGTATAAGCCATAGCTTTAGGAGAAGAAAATAGCTTTTAGAGCTCTTAATGCTAGAGAGAGTAACCCAAGAGTACATACCTGATAATGATGAAGGTGTGGGTGTTTATAGATCGTAGGAGAGGTTACCTTAATTGTGCAATAATCAAGTTCAATTGGAACTCTATAATTGCTGCTAATTTTCTAGGGAGAAGAATCTTATCCTCCAAAAGAGTATTGCTTGGATTGTAGTTTTGGAGTATAATCTGGACTCTAAGAGAAATTTAAATAACCTAACTTGATTGAAATCCTTATCCCTATCTTTAAGGAGGTTGGATATGATTCAAATTGTATACCTTGCTTAGTGCCTTTGTTTTATTCGTGGTCTAACCAAGATTTGATCGGTCCGGTTCTTCTTTGATCAACCTAGGTAGGTGTTGTGACTAAAATATCCACTTCCGGTTTATACCAGTCTAACCAGATTCAACTGGATTCAGCTGATGAGATGAATGAATTTAAGGGTCCGCCTAAAGGTTAAACAAAGGCTTAATCATAGCCATCCGATCTATACTTTCCATCCGACGGTCATCAGGGATAAGAGACAACATATTAAAGTCTATAAATAGGGCCAAGATGCTCATGAGAGGTAGTCATTTGAATATTCACACTCTTCTTGCTTATTTTCCATTAAAGTTCTCTGAGAGCTCTGAAAACACAACTTTTGATCAACTACTAACTAGATCGTCGGAGACAGGCCGATCAAGACGATCGGCTCCGTTTCTCATTGGTGTTCTATTTTTCAGGAACGAGAGATTAGTTCACGATTGAGCAAGCCAGATCGATCTAGATCTGAGTGGTTTGGTGCATAGATTACGGTTCAAGATTCCCGGCAAATTTAGCACCAACATTTTGGCGCCGTCTGTGGGAAAAAGCTTTAACAAGTTCAGAGCAGAGGTCATGGCTCAATTGCCTGAGCGAGAGGAGACATTACCGGTTGAAATGGAAAAAGTAAGCCAGAGGGAGCCAAGGAGAGTCAATCCGAAGAGAAGAACAAGAGAAACAGTTCCAACACTGCAAATTCCAACAATGCAGACTCGGCAAAAGCAAAGAATGACGGAAGATCACTCACCTCATCCTGCTGAATTTTCCGAAAGACAGGAAAAACAACTTGCAGATACACTGGTTGCTTCTCAATTAGAGCTGGATCCAAATCAAATCACTGAACGATTTTAGAGCATGCAACATCAAATACTTGAAACGCAAAATCTGATGAGATCGTTCATCAAGCAAGTTTGAGTTCAAGCAGAGGGAAGAGTTCGATCTCGCCCTGCTAGAAGATCTCGCACTCTTTCCCGAGTTGAGGCGATTTCTGTACCAAATCCTCGGATCCAGAGGTCAAGAGTGTCACACCCCACCCACCGGTCTCGGTTACCCGCCCGACAACCCGTGGGAGTGATCCGTCATAGGATCCACGGTTTTAGTCTATCAACAATATTAAATACAAATAAAGATAATCAAGAGCAAAAATGATCAATAGATGAATTAAAGGAATTACAGGAGTCCAAATACTCCAATAACAATAATAAAGGAAAGAAATAATGAATAAAAATGAATAAGAGTTCAGCGGAAGTAAACAAAAGAGTTATATCAATTTCTTTCCAGTTTCCTTTTCTAAGGTTAAATAGTGTTTTTCATGAATCTCAAGATAGGGTGTCCTCCAATTCTTCTCCATTCGCTGAGCGAACTTTCTAACCACCTTCCGTCTCTGACCATCAATAGGTGCGATAAGCGCACTCCATGCACCCGCAGGAGCTCCCGCACAGGCTATCTCCATTTCCCACTGACAGTGCCACATCTTCTTCATACGGGATGGTTCCTTCATAGGAAACCAATCCATCTTCCTGTACAATTCCTTCTTCTGTGCAGGGTAATAAACATATACAAAATAAAGGCGTGAGTTCTAAAGAACTCAGTAAAAAACAATCACAACTCCCATCAATTATCCAACCAAGCATAAATACATAAATGATATGAATGAATGCAAAGTATGAATGATACTATGATTTCTAACTATGCAGGTCTCTAACAGTTGACATGCTTTAAGATATACACCAGCCCTCCTCTGGGTAGGTCTAGTCGCTCTGATCCGGCAAGGACTAGTTACCTCTGTAGGGATCCTAGGAAAAAGGGAAAGTCCACACCTGGCTCTCAATTCCATGTCTGGGGTTAGGTCAACACTCTCTTACCACGACCATTGGTAATGAGTACTGGCACATGTTGGGGTTTCTAATCCAACGCAAGGTCATACTGGTTACATGTCTACATGAAGTCCAGATACATCCCCTATGGCACCAACCAACTCGGTTCAGTATCCTTCGCAACCTAGGAGAGAGAATCCTCACGGACTGGTTACCGCTATTGGACTCCACTCCTTAACCCTATGGTCATTCACATATTATTGGAGCGGATGGTCTCATGACTCCTCACGACACCCGGTCCGTTCCTTGAACGTCCATGAGCCCAACCCTAACATATGCAACCCTACCATTTACATGACTAACAGTGGACTAACATCACATCACTGTCATCACGGGTCACTCGGTTTCAATCCCCCCACCGAAAGGGTAGTAGCATGTGGGGTACCTAGCCATGCAATTCTAGACTCTACCTAATAATGTCATCAAATAGGTCATGACAGAGACTAGAGACATCAGCAGGCATGTGTCCCATTCCACAGCCTTCTGATATCCCAAGCTAAGATATCCCAAAAGAATACGTCTTCCATCAGAACCATATACTAACCATCATCAATACATAACATTCATAATCAACACAGTATATATGTAAACAAGACAAACAACAGTAATATAACAAGATTAATATATAAGACATGAATACAGCAGCATATATAGAGAAATACAAATTCTAATAGACACTGGACTAGCATGTTCAAGTCTATTCAAAAGATAGGATTGATTGTCCTTACCTGCATATAAGTAAACTGTCCGTAAAAAGAGATCCGTTAACTATTACAAGTCTTTCTTTTTAAACAGAGTATACCTAAACACAGTGTTACAATATTATATAAGTTAATTGAATCAAAGTGAATCAGAACCAAAAGTCATTTGGTCACTGTTTACCAGCCGGTCGCTCAAGCCGGTCGCCGGTCGCTTAAGTTGAGCGACCGCCACTAGTGACCGCCCCAAAAACAGAGAGTTTCAATCCAAAACTCAAGCTTCTGATCACTCATTTTCAATCCGGATTTTGAGTGATCATGGCCTAAGTCTCAAATCTAATACTCCCAAAGCCAAAGGGTGAAAGAAATCCTAGCAACTACCATCATTGGGTTACCCAGAACTCTCCCCTTGACTGGATTATCCTTCTCACGAAAGCAGGGTTTCATTTTCGGATAAATCACCTCAAGTAGATTGGAAAGAGAGTCACAATGATCAAAGAGGGTAACCACCATGAGGAGGGGATGGGTTAACACTAAAATAACAGTCAAAGAGGATAAAGAATAAAGGGTGAATTCATTACCTCACCTCAGAAAGCCAGAAAAAGGGAAGGACTGATCTCCAGATCACTGCCAGCACTTCTGATCCACTTTCGGAACTTCCCTGCAGCCGTCTAACCTCCAAAATTAGCAACCACGAATAAAATATTCGTAACTTGGACAAGGGTTACCTTTTATAGAAGTCAGGGGGCAAAATAGGGCAAAAACTCCGAAAACAGACCGGGCGGTCGCTTGGTTTGATCGACCACCACTAGCAACTGCCCCCATGTATTTTTCCATACAAGGGTGCTTTTGCTACGGAGTTGATATCTAAGTACAACCTAGCCCTAAAGAAGAGATGGGGGAGATCTTACCTTCATTCCAGACATCTCCGAACAACACTTGTCTTCCAGAAGACCAACTACCAAGCAAGGCAGGCTCTTCAGACAAAGGATCCAGATCCATGGGTTCAGGGTATGGATCATGGACTTCTATTTGGACACTCTACAAATTTACCCAACTAGACCTTCGGGTTCTCAGACCTGAAATACGGATCTCTGGTTAGAAATACGGGGGTTGTTACAAAGAGAAAGTCAAAGGAGATCAATTTTCAGAGAAGGATCAGGAGAGAGTGCAGATCCAAACTACATTCCTCTAGAGTCGGAAGATCAGGGATCGTCTAAGGATGATCGTTTAAACCACGTTCAGAGTAAAAAGAACAAAACTCTTGGAGATCAAAGAGATAAGAGAGAAACGGGGAGATCGGAAGGTAGCAAATCTGAAGTTCATGGATCTGAAATCAGTAAGAGATTCCGTATCCTAAACGATCAGATTCAATGATTGACGAATAAAGACGGTGGAGAAAAGGTGGAAGAAGCAATGAATCAAAATCCATTTTCTAAAGACATTATGTCAGCACCATTGCCGCATAACTTCAAACTTCCAGTGTTTACAATGTATGATGGAAGCTTAGATCCGTTGGAACACCTAGCTCAATTCAATTCTGTTATGATGTTGGCAGGTAACTCTGATGTTTTAAAGTGTCGATCCTTTCCATCGTCATTGAAAGGTCCTACAACAACCTGGTTTTTTAGTCTATTACCGGATTCAATTGGAGATTTCAGAGAGTTGACAAAAATATTCTTATCAAGATTCGAAAGTAGCATGAAAAGTAGCAAAACGGTGGATAATTTGGCTGCAATTCGCCAAAAGTCAGGGGAATCAATTCGAAGTTATATGAAGAGATTCAATCAAGAATCAATTCCGATAAAGAACCTGAATGAAGCAGTGGCTTATGATGCTATGTTCAGAGGTTTGACGGATGATCATTTGTTGGAATTTCTGATTATGAACAAGTCGGCGAACATTGCAGAATTGACAACACGATGTAATCAGTATGCTAACATGAAAGATATTCTTCAGGCCAGGAAGGAAACTGATGGTGATGGGAGCAGAAAGAAGGAAGATGGAGTCATGCGGTCTGATCAGAGAGATCGAAGAAATAATAGAAATTACCCGAGGAATGGTCCTGATTGTCAAATTAGAAGAGATATTCCAAGACCATTCCCGAAAAATTATGCTCCTCTTAATACCAGGAAGATCGGAAATTCTGATGCGAATCCAACATCAGGGGTTTGTAAAATGGCCAGCACCAATGATAGAAAAAGCAGAAGAGCGGAATCCAAACAGATTTTGTAGGTATCATAGAGATAATGGTCATGATACTAATGATTACAGAATTCTAAAGAATGAAATTGAGCGATTGATCAAACAGGGGTGGCTAGATCGTTATGTCCAAAGGAGAAATGGAGGACATCAGAGAAATGTTGCTGATCAACCAAGAA
The DNA here is from genome assembly GCF_041222555.1 of Hakea prostrata. Classification (NCBI taxonomy): domain Eukaryota; kingdom Viridiplantae; phylum Streptophyta; class Magnoliopsida; order Proteales; family Proteaceae; genus Hakea; species Hakea prostrata. The sequence goes on from NC_142605.1 coordinate 9,191,587, forward strand.
GGTGGAATAACCAGACACTAGCAAAGGAGGACCAGGCAAAAAGAGATTTTCAATCTAGTTCTCCAGATGAAAATGCCAAGCATCAAGAAAATCAAAGGGTTCAACAGAAACAATCTCCTGTCATGATCATTTTGGGGAGTTTGGATTTAAATTTGATTTCAAAGTCTAAAGCTCATGCCAGGTATGTTAATGCTGTCGAATCTCATGTTATTCCCAAAAGAATTAAGAAGATGAAGGAATAGTCTTCACGGAGGAAGAGATGGATGGAATTCAAGAGCCACATGATGATGTCATCGTTGTTGCCATTGAGGTGGCAAACAGAGACATTCACAGGGTTTTAATTGATATAGGGTCTTTTGTAGACATTATGTCTTATGAAGCCTTTCAACGGTTGAAGATAGATACTGTCAAGATAAAACCTTGTGGAACAAGGTTATTTGGGTTTTCTGGAGAATCTACTTCGGTGCAAGGAACTGTGGAGTTGACAATAACATTGGGACGACATCCACAAACAGTAACAACTATTACTAAATTTTTGTTGATAAAGAATTTGTCGGCTTATAATATAATTCTAGGAAGGCCAACTCTGAATTCTATTGGAGCTGTGGTTTCAACAAGGCATTTGAAAGTAAAATTTCCAACTGAAGGAGGCATTGGAGAATGCAAATCTGATTCAAGAACCTCAAGGTAGAGCTATACAACTTTCTTGAAAGATTCTAAGTCACAAGGTCTCTTGCCCTTACTATTGAAGTTATGGATAATAGGGACGAAGAAAAAATTCAGAGAGAACCAGTGGAGAAATTAGAAAAAAATTTCTTTTGATCTCGAAAATCTAGACAGGGGAACCATGATTGGGGCTGATCAGACCAATCAGGATAAGGTCTTGTTGAAAGAATTTCTTCGAATAAATGCAGATGTCTTTGCTTGGTCAGCACAGGACATACCAGGTTTGAGCAGGGAAGTTACGGAGCACTGTCTCTTGATAGACAACACTGCTAAACCGGTAAAATAGAGAAGGAGAAATTTCTCATCAAAAAAGCATGATGCAATCAAAGTCGAAGCGGAAAAGCTCAAGAAGTCAAAGTTTATTGAGCAGATTGAATGTCTTAAATGGTTGGCAAATGTTGTAATGGTGAAGAAACATAATGGCAAGTGGAGAATGTGCGTGGATTATACTGACCTAAACCAGGCTTGTCCCAAGGATTGTTATCTTTTGCCTCGAATTGACCAGTTGATTGATGCCACATCAAGTCAGCAAATGTTGAGTTTTATGGATGCCTATTCTGGCTATAATCAGATTCTTATGAAGAAGGAGGACCAACCTCACACAGCATTTATGACGAATCGAGAAAGCTATTGCTACAAGGTTATGCCTTTTGGATTAAAAAATGCTAGGGCAACATATCAAAGGGCAATGAATAAGTTGTTTGTTGATCAGATCGGGAGGAACATGGAAGTTTATGTTGATGATCTTGTCGTAAAAAGTCAATTCAGATCTGATCATCTCACTGATCTAAAAGAATGCTTCGATGTACTCAGAAGGAATGGAATGAGACTTAACCCTGAAAAGTGTGCATTTGGAGTTTCATCTGGAAAATTCTTGGGTTATATGGTGACACAGAGGGGTATTGAGGCGAATCCAGAAAAAATTAAGGCCATCCTAGATATGCCAGCACCCAGCAATATGAGGGAGATCCAAAGTTTGACAGGGAAAGTTGCAGCATTAAGCAGATTTATATTCAGATCCGGAGATAAATGTGCTCCTTTTTTCAAGGCGTTGAAAAATTTAAATGCACTTAATGAATTCAGGTGATCAGAGGACTGTCAAAGTTCATTTGAAGAATTGAAAAGAAGGTTGATCAGTCCACCAGTTCTATCTCGGCCGATATCAGGGGAAGCCTTGCAGATATACTTATCTTCTTCGAAGGCGGTAGTGAGTGCAGTATTAATTCGAGAAGAAGGTACGGTCCAAAATCCTATCTACTTTGTAAGTCATACATTGTTAGATGCAAAATCTAGATATCCGGAATTTGAAAAACAGGCCTTAGCTTTGATAATAGTGGCCAGAAAGCTCAGACCATATTTTCAGGCTCACCCAATTATTGTTCCTACTAACTGGCCTTTAAAGAAAATATTGCATAAACCTGACCTAGCCGGGAGAATGGTATCATGGGCAATAGAATTGACAGAACATGATATAGATTATAAACCCAGAACTACGATAAATGCACAAGTCCTAGTTGACTTCATTGTTGAAAGCATTTCACCTGCGGAAGATCAGCAGAATTCTAGTGAAGTATCTGCTGGGTGGATTCTTCATGTGGACGAATCAAGTCATTCTCAAGGATCAGGAGTAGGGTGAGTTTACAAAGTCCATCTGGATTTGTAATTCAAAGTGCTCTTCGATTCAATTTTCGAGCTTCAAATAATGAGGCAGAATATGAGGCTCTCATTGTGGGATTGCGGTTAGCCAAATCCTTGTGTGTGCAAAACATTGAAGTAAAAAGTGATTCTGAACTAGTGGTCAGTCAAGTTACAAGAGTATATGAAGCAAAGGATGATAGGATGATTAGTTATCTTAAGAAGGCGCTGGATTGTAAAGGGTGGTTCCAACAATTCTCAATTATGAGGATACCCAGAAATCAGAACACAATGGCAGATTCTCTGGCGAAGTTAGCATCCGCAAAATTTACTTCTCTACCACAGGCTGTATATATCAAAGAGCTGGATATTCCGGCATATTTGGAGCCATAAATAATGGAAATTGATACAGAAGTGTCTTGGATAGATCCTATTATACAATACCTTAAAGAAGATGTTCTTCTTGAGGATAAAGAAAAAGCTAGAACGTTGAAAAGAAGAGCTGCAAAGTTTATTATAAAGAATGAAATATTGTATAAAAGAACGATTTATGGGCCACTTTTGAAATGTTTAGGACCATCCGATGCACCGTATGCTTTAGCAAAGGTTCATGAAGGGATCTGTGGGAGTCATCTAGGTGGAAAAGCTTTAGCCTATAAAATTTTGAGGCAAGGATTCTATTGGCCACGGATGCAAGCTGAAACAACTAAATACGTAAGAAAATGCCATCAATGCCAAATTCATGCTCCAATCCAGAAACAACCAGTAGAACAATTGACTTCAATTCTCAATCCCATTCCATTTGCGATGTGAGGGATGGATTTACTTGGTCCATTTCCTGTTGCATCTGGAGGAAGAAAATTTGTGATAGCTGCAATTGATTATTTTACAAAATGGGTCGAGGCAGAAGCTTTAGCCACAACTACAACAAATCAAATTGAGAAGTTTTTCAGAAATAAGATCATTTTTAGATATGGTATGCCAAAGGTCTTATTAACAGATCACGGAACTCAGTTTGACAATGAAAGGTTCAAAGAATTCTGCGCAGACTACCACATCGAATACAAAAATTCTTCTGTGGCTTATCCTCAATGCAATGGGTAGATTGAGATAACTAACAGAACTCTCTTACAAGGAATCAAAAGAAGACTAGATGAAGCAAACAGCCTATGGGTCGACAAATTACCTCATGTGTTATGGGCATACAGAACTATAGTCAGAACACCAACAGGGGAAACACCTTTTAAGTTGGCTTATGGATCAGAGGCCTTAGCTCCAATAGAGGTAATGGTTGGGTCAGATAGATCAGAGAGGTTTGATCCAGCAACCAACGAAGAAGGACAGAGGGTGAATCTAGAGTTTTTGGATGAAGTTAGGGAGAAGGCTTTGTATCGAAATATAGAGTACCAGAGGAGAACAACGGCATACTATAATGCTCGTGTCAGGCCTAAATCTTTTAAGGTTGGAGATTTGGTCTTGAGGAAAAAATCAGCATCAGACCCAAGAAATTGTGGAAAGCTCTCTGCAAACTAGGAAGGATCATATGTGATAACAAAGACTGTAAGCAAAAACACATATTGGCTCAAAGATATTCATGGAAGCTGTTTGAGGCGACCATGGAATGTAGTTCACCTCAAGAAGTATTATCAATAGAAAGGGAGCAGAATTTTCTGATATTTTTGAAGGATTTATGTCTATCAACTATTGTCACCTAAAGATTCTTCTTCAAATTGCGCAAAAGGTCTTTTTCATCAAACCAGTCTTCTGATCATGCTTTCCAAAGCTGATCTAGGATCATTCCTTCCAAGGGTGATCCCGGCTTTCCGAAGTCAGGCTCTTGTAAGCCAGCCTTCCGAGGCCTGATTATGCTAGCTGACCATGGATCATTCCTTCCGAGGGTGGTCCCGACTTTCCGAAGTCAGGTTCAAGTAGCCAGCCTTCCGAGGCCTGGTCATGCTTTTCAAAGCTGATCACGGATAATTCCTTCCGAGGGTGATCCCGACTTTCCAAAGTTAGGCTCAAGTAGCCAGCCTTCCGAGGTCCTGGTCATGCTTTCGAAGCTGATCACGGATCATTCCTTCCGAGGGTGATCCCGACTTTCCGAAGTCAAGCTCAAGTAGCCAGCCTTTCGAAGCCTGATCATGCTTTCCTAAGCTGATCATGGATCATTCCTTTCGAGGGTGGTCCCAACTTTTTGAAGTCAGGCTCAAGTAGCCAGCCTTCCGAGGCCTGGTCATGCTTTCCGAAGCTGATCACGAATCATTCCTTCGGAGGGTGGTCCCGACTTTCCAAAGTCAGGCTCAGGTAGCCAGCCTTCCGAGGCAGCCTACTGATCATAGTCACAGTAGCTGGTCAAGAGGCTTTCTTGCAGAGCAGATTATATTGAAGATTCTAATCAAAGTTGTTAAGACTTTCTTCAACTATTATCTAAGGACAAAAAGTTTCTGATCAATTATTAAGGCTTTCGTCAGCTATTTTCTCAAAAAGCTTCGTCAGCCACTCTTTCCTAAGAATATTTCATTAGCAACTAATCAAAGATACAACACGTGGTCAGAAGTATAGTATATGATCAAATGTGCAGCAGGTCAAAGATTGCTGCCTCCAATATGTTCCTTTCATCCTCAAGATTCTCTTCCGTCGCCCATTTTTTCCTTTCTGAAATGATTTGGGGGCTGAACATTTTCCAATTGCAAGAGAAGATCAAGATTGGATGAAAAAGCAATTTTCTCAATTGAAGGATGAACCTAGCTTTCAAATAATCCCTCATAACTGGAGATGAGCTCAAGTACTGAAGAATTCTCACAGCCAATACAAGATACAGAATAATTCAAAGTCATCCATCAGAAAGATTCAAACCTCCTGACCAGAGTCTCATACAAGTTCAACCTGATCAGCAGGCTTGGGGGCTCGTGTTGTGACTAAAATATCCACTTCCGGTTTATACCAGTCTAACCAGGGTTCAACCGAATTCAGCTGATGAGATGAATGAATTTAAGGGTCCACCCAAAGGTTAAACAAAGGCTTAATCATAGCCATCCAATCTATACTTTTCATCCGACGGTCATCAGTGATAAGAGACAACATATTAAAGTCTATAAATAGGCCCAAGATGCTCATGAGAGGTAGGTCATTCGAATATTCACACTCTTTTCGCTTATTTTCCATTAAAGCTCTCTAAGAGCTCTAAAAACACTACTTCTGATCAACTACTGACTAGATCGTCGGAGACGAGGCCGATCAAGACGATCGGCTCTGTTTCTCATTAGTGTTCTATTTTTCAGAAACGAGAGATTAGTTCACGATTGAACAAGCCAAATCGATCCAAATCGGAGTGGTTTGGTGCAAAGATTACAATTCAAAATTCCTGGCAAATTTAACACCAATAGTAGGGCTATTATAAAATATCCATAACAGAGTGAAAAGGCATCAGAATAGATCTCTACCATTAACAGATTGTATCAGTTATCACGTATCTTGGCCATTTGGGTACTAAGCTTTGGCTTTTTGTTAATATTTTTGTCTTATTTTTATTCTTACGGAACCTTAAAGAATGGCTCCGAAGAAAGAAGACCAGAAAATAGACAAATGGAATCTCTTTTGGCTCGGAGTGCCTGAATTTCTATAAATTAAATCCCCAAACAAGTTTTCATGAGGTGGGGAACAGAATAATTTGAGAAGTTTGAATATACTCCGTACATTTGTTAGCAGTTTCTTTTGGTTATCGTGAATCCAAAGCTCTCTTTCATAATTATTCCATTTCCATGATATTAAAAGGGGCCGAAAGTGATTTGCTTTCCTCACTCAATTTCCTTCTAAGTTTGAATGGTCCCCAAAAGAAAATAGTCGTTAAGGAAATAAAGGTTTTGATTTTTTTTATTTTTATTTTCTATGAATATTTAAAATCAGCAAATACCCAATTATACAAACTAAATTTAATGAATGAATGAATTAATTTAAAATTCAGATTAAAAATTAAGTTTAATTATAGTTTTTCAAACGTACAAATTTAACTATAATTAATTGTATTTCAACAATATTATACAAGATTAATTACAACTTTTTCTTTTATAGAAGGGAGCTCTTTGATTAATATAGTAAATCAAACATAAGGTTACAGTCATAGAATTTCTTATTGTTAGCATCATCGCTTGAGGGTGGATAAAGTATACTAGACTGTACATTAATAAATTCTCGTGTGGATTTCTAGAGAGGAATTAAGGATCCTGCAAGGAAACTAGCACGAGAATCATCTTGGGGACATGGTTCATAAATTTACAACTAGTGAAAGAATTCTTAAGCTCCCTAATCTCAAGCACTAGAAAAAACACTTTCCATGGGATGACAAATTAATTATAAACCTTAAACAGCACAAAATCCGTTGATTAGCTTAATCCCATTCAAGGTTTAAAATATCTCACTATACCATACGAACTAGCCGATACGTATCCATATTTGACCCAACCGATACTATACATCTCGATACGTCTTTCCATTGAATTACACTAAAATACTTACAATAAATCTTTACTTAATTGTGAGAAAATTAATAGTTTATATTGAATTTATGGACACCCAAGATAATTGGTAACAAGCTTTTGAACAGCTTTGGGTTTGTGTCTTTTGCTAATATCTTGAGGTGTCTCTGAAAAATTTCTTAAATCTATTTTTAGATAATAATTTTTTTAAATAATATTTCCATTTATTTACTTTAATATTATAATTATTATGAGAATTTTTTTTTCTTCAAATGTGTGTGGAAATTATTATTATGAGATCAATCGTATTACTTCCACTCTTGGGTTTTTATGTTTGAAAAAAAAAAAAGACCTAAAGTCAATGCAAGGCTGATAGAATGGTAAGATTCATATTTATCAATAGATAAATCATGGGTTCGATCCTTGTGGACGACAAAGCCCCCCCCCGAGGATGTAATCAAAGTGCGTGCAAGCTGGCCTGAATGAACTCAATACCACCAAAAAAATAAAATAAGTGTAGCATTTTTCTCCTTCTATATAAAAATAGTAAGATCAAGGAGGTGTCTGCTCAAGTTTCCTTCCCTCCACACCTTCTCCCTTGTCCTTGTGATTGATTATGGCCAAACAAGAAAATTCGTTTTTCAAAATAAAATGCTTAATATTTCACTAAGGGTATAGAATACTTAAAACATTTTTTTTTTTTCAATCGAAAGATTATTTATTGAGGATAATCTTTTGGATAACTACGTGAGGATATTGAATTGAAAATTTCCAAAACCTTTTTTTTGTCAGGGCCAAAAGGAAAATTTGATACTAAAGAAGTTTATAGCTATTGTTTTGCAATATTGTATAGCTAAGTTCAATTCATTTACCAAAGGTTAACTCAGTTAGTAATAATCTATTTTTTTTACCAACTGAACCACCTCTCAAGATTTTACGCAATTTAAAGATTAAAGTCAAAGAAGAGATGAGAAAATAACAAACAATCCTACCAAGCTCAATTCAATTGCAACAAGAAAATGCACTTGCAATGGGGTTTAGTTGGGTCTACATTTTTAAAACTTTGACCATCACCTTGAATACTTCCATCAACCTTGACCTTGAATACCTTACTCACCTACTTTAAGGGTTATTGACCATGAATATCTTAATTAATATTAACTCCCAAACCATAATCTTGACCTTAACACTAATATTATTAGATTAAATTAGGTTAGGTCAAGTCAAACACTCAACCTTGACCTTAATTTTAATTCAAACCTTGTACATAAAACAATAAAATGATTCATGATTCATATGCACGATGGTAGAACATTTTTCATCTTGACATGCTCTTAGGTTCAAAATTTTGAATATGAACCTTGTTTATGTTCAAAATAGTTAGGTTAGTTTCAAACATTGGGAACAAACTTCCACCCCTACAAAAAAAATATATTACCATGTCAATATCAAATATTTTGTAATTTTTATTTTTATATCTCCAATTTAGTACTTATTATACATCTGTTCCAATCGATTGGCCTTCTAAGGATAGACTGATCAATAGAGTATGCTTGGATACATGTATGCGTGTACGGAATAACATAGAAATTTTAGAAGAAAAGGAGAAATTATCAACACTACCCATGAGTTAGCCTATTATTAATACCATAAAAAAAAGTAATATTAAGTAGATCCCTATTAACAAGTTATCTTACTAAAATAAAAGATAAATGTACCTCTCCAACAGTGTGGAATATCTATTACACCATTTTAGTTTTAAGAATCAGGTCAATAAACGAGGAAGAAAATGCATATGTAAATAATATTAACCCTAAGAGCAAGTAATCTCTTAGTTTGTTTGTTTGAGGAGCTCAAAGGGTAATATACTTTTTCAATCATATCATTTCAAGCCAACTCCGATAATGTATCAGGCAGAGAGTCTGGATGAATCTAGACCTCATCTACTTCAACCAAGTAACTTCCAAAGAAGTCAGTGTAAGAATTCAATTCACATATACGGTGAACAAAAGAAAAATTAGGTATTGATGTGCCCAAAATTTGCTCAGCCCTTAGATTACTTGAGAATGACTTATAAAACAATCGTCAGATGTGGCCCGACTATGGGGGTGGGGAGTCCACCTCCGATGGCTAAGTCAGTTAATGAACTAATCGTAAAGGCTCTGACTAGTTGTAGAGCTAAAGTATAAATATGATAACTATGAATATTCAAATACCTTCTTTGTACGTAGGTTCTGACTTATATAGAATTTACCTTTTAATCCTGTTCGTTGAGCTCATACATGCCTTCTTCTGGTGACTGTCAGATCTTGATGGTTAGACCCGTTAGTGGGGTAATGGACAACTTCCCTTGATTGCATGATCTTGGTGCTACGAGCGTGGCAGTTATCCGAGTGGGCACAATCGTCCGCTCCCGTGAATGCTAATAACCATCTCTTTGACGGGTTATTCATCCCGAGAATCTCGGACTCGTGTTTGCCCGTTGATCGTGTAAGGTTTATTTCTTAGCACGTCATCTTCAAACCCGGTTCATTCGAACATAAATCGGTCGGTTCGCCCCCGACCGGAGTTGAGGTTGAACCAAGGACGGACCTAGTTCAATGACATTTTTTCCCGTATCACGTATTAATGAAGCTAACTCCCTAATCTCTTTGACAATTTCAACAGCCTTTTGAAAGAATTTTATAATTCCCTAAAGATAGAGAGTTCGGATGAAATCCAACATCAGCAGATTCAACAAAATAACCGGAAAAAAACCAGCATAAAAATTTTTCAACTTGCACATACAGTGAACAAAAAACGAATTAGGTATTAGCATAGGGATACAACAGAAATTACATAACAATCAATAGTTACTATAGACACAATATTTTCTGAAAAATACCCGAACTACAATTTATTGTGCAATAATAGCCTAGAAAATAAATTATTTCAGTTATAGGGAATATAGATTTATATCTATTTCCAGAAATCAAATTTAAATATGATCTAATGCCTTTAAAGCCTTATCTCTTTCCAATTTTGTTTTTGAATTTTGTTTTTTTTTGGGGCATGTCTCTCTCTTTCCACTTGCCTCACGAACCCTTCAACAAGTTGAAAAGCCGAGTGAAGTAGGGCACCGTGGCACACTCGCTAGAGGATTTGGTTGTAAGTTGTAACCGCGATTCGTTTTGAGCTTCCTTTAATGCGTTCAAACTCTTTCCGTTTTCAAACAGTTCTCGTCTACAAAACCACCAGAAATCCCTCTCTTCTCTCAGCACCTCAAATCCCGAGGATTGCCTTTGGGTCTATCCCTTCGGTGGGTTTTCTTCCTCTTTCTCCGCTTCTCCCTGTGTATTGAGTATTTCTCCCTTTGTCTCTGTCTCTCTCACTCTATTCTTGGTTAGCAGAAAACATAATGGCTGCTACCCATTTGTCTTCTTCATCTTCGTGTTCTTCAATAGAGAAGAAGGCTCGTCTTTTCTCTCCATGCCCATCTCGAAACCTTGCTTCTTTCTATCTTAAAACCCTTCAAAGCCCCACTTTCCCCCGTAAACCATGCAGCTCTCTACCCGTTTTGCATTCCCAGAAGCCTCTTTTTAAGCTCTCTTCCAAGAATCCCATCGCAGATTTAATCTCTTTTGAACAAAAACCAGATGAACCTTTTGTTTGTTCAGATGATGATGATAAGCCTCGTGAAGAATGTGGCGTTGTGGGTATATTTGGAGACCCTGAAGCCTCCAAACTCTGCTTTTTAGCACTTCATGCCCTCCAGCATCGTGGGCAAGAAGGTACTGGGATTGTCTCTGTTAACAATGGCTTACTCCAATCCGTCACCGGTGTTGGCCTTGTCTCTGATGTCTTCAACGAGTCCAAGCTGCAGCAGTTACCTGGTGATTCTGCAATTGGGCATGTGCGTTACTCTACCGCAGGCGCTTCTATGCTCAAGAACGTTCAACCCTTTGTTGCTGGGTATCGTTTTGGCTCTGTTGGTGTTGCCCACAATGGAAACTTGGTTAATTATCGCTCTCTAAGAGCGCACCTTGAAAACAGTGGTTCTATCTTCAATACCAGTTCTGATACAGAGGTTGTCCTTCACTTGATTGCAAGATCAAAAGGTCGTCCATTCTTTCTCAGAATCATTGATGCCTGCGAGAAGCTCAAAGGAGCATATTCGATGGTATTCATTACAGAAGACAAGCTTGTTGCAGTTCGCGACCCTCATGGGTTTCGTCCTCTGGTCATGGGAAAGAGAAAGAATGGTGCAGTCGTGTTTGCTTCAGAGACCTGTGCGCTTGACCTCATAGAAGCAACCTATGAGCGTGAGGTTCTTCCTGGAGAAGTTTTGGTGGTCGATAAAGATGGAATTCGATCGCTTTGCTTGATGCCTCACGAGGATCAGAAGTCTTGTATCTTTGAGCATATCTACTTTTCACTACCCAGTTCCGTGGTCTTTGGTCGATCAGTTTATGAATCTCGTCATGCTTTTGGGAAAATACTGGCTAAGGAAGCGCCGGTTGACTGTGATGTTGTGATAGCTGTGCCGGATTCCGGAGTGGTTGCTGCTCTTGGGTATGCAGAGCAGGCAGGTGTTCCCTTCCAACAAGGGCTGATTAGGTCACACTATGTGGGCAGAACGTTCATTGAGCCGTCACAGAAGATAAGGGACTTTGGGGTGAAGCTGAAGCTAGCACCAGTGAGGTCAGTATTAGAAGGGAAGAGGGTTGTGGTTGTGGATGATTCAATTGTGAGGGGAACCACATCTTCCAAGATTGTAAGGTTGCTCAAGGAATCAGGGGCAAAGGAGGTTCACATGAGAATTGCTAGCCCACCAATTATTGGTTCTTGCTACTATGGTGTGGACACAGCCAGCACCGAGGAGTTGATTTCTAATAGGAAGACAGTAGAAGAGGTTAGGAAGTACATTGGTTCAGACTCATTGGCGTTCTTGCCCCTCTCCAGTTTGAAGAATTTGTTAGGTCATGATTCTCCAAACTATTGTTATGCTTGTTTTTCTGGGGAATACCCTGTTCCTCCTAATGAAGATATGGTGAAAAGGGTGGGTGATTTTGTGGATGATGGTTTTAGTGGCAGTTTGGAATCAATAGATGCAGCTTGGTTTCATGCGCCTAAAACTCTGATGGAGGGGAAAGCTTAATGGAAAAATAGTGGTAGTTTGTTGGCTCGCAATGAATATTTTGTCTTTTTTATACCTTGAATTTAGTCTCTGGATGCTTTTGTTTGAGATAGGGAAATACCTCTGTTTTATTTACTAGCAAATGAAAACAGTTAATCTTAGAGTTCAAATCATATATGGTTGTTCTCTTTTGAAGATTGGGAGTTTTGCAGCTTTCCTAGATCATATTAAGCAGAAATTTTTTGTAATTGTAACGTATTCTCATACATAAAACTTTATGCTATATAATTTTTGTAATTTTCTGGTTCAGTTTGACAACCTGCAGTTGATTCTAATCACTATTTTATGTTGTTGATCCTTTGTCCATGGCTGTAAAAATAAAGTGCTTGATACAATTATCTGGACAGCCATAAGATCTTCTCTGTGTTGTTGTGTTCTATTTTTTCATGTGAACAGTTTGAAGGTTGTTACGGTGTTTTTTATTTTTTATTTTTTCTTTCTGGGGTCAAGAATGATGCTATGTAAGTGGGGAAGAAAAAAGGTGGAATCTGGGACCTTGTAATTCAATTGTCAATGGCTGCATGGCAGTTTGTACTTTTGTTGTTCTGTCAGCATTCTTCAGTTTTTCTTTTACTAATCAGAGTTTTGTATTCACACTCTAGCTTTTATCTTATTGTTTAATGCAAATAGCTGGGCATCTTCTAAAAAGTCAAAACACAGACACACACAATTTTCAGTAGCCGGTGGTAAAAGTCCATAGTTCTTTAACTATTACCAACAAAGGAGAATTTTAACTCACTTTACACAATTATCCAAAACATACCAGCTTATTCAAATTTTTATATATATTTTTCATTATTTTCTTTTATTTTTATATCCCAAACCAGATGGATCCTGGGTGTTACTATTTGAATCAGATGGTCTTTAATATTAGCAAGAAATTTTGAAATGAATTACCAAAACAATCTAAAAACTATGGGTTTTTCTTCTTCCTATTTTATTCATTACATTTCCTCATTTCATATGCACACATGAAGCCCGAGGAAAGTTAGATTGAAAAACCTTCTTGCTGCTGGTTTGATTCTCTTTTGTCTTCAATTATTGGTGATCCATTCGCACTCTAGATTTGTACTAGAAGTTGACGATCTAATGAAAGTTTCTGTCTGACCTAAAAGGCTTTCCTATTCATATTCCTTCCCTTGGATTCCTTATTTTTATCCAGCAAGGTGATTTGAAATTCGTGATTGTCTATTAGGAAAATATAGGAGGAACAGGGGTTTGGGGCTACTTTTCCCTGCACTTCTTATATCTCTATACACTCATATAGTATAGGCAATTGGCCAACTGATATGGAAAATATAAAGGATGAGATGAATGTAAGTACGATCCTGAATAATTCCATGATGTTGATGACTGAAGAAAGCAGGTCGATTGGCTTCACAAGTAGTGGGGGGAGAGGGTTGAGATGCAGCTGTGGATGGGAAGAGGATGGGATTTTTGTATCAATGGTTGAAGGTAAAAAATCATCTGTCTGTCTCTGTTTTCCAGTAGTTTTATGATTTATAACCTAAGAAGATCCATTAGGAACTAGCATTGCTCCACAAATGAAAGGGTAAACATGAGGTTTGGTTGGACCTGTCTGAGCTAGGTAGTTAGATTCTTCAGTTTGGCATTTTATGGGGTGGGATATTAGTCTCAACCCTTTTGCCAAGCCTCAGGTGGCATTTCTTGGAGAGTTATCTCTCTTTGCTGCTTCCTTGACCTCATCCCTGATAACCATGATGAGCTTTTTTGTATTTGCATTGCTCTTGATTTTCAGATATCTATCACTTGAAAGGGTTAATATATATTTATTCGCTTGAAAAGGTTCATAGTTCATAGTTATGATGCTCCTGTCAAACTTCCATCTATCAAATTAGTTGTAGTTCTTTCTACTTTGTTAATCTGTGAAACTATAGTGGTGTTCTTTTTTTCTTTTTGAGTGGACTGGTCTACTATCTCACTTCTCCGCTCTGCCTTGGTTGCCTGTTCGAAATTCAATCTATGGATGTTGGTGATTTTATGATGAGTTCTCAGCATTGGAAATGCCAACAATTTCTAAAACCTCATGTTATGGGATTCTATAGATTGCAAGAGGGCAATGACTCTTCTTTAGTTTACGCAAAATTGTTCAGGTGAAAAGCACTCCTGGAAGGCAATATTAAAGAGAAACCGTTCGATATGAAGTTTGATATATAATGTTTCTAAACATGATGAAACAATTTGAGTAAACATTTTGAACTAGTGAAAAGTCCAAATAATGAAGGTAGCATCACAGAGAAGTAAGATATATGGTCGCCATGTTCCATTATTTGGTTTGGTTACATTTTTACAATCATCTAGGATAAATTTAATTATAGAAGCATGTCTTAATCAATTCCTAGCTGTAATTACTGAAGAGATCTCTCCTTACTCTCTTGAATGAATGATGGGAGTTGTGCTGGATATCTTGTGAGGTTACTCCAATGGAACAAAACAATATCATTATGGTTTTGCTTTATTGCTATTAGAGTATTTTCTTTGTGTTTTTTGCTTTTTGTCCCCCCCCCGGTGGAAAAAGAAGGCCAAAGCATGCACCATTCTTTTGTTTGTTTATCAACATCCTGATATATGAGCTGAAGTTCAGAGTTTGTGCTTGTTTCATGATCTGAAGCCCTTATTCATATATTTTGTTGTACATTTATGTCAGATTCCTACTGTTACCAATACTAAAAGGTTTCTCCACAATGATTAGATCTAGAACTACATCTCTACTATGTCTATTTTTTGTTGTCTGAATGTCTCACTCTTGCTCCATTTTCTGCATGTCTCAGTATTGCTCCATAATAATGGAGCATGTTGATGAATTCTATCCCTGGATCACCATCTTATTGTTAGTAAGTCAGTTTCTATCCTATCTAAATACTACGGCTGGTTCAGGGTGCTGTTTTCAAAATTTTTATGGCTTACAATCCCTTCAGCTATTATGGTCTATCTACTAGTAACTCATTTATTTTCTATTCTGGCCTGATCTATGATGTAATTCTAATTGGTTTATCCATTTATTGTGGGGGAACCCTGGGGACTAGGGGTCTTGAGCTAAAACTGAGCCCTGTATTTCTTTTCTGGATCAAAATCAGTTAAAACTGACAGTAGAAAAGAACATAAACTTAACAATATAATGGAATCACATCTCTGTAACTGAGTGCAACTCTTAGTATTCATAGACACTGCCATTTTTTTTGGGTGGTCTCCAGCCTAATAGTTGTTCATAACTGACTGACAGCTTATTGTTCTGTGTGACAAGATGATCATCTTTTTTTCTGAAGGGCCTTCAGTATATTGTCTTGATCTAGGTTTCAGTTTTTGTCTCCACATCCTTCAAGTGCAGATCGTGGAAATATCTTCTCCTCTAGCAAGAAACAGTATTCAGCTCTCACTGGGTATCTTCTAAAAATTCAAAACACACAATTTTCAGTAGCTGGTGGTACTGTTCTTAACAACGATAAAAGTCCAAAGTTCTTTAACTATTACCAACAAAGGAGGATTTTAATTCACTTTACACAATTATCTAAAAGATACCAGCTTATTAAACTTTTTACATTTCTTTTAATCATCTTCTTCTTCTTTTTTTTTTTTTTTTAATATCCCCAACCAGATGGATCATGTGTGTTACTGTTTGAACAAAACTAAAATCAGATGGTCTTTAAGACTAGCAAATAGAAAATTTTGAAATATATTACAAAAACAATCTAAAAAGTGTGGTATTTCTTCTTCATATTTTATTCATTACATCTCCTCATTTCATATCCACACATGAAGCCTGAGAAAAGTTAAATTGAAGAGCCTTCCAGTTACTGGTTTGATTTTCTCTCGTCTTCAATTATTGGTGCTCCATTCTCACTCTGGATTTGTACTATAAATTGATGATGTAATGAAAGTTTCTGTCTGGCCTAAAAGGTTTTCCTATTCATGTTCCTTTCCCTTGGATTCCATTTTTTGGATCAAGCAAGGTGGTTTGAAGGTCTTGTTTGTCTGTTGGGAAAAATATAGGAGGAACAGGGGTTTGGGGCTACTTTTCTTTGCACTTCTCATATCTCTATGCCCATATATAGTATATAGACAATTGGCCAATTGATATGGAAATTAAAAAGGATGAGATGAATGTAAGTATGATTCTGAATAATCCCATGATGTTGATGACTGAAGAAAGCAGGAGGATGACTTCACAACTAGCAGGTGGGACAGGGTTGAGATGGAGCTGTTGATGGTAAGAGGGTGGGATTTTTGTCTGAGCTTTTTTGTATGTGGATTGCTCTTGTTTTTCAGATATTTATTCACTTGAAAGGGTTCACGGGTCATGATTATGATGCTTCTGTTAAACTTCCATAGATCAAATGATCATGCTATATTTCTTTCTACTTTGTCAATCCATGAAACTATAATGGTGTTCTTTTCTGAATGGACGAGTCTACACTCCACAATCTCATTCTCAGCTTCGCTTGGTTCCCTGTTTGAAATTCATTCTATGGAATGTTGGTGATTGTTTGATGAGTTATCAGCATTGAAAATCTCTACTATTTCTAAATAATATGTTTAGGGATTCTATAGATAGAAAAATGGCAATGACTGTTCTTTAGTTTAAGCAAAATCATGCAGGGGAAAAGGTCTCCTGGAATACAATATTGAAGTGAAACCATTTGATTTGAGGTTTGAGATATAATGTTGCTAAAAGAGTATACATTGTGAATTAGTGGATAGTCCAAATAATGAAGGTAGCATCACATATCAGTAAGATATATGGTGGCTAAGTTCCATTTTTAGTTTAGTTATATTTTTACAATCTTCTAGGATAAATTTAATTATAGAAACATGTCTTAATCAATTCCTGGCTGTAATTCCTGAAGAGATTCTCGTTGTCTCTTGAAAGGAGGATGGGAGGTGTGCTGGATACCTTGTGAACTTAATTCAATGGAACAAAACAATATCAGTATGGTTTTGCTCTACTGCTATAACAGTATTTTCTTTATCTTCTTTCTTTTCCCAATGATGATAAGATCTGGAACTACGTCTCTACTACGACTCTTTGTTTGTTTTCTTGATGTCTCAATGTTGCTCCATAATAATAGAGCATGTTGATGAATTCCATCCCTAGATGAACATCTTATTGTTAACAAGCCAATTTCTCTCCTATTTATATACTAAGGCTGGTTCTGGATGTTGTTTTCATCTTTTTATGGCTTACAATCCCTTTAGCTATTATGTTCTATGAGTAACTCATTTAGTTTTTATCTTGCCTTATTTATGACATAATTCTAATTGGTTTACCCATTTGATTCAAGGGGAACCCTGGGGACTAGGGGTTCTAAACTAAAACTGAGTCCTGTATTTCTTTTCTAGATCAAAATCAGATAAAACTGACAGTAGAAAAAAGAACATAAACTTTACATTATACATATCTCTGGAACTAAATGCAACTCTTGGTACTCATAAAATCCAATGCTCCTTTCTTTTCTTTTTAATTTTTATTTTTGTATCTCCAGCCTAATACGTCAAATGGGTTGTTCATAGTTGACTGACAGCTTATTGTTCTATGCAACAAGATGATCATTCCTTTTCCTGAAGGCCCTTCTGCATATTGTCATGATCTAACTTCAGTTTTTGCCTCGACATCCTTCAACTGCAAACTGTGGTACATCTCTTCTCCTCCAGCAAGAAACAATATTGATCTATGTGGAAACTCTACCTAAGTTTTCTGATGCAAATTTTGGCAAAGTCAACTTGGAACTAAAATGGGTTAAATTAGTTGGATTTGAGGCCAAACCAAGCCCATGACCTCATAGGCAGTGCCAGATCTTAAAAACTAAGGAAATCTCTATCTATGTTAACTCTAGTGCACGAGATGTCTCTTTAATCTGCTCATCAGCACTGAGTTTTCTCTGCAAGAAACAGTCCTGATCTAGTTAAGAACTCTACCTGGGTTTTTCTTTGCAAATTTAGGCTTGCTCAACTTGTGTTGCATTTGGGTTAGTTAGAACTATCTACTTGTGTACCCTCAATTTTAATTTCTAAAAGACTAAAAAGATGAAAGAAGTATCTGGAAACAGTATCTTTTTCCCATTTTATCTCCTTATGCATCCTTTATTAGATTATCTTCCATCAATTTATTACAAGGCTTCCATTATTCCTTCTTTCTTCCCTCAGGCTATACCTAGCATGGATCTCTCTCAAGTCTCAACCTGAACCTCTCCTTTTTCGGTGGCCACTCAAGAAGATGAAAGAAGTATCTGGAAACTATGTCCTTTTCCCATTTTTATCTCCTTATGCATCCTCTATTAGATTATCTTCCATCAATTTATTACAGGGCTTCCCTGGTTCCTTCTTTCTTCCCTCAGGCCATACCTAGCATGGTTTTCTCCCAAGTCTCAACCTGAACCTCTCCTTTTCGGTGGCCACTCAGGTGAACTGCTAGCTCTCCTATTTCCGAGTATCATCTGATGAGCGATCTCCATCTACTTTTGTGTATGTGTGCAGGTATTGACAGAACTTTGGGTATTCCCTGCAAAAAGAAATGTAAGACCTAACTCCTTGTTATCTACATTGAGGGCTCCTTCATCAGAAATCAGAAACAGAACATGCCCAATTTCCTTGTAAGAAATGCAGCTGCCCCAAATTCTTGTGGTCATAAACTGCAAGACCTCTCAACTCATCCTGTAGAACACAAGCTTCCACCCCTGTTCATATTTTTATCTTGCATTTCTGTTGGCTTTTTGATCACGTGAATGTAGTAAAGCCCACTGTCTGTTCATTATCTAAATTACAGTTGGTTGAAGAGACTGATTAGGTGTTGTCTTCATCTCTTGGTATGATATAAATCTTGGAAATTTATTGGAATATCTTTTATCTTATTGTGTGAATTGTGATGAGAGTTGTGTATCTGATATTGTTTTGTTACCTTCATGATGACTGTTTATGCTCTTGATTGGACTTGCTTTCGTTCTTCTTGATTCCTCATAGGTTTCTATGAATTGAAAATGGGAGCTGTCAATCTTGGGAACATTATTCCGTGGATGACTTATCACACCGAATTATCTATTACTCATCCATGGATGTACTTTGAAATAATAAAGAATTTATCCAGTGCACACAATGTTCCTTTTGTTAATATCAAGATTGGTAGGGTGTGGCAACCTTATTCCAGTCTAAAACACCGAGGTCAATGATGATTATTCTCTTCCAACAGGGAAGATGGTATTGAATATTTCATGTAGTCAGGAGCATGGCATGTGAAAATCTTCTATATATGTGTATACATTTTAATGAACAGAAATCATGATTTGGTTAAGTAATCGAAACTTTTCTTCCTGTATTCTCTTACCCTATATGAATTGGGGTTTTAATTTCAAATATTTAATAAATCTGTAACCCTTCAGGAGCAGAGTACAATTTATGTGCCAATTTAGTCTATCATGGCCCTATTAATTTATTAATACTTGTTTTCATGTTGTACATTCACTTTCCATTCTCCTTCATACTGCAGGAGTGATAGAACTCAAGTTCCAGAAAGTAATAGCACATGTGTTTCTTGTCATATATAGTTGGTCTTGAAGGATACTTCTCATTTATACAAGGTATGCCCCACCCCTTAAAAAATCTTCAAGTTTGTTGAATTTCAATATTTATTTATTTAGTTGTAGAAATTGTGTGAGCAATCTGAAGTGTAATCCTAGGAATTACCTAATCATTATAAGAGGGCATGCGAGGTTTATTAAGGTCAAAGAGTTGGAATCCAGGACCACCAACCTATAGAAATTTGATAGTTGATGCCTTCAAACCAAGAGGAAAATGTTAACATATGATCTTTCTGATGTCCAAATCCAAAGATTCAGAGTTCACTCAAGTCATTTATTCTCTAGCTTGTACTGTTTGTTATTGGATTCTGAGAGGAGAAATTGATTGATTAACTGAAGATTTTCCATAATACCAAAGGGTTGCATTAAGATGTTTTGGCAAATGATAAAGAAAGTTTTCAATCAGTAGCCATGAATGCCAGTCATCCATATTCCTCACAAAACTTCATTTAATTCCTCTCAATGCTGCTGTAAAATATTCTATGTTCTATGTGGATTGAGAGCTTCTCCCTTATATCCTATTCATTTGTTGGGTCCTGTATATAGGAGTCGTATTTTTAGCTGATTCAACGTTGGTTTGGACAATCACAATAGTGAAAAATTTAGATAGAAACTGATCGAAGAGACTATCTTATTTTTGTTGGTCATCCAGAGGTTAGTACAGATCTCCTTATTGGTTTAAATGACTGTTTTTGGTTTTATTTAATGATATTGATATAAACAATCAAATTAAGCATCATACTAGCAATTGTTTCTTCTGAGTTCTTTTATCCTGAATGATGCAAGCTTGCAGCCAACGCTCATTGGCAAGAATATTGGTGAATTATGCTTGCAGTTTCCATTTCTACAATGAACTATCTACTGCCATGGATTCCAACAATAAACACAAAGTGTAACATCAGTGGGTATCTTATTGATATCTTGGACTTAACTGCTTTGTCAAGGAGATGTGTTTAACATGGGAAACTGGTTTTGGTTTAAGGTTTTCAATCATGTATTTTTATCGGAGTACATTCATATATTCATAAACGCATTCTGGAGAAAAGAATTTTGTTTTGTGGACATTGTATCTTGTTGGACACTGTTCAGCAAACAGGTTGGTTATCAAAAACTGCTGATTGAAGATGCAGTTAGTACATCAAATGAAGCTTCTCCTTCTTTTCTTTTTCTTTTTTAAATTTATTATGGAATGAGAAGAAAGTGGAAAAACAGAGATATACTTGTAGCCTAGAATGAGTCAGTGGTGTATTCGGACTCACGTATGCCGTTAGAAGACAAGCTGCTGTTTTTGAAGAAACATGGTTCGTACCTGAATAGGTATGCATCTTTGTTTATACACTTACAACTGTCAAGCATCAAGCATAGCAACATTTGGCTTAATCGAGCAATCCTTAAGTGTAAAAGGGAATTCTCTAATTTCCATTGATACTAAGTTTCACACTTCTACAGGGACCTGTCCAGACCCTAATCCTGGAACAAATAAATTGGCTTTGGTTGGTTTTGTTTCCTCTCTCTCTCTCATGATCTGATTGTGCTTTCAGTTCTAAGCTCACATATGTAGTCATTCCAACTAATAGTTGCTTCCTCATCCTCCGCTTGTAATATCTGTGCTGCTTAACTTGTATGTCTGAATATGTTTAAACTCAAACTTGCATTTCCTTTGCTTGTCCTGCAGATGTTGTTTGTATATCCTTCTGGCCTTGATACTTGACATGGTTGTATAATTCTTCAGCCTCTCTATTAACTTCCATAATTCCTCTTCAGCTTCTCCAGGAAGAACAAAATTTCACAGTGAGTTGCCTTGACAAATGGTAAGTCTTTGATTTTTTGGGAGTTACATACAATAGGCTGATCTGTCTTCATTGAGTTGGATTTAAATCTGTCTTTAAATTATTTTTTAACTTTTTGTTTAGAAAAACACAGTTCTCCTTAAACAATGGGGGAAAAAGGGTTGACAAACATTTGTTAGGAATCAATTTCATTTATTAAAGAAGTGATAACCTCCCTAGAAACAAGGGGAAGACTGCATACCTTTGGCCCTCCTCAGAGCCTGCTAAATGTGGGAGTTTTGTGCACTAGTTATGATCTTATTTTTATGTCTCAATGAGGCTAGTTGGTTTGAATCTGTATCATCTGTGATTTGCATAGAGGGTAGTTCCTGTAACAAGCCAACTCAAATGTGATCATAAGGACTATGCATTAGCATCATGTGTTCCTCCCATTTTTCCCAGTTAACAACTTAACATATGTCAAGAAAGAGCTATAGATCAGCATCTTTTCTCACTCGTCTCTCTTCTTCACCTTCCTGCCTTCCCATCCAACAAGAATAACTTGTAAGTATAGAACTGGGCAGCAGCAACTGTTTTACGGGCACCACATCATCTCCCTCCCCCCCCCCCCTTTCTTCTAGCCCCTTCCAGGACTGTAAAACCAAAATTTTATCTATGCATAATTGTAATTGATGGTCAAGAAGATTGAGCTTTGAATGAATGACTACCACTATAGAAATTGTTAAGACTCATGGTACTTCAAATTCTAAACTCAAGTGATTTACCTATATCTTGGTTTTGAATTTTAACTTTAAAGCTATTGTTCATATGCACATCTCTTCTTCCATTGAGGTTTCTTTAATGATATTGGAGGACTATCCCCTTGGTTCATGATGACTGCCAGGTCACTACGCTACTCAATAATGAGGGACAGCATATGCTACCCCTGACCCTAGTCTTGGTCTTGGTCTTGGTAACATTGCCTAGATGAGACCTGATAAACCACCTATACAGCAATTCTACAGCATCCACATTGCATAGATTTTGACATGTTAGAGAAGAGGGAGTGGGACTTGGGTGTGAGTGAGGTTATGGTGTTTGTAATTTGTAGAGGCTCATGTTGACAGATCTCCAACTTCAATGAAATCCAATCCACGAAAAGCCTCTGTACAAATCATCCAGCAAGTTAACCTTAATCCTCAATGGTCATAGGCTGTACAAAACCTAGTTCTCTACCATTAAAACTTAATTTTAGTTCTATAAGTGAGGAGCCCATTTACAACTTGAGCAGTCATGCTAACCCTAATTCTTGGCCATAGCCGTTTTCTTATAATTGGTCCTTCATAAGTCTAGTTACTACAACAACAATCAATATCTGTTATGGGTGACTTGAATTCTTGTAGTCGACATCGAAGGTGAAACCGCATCAATAGATTCTGGTAAGTGACCCGAATGACCCGATTTGTGGGATCTATTATGGAAGCAGAGGCTTGGGTCGATATCGATGGGTCAAACCTGTTCATCCGATTGAGGCTCTCTATATGTGTATACGTTATCTTCATTATAATCTTTTTCTTACATGGTAAAAGTTTTTCGGTCATGTAGCATCGTGTTGGTATGTGAATCATGTTAAATCTTTGTGTGCTTTTGATTATTTTTGTGTTTTGTTTGTGATCTGTTGGTGTTCATTCTAACATAACCTTATTCAAACTAGATGGATCAGCTACATGGATCGAAAAGAGTTCAGGTAAGACCTTGTCAAGTAAGAACTTGACATAGCAATAGGAATACAGATTCCAAAGACAAAAAATAAACAGCTACTTTGAAGTAGAGAAAGAAAGTGACAGAAGATAAATCCAGCTCCAGGGGACCCTAAATCTATGTTTATAGAAACTTTATATTCAAGTAACTGTGAAATATTGAAATAAAACACAAATGCAGGGCTACCAGCTACGTGATCTCCACCTCCAACCTTCGTGAGCTCCACCCACCTCCCCTGCCTTCTCCTCAGTTTCTTTCTTCGTATATACTCTTACCGTAACGATTACATTTGCTCATCTCCTTCTGGGTTTTATCAAATTCCAAGTTTCAAGAGGGGAGAGATGTAAAAGAGAAGAAGAGGAGTGCCTGAGGAAAAAAATGGGGAAGCATCATGGTTTTTTTCAGCCAAGATTTCTTTTATTCTCATTTCATCTTAGCTAGATTGGTTCTTCTTGATCAGGCTGAAATCTTGAACCTAGAACGCCTCTAACAAGTAAATCAACAGTCCTTTGCCATTACAGATGTATGCTGTAAAGCAACAATAAAGGACCTCTTTTTGAGAGAGATCGTGTATTTGACAGAAAACTGGAAAATTGTGGAGTTGCATTTACATTAATTTTCTGTTAAATAATGTCAACAATTTTTTATTTTGTTGTTTAACTAGAACTTGTACATAAAAACATATTGGAGATTCATCTTCGTTACAAATCATAGGTTTCTTTTAGAAAACCTTTTCATTCTCATTGGATCAATTAGAAAGTTTCTATCCTAGTTTCTCTTATTTTGAGGGTTAAAAATGAGGGGTAAAGAATGTTCGGTTGGACATATGCTTGTAAAGTTTGTGAACATGTTTTGGATGTGTTTGTGTATGTGTTTATGATGCAATTTGCAGCTAAATTGTGAACAAAAGATATTGTTCACATTGTGTTTGATAAATTGTCCGCAAGAATCTCTATTTATCTGTTTCTTAATAGGTTTACTTAAGAAGGGAAAGAATTAATTTGTTTCCAATGTTATAGTCAACATCGTGTTTGAGTTATTCGTTTCTTCCTCATCAAATAAATCCAAATATCAATGTGATACGATAGGATTATACCCGACTGACTCAGGCCTAGTCGGGGGCTAAACATGCTAGTTAGTCGGGACAGTTACCGACCGACTAAATCAAGGCGGTACCTATGCTGGACATATATGGCAACCACTCAGTATGGAAGGTCAACTTGGCAATCGATTGAGCGGGACCAGTGACAAGGAGGCACAATCTCAGGAGAAACAATAGCCCTCGTCGGGTAAACTTACCAAATACAGAAAATGTAACACTTACAGTATAAAAGCAAGGACACGCCCCTCAGGTAAGCATCCAATACATTATGAACATAGTCTTGTGTAGCTCTTGCACGGGATCTTAATCTATTCACTGTCTGACTAAGCCATCGGAGGCGGCTGCCTGGTACACGAGCCAACCCGCATCTAACCTTTCTTGCAGGGCTCATCGTCCCGGGAATGAAAGGAGGATTAGTCGGGATTAGCGATATAACTGTGACGCATCACTAGGGGTGCAAGTTTGGCCCTGGCGGCCCTGACCCGCCCTGAGCCCGAATAGGGCTTGGGCTAAAAATTTTGGCCCTAAGGGTGGGTTAGGGCCAAAATATTCTTGCCCTAAACTAGGGCCAAGGGCGGGCCTGGGATTACTCTCTGGCCCGCCCAGCCCATCCGGTCCCGTCCCTGATCTTGGCCCTAATTTTGGCTCTGATTCTGTCCCTGATTTTGGCCCTGATCTTGACCCCGATTTTGCCCTGATTCTGTCCCTGATTTTGGCCATGATTCTGGCCCTGGTTTTGGCCCTGATTTTGGCCTTGATTCTGGCCCTAGTTTTGGCCCTGATTCTGGCCTTGATGCTAGCCCTAGTTTTGGCCCCGGATTCGGCCTTGATTCTAGCCCTAGTTTTGGCCCTGATTCTGGCCCTGATCTTGCTCTTGATCTAGGCCCATGATTTTGGCCCTAATCTTGGCCTTGATCTAGGCCCATGACTTTGGTCATTATCATGACCCTGATTTGAGTCTAGACCTTCCACCAACTGACCCACATGGAGAGGAATTAATTCTAATCCACATGGGTGTATACTTGACACGTGTCAAATTTTAAAAACATGATCATGTTTTGTAGAAAATTAATAAAAATAAATTATAACCTCATGACCAATATAGTATGCATCCATCTAATTTTGGCCCGATCCTGACCCTAATTTTGACTCTAGTCTTAATGTTAATTTGACCTTAATCATGTACCAGATTTTGACCCTAATCTTCATATTAACATTGGTATAACTATAAGTATTGATTTTGACATTCAGTTATTTTGATCATATTAGACTATGAGTTCACTTTTTATATTATTTTTAAGGTAATTTTTAGTTTTTGAACTAAGTTTTTTTTTTTTTTTTTTTTTTTTTTTTTTGGGTTTGCCAACCCCGGTTTTATAAACCGGTGGTTCGACCCGCGTTGCACATCTGGTTGTGGTGGGTGAGTCTCCCAGAGGGGATTTTTTGCATCCACAAGGATTCGATATCGGAACCTTGCTTAAGCGAACCAAGCTGCTTACCACTTGGATCAACCTCGTTGGTAACTAAGTCATTTTTAGTTCCCAAAAAACATTGAGTTTTTTTTTTTTTTTGGGACTAAGGCGAGATAATATATTATAAATAAGAAAAATTATTATATAGAGAATTAATATCTAATAAATCTACACCTCAACTTCTCATCATGAATAATTGAATATTGACATCTTTCTTTTACCTCCAATGTGATATTAAAAAAAAAAAACTTATTTAAGTACATATAGCTGTGTTTATAATTAAAATATTATTTTTTTTAACAATGAAAAAATATAAATACTAAATTTTTGTTGATTTACTTGTTAACAAGGATTTGAATATGAATTTTTTTGTTGAATAAGGATATCAATTTATTGAACAGTTGTGAATTAAAACATACTTATCTACGGCTTAAGTCTTGACTTTGAAGATAAACTTTTCATCTTATCAAATTCTTTTTAAATTCTGAATTTATGATGTTTCTACGTTTACAAAAAGAGTTTTTTACGTGTTTTCTTTCATGAATAATTTTAACTCTTTGCCACTGGAGAAAAACCATAGAAGAAAACAGAACAAAAAAGAGATAGGAAGAGAGAAACTTGTGGAAAAGACACTAGAGTAAAATTTGGTCATTGTCTTAGGGCCTGTTTGGTTGTGTGAATCCAGGGATTTCAAATCCCTGGATTCATGAGTCAGTTTTTTAACCCCGTTTGGTTGGAAAACATGGGGCGATTCATGAATCCAGCCATTTAAAAAATATAGGTAAAAACGTGAATGAGTTGAGTTCAGCGTTTGAGGTGAAATGAGCGGAATGGACCTTACCTATAAAAAGAGGAGAATGAGCGGGTTCACGTTTGACGGAACGACGCTTCACTCTCGGACGGCTCCTCTGTCTCAAACGATTCTTCTCTCGCGAACGACTTCTCTTCTCGTTGGACGCCTCTTCTCTCTGGAACGCTCGTCTTCTCTCTAGAATGCCTTTTCTCTTTTAATCGGCTCTTCTCTCTCGAACGGCTCCTCTCAAAACAGCAATCTCGAACAGTCTTCAACTCTTGAAGGTGAGTTGAAGAGTTGAAGTTTGTTCTTGGACAGAAGGCAAGTTTTTTTCTCCGGTAGGGTTTTGGAGCATAAAGAGTTTATTCTTGGACCGAAGGCAAGTTTTTTCTTCGAGCAGATTGGAGGTACAAACTGTGCTTCTTCTCTATTTTCTTCTCCTTGCTTTTTTCAAGTTTATTCTCTTCAAGCAAATCAGAGGTACAAAATGCTTGAGTATAATTCTGTTTACTCTGGGTTGAACAAATGTAATCGTTAATGCTTCTATTGTTCTTCAGTGAAAGAAAGAATTGAATTTGATCTTAGTTTTCCCCACCAACAGAGTTTAATTTGCTTTATTTTTCACATGAATCACCCAGTGATAAAAGAGGAACACCATTTTCATTCACCCAATGGCACTCGGCTACTATATGAGAAAAGGAAAAAGAATGAACCAGGGCAGAACTGGTTGCAGCAACAAATATTGTTATGCATATCATATTTGATATGAAAAAAGAATGAATCAGTTTCTGCTCTGGTCTATGTTCATGGTTATCTATCTCAAATATGATATGCATAATAGTCTCCTAGTTTTTATTTCTATTGGGATTTTTGTATTTGTTATTCACTTTTTTTTCCTTCTCACTGGACCTTTGGGGGTGGGTGGGGCTGTCCTTCAGAAGATCTTAGGGGAAAAGAAATCAGCCTCTTATGGGGGGGGGGGGGGGGAGGAAATCGGCCTCTTACAAGTACAGGAGCTTAAATATACAATTACATTAAGACTATATAAGTGTTCTTTATGGTATTATGAACCCTTGAAAAAAGAAGCTGTAAATGAACTTTCCGGTGTTGATCTTTGCCATATTTACATACAGCAATATGCAATCCACAATTCAAAACTAGAAACCTTAAAATATGCTACAGTTTTACTCAGTTTTCAAATGCCCCTGCAGGGAGAAGTTTATGAATGAAACCACTGGGAGGGACAGTTGTTGCAGCATTTTTGTAGTTAGAAAGTTCAATTGATTTTCCATGTTGATTTTCATTTGTCCAGACATTGATGATCTTATGCCATGATTTGTTACTCTTCAAAGTAATAATATGATGTCTTCATGGCCATTTAAATTTTTGCGCTATTACACTACTGGATGCAGACCATTCTCAGAGGCTGCTGTTTTGTCTATGGCATTTCTCTAGTCATAGAATCAACTCTAGTTTCTCTTGAGGGTACTTCGACCATCGGACATTATTGATCTTTTAATATTCCTAGTCATCTTCGCATGAAAAACAAATGATTTATGCCCTCAACTCGTTCTTCCAAAAAAAAAAACATCTAACACCATTCCTGTAGTGATTTCAGTGAAAGTTGGGCAATTAGACTGAGTCCCATAATTTACTACTTAGTTTCCAACCTTGTCAATTTCTTTTTTGTTATCACTATAAAGCAAAAGGCACAAGATATTGATTCTTCTTTACTGATTACTAGTACAGGGTAGGAAGATTGATATCTGGGTAAGCAAAGAGAAAAAAACCATTTCTCTGGTCAAATGCAGATTCAATTTGTTTTTTGTTTTAGATGCTGTGTTCTTTGTTTATTAGTTGTATTCAAAAAGTTCTTTGTTTATTAGTTGTATTCAAAAAGTTCTTTGTTTATTAGTTGTATCCTTTTGAATATCAGTGATCAAATCTCTGCTGTGGAGTGCTAGATGAAACAATATAATGTTTCAGAGCAATAGGTATACAATGAGTTCAAGAAGAGAGTGGTAGAGGCATGGAAATAGATAAGAAAAACCTAGATGAAACCTACAAGCTAGTCTCTAAGTCATTTAGGAACTTTAGAAACTACAAAGCCCTTGTTTGTGCAAATAGTCATTCATCCGTCACTTGGTATTCCACTCATTTTCTCTTCATCTTCTCTATTGGTTGTGGAATGCATAAGTGGGTTTCTCTTCTATTCTATTGGCATCAATGGACTGGATTTGGAATTGGACCTACTTGTTTTAGTGAGCTTAGGTCTGGGCCTCTTCTATTAAGTGCTATCACTTGAGCCAACTCATGGATACTACATTGAGAATTAGAAATTAGATAGAACAGGTATGCTGTTTTCTGTTCTCAGATAACAGAAGTACGGCTGGTAGGTGTTTGTCAAAATAGTATATTCTTTTGTTTATTAGGAACAAGTCAATGAGAAAAGCTGGCATTTAGACTATGTATTATGTTATGATTGTAATGAATAATTTTTCTTTGATCTCTTATGTTATATGTAATAACTATGGTTGCAACAAAACATTTCCTTTGATCTCTTGCTGTCACTATATGATTACAACTTTGAAAGGTATTGTGATATGAATGTTACATAATTCTAATTTATTGAAATTAATTGTAGACCTCTATTAACATGGATGAGGAGCACCTTAGGAGACAGAGTAAAAAACTGAGGAAACAGAGGTGGAGGAAAGAAAGCAGGGATTCAATGTATCATTTTGTTTTTTTGTTATTGCTATTGCAGTTTTTGTTGTTGTTAGGATGGAAAAAGAAACCGACATGGCATGGTACTGTTGACTTCTGTTTACTTGAAACCTGAGCTTTTGTTACATTGTGAACTAGTGAAAAGGTTAAAGATACTATAGCTAGTTTTACTTGGATTTCGTAGCTGTTGGATACTATACCCAATTTTGGACATTGCTATGCCTACTTTACTTGGATTTCGTAGCTGTTGGTCTTCTTTTTTTTTTTTTTTTGTGCTAAGTTGTTGTCCTGTTAGGTTTTATATTTTATTTGTTGAAGCTGACTGCTTAATGCAGTTGGGGTTTACTATTTTATTTTATTGGTTATTACTATTACTATTATGTTTTTTTGTGCATTAGGAAGTGTAATAAAGCTAAGGAGTAGAGTAACATTGAACTTTATTATATTTTAGTGTTTGGGTGAGGGGAATAATGGTAATGAAATATGAGTGGTCATTGTAGTGTTAATGCAGATTTAACAAATGATGTGGTAGATGTTCAAAGATTTGGAGACTTAAATTTCAGATTTGTTATGTTCAACTTATATAATTAATCTACCATAATAGTGCTTCTTTTTTTGTTTGTCAGATGGCAAAATCACAATTCCAATCAATACAACAAAAAAAAGGGATACAGCCAAGTGGTCTAAGCCACACTCCCACTTCTTTTTGCAGACGTTGGTCACCCACCATAAGTGTGGGAAAGGAGGGGATAATTGTCTTAAGCCAGATTTGCACAAATTGCAAACAATATTAATGCAGCACTCCAAACTTCATATGAGGCAGAACAAATTAAGAACCATTATTGGGTGTGGAGGGCAAGAATCAAAGCCCTAATAGATCTCATAAAATGTAGTGGCCTTGGATGGAATGGTGAAGAATCAAGATTTGATGGACTTGCACACGTAAGGCGGTTGCTAGGTTCTACCAGAAAGTGGGTTTCATGTAATTTCTTATGGAGTTTGTCAGTTAAGTTTCATGTCGTCCTTCAATAAAGCTTTATTTTCTCAATGTTTTGGATCAATAAATGCGTAATTATCTACTAATCTAATGCTCCAATCTTGTTTATGGTCTTCTAGCTGCCATTTTAATAAAAAAAATTTCCTTTATTAGTTGCGTGACGGTTAAGTGGTTGCGGGTCCAAAACTTAGACAGTCATGGAAAAAAGAGGTTTTTTTTCATACTTTTCGGTTGCAGAAGTCTCAATTAAGGCAAAATCCAATATCCAAATCAAACGATGTGATGACATGAGAGCTGCTTTATAGAATTATAGGCCTTCAGTCATGGCCTGCCTGGCCTTCTAATAATAGGAAGCACGGACATGAGAAGAAGAATCCTTGATTCCAATAGTGGGGGTTGAGGCCAACTTGTTCACTATATAGAACTTATTGAACAAATCAAGTCGGTACCAGTAATCTTGGCAAGAACATGACCCATGTTTAAAATGGTGGAACCAATGCTTATCTCGATCAACGACTTCCCTGTTTGAAAATATTACCATGAACTTGATTGCGGAATGACATGTACATGGTGCAGGGGCCTGAGACAAGACTCTCCTTGTAAAATAACTAATAATACAAAGGATGTTTGCATGAATCACATTAATGATTTACCAGGAGATTATAAGGTTTGTTTCATGTTTTATTTTCATATATAAAATATACCAAATTAACAAAGTCAATTTATGAAATCCATGGATTCAGATAACCAAACAGTTTTGCAAGATGAATCTGTAGGTTTTCAAATCCACAGATTTAGGATAACCAAACAGTTTTTCAGAATGAATCTATAGATTTCATTCCACAGATTCAAGTAACCAAACAGTTTTCAAAATGAATCTACATATTTCATTTCACCAGATTCAAGTAACCAAACAGCTAATTTTTTGACCCATGATTCCATTGATTTGAAATCCATAGATTTGAAATCTCATTTCATTTCAAATGGCTGGATTCATACAACCAAACAGGCCCTTAGAAATTGAGAATCGAGGTAATCTTTTTCCTTTTCCCTTCGAGCTTACATATAATAACCCTAATTTTTATCGAATAGAAAATAAAAAAACCCTAAAAATTTTGGAGTTCACTATTTCTCTAAAATCTAAATGGATATAAATACAGATTGAATACAAGTTTTGGACTATTTATTGACATCTTTACTATTTTATTTCTCTGAAATATGTTTGGAATTTAAGAATTTAACAACTTCAATATCTATTCCAATAGAAAATTCAAAAAAAAAAAAAAATCACTTATCTCAAGTAAAAAAGTTATAAAAAAATAAATAATTTCAAATAAGTAATTTAATTGGATAATAATCAGTTTGAAAGGTATTACCATATTCATATCATATTAGTGATCAAACGGATTCAGATACCCTTAAACGGATGCAGATGTAGATTCAAAAGTGGATTTCAGTCATTTGTATACTCATTTACACACCGAGCAACATTGTATATTTTTATTAATAAAATTTATGTAAATAACTATGAATTACTTATAATCAAATTTCTAATTCAAATCTAAATTATGTTTTTTTTTTAGAATCAAACTGTAAATAAATGGGGATACATTTTAAAGGCCATAAGTCGTTTGTCTTTTGAAAAATAATATGCTGACAGGGCCTAAAAGGGATAATCCTTATACAGATCGTGGTTGTCATTGAAACCGTTTTGGATCAAACTTATATTGGTAAAGCCTTTTTAATAATTAATGGTAATAACTAATAGTAATAGTGAGAAAAAATGTTCCCTTTTGAGAGTTTTTTAAACCATCTCATCTCCCCTAACTTTTTTACTCAGGGTATGAGAGTGGATCCATAGAAAACATTTGAAAATTAGTTTAAAAACATTTGAAAATTAGTTTTGCTAGATGGAATCAGTTAATTTTATCGGATATAGTAGAAAAATGGTACTTTTGATTCAGCTTGTTACTATATTATTTGCACCACCAAGCTTGTCTTTCGAGTAGGAGCGCATGGGTTGTCAAGCATTATATCTACTGAAAAACCTGAAAGAGAATCATTCTGGCAGCAAAAAATATAATTAATCCCTCTTAGATCACTAGTAGTTACATTTATTTTTCTCCTTTTTATTTTTTTATTTTTTTTATTAATATTTTTGTTATTGGATTTGAATTTTTAAATGAACCATGCATTAGATTAAATTATTAGAAGATTTCTAAGAAAAAAAATACATATTGACTTAGAAAAAAGTGAGAGAAAAAAACCTCGTACTTTAACATATGGTCTTATCAAAGAATGATTTCAGCCTTCCCTAGATTTTAATATGAAAAAAATCCCGTACTTTTAACATATGATCTTATCAAAGAATGATTTAGCCTCCCCTAGAATTAATATGGTTTATGTCTTTGGCTATAAAAACCTAATATACCTAAAAAATTCAATTCTATATGAACAAATAACTTGGATGGTTAACCTTTTATTCCCCACTTTAATTTATTAAAGCAATGGGTAAATTTTATGTTATCCTTTTTAAGAAATCATAATAATAATGTAGTTTAGAAAATTTTCAATTGTACCTCAAGGCTAGCTGTATTAATTCAAAGTGGACTTGTAAATGGATAGTTGAAATCCGCCTCCAAATTTGCATTCGTATAAGTTTAAGGGTATCCGTATCTGGATTTTTTCTTACCGAAAAATATTTGTATTTCCGTCTATTAAGCAAATAGATCCAGATTCGGATAATTGTTTATGAGATCGGATACTGTTTGGATAAAAGTAAAGTATTCAACATTTTTTCTCTAAGAAGGGATGATAATCAGATTCGCATACCGGTAATTGGTAATCGCGGTTAAAGTAAAGTATTAAACATTTTTTTTCTTCTAAAAAATGGGCTAATAATTAGATTCGGAAACCAGCAATCGGTAATCAAAAATTAGAAATAAAAAATATAAAATATAAAAAAATGACAATCACTAATTAATAATCAGATAGTTTATCGGATATCCGATAAAGTTTTAGATCCAAATTATTCGGATGCTTTCTCTAAACTTCTGCCGAATTTGGATAGCGGTTTTGTTAATCAGATTTGGATTCGGATACTAGTGTATGTGAACTGAATCCGATCCATTTACAGGTCTATCTCAAAGTATGATTAAAAAAACAATTTTTATTTCTATTGTTCTTTTCGTAACTATCTCAACTCTCAAGTCATTATTTAAATTTTTTTTTTAAAGTATTCAAATTTCAAAAAGACTCAAATCTTCTCTTACATGTATTTAAGGAGGGAAACACAAAAAAAATATTTAAAATGTAGTCACCTATCAAACTCAAATCACATAGAGCATAGGAAATTGGAATAAAAATTTAAAGAAGTGTGTTTAACAAGTAAAGCTGAGAAGACATTTTTACCAAATAAAATAAAAACACAAAAGAAGCTCAAAAGACTCCATCTTCTTCACCCTTATTCTAGTCATCTAGCGACTACAGTGTAATAGTGGTACTATTCTTCACTCTTCCTTCTCAAACTCTCAACTCTCAACTCTCAACTCTCAACTCAAGTCTGAAATCGTGTTTAGTTCTTCAAAGGTCTCAAGCTTTCTTTAAGTTTTCTCAAATCTCAATTCAAGGCCTGCAATTCAAGGTGTGTTCCCATTCTTTGAATCTTTTTTTTCTTCCTTTTGTATGCTGTGTTTTTCATTTTTTGGATGGTAGCTAGGTTCAGCTGTGAGTTCTATTTCAGTTGGAAAAAGTAGTGAGAAAGCCATTTGAACCTACAGGGAGAAATAAGCTCGACCAATAGAGAGTGAATCCAATCTATGATAAACCGTTTGAGAAAACTTGGCCCATCTCAACCATGAAGAACTTGCTTAAATACACCCCCGCCAATTGTCATGATTTTCTTGATTCCAAAACATAGGCGAAAAAGGCACTAAGAAGTGTTCCAATTTCTATGAGTCTGTCGTTGGCCGTTGGACTATCTGATTGATCTGTTCAAGAAACTTGGAAATGGAACGAATGAAAACTGGTCGTATTGTTGTTGGAATGCAGCTCCAAAACTTGGTTTGGTTTGGAGTTAAATCTGTATGAAAACTAGTTGGAAACTAATACAATTATTATTATTCAGTTTCTGAGTATGATTGACCACTGAGAGCAGCAAAAGAGGTCATGTTAATTTTGATTGGATTCAGATTAGAATCAGGTTGAACTGGTTTAGAAAACCTTAGAATCCATTGTCACACTTTCAATTTGAATGTGATTTAGATCCTCTCTACTAATTATTCCCCTTTCTATCTATTGTAAAATATTATACATTTTTTGCAATTTCTTTTGGAATTGGAGGGTAGAAGTGGAATACTAACCTGTTTGCCTGGGTTGGCTGCACTCTGCATGAAATGCATCCATAATGAGTGTAAAACCCAGCCCTAACCTTGACCCGGAAACCTTGTTATTTGTAGGTCCAGTGACCCGAAGTAAAGTAAGAAGTCAGCTTTGGGCCATCCCATTGGAGGACTTGGTGTTTGGCTTTGAATCCATGAGAGTTGATGATGAAGTTCTATTTATGGAAACTAAATCTTGATGAAGATCGGATTAGTTGATGGACTTGGAGTGCTCTCTATCATGGTTTGAAGGCATTTCTACCTATTAGGTAAGTCACTTGTTATGTGTGCAAAACCCCTTTAGGATTGGATTTGATCTGGGTCTTCAATTCCTGTTTTGGAATTGCTGTCAGCATTGGTCGACTGATTGGTCGACTGGACCAGTCGACCAATCCACTCGACCAATGAGTGTTGTCTTTGGCAATTAGGTCTTGCTTGCTCTATTTAAGTCCAATCTCGAGTCTACTTCGTATTTGCTGCCTCCAAACTCTTTGGAACGAACCAAAGACCTCTGCAAGTCATCTCCCTTGCATCCTTGGTGATTTTCTTGATGGATCTTCGTCGAAACTCTTCCTTTTGCATCAAAAGGTATGTCTACACTCTCTTCTTCTCCTCCATCTCTATTTTTCTTTCCTTTTTGAGTTGAGACAGTAGAGGAGATGCTGCATTCTCTGTTGCAAACATCTCTAGACTTGTCTCTCATGATCATCCTAAGGATTAATGGCTAGAACAATGATCTTAACCATGATCATTGCAAGCTTTTGAAGGAATCATGATCAAACCATGATCTAGTCTTTGTTTAACTTCTGATTTGAATTCTGATCTCCTTGGATCTTCTACATTGATCATGTTAGTAGTCAATTGCTGTGTTTTCTTTTCATGATCCATGATCTATCAATCTCTAGTTGTTTCTCTTCTACCATATCATGTTTTCTTCATGAATCATGATAGTTACATATATGGTAGGTTTTGTTTCCTTATTTAGATTTATGTTTTAAGCCTATTTCCTTGAAGATCTAAGTATGCTTTTCATGATACCTTTACCTGAAGCAATGATCCATTCTTCTATTGTTCTTGTCTTTGATTTCTATCTTGAATTCTTCAAGATCCATGGTTGATCTAATTATGGTAACTTTTTGTTTCCTAATTTGGATCTTGATGGCTTGATTGGATTAGTGTTTTGAGGGCCCCTTTATGTTAGGATACTACTGATGTAGTTTACCCCTTGATTAGTACCCTTTTGAACCACCAAATTCGGATTTCATATCTTAAAACTCTGTTTTTTTCGACCAATCCACTCGACCAATGAGTACAGCAACTCCAGAATTGGTCTGTGTTGGATGTTTTGGTATCTTTTCTATTAGGGATCTTTCCTAATATGTTGTATACACTTGTTTAGGACCTTCTTCTCAAGTTTGCCAAGATCTTACTTGATTTCTTAGGATTCCTTTGCGAGTTATAAAAGGTAAGGATGGTTATTTCCTTAATTACATAGATAGCATGAATCTAGTTTCTATATTTGAATATCATTGATATGTTTCCTTAATTAGATTCTTACAATGATATACTACTGTTGCATAACCTTGATTACAGTAGCATTACTTATTTATGATTAATTGATTCATGTATGATTTACTTACCAATTATATACAAGTTGATTGTAATTATTGATTTCCTTCCATATATGAAGTTACCATATATGTGATGATATGAATTGATGCATGTGTATGCTTAAGTATGGTTTGGAAAGGAGAGATGTCCTTTTGACACTTCTGTCCTTGGACTACTACGGGAATATTATGGGATGTTTCCGGAGATGCCCTATGGACACCTTCCTAAACTGTTGGATGACATATCTAGGATTGTCTAGTAATGTTTGGCTAGGATGTCCTATTATGTCAGACCCTAATCGGAGGGGTATTGAGACCGAACGACCCGTGGTAGCAATGGGGATTCATGGGCGCTCAAGACCGGTAACCAACCCGTGAGAGGACAGGAATCACATTGTGGGGGCCATTTATTGGTAGGGTTGCATATGGTTAGACTTGGGCTCACGGGCGCTCAAGACCGGTAACCAACCCGTGAAAGGACGTGAGAGCTTCCCGTTTACCATATGTGGATGATCAATAGGGTTGATGAGTCCGTAGTCAGGGACTATGAGGACTCTAGTGTGAAGGATACCGGAAAGGATCGTCAGGGACGAGGAATGGACGTATCTGGATCTGACTTGATGTAACTAAGTAGAAGACTTGCATTTGGCTAGGTTTTACCCTGACATGCGCTGGTACTTAGACCAATGGTGATGTGAGAGAGCGGTGACTTAACCCCCAGCCATGGAATGTCCCGAGGGATGCCGGACCCATTACCAATTGATGATGAGTGATTGAGACCTTCCTAAAGAAATACGGTGCTATGACTTAAAGCATGTCTTCCAATAGAGACCAGCATACATAGAGTTAGATTCATTCATTCATTGCTTGTCTCATATCATATTGCATTTATGTTTGTTCTGAAATCCTGCCATTTATGTTATTATGGATTTAACTGCCTTACCGAGTTTCTTTGAAACTCATTCCTTTATTGTACAATGTTTGTTAGACTATTCTGCAGTCTTGAATACTATGACGGTCCCTATGAAGAAGCGCAAGGCGAAGAGGCATATCTCCAGGAAGATGATTGCGGTTACAACAATTACACTGAAGATCCCGCGAGTGGTTATGCTCCGTACGATGCTTAGTCCGACCATTGAGTGGAAGCGCCCTTGTGCCGTTTATGAGATTTACACTTATAGGGATGTTGTCTATAAAGTGGAGAACAATTTAGTTATCCATTGTACTTGCTACTGGGATTAGATTTTGTCTAGTTTATTCTCTTTTAGAGCTACTTTTCCGCTGGTTGTAGAGTGGGATTTTGCCTCACTTTACTTATCTGTTTTGACACTCTGATTATATCTAGTACTTTGATTTATATATGATTCATTCTTTCCTTATTGGATCTATGGTTTATCTTCCGCACTTTTATTATGATTGTGCATGATTATGTTATTGTTTATGTGGGAGGTTGATTACTCGATACCTGATCTTCGGGTTGTGGATCACACTCTCGGGTATGTCAGATAGGGTACCGGCTGGGAGGATGTGACAATGAGTGGTATTCTTAAAACTCTAGAGTAGGCGGGAAATGATTGTGAGATTGCTAGGGGAATGAGATATTCTGCTAGAAATGACAGTCAGACACTCCAAGACATTACAGCATAACACAAAACATTACAATAGAACTAGCCATGAGATCGAAATCAATGCATTCGGAACTTCAGGCTTGATCTTTATGATCTCTAAAATGCAGGGGTTTCCTATTTTTTTCTTTTATTATCCTGGATGATCTAAAAAGTTAAATCATAGATGAAAAATCTAGCAGATTTTTTTACACAATAAGCAAAAGTTCAGTACAAAACAGAAAGATTAACCATTTGGTTGGAATTAAAATGAATCAATTCTTTATCAATCATACTAGAGAGGCATCACTAATGGGCAAACTTGAACCATAAGAGAGAAAAAGTGGGTGGGAAAGGGGAGAAAAAAAAGCTCAATTCCTATTGAAGATGGTTTCTACCGGTTTCAAAAGCCTCCTACATTGTTTAGTTATCTTCTATCTTTATTTTAGTTACCTTTCTACATTCTAAACTAACTTATAATAACAAATATAAATACCTAAGTTCATATGTTTCAATACCATTTTTTTTATTATGTATGCATTTTTTTTTATAGTATTCTTAGTATGTATTTTTATGCAAATGTAAAATGTATTCTTATGCAAATGAAATTTTACATTTGCAGATATCAACAATGCAAGGAAATACCAACTCAAGTGCAACAGATAAGCCTAGTGGTTCTACCCATGAAAATGTTGCTTCAAGTGAGGTACCTTCTGGAACTAAAATAGTAGGACCAAATAGTGTTTGGAATCATTTTACAAAAATTGCACCTCTTAGTAGTTCAAAAGTTGCAAAATCCGAATGCAACTATTGCAATGGAGAATTTTCATGTCTTAGTTCAAGTAGGACTAACGGATTAAAAAGACACTTAGAAAGATGTTACCAATATCCTACTAGTCAAAAAGATAAGAAGCAAAAGTTGTTACATTTTTCAGTTGAAGAGAGTGATGGTAAGAACATGGCTTCTTTGTCAAGTTGGAAATTTGACCAAGAAATTTGTAGAAAGAAGCTTGCCACTATGGTCATTATGGACGAGCTTCCTTTTACATTTGTTGAACGGGAAGGTTTTAGAAGATTCCTTAGGGCATTACAACCTAGGTTTAATCTTTTGTCACGCACCACTGTGACAAAAGATTGTTTTGTACTATACTTGGAAGAGAAAAAGAAATTGAAGGATATGATCAAGAAAAATGGTTACCGGGTGTATATTATTACAGATATGTGGACTTCAATCAAAAACCTTAGTTACATGTGCGTAACAGCACATTACATTGATTTGGATTGGAAATTATAGAAAAGGATTATTAATTTTTCCATTGTCCCATCACCACACACCAGTGAAATGATTAGTAATGTTTTTGAATCATGCTTATTGGAATAGGGTTTAGAGAAGTTGTGTACTATTACTATAGATAATGCATCTAACAATGATGTGGCCGTTTGAAATTTGAAGAGAAGGTTGATAAAAAAAATGGATTGTTGTTGAATGATGAATATTTCCATGTTAGATGTTGTGCTCATATTCTGAATTTAATTGTTAAAAGTGGTCTTGAAGTTTGTGGGGACTCAATTGCAAAAATTCGTGCTGTAGTGAGATATGTAAGAACTCACCTGCAAGGTCCCAACAATTTAAGTTATGTTGTGAACAAGAAAAAATTTAATGCAATAAAACTTTATGTCTTTATGTTGCAACTCATTGGAATTCTACATATCTCATGTTAAGAACAATTTTAGAATTACAAAAAGCTTTGGAATGCTTGGAAGATAGGGACTTGAACTTTGCAATGGATTGTAAGGATATGGTCCTGAATGAACAAGATTGGGAAAAGACAAAAATATTATGTAATTTTTTGGAAGTGTTTTACAATGCCACTACAAGATTATTTGGATCACTTTACATCACTTCAAATTCTTATTTTTCTGAAGTCCATGGAATTGAATCACTTTTGGTAGAATGGTCAAGAAGTGAAGATCCTATATGTCATAGTATGGCATTAGTAATGATGGACAAATTTAAGAAGTATTGGGATAGTGCAGAAAAAGTGAATATCTTTTTGATTCTTGCTATTGTTCTTGATCCCGCTTCAAATTAGCATTTGTGGAGGCTTGCTATTTGGAAATGTATTCTCAATGTGATGTGGAAATGAAGATTGGAGAAATTAAAAATGTCATGAATCAGGTTTATAACTTTTACTAGTCACTTGAATTATCTCCTAATGCAATTGAAGCTACTTCAACTTCTAAATCTAGTGATCTTCCAAAGAATTTTGCAATGGATATTCAACACAGGATTCTTCAGAAAATGAAAAATAGGGTGAGTTTACAAGTGGGGAATGAGTTGGATCATTATTTATTGGAGACTATTGTAGATGGTGGAGATAATGGAGATGATTTTGACATCTTGAACTGGTGGAAGATTAATAGTTCAAGATTTCATGTTCTTAGTAAAATGGTTCGAGACATTTTGCCAATTCCTGTTACCACTGTAGCTTCAGAATCAGCTTTTAGCACTGGCGGTCGGATTCTAGACCAATTTCGGAGCTCATTAACACCACAGCTTGTAGAAGCTTTGGTGTGCATACAAGATTGGTTACGACAAGCACCATTATCTTGTAATATTGAAGAAAACCTAAATGACCTTGAAAAGATTATACCAGGTAATGAGTTTTTAATTTATTGAATTACTCTACTTTTACGAATTATGCATTATTGAATTATTTACTAATTAATATTTTTACATTGTTAATATTTTTAGATTTCAATGAAGACAGCGTAGTTACAAGTTTGAATTGAAGCATGATATTGCATAGTTTTATAGTTTTCATTGAAGGTAAGGATTATAGTAAGGATGCAATAAAACTTTTCTTCATTTTTATAGTAACACCAATATTTTTTGGTAATTTCTTTTATTTATTGTTGATTGAAAATTTAAATTTTTGTGTAGGGTTTTCAATTTTCATCATCAAAGCAATGGGAAAGGTTTTGAATTTCCATCATCAAAGCAATGGGAGACTTTCAATTTTATTTATTTTTAAAGTAACACTATCAATTTATTGACTATTTTATCATTTTGTAGGAGCTTGAATTATCTTATGTTTCTATGAATTTTATTTTTAGTTTACTTGTGATACTTTTATATAAGGTCAGGGCCAATTAGGGCCAATCAGGTTCAGGGCCAGGGACACGGTCAATCAGGGTCAAGGCCAATCAGGGCTAATCAAGGCCAATCAAGGCCAACCCATCCCGACCCGGCCCTATTAGGGCCAATCAAGGCGGGAATGGGCTTGGCTTGGCCTTGTAGGGCTAGGGACAATAATTCTTGACCCTGAACTAGGGTCGGGGCGGGAATGGGCTCATATTAGAACACATAGGGCTGGGCTTGGGATTGCAAAAGCCCGGCCCTGTTGCAGCCCTACCGCTGCTCATGATAGGCGTCGATCAGGGAGACTGCCTACTTTTTGAGTTGGGTTGATTGGTCCTAGCTGGAACAGTTTGAGTCTAGTTGATTTGGCCTGATTTGGACCGAGTCATACACTCGAGTGGGACAGGAAGTCGACCAACCGGTGCCCACTAGTCGCGTGATTCTGATAAATTTGGTTGCCTCCAGAGAGCAGGCGGTCGATTAGGAGGTTGACCTGTGACCAACCGGCCCTATAAGGCTAGTTTTAGCCATTTTGGTGCTTTGTATGCTTTTATGTGCGCATGCTTGGATCGATTGAATGTGTTTAAATTGGATTTATGCATATTAAATGGATGAGCAAGAATAGGCTTGTATAAGTTGAGATGATGAAAATTTTGTGGGTTTTGTCAAGATGGTTAACTTAAGGAACCAAAATGTTGGGAATGGCAATGAAAGCAGCTCTAGCCAAGAGTTGATGGGACCTTGCCGCCACAAGTAGGAGCACCTCACCACCTCATCCTCAAGGTGGAAACCTCTTTAATGCTCCACAGGTGATCACCACTCAAAATGTATTGAACATAATAATGGGCAACATGATGCAACAACAAGAAGCCCAGTTCAATACCATGATGCAAGGTTTCATGGCGATGTAACAAGCAAATAGATAGTTCCCCAGAACAACAATGAAGCTAGCACTTCTACTCAAGGAGGAAATGTTAGGAACTTTGGATTGGAACCTGACACTAAGCTTATGGAACACTCCCTAAAGTTCAAGTCCCTTCCTTTGCTACGATGACAAAGGATTCATTGCAGCCAAGAAAATGGTTGAGAGAAATGGAGAAGGCATTTAGGTACTTGGATGAAGCATTGAGTGATGCACTTTCCACTAACACTTTTACTTGCATAACTGTAGTTAGGGTCTTTCTACTAAGTCTTCCTTGATCACCTTGAAATTCAAAAGATGAAGTTCCATCAAGCTGGAACTGCACCCTTCTCAAGCAGCAGAGAATAACTGCTTTGTGTGCAATTAGCCAATCCATTCTCAAGATTATATCAAAATCTTTCATATCAAGGATCATAAGCTTCCAAGTTTCGTCCACTTATGGTAACGGGGTAAGCTTCTATTACTTTGTCTAGTTGAACTACCGATCTAGTGGGAGTACTAATCACTAGACACTTAGGCAACTTCTTTGACATCACTGTAATTCTCCTTAAGAATGCAAATGATATGAAGGAATGAGATGCACTAGTATCAAACAAAAAGAAAGCGGGAACTGAAGCTATAAGTAGCATACTTGACACGACATCGTGACTCTGATCTTGCTCCATCCCATTGATACTTTACACTTTTCCAACAGGAGGGGCTTGTGCTAGCTTAGCCACTGTTGTTGTCGGCTGACTAGTTCTTCAAGGGCATGTATGTGCATAGTGTCTTGTCTGATGGCAGTAGAAACAAACAGGTTCTTTCTGTCCCATAGTTGTCACTAGCGTCGGACGTCACTGATTTACTAGCCTTGGATTAGCATAGACTGACTTGGGAGCTTTGGTAGCACCAACTGATCGATTGACACCACTCTATCCATATTGTCCATTCTGTTGCATTTCCATATCCATATCATTTACTCCTAGGTTGAAATGATGGAGTAGGTTATGGAGTCAGTCTATTGAACTTCTTATCACCCTTGTCAACATAGCAAGTGTTCTTGTTTAGCAATGTCCATTGTCACATTCCCCCAGCCAGTACCCTAATTGTAATACCCGGAGGCATGATCCATAGCCTCAAAGATCAAGTCTCAACAATCATCCTCCCTTATGGCAGAATAGTATAATCATAAGCAAGAAATAATCATTGTATTAATGTAATTAAAAGAATAAACAATGAGTGGATCTCAGAAGGATCTCAAAACATAATCATCATTGTATTAATGTAATTAAAAGAATAAACAATGAATGGATCTCAGGAAGGATCTCAAAACATAATTAGAGTGTGGAAAAATGATACCAATATAATCAAAGTAAAAGAGTAAGTGGAAATAAACTCTAATGTTGAAATGCGAAAGAATAGTCAACTAATGTATTACAACTGGAAGAATAAAAGAAGACTACAAAACCTCCTAAGTACTATTCATAATATGTCTCTTTATCGAAAAGATAATGTCTAAACTCAAAGACTTTCGTATCCAATACGGGGTACTCCAGCTCCAGAATAGGACTAACCTGGTATGCATAGTTGTCACACGCACATTCTTCACTATGAAGTTCACGATCACCAATACTCTGTAAATCGTATGGATAGTTCGTGGTTTCATACTCCTAGATCTTGACATCATCGACACTTGCAGCAAAGTCTAAAACTTGTCCCCGAAGGGTGAGCTCAAAAGAACTCAACAAGTAATTCAAGCACAAACAACCATTACAAATCAATATTCAAGTACAAAGCATGATGCAATTTGAGATGAGACAATGTGCATGTATGCATTTAACTTTAACATATGCTAGTCTCTAG
Source organism: Hakea prostrata (assembly GCF_041222555.1). Lineage (NCBI taxonomy): Eukaryota > Viridiplantae > Streptophyta > Magnoliopsida > Proteales > Proteaceae > Hakea > Hakea prostrata. Next base: position 9,235,308 of record NC_142605.1, read on the forward strand.
TGGGTAGACACACATTAAGATAGAACACCATACTCTTCTGGGCAGTCTCAGTCACTCTCCCTCATAGCTCTTAAGCACATCTTTTAAGTTCTCCGCAGTAGTTGGGTCAGGGCATCCATCTTAGACAATTACCATGGCTGGGTTCACCACTCTCTCACTCCACCATTGGTATGAGTCCTAGCTCATGTCAAGGTTATATCTAGCCCAATGCACGTCATCTACTGAGTCATATCAATCTTAAGGTTAGATAATTTCCTTCCTTGCCCTTGGCAATCCATTCCAGTACCTTTCCCCCTAAAGTCATCAAATCCTATGGCTCCATCCAACTCGGACTATGGAATCTTAACCCTATTGGTCATCCACATACAATAAACGGGAAGCTCTCATGTCCTTTCATGGGTTGTCTAGCAATCTTGAGCGCCCATGAGCCCAGACTTATTATAATGCGACCCTACCAATGAATGGCTCCCACAATGTGATTGCGTCCTCTCACAGATTGGATACCAGTCTTAAGGGCCCATAATCCCCATTGTTGTCATGGGTCACTCAACCTTAATACTCAAGCCGATAGGGTGAGATATGATGGGGTTTCTAGCCAAAAACTTCTAGATAAGTCCTAGGTATGTCATCCAATAATCATAAAAAGCACTAAAAGGCATCATAAGAAAGCATCTCATACCACCTCCATTGATGTCACAAGACAGAAATACCAAAAGGGCATTCCCCATTCCACAATCACAACTTAGGCAATCACATCGCAATATGATTCCAAATATATCATATCATAATCCATTCACATTCCAACATTCTCATTCATAACAAATATGCATATCATATAATGAATAATATACTGAAATTACAGAGGCATATCTATCATGAATAAGTTCTAAAACAGTAAATAAGATCATGCATTCAAAAATATAAAGTAACGGATGATATTTGTAAGTGAATGACCTCACCTTGTTGTCGTCTCGTAACCTTTGAAAAGTAGACCAAAAGGTAGGTTCACGCTTGCCAAAGAAACCCTAATAATACAATGATTTAATGTTAGGAACAAACCCTAAAGGTTTGAAGATGAATAGAGGTTAAAACAGGGCTTTATGCTATCTCGGTACCCTTTGGTCTCCTGGCCTGGTTGCTTGGGGTGACCAAGGCTACTGTGTACAGACAGTAAAACCTAAAATTGGTCAAAAACTCATCATTTGGGTTCTAAACACTCCAAAATTATTTAGAAAACTCATAAATAATAGTAGGACACTATCTAGTATGATTTAGGCATCAATCATGGTCAAGGGAGTGAAAACCTAACGAATCCAAAAATAGGTTTCATCTGAAATCAAACCGCAGATTCACGGATAGACTAAAGTGAATGGGGATTCACTCTACGACTAAGATTAAAGTAGATTAAGATCTAAAAACAAACTACAACATGATCTAGCAGGGATTGGAATTCAAACTAATCAGAGTATACAATCATATAGATTCATCTATGCTTTTACCAAAATCACACCGTGAACTGCACAGAAGAATTAGAGTGAATGGGGATTCACTCTAAAACTAAGGGAATAGAAGAGTAGGCCATTACAACAACTTAATACCTTCTCCAAACTCTCATCAATGGGTAGAATCAATAGGAGAATGTAGATCTAGAAGAAAGAGAGCGATTGCTAACCTTGAAGAAGAAGATTTATCGAGCGGAAAACTTCACAGATACTTGGAAAGCTTCCTTGGCCTTGGAGAGAGTACTCTAAGGTTCTTCTAACATTCTCTGATAGTCTTATGACACAATGACATGAATTAGGACAAAAATTGATTATATAGGGCTTCGGGAACCTAATTCCCATAAAGTGACAAAACTGCCCCGGTACTGGTTGGTCACCTGGGTTGGTCGCTTGGGGCAACCAAGGCAATCGACCAACCTGTACCCCTTTTGGTCAAAAATGTATTTTGGTCTCCCAAAGGTCCTAACTTCAACTTGGGTCCTTTTCCAAGTTATGGAAGAGTCTCACCTGATTTTCTGGCATCTTCCAATTGTGTCATCATTGAACTCTTGGTCCACCTACCAAGTCTGTCATCATTCAAGTTGCATCTCCTTTCGAAATTAGACGAGGTTTCTAACTTGGCATCATCACCATCTACTTCCATTGGTTCCAAGTCAGATCCAATGGTTTCAATTTGGATGGCCCACAGTTGTCTTCTTCCTTCACTTCAAGTCTTCAGACCTACAATATATATTTTTGGATTAATGTTGTGAGGGATTTCGCATCCGCTGAAGATGATAATTTTCCCTTTCTTACTCTTCGACCTTCTTTGAATTCTAAACCATCTGGGCATAGATCTTTATGGGTAGGACTGAAAGGTATGTCTTAATAGAAGGTCGGAGTCCTTTGAAAATTTTCTTTGCCTTTTCTTTATCCACTTTCATCGACTAAGGAGCAAAGTAAAACATCTGTTAAATTTCTACTGATACTCTAACACCGACAAGAGTCTTTGGACAAGCACCATAAATCTAGATTCTTTAATTCTTAATTGCTTTAGGGAAGTAATTCTTACAAAATGCATCCTTGAAAACAGCTTGAGTAATGTTATATTATGCAAAGCCTCTAAAACTGGTCAGGTTGCATTCCACCATGCATTTGCTTCATGCTAGAGTTTTTGTTTTGGAAAGATGATCTTTTGAGCTTCTGAACACTACAAATTCTGAAAAGCATTCTCCATTTCCCGAAGCCACTTATTAGGAAACATAGTGTCCTTGGTCACACCAGTGAAGTTCGGTTGTCACATCCCCCCAACTGGTACTCTATCTGGAATACCCAGAGGTGTGATCCACAGCCCGAAGATCAAGTTTAAGGCGATTATATCCCACATAGAACAATAATATAATCAAGAGCAAGAACAAATCATTGTATTAAGGTAGATTAAGAAACATTCAAGTATGGATCTCAAAAGGATCACAAGAGAATATTAGAGTATAGAGTATAGCAGAATTATACTCAAAAATCAATGCGGAAGGTAGATCGAGTCTATTGCATTACAACTAAAAGAAATAAAGGAAACTAAGAATCGTTCTAAAGCTAAACAAAAAGAGTATCCACGTCCATCAAACTCCTATCTAGACTCAGATGTCTTCAACTCCACTATGGAACATTCAAGCTTCAAGATTCGGCAAATTTCTGGTACGCTCCGTCATCATACAGGTATGCTTCATTGTATTGCTCGTAGTTGCCAAAATCTTGGAAACCATACGAGTCACATGACGTGGCCTAATAGTTTGGGATCTCATAGTCATCAGTACCTGCAACACTATCTAAAGAAAACATGTCCCCCGAAGGGTGAGCTCAAAAGAACCCAGTAAGCAGTTCAAACATAATTATCAATTATGACAGTCACAATCTCAAGAACAAGGTCAAGGGATAAATGCAAATGATATAAAACAATGAATGCAAGTATGCTTCTAACTCTATATATGCTAGCCTCTATTGGTAGACATGCATTAAGATAAATCACCATACTCCTCTAAGTAGGTCTCAAATCACTCTCCCTCAACCTTCCGGATCTATTGGGTTCTCCGAGGTTGTTAGGTCAGGTCATCCTTCCCGGACAGTCCATGGCTGGGGTTTAGGTCAACACTATTGCTCACCACCATTGGTATGAGTATTGGTGCATGTCAGGGTTAAATCTAGCTCAATGCAAGTCATCTACTAAGTCACATCAACTTTAGGGTCGGATACGTCCATTCCTCGCTTCTCGTGATCCTTTTCGGTACCTATCCCCCTAGAGGCACAGTCTCCTTCCCGGCTACGTAGACTCTTAACCCTATTGGTCATCCACATAAAATAAACGGGAAGCTCTCGTGTCCCCTCATGCTTCTTGCCTTCTTGGGCACCCACGAACCCAAGTTTACTATATGCAACCCTACCAATAAATGGCCCCCACAATGTGATTTATGTCCTCTCATGGCTCTATCGCACGTCTTTTAAGGAATCCCCATTGCTGCCACGGGTCACTCGGTCTCAATACCCCTTCTGATAGGGTCAGATATGACAGAGTTTCCCTAGCCAAACACTTCTAGACAAAACCTAGGTATGACAACCAGTAGTTATGGAAAGCGCCAAAGGGCACCATAGGAAAGCATCACATACCACCTCCACTGGTGCCCAATGACAAAAACGCCAAAAGGGCATTCCCCATTCCACAACCACAACCTAGGCAATCTCATCACATCATGATTCCATTCACAATTCCATCATTCATGTTCAATTCAAGTATGCAAATCGCATCATGAATAGCTATTGTAATTACAGAAGTAAAACAATATAGGAAAAAGTTCAAATAGTAGCTAACAAATGCAAACACGATCTAACAACATATATAATGCAATTATGTCAATTGTGACTGAACATATTCACCTTATATTCGATTCGTAATCCTTGAGAAAGAGATCAGAAGGCAAGTCCAAAATCACCAAAATAACCCTAAACAAACATATATGGAACATAAGGAACAAAACCTAACGACTGGAGATGAAATAGAAGCAAAAATGAAAAAGTTGTTGTCACAAACCCCTTTGGTAGCTGGACCTTTGGCAGCTTGGGGCAACCAAAGGCAAGCGACCAAAGCTATGTTGTACGGATAGAAACTTCCAATATTGGTCGGAAACTCTTCGTTCGACATCGGAACACTCCAAAATTAATAGGAAAATTCGAAAATAACATATAGAGACTATCTATGATGATCTAAACATCAAACAAGGTCATTAGAATAGAAATCTAATATATCACATTATAGGCTTGATCAGCAGATGATCCGTAGATTTCACATAAATACTAGAATGAATGGGGATCATTCTAGAGATAAGAAAACAATAGATCATGCTTAGAAAACAACCTAGGTATAGATTTAACATAGATTATAATCAAATAACAACAGTGAGAATAAATCATGGTCTCATGTTAGGTTAAAAGACGAAATCACACCGTATTGTCTACGGAGAGAATAAAGTGAATGGGAATTCACTCTAAGACTATGAGGATCAAATATTAGGTCATTACAATAGCATAAGACCTTCCTCACAATCAAAACAAAGAGTAGAAATAGTAGGGAGAACAAATCAAACGAGAATAGAAGCAATTACTAACCTTGTAGAAGAATAATCAATGGAGAAACTTCACTTGGATGCTTGGGGATCTTTCTTGTCTGAGGGAGGAGGCTCTAGGGTTCTTCTCATGTTCTTTAGAGGCTTAAGGGTGAAGTGGTACGAATTAGATTGAGGTTTGAATATATAGGGCTCCCAAAACCTAAAATTTCTCAAAATAGTCAATTCTGCCCCGAAGGATGCTTTGGTCGCTTGGCTTGGTCGCTTGGGGCGACCAAAGCAATCAACCAAGCAATGCCAAAGGGTAAAAATCATATTTTCGGTCTCTGAGGGTCTCAAGCTCCACTTGGGTCCTATCCCAACTTAAGAAAGGGTCTTACCTAACTTTATAGGACCTTCCAAAGGTATTAACATTGTATTCTTGTTCCGCCTTTCCAGTCAAACTTCATTCAAGTCACCTCTTCTTCCAAACTCACTCGGGGTTTCCTACTAAGGTCTTTAATATCAACCTCCATTGGTTCTAGGTCAGACCTAATGGGTTCAAATTTTGATGGCCCACAACTGTCTTCTTCCTTCACTTTGGGTCTTCGGATCTACACTATGAATTTTTGAATTAGGATTTTGCGGGATTTCACATCGGTAGTTGAAGTCTTAAGAAATTCTCCATCGTTTGGCATGAGGTACAGTTGCATTACCACTTGCAGTAGATGTGCCAACTATATTAGGGCTTACTTGGCGAAGTGGCAAGAAGTCAGAACAAACACAAAAATGGTTCTGTGACAATACAATCAAAACAAGAAAAACCAGAGGAGGATTTCCAAAGGGACAGGACTGGTTTCAGGGAGGACAACCATGGGGTACTCCCAAAGACAAAGGCCGGTTCACAGATATATAAGGACAGGGGTGGACGAGGGAGGAGGGGACAAGGGACCGAAAGGAACAACCAAGACGGAGAGTAAAGGAGATGGGGAGAGAGCCACCAGAAGCAGTAGGAGGGGATGAGGAGAGAGAAGAGTGACAAAAGGACCAGTTAGGGGATACTGATGTACCCAGTACAGACAAGTTGGATCCCTTGCTATAGAGGAAAAAACAACGAAGGATGTTCCGGAAGAGGGGGAAGCAAACACAGGGTCGGCATCAATGGATAAGTCCAAGGGGAAAATGACGACCTATTCATAAGGAACGCAACAGACAAGGGTGATGAAGGCAAGGAGGAAAGGGGACGAAGATCAAGATAGGTAATCAACCCCCACATAGACAAAACAAACATGAACATAAATAATCAATGTGCAAAGTATAAATGAGAGATCCAAATAAAGAAGAATAAACAAACATCGGTATGAAGACAATCAAAATGTCAAAATCATAAAGTAAAGTAGGGAAATCTCACCAAAAAAAAAGTAGTTCCAAAAAAAAGGAAAAGGAAAAAGGACAAGAGTACAAAGTTTCAATCTTATAGAGAACACTCTAAGAAAACAAAAAGACCACAAGAAAGGAAAAAACTAGGAGAGAACACGGAGCCCTCAAGAGAGTCAGATAGAAGTAAGAAACAACAAACATATCACAAAAGGGGAGTTTCAAAAGAAAAAGGGGTTAATCCATAACAACAAAATAGAAGTAAAAGAAGAGAAGGAAAAAAGGCAGAAGAGGCCATGAAGAAGAGAGGACCTGAAGGCGGACAGTGGTAAGGGGAGGGAATCAGTGGAGAGTAACATGGTCAAGAGTGGCAAAGAGCCAATGAGTTCACGAAGAGGAGAAAGCGAGACAAACCCATCACAGGTAAAGGGAGTGTTGGAGGTCAGAGAGCACCAAGAGGGCGGAGCCATGTTAGGTCTAGTGAATCCCCGAAGGTGTGGTCTAAACCCCTGAAAAATGGGCAAGCACACAGAAGATGCAGTTGGTGTCCAAGGAAACAAGGTGTAAGAAGGAACCCCTAAACAACCTAACATAAACCATGAATCATTCAACACAAATATAGTAACCTAGATGGAAAGAAATCAATAAAACATCCAACGTATATAATTGGTAAGTAAATCATAATGAACTAAAGATAAAAAGAAGCTACTATAATCAAAGTAGTTGCATCAGTATAAGCCATTATAAGAATCTATTTATGGAAGTAAATCAAAGAGATCAAATAGGAAAAAAAGAATCTATGTTATAAGGAAATAACATCACAAAACGAAGAACTTGGGATCAAGGAAGATCTGTCTAAACTTGAAGAAAGTAAAAAGTATAATTCAATAGAGTACAGAAGGAAAGAGATCAAATCATCAAAGGACCAAATATGAGGTTGGTCCTCATGGTTGATTGATTGGTCTATTGACTCATCAAAGAGAAATAGAGTCGTGGTGATAAAATCAGAGATTTGATAAAAATCAATTTGGTGATTCAAAAGGACTTCAAACAAGAGGGAATATGCAAGGATAGTATGTTGGTCTATAGAGGACTTCAAAACCTAAAATATCAAGTCTTCATGTCACAAAATAGGAAACAAAACACAAATAGATCAACAGGTTCTTGAAGAAACAGGCAAAAGGGAGAGAAACATAGGATGATGGATACTAACTGATAAAGGATTTATGAAAAGCAGCATATATCTTCTAGAAAAAAGATTTAAGACTGAAGAACATTGAATCTAAAAAAGGAAAGAAGATGAAACAGGTTTCTTCAAAACAGTGATGATCTTGATGAAGATCATAAAGTTAAATCCTTAAAAAGAGAGGAGATGAGTAGAGTGATGGTTGCAACAAAGAGAACACAACGCCCAAACAAAAAGGAAAGAAAAACAATGGAGAATCAAAGATGAAGAAGAAAGGAGGATGATCACATACCTTTTGTGTAAAAGCAAGAGATTTGAAGATAGTCAAGAAGATCACCAAGATGAAGAGATGACTGAAGAGGGCCTGGTTGTTCCAAGAGTTTGGAGGCAGAAAAACGAAGTAGACTCGAGATTGGACTTAAATAGAGAAAGAAAACAAAGAAAGACTATTGGTCGATTGATTGGTGAGGACGACCAAGAGTGAAGAGACAACAAGTCCAAAATAGGAAAATGAGGTAGATCAAATCCAAACATGAAGGGTTTACACACACCAAGTGGCTTACCAGTATGTAGAAAGCTTTAACCAAGGAGAGTACCCAAATCCATCAACAAACCACTTCATCGGGAGAGTTTCCATAAATGGAACACTATCATCAACACTCATGGATTCTAGCAAACACAAGTCTTCCATGAGATGGCCCATAGTTGATTTGCTTAAGGTTACGGACCAAAACAAGGGTTTCGGTCAAGGTTAGGGCTTGGTTTCACAGATAGGATCAAGTATCATGGGGTCAGGAACCTAGCATTCGGGTGACTTCTCACTTAACTCTTCCACTTTTTTGATGTCAGCTTGGAGGACATCGAGATGTTACACCAAGGCTTAGGTGAGGTTATGGGGAGTCGTCTAATTTCCATGATGGGACTTCAGGGGTGTTTGGGATCACCAAAGAGTATAGATGAGGAGGTTTAGGGCGAGGAGGAGGATGAGGACATAGAGGCCTATAATCAGGTACAGGCTGATGAGCAGGAGGGTGAGCAGATATAGGAGGAGGAGCATGATGATGTCCCACCTCACCAAATAGAGGTTGGTGGTCCCTCACATTAGGCTCCAGAGGTGCCACCTGCAAACTCCTCATAGTGGTCCAGGCTTTTCTCCACTTTAGAGAGGATAGAGGCTCGCTTGACAGAGATGGATGCCCGATTGTCTCGAGTGAAGGATGGGGTCCGCACTCGCACTAATAAACACAACATCGGATCTTAAAGACATTCACCTAGATAGATCATTTGCTTTAGGATTTTGACTTATGTTGACTTCAGATGTATTTATTTTGATTATCTTACGCTAATCTTGTAACGATTTACCTAATCAATTAATGAAATTCAAATTGTGCATGTTTCACTTTATTTATTGTGCATTATGGATTTATTTTCTTTCTGAAATAGAATGTATATTTTTGTTTCACCATGGTTATTATGTAGTTCAAACTTGATGTTTTATGGATAATTAGTTATGATATCTAATTTATTGTTATCTATTATTCACTCTAAGAGAGTTGGCTCACTTCTAGATTTATGAACCAAAGATGCTCCTCTACTGTGTTTCATGGTCAGGATTGTGTGAAACCTTGGGCTTTGATACCATTCTATTACATCCACACGAATACATGAGGGGGTGATCCATAGCCCAACAAATCAGGTCTCAGAAATCACCAACCATTTCACACAATAGACCAATCATGAGTAAGAATAAATCAATGTCATAAATATTAATAAAGAAATATATCAAATAATAAGGATCTTAAAACCAAATCAGAGTGCGGAAGTGATGACATGACTAAAGTAATCAACTGGAAAGGAAAAGTATAATCAAAACTCCTAAGTCTTCTAATGTTTCGCCTTCTTCTCCAATCGTTGGTACATTTACAACTATGGATCAGTTTTTAGCCGTATTCCCATGGGAATGAGGCATCCCTACATGTGATCGGAGCCATAATGGTACTAGTTGGTATTAGGAGAAGAAAGGATGCTTCGGTTGTATAATAAATGGGAAATATCTTCGAACAGGAGCTCGGGACCTCTTCTTCATCTAAAACAACGCTTGGTTTAGCTATGTGATATGACGGGGTACCTAACCAAACTCCTCTATACTTCCTAGTTATGGCAACCAATAATCGTGAAAAGTGCTAAGGGCATCGGAGGATTGTGTCCCATACCACCTGTGATGTTCCAAACTAGAAACACAATAGGTATAACAAAAAACATACATTCACTTTCCACAAAGAAGTTAAAGGTTCAATTGTAGTCCCAATTCATAAATCAAATTAAGTTCATAATGTCACATCTTGATCCATACATCAATATTAACAACAAGCAACCTATATTATGTAATTTTGAATAATAAACAACATTCCCAAACCCTAAAACAGTAGCATGTGTAATAATAAATAAGTTTCATATCAACTAAGAAAGTGACAATGGTTATGTGAGAGTGAGCGTCCTCACCTTGGATATGATTTGAACTTTGAAAAGTAAGTCAAGGAGTATGTCAGTCAAAAGCATAAAGTTGGTTCAAAGTTAAAATAACCCAGATGTTAAAAAAAGAAAAGGTGGTTGTAAGTGGTTTGAGTAGATAGAGAGGATTGGTGTGTTGGTGCTGGGTGACTAGGCAACAACAACAGAGTAGGAAGATGAGGATAGTAGAAGCTGATGGGTTCTAAACTACTCCAAAAATTAGAAAACTAAAAAACAGAAGACACAAGTAGAAGAAGAGAAAAAGGAATGAAAACAAGAAAAAGGTCTTGAAATTGATCGAAGATATGAAAAGGAGTGAATGGAACATCACCAGAGTAAAAAGGTAGAAGAAAGGTGAAAGAACAGAAGCCTCAAGAGAAGAGTAGAAACAATATATAAGAGAATAGAAAAAGATGAAAAGAGACTCCAGCCACTCGAGAGTGAAAGCTTGACTCTTGTGACTTTGTACATAATGACAGTTTTAGAATGAAAACACCTTAAATAGGGCTTCAAAAATCAAATTTCCAAAAGAGAGGGGTAGGAGGAAGAAACAGAATTGTCAGAGAGAACAAGAAACGGAATCTATTATAATAGAAAGGCACATTTTGGGATCACACGTGTCATAATAGAAACGACCCACAAACAACGGAGAGATAGAGAACCCTGATCATCTAGGGGACCAAAAGGTCCAACCAGATCAGCTGCAGGTTTGGATACAATAAGGATTTGGTTAGGATCTTGGGATTTAACTATAGTGCAACGAAAGTGATTATCTTTAGAGATGTGATGGAGTTTTATTGGGATTGTATTACTTTAATCTGCGCAACTGAACAATTAAACTAATCACACTGAACTCTAAACATATAGTTGATTCTTTAAACTAAACTAACAAACGGATACAACCGATATCGGGATAAGTGTAATAACATTATATTTGATACCTATTATCTGCTCTTGATATGCATGTGTGTGGGTGTGGATGGATTGGTGAAACCAAGATTTGGTTATGGGATCAAACACAGGTATATGGGAAGTGGTAGGTAGGTGGGGTGTGACAAATGGTTCCATTAGATGTTATATCTCCCGAGGGAGAAGGGACTCATACGGGGAGCCAACACCAATGAAGGCAAAAGTTAAACATAAGTATAGGAAAATCAAGAATAGGGAATCTAGGTTTGTGGATGATGTAGGTTTTGAGAGGTTAAGTAAGTGATGCACAAGGTGAAGGAGGTCATGAAGATTTATTGTGATACAACTAGATAGTAGGTGAGCCTAAAGAGATCTTCAAGCAGAACACCAATATTAAAGGTGGAGCAGGAAAAACTCATATGGGATGGCCCATCAAGTACTGGGTTTACCTCAATTTAGGATGTCCAAAGTGAACTAGAAAAATGATAGAAAAGGCTAATGGATGGAGTAAGAAAATAAAGAGGTAGAAAGTTGTTGAAAAGTAGATCTATACAAACAGATCATGACAAAATAGATCATCATAAAAAATTGGGATGTTTGAAGGGAAGAAAACATGTCATGGAATGAAGAAAAGAAAAGAAAGGGAATTGGGATTTAGGAACCCACCTCATAATAGGGAGTAGAAAGCTCTTGGCGGCTTCTGAAAGAACCTTAGGTAACATGGGCTAGAGTCTTAAAGAGTAATTACTATCCCAAATGTTCCTTTTTGGAGGCCAAGCTAGGGAGGACCACCTTCACGGGGATGGCACAACATCTTGCTTGGCCATGACTCATTGGCGAAAGGCATAGCTTGGAGGGTGGGAGATGGGAATGTTATTAAGTTGTGGTAGGATGGATGGCCCCATGGTTATGGCGATGGGAAAGTTGCTGGCAATATACCTTGCACTAGTGGTGTAACCTTGGTGAGTCACCTGATTGATGAGGAAGGAACTTGGAGATGGGATCTTATCCATGAGTTATTTCCATGGGAAGTGGGGCGAGCTATCCTAGCAATTCAACTTCCCCTATTCCAACGAGGGATGAGTTGATGTGGGTGGCAGATGGGAAAGGTCAATTTTCTGTGAAATCATCCTATAATTTTTTGGTGGAGGGAAGGGATAAAGTTGCATCTTTTCATGCTTCTTCTAGCTTGAGGGACTGGGAGACACTTGATAGCAAAGTATGGAAGTCTATATGGAGTGCTAATCTAGTGCCTAAGGTCAGAGCCTTTTTGTGGAAAGCTTGCAATGGTGTAGTGGCATCGTGAATAAACTATGACTACAGGGTATGAGAGAGATCCACTATAGTGTTTGTGGGTAGTTGGAATTAACTGAGCATATACTCCTCAATTGTGTATTTGCAGGGGCGATATTGATGGGTTCTTCTCTTAGCATTCATTTCAGGGAAGGCATGGAGTTGCAGTTGGCAGATTGGATTGTAGAATGAGAACATTTCTCTGAACTGGGGTGGGCAACTTCTAAAGAGATACAAAGTATGCTCTATTTAAACCTTCGGTACCTACAAAGACGAGAATGCAAGAGTGAAGGCGGGGGTGAACAATGGTCACCAATGGATGTTGTGAAACCCAGCCCTAACCTTGACTCGGAAACCCTGTGTTTGTGGGTCCAATGACCCGAAGTAGAGGAAGAAGTCAACTGTGGGCCATCTTTGTGGAAGATATGAAGTTTGACCCAGAACCTATGGATGATGATGTTGGTGTTCCAATTATGGAAACTTGCTTAGATTTATTTAAGGAAACTGCACCTGACTGGAGTTGAGATTAGTTGAAAGGCTTGGAACATTATTTGACTTGATCCGAAGGCAATTCTATACTCTATGTATGTCAATTAAGGTGTGTGTAAATACTCATTAGGTTTGAATTCCATTTGATCCACCAAATCCTACTTTTGGCCTTGCTGTCATGCTTGATCGATTGATTCCAAGCAATCGACCAATGAGATCTGTTTTGTTGAATTAGGTCTTGGCTACTCTATTTAAGTCCAATCTCGTCTTTTGTGCCTCCAAATTTTCTGGAACGAACCAGAGCTCTCCCCAAGTCATCTCCTTTACACCTTTGGTGGTTTTCTTGTTGGATCTTCATCATTTCTCTTGCTCTTGCATCACAAGTTATGTGATCACCCTCCTCTCTTCTCCATCTTTGGTTTTCTTTAGTTTTTCTTTTCTTTTCTGACTGAGAACGGTGGGGTTGATGTTGCATTTCTGTTGCAACCATCACTCCACTCATTTCTCTGTTTTTCCTAAGGATTTAAGGCTTGATGGATGATCTTAATCAAGATCATCATTTGCTTTTGAAGGAAACCATGTCTTTATCTTCTTTCTAATCTTTGATTCAAAGTTTTTCAATCTTAAATCTGTTTTTCTAGAAGTTTTGTACATGTTTTCCATGATTTCTCTACTAGATTAGTAATCTATCATTCTTTAGTTTCCCCTCCATGAATTTGCCATGATTTCTCTAAGAACCCTGACTGACCTATTTATTGTAAGTTTTATTTCCTATTTTGTGACTTTAGAACTTGATGTTGTTAGGGTTTTGAATTTCTCTTTAGACCAATACACTGTTCTAGTAATCCCCTTCTTGTTTAGTGGTGTTTCGGATCACAAATATCCATTTTTCTGATAAGAAACACCCTTACTATCTGTCATTGTAACTGTTGGTCGACTGATTGGTCGATTGGACCAATCAACCAATCAAGTCAGTAGCCTCTATTTTGGTTTATTTTTGGTTGATTTGATTCCTACCTTCTGAAGTTCTTTCCTAATAAGGTATATATATATTGTCTAGGATCCTCTTTCCAAGATTAGGAAAGATCTTCCTTGATTCTTGGGATTCTTTGCGAATTATTTAAGGTAAGGATAGTTATTTCTTTAATTACATAGGTTGCATGCTTTAGTTTCCATATTTGAATATTTCTGATTTATTTCCATAAATAGATTCTTATATTGATGTACTACTGATGCAACTACTCTAATTACAGTAGCATTACTTGTTTACATTATTTAGTTTATGTATGACTTTACTTGCCAATTATATATGAGTTGGATCATGTTCTTGATTACTTTCCATATGGGGAGTTACTATACTTGTGATATGATTGATTGATGATTGTGATTGATTAGGTATGGTTTGGAAAGGAGAGGTGTCCTTTTGATACTTTTGTCCTTAGACACCAACGAGAATATTATGGGATGTTTCCGGAGATGCCTTTGACACCTTCCTGAACTGTTGATTGTCATACCTAGGATTGTCTAGCAGTGTTTGGCTAGGATGTCCCCGTTATATCAGACCCTAGTCAGAGGGGTATTGAGACTGAACGACCCGTGGTAGCAATGGGGATTTGTGGGCGCTCAAGACCGGTAATCAATCTGTGAGGGGACATGGATCACATTGTGGATACTCGAAAGAGGCCATTTATTGGTAGGGTTGCATATGGATAGATTTGGGCTCATGGGCGCTTAAGACCGGTAACCAACCCGTGAGAGGAAATGAGAGCTTCTCGTTTACTATATGTGGATGACCAATAGGGTTGAGGAGTCCGTAGTCCGGGACTATGAGGACTCTAGTGTGAAGGATACCGCAAAGGATCGCCCGGGGCGATGAATGGACGTATCTGGATCTTAGTTGATGTAACTAAGTAGAAGACTTGCACTTGGCTAGGCTTAACCTTGACATGTGCCAATACTTAAACCAAACGGAGATGGGAGAGAGTGGTGACCTATACCCCAGCCATGGATTGTCCTGGAGGGATGCTGAACCCTTTGCCAACCGAGGATGTGTGATTGACCTACCCAAAGAAGGATGATGTTATGACTTAAAGCATGTCTGCTAATAGAGACCAGCATACCTAGAGTTAGATTCATACATTCATTGTTTGTCTCATATCATATTGCATTCATGTTTTGCTTTGAAATCCTGCCATTTATGTTATTATGGATTTAACTGCCTTACTGGGTTTCTTTTGAAACTCACTCCTTTTGCAACTATCGTTCCCGATGGTACCTGCATTCTTTGAATTCTCTTCTTCCTTTGAACAAGCATCCTGAACTCAATGAATACGATCAAGAGACTTGGGACTTGATTCCCACCGGAATACCCATTGATGCGGCTAACTTGAAAACCGATGCAGGTCTTGCCAACCATGGTCTTTTCCCAGGTAAACAATGATGATTATGATGATGATTTTTTTTTTAAACCTCCTTTTTGTCTCTTTCTTATATATATACATACATATAGGAACTGTTTGTTCATCAAGTTCCCAACATCTTTGAACTTCGAAAGGTTGCTTCTGAAGAAAAGAAAGCCGATTCCAAACCTGAAAATTCAGGTAAGAAAAGAAAGCACTCTGCCATCCGTCCTTCCAGTGACAAAGGTCACAAAAAAATCCTCTTTGAAAAAGATTGTTGAAAAGAAATCTCCACCTGGTCAGCAAAAGAAAGACCAGGCACAAAAAGATTTTGTTGAAGAAGAAATTGCTGAAGAAAACCTTGATGTCCAGTTTGTCAAAACAGTTGCCAGCAGTAATCCTGCTGTAAAAACATGAACTTTAAGGACCTCTGCTGGAGCTAAAATTGCCGATGGCCTTGAACCGCCATCTTCACACTGAACTCCTCAGATCTGGACTGATCTAGTTGGTTTGATCCCTTTGTTAGTCTCTCGTTCACTGGAAAATGAAACACACCGGTTAGAAACAGAGCCGATCGTCTTGATTGGCGTCGCGTCTTCGACGGTCTAGTTAGATATGTGAAGATAATTCCTTAGAGCTCGTAAGAGCTTCTGAGCTGTTCTAATGGAGTAAATCAGGAATCATTCAGTGTTTGAACTTATCTGAGAGACTTACCTCTTTACGAGTCCTCCTTCCCCTTTTATATAGATTTTCCCGCTCATAATACTTTCAATCATGACCGTCGGATCATCGCTTCTGATTGGATGGTGTTGATTATCCTTCCTTTATAATTTCGAACGGACCCATAGGCTCTTTCATCTCATCAGTTGGATCCGGTTAAACCTGTTGGACTAGTATCAACTGGAAGTGGATATTTTAGTCCCAACACAAGCCCCCAAGCCTGCTGATAAAGTCGAACTTATACGAGACTCTGGTTAGAAGGTTTGAACCTTTCTATCAAAATCATCCAGCATACCCTATTCAGCTCTTATGTCTTTTCCCAAGGTACTTTATAATTTCCAAAAAACAATAACGCCAGGTCATCATATCATCATTAACTTGAACGTTGATCTATGGTTCACCCTCCTTATAAAATCATAACTTTCTTAATAATCAAACCATCTTGCGTGATTATTACATCTCTGTGCTCAGCCCCCAAATCATCTTGCAGACCAGCCTGAAATCTCCTTTTTGTCAGACTTTTCATAAATTCTTAAATATAACTTTTCATCTTCCTTAACGTTATCTCCTCTTGCGCCGTTTGATCATAAATTTTGTCTCTTCCCCACATACGGTTATATCATGTCCTCCCTCACTTTTCATACATCATCCTCGTATTCTCAACCGCAATTCCCCTAAATCCACCGATTGATTCCACGCGTCGGTTATGAAAAGTAATGACCATTGATCTTGGAACATCGTATATTTCCCCCCATTTTTCAAGAAACCTCCTTTTGCCTCTCTTCATTCTTTATATATTTATCTGTCAACTGTCACCTGCTCTCCTTCGTACTCTGTCTTCCTTTTTCGAGAATACCAAATATATTCATCCGCCATTTTCTATCACTTCTCCTCAAGTTTTATCCTTCAAATTTTCTTCCTCTTCCTTTTCTGTTTCCACCATGGATCCTGCTTCCAACCCTTCAGCACCCAGTACCTCCACATAACCCATTGTTCCTCCAAGTATCGAATGACTGAAAGATATGTCTGGTGCTTCTTCTTCCCATCAGAATCCTTCAGACTGGAAACCCTCTCCGTACTCTCATGACGAAGCTATCGTTGCTTACACGCCTGTGGACATGTCCAAGGAGAAAATGGACCCAAAATATGCAGGTCCAGAGTGGTATCCTACCAAGGTAAAGAAGTCTCACTTGGCTTCTTACTTAGAAAATTACCACTTCCCTTCCGATGCTAGAATATGGGCTCCCGAACCTTCTGATCGTCCCTATACCATTAATCCAAGAGTCATCACCATTTATCTTGACCATCTCGATTCAGGTTTCAGAATTCCTTTAATCCCCATAGTCCAGTCTTTGCTGGATTATTATCATGTTTGTCCTTCCCAACTCACTCCAAATAGTTGGAGGTTGGTTTACTGCTTTTTCGCCTTCATTCTTAGAATGAATCGCATCCCCTCCGTTGATCTTTTTAGAAACTACTACACTTTGAAAGTATCCCGCGAACGCGGATACATTCATTTTGCCAGAAGAACCTGTATTGTGAATGAACTGGGTAAAGAATCCCAAATTTTCATTGACTCTTCCATTCCTCATGATAACAAACAGTGGCAAAAAAAATATTTTTTCCGTGCCATTCCAAATCCAAATTTCTGCTCCCGATGGTGTTTACATTCCTTGAACTCTCTGTTTCCTTTGAATAAGCGTCCAGAACTGTAACATCCAGCCCAAACCTAGCCCGGACACCCTATTTATTTTGGGATAAAGAAAGACTGGTTGAATGTTAGACCTTAAAAGTTGGACTTTAGTTTCAATATTATTATCTTTGAAAACCTTAGGAAGCCATGTCAAACCTTTCCCTTAGGGTAGATTTGTAATGTTTGGCCTTATCCTACCTTGGCCCAGCCCGGGACCTATTATGTTTGTAGGTCCGAAGACCCAAATTGGGGGAAATGAGACTTGTGGACCCTTTTGGTTGATGATTTGGTGTCGGAACCCAAGCCCGTGGATATTGACGATGATGCCCCTCACTTGAGAGCATTGTTAGTGTTAGTTTTGAATCTGCACACCGAAGAGGGGTGAATTAGTTGAAATACCAAATGAACTCCTGTGCTCAATCCGAATATATTTCCTGAAACTAGACTTCTTGATGGACTTGTAGGAGAAAACCCCACTCCATTTGACCCCATATAGCCCTCCAAATCCCTATCCAAAGTTGCTGAACTATGTCTGGCAAATCCTGCTTGCGCATCGAAGAAGGTGAGCTTAGTTGGTGGACCTAATGACCTCACATGCTTGATCCAAAGGTATTTCTGGAAACTAGACTTATTGATTGAATTGTGGAAGAAAACCTCACTCAATTTGACCTTGTATAGCCTTTCAAATCCCTACTTGAAGTTGGTGTTCTAAACCTGAGTTTTCTGCTGAAATCATCTTGGTTGATCATTTTGGTTGATACCATCGACCAAAGGCATCGTCCAAAATGTCCCGGTCTGCCAAGTTAATGATTCCATGGAATATTCCTTTTCTATTTAATATGACCTCGAGCCTTGAGCCTTTTGCAATCATTTTTCTCACCTGGGAACGTGGGGAGAGCTTCCCAAAGCAGCTCCTTGGCTAGTGTGAAGGGTATCTCATCAAAGACACTTAGTTTATCATTGATTCTTGCCTTCATCTTCTACACTAAGGTAAGACTCTTCATTCCACTCTCTACCCTACCATTTTCTACTCCTTTCTATTGTCATCTTGCTGATGGGACATTTGGAATGGTGCTGCAACCTTGCAACCACCACTCCAAGTGCCTACTCATGCTCAATCCATGATTCCCTTAGCCATTCATTGATGCTAATGCTTATATCTAATGCCTAGCATATGTATTCCATGATTTACCTATTAACATCATACCATTTGACATCAAATTGAGCTATAAAGTGTATTATGTTCATGTTTAACATTGCCATATGATTCCAATCGAATTCCTATTAGTTCCTCTAGCTATTGCATGCTATTCCTCATCAATGCAATCAATCCCAACTCATGCCATGATGTTTATCACTTGAACTTGATAGCTCAAATTGGGGCTTTTTAATTAGACCATTGGATTGGGTTAATTCCTTGATTTATAGTGTCCTACTACTGTTGTTAAGTATGCCTCCAAGTTCCAGATTGATCCGAACACCGGAAGACCCATTTCGGACCGAAATCCCCAAAATCCACTATTCTGTCCCGAGGATTATTTTGGTCGATCATTTTGGTCGATACCATCGACCAAGACCATCGACCAAAGTTGTTGCTGACAGCAACCTTGCTCCTTTTTGATCCGTTTGACATCCGATCTTCCCGACTTCTTCTCTAACTTATTATTGATGTTTGTTTAGGGTCTTAACAATTCTTTTGGACTATTTCTTGGTATTCTCAATTCATCATCAACTCAACCTAAGGTAAGGATGGTTATCTCCATAAACATATAGATCATCAACTTATGATTTATGTTCTTATTTATGAATAGAATCTCTTAATTTCTTTTAATCGTTATAAGACTGTGATATACGTGTTAGAACAGTAGTATTGAAATATTTATACTCT
Organism: Hakea prostrata; assembly: GCF_041222555.1. NCBI lineage: Eukaryota > Viridiplantae > Streptophyta > Magnoliopsida > Proteales > Proteaceae > Hakea > Hakea prostrata. The sequence continues at coordinate 9,254,847 of NC_142605.1, forward strand.
TGTCATGTTACATTACTATTCTTGTTTACTTATGTCTATGATGATTCATTTCAATATCATGATTTAACTTGTATTATGAAGATGTATTGGATGCATGAGAAGTGATGAACTTGAATATGTGATTGTCTAGGTATAACTTGGGATTGGGGAGTGTCCTATTGACACTTCTGTCTTTGGACACCGGAGGGAATAGTATGGGATGTTCTCCGATGGTGCCTATCGACTCTTTCCCGGGTTATTGGATGACATACATAGGATTGTCTAGTTGTTTGGCTAGGATGTCCCTGTCGTATCAGACCCGAATCGGAAGGGCATTGAGACCGAACGACCCGTGGTAGCAATGGGGATTTGTGGGCACTCAAGACCGATAACCAATCCGTGAGAGGTCATAAATCTCATTGTGGGGGCCATTTATTGGTAGGGTTGCATATGGATAGACTTGGGCTCACGGGCGCTCAAGATTGGTAACCAACCCGTGAGAGGACGTGAGAGCTTCCCGTTTACTATATGTGGATGACCAATAGGGTTGATGAGTCCGTAATCCGGGATTACGCTGACTCTAGTGTGAAGGATACCGGAAAGGATCGCCGGGGGCGAGGAATGGACGTATCTGAAACTGAGATGATATGACTGAGTAGATGACTTGCATTGGGCTAGGCTTTACTGTGACATGCTGTCACATCCTCCCAACCGGTACCCTATCTGGCATACCCGAGAGTGTGATCCACAGCCCGAAGATCAGGTATCGAGTAATCAACCTCCCACATAAACAATAACATAATCATGAACAATAATAATAAAAGTGCGGAAGATAAACCATAGTTCCAATAAGGAAAGAATGAATCATATATAAATCAGAGTACTGGATATAATCAGAGTGTCAAAAACAGATAAGTAAAGTGAGGCAAAATCCCACTCTACAACCAGTGGAAAAGTAGTTCTAAAAGAGAATAAACTAGACAGAATCTAATCCCAATAGCAAGTACAATGGGTAACTAAATTGTTCTCCACTTTATAGACAACATCCTTATAAGTGTAAATCTCATAAATGGCACAAGGACGCTTCCACTCAATGGTCGGACTAAGCATCGTACGGAGCATAACCACTCGCGGGATCTTCAGTGTAATTGTGGTAACCGCAATCACCTTCCTGGAGATATGCCTCTTCGCCTTGCGCTTCTTCATAGGGACCGTCATAATACTCAGTACCTGCAGAATAGTCTAACAAACATTGTACAATAAAGGAATGAGTTTCAAAGAAACTCGGAAAAGGCGATTAAATCCATAATAACATAAATGGCAGGATTTCAGAACAAACATAAATGCAATATGATATGAGACAAGCAATGAATGAATGAATCTAACTCTATGTATGCTGGTCTCTATTGGCAGACATGCTTTAAGTCATAGCACCGTACTTCTTTAGGAAGGTCTCATTCACTCATCATCGGTTGGTAATGGGTCCGGCATCCCTCGGGACATTCCATGGCTGGGGGTTAAGTCACCACTCTCTCACATCACCATTGGTCTAAGTACTGGTGCATGTTAGGGTAAAACCTAGCCAAATGCAAGTCTTCTACTTAGTTACATCAAGTCAGATCCAGATACGTCCATTCCTCGTCCCTGACGATCCTTTCCGGTATCCTTCACACTAGAGTCCTCATAGTCCCTGACTACGGACTCATCAACCCTATTGATCATCCACATATGGTAAACGGGAAGCTCTCACGTCCTCTCAAGGGTTGGTTACCGGTCTTGAGCGCCCGTGAGCCCAAGTCTAACCATATGCAACCCTACCAATAAATGGCCCCCACAATGTGATTCCTGTCCTCTCACGGGTTGGTTACCGGTCTTGAGCGCCCATGAATCCCCATTGCTACCACGGGTCGTTCGGTCTCAATACCCCTCCGATTAGGGTCTGACATAACAGGACATCCTAGCCAAACACTACTAGACAATCCTAGATATGTCATCCAACAGTTTAGGAAGGTGTCCAGAGGGCATCTCCGGAAACATCCCATAATATTCCCGTAGTAGTCCAAGGACAGAAGTGTCAAAAGGACACCTCTCCTTTCCAAACCATACTTAAGCATACACATGCATCAATTCATATCATCACATATATGGTAACTTCATATATGGAAAGAAATCAATAATTACAATCACTTTGTATATAATTGGTAAGTAAATCATACATGAATCAATTCAATATGATTAAGCAATGCTACTGAAATCAAGGTTATGCAACAATAGTATATCATTGTAAGAATCTAATTAAGGAAACATATCAATGATATTCAAATATAGAAACTAGATTCATGCTATCTATGTAATTAAGGAAATAACCATCCTTACCTTTTATAACTCGCAAAGGAATCCTAAGAAATCAAGTAAGATCTTGGCAAACTTGAGAAGAAGGTCCTAAACAAGTGCATACAACATATTAGGAAAGATCCCTAACAGGAAAGATACCAAACATCCAACACGGACCAATCCTGGAGTTCTTGTACTCATTGGTCGAGTGGATTGGTCGACTTGATCGACCAATCAGTCAACCAATGCACGTAGCCTAAAAAAAACAGAGTTTTAAGATATGAAATCCGAATTTGGTGGTTCAAAAGGGTACTAATCAAGGGGTAAACTACATCAGTAGTATTCTAACATATAGGGGACCTCAAAACACTAATCCAAACAAGACATCAAGATCCAAATTAGGAAACAAAAAGTTACCATAATTAGATCAACCATGGATCTTGATGAATTCAAAATAGAAATCAAAGACAAGAACAATAGGAGGATGGATCATTGCTTCAAGTAAAGGTGTCATGAAAAGCATACTTAGATCTTCAAGGAAATAGGCTTAAAAGCATAAATCTAAATAAGGAAACAAAACCTACCATATATGTAACTATCATGATTCATGAAGAACACATAGTATGGTAGAAGAGAACAACTAGAGATTGATAGATCATGGACCATGAAAAGAAAACACAGCAATTAACTACTAACATGATCAATATAGAAGATCCAAGGAGATCAGAATTCAAATCAGAAGTTTAACAAAGATTAGATCATGGTTTGATCATGATTCCTTCAAAAGCTTGCAATGATCATGGTTAAGATCATTGTTCTAGCCTTTAATCCTTAGGATGATCATGAGAGACAAGTCCAGAGATGTTTGCAACAGAGAATGCAGCATCTCCTCTACTGTCTCAACTCAAAAAGGAAAGAAAATAAGAGATGGAGGTGAAGAAGAGAGTGTAGACATACCTTTTGATGAAAAGGAAGAGTTTCGACGAAGATCCGTCAAGAAAATCACCAAGGATGCAAGGGAGATGACTTGCAGAGGTCTTTGGTTCGTTCCAAAGAGTTTGGAGGCAGCAAATACGAAGTAGACTCGAGATTGGACTTAAATAGAGCAAGAAAAACCTAATTGCCAAAGACAACACTCATTGGTCGAGTGGATTGGTCGACTGGTCCAGTCGACCAATCAGTCGACCAATGCTGACAGCAATTCCAAAACAGGGAATTGAAGACCAGATCAAATCCAATCCTAAAGGGGTTTTGCACACATGTCAAGTGACTTACCTAATAGGTAGAAATGCTTTCAAACCAAGATAGAGAGCACTCCAAGTCCATCAACTAATCCGATCTTCATCAAGATTCAGTTTCCATAAATAGAACTTCATCATCAACTCTTATGGATTCAAAGCCAGACACCAAGTCCTACACTGGGATGGCCCAAAGCTGACTTCTTACTTTACTTCGGGTCATCGGACCTACAAATAACAAGGTTTCCGGGTCAAGGTTAGGGCTGGGTTTTACACATGCGCCAGTACTTGACCAAATGGTGATGTGAGAGAGCGGTGACCGATCCCCTTACCACGGCTTTTGATGACTTTACCGATCTTCCCCGGGCATTCCCAAGATATGGAAATGGGAGAGTGACTGACGACCCAGAGAAGTACGGCGCTATGACTTAAAGCATGTCTACCCTAGATGACCAGCATACTTAGAGTTAGATTCATATTTGCATCATATGTCTCATATCATATTGCATCATGCTATGCTGCGCATCATATGATTTATGTTATTATGGAATAACTTTCCTTGCTGAGTTCTTTCGAACTCACTCCTTTTGCAACATACTTTGTTAGACTTTCCTGCAGGTACTACCACTGTTGATTGTGGCAGTCAACCCTCTGGAGGCCGAGTTGAAGACTTGTATCATATTGGTGGCGATGAACCAGTTGATAAAGACGAGTAGACCGAGATCGGGACTTTTTGTAATAGTTCAGTTTTATATTGTGTGTTAGGGATGGGATGTCGCCTCATTCCCTTTTTAAGCTTTTATTTGAATTGTCGGGACTATAGTTAGTTGTTTCACTTGTTATTTGGTGAACCGGTTGTAATCTTTAAATTTTAGTCGAACCATCTTCCGCTGATATTATAGGATGGGTTTACTCCCTCCTTTTCACACTTGATTGTTTATACTAATAAAATCCTTTCTGCACTCTGATGTTATTTGTGAATCCTTCTGAAGTACTTTCTCGACTTTTATTATTGAATTATTTGGAAATAAGGAATTGTTCTTGCTTTTGATTATATTATTGTGCTAAGTGATTATGATCGTTCCTAAACTTGATCGGTGGGACAGTAATTCACTCCCCGGGTAATCCAGATAGGGTATTCCCTTGGTGGATTGAGGGCGGGATGTGACAAGAACTCAGTGAGTATGACCAAGAGACCTGGGGCTTAAAACCTGTTGGAACTCCAATTGATGTGGCTGACCTAAAAACAGATGCAGGCCTAGTCAACCAAGGTCTCTTCCCAGGTAAGGATAATAACAATGATGTACCTTTCCTCCTTTTTTCGTTACTTTTTCTTTAAACCTTATCTTCATTTTATGCATATACAGAAACTATTGCTCATCCAATTCCCAGTGTTGCTGAACTTCGAAGAGTTGCTTTAGAGGAAGAAAAATCTGATCCCAAGCTTGCCAAACCCACCTAGAAAAGAAAGCACAATGCCCTCCGTTCTTTCAAAATCTTTCAAAAGAAAATCTACTGAGAAGGAATCTTCCCCTGGTTAGGAGAAAGTTGACCAGGCACCAGAAGGTTTCGTTAGAGACAATCCTAATATTCAAATTGTTAAGACTGTAGCCAGTAAAACTCCTGGTCCCAAGATGAGGACTTCCAGAACTTCCAACACCTTGAGATGTAGACTTCGGTCTACAGGTCTAGCTCCTGGTCAGGGGTTATCTGGTTCCAAGAAAAAGAAGAAAAAAGAATCCAATTATGTTTGTAAAATCCAGCTTTTACCTAACCTTGACCCGACCCGGTCATTGTTATGTTTGTAGGTCCAAAGACCCGAAGTGGTGGTAGGAGGGACTTATGGGCCCTACTGGTTGATGACGTAATGTCGGGATTCCAGTTTATGGACATTGATGATGCTGCTCCTTCCTTGAGCACATTACCAGTGCTAAGTTAGAATCTGCGCACTGATGAAGAGCGAGACAGTTGAAATAGCAAACGGACTCCTGTGCATAATCCGAAGGTACTCCCTGAAACTAGACCTCTTGAGTGAACTGTAGGAGAAAACCCCATGCAATTTGACCTTGTATAGCCCTCCAAGTCCTCACCTAAAGTTGCTGAACTATTCTGTAAAATTTCTGCAGAGATTGTTTTGGTCGATACTATTGGTCGATAACATCGACCAAAGGTATCGACCAACAAGTCTGCTGAGCCCCGATTTAAAGATTCTTGGAATATTCTTTTCTATTTATTTATTCCTCGAGATTGGAGCCCTATTCTCGCGTTTTTAACATCTGGGAACGTGAGAGAGCCTCCCAAGAACTCCTCCTTGGTAGTGGTGAAGCATCTTCTTCATCAATCATTGCCAACCACTCATTCCTACTTTCTTGTTCCACTTTAAAGGTATGACTCTCTCTCCTAATCACTTTCTCACTCATCTTTTCTCTATTTTATTGTTGGGACCATGGCCAAGGTGCTGCAACCTTGCATACACCTTGCCATGAACCTTCTAAACCCCATACAATGATGTTTTCACCGATATGACTATGATTGATTCACCTCATGATCATTGACTACACATTTCCATGATTTATTGCTTACCAACTTGCTTTATTTACCAAAACTGAGATGAAGCTCATGATTAACCTAATCTATACCTTGCATATGTGCTCCATGTTACTTCTAAACGATTCCCTACCTAATCCCCCATGTTTTCCCCTAATTTGCATTGAGATATAGCCAATGCCATGATCTACAACTCTTAACCTTAATATGTCAATTTGGGGATTTCCAAATGGACCATTGGATTATGAAAGTTTCTTGATAATTAGTGTCCCCATGTTGTGCCTAGACTATCCTCCAAGTTTCATGTCAATCCGAGACCCGGAAGACCAAATCTGGGCAAGAATCTGAAAAGCCAGCTTGCTGTCTTGGAATTGATTTGGTCGATACTATCGACCAAATGTATCGACCAATAGAGTTGCTGTCAGCAACTTTTGCCCAGTTCTGATTCGTTTGATCTCCGATTGTTCTGATTTCTTGTCTAACCTTTCATATATGCTTGTTTAGGACTTTAAGACTATTTGGGCCACTGCTTGTGATCTTGGACCATTCTCTTCTCCGATTCAAGGTAAGGATAGTTATCGATGTAATTACCTAGGATATGGAAATCTTGACTTGGTATTCCTAACCTAGTAAATATAGTTTCTATTTCATATTCTTATCATGTTAGACTTGCTACATATGTCTTTTAACAGTAGCTTTGTGTTTACATTATATTACTTCAATGTTTTATCATGTTTATCAATTTCAATATATGATGACTTATGTCAATGTCATGAATTGAATGTTTATTATGACGTTGTATCTTGTGAACTGATATGATGAACTTGGGCATGTGATTGCTTAAGCATAACTTGGGATTGAGGGGTACCCTACTGGTGCTTCTGTCCTTGGACATCGGAGGGAATAGTATGGGATGTTCTCCGAAGGTGTCCATTGACGCTTTCCCGAGTTATTGAATGACATGCATAGGATTTGTCTAGATGTATGGCTAGGATGTCCCTATCATATCAGACCCGATTCGGAAGGGCATTGAGACCGAACAACCCGTGGTAGTAGTGTGGATTTGTGGGCGCTCAAGACCGGTATCCACTCCGTGAGAGGATATAAATTGCATTACGATTACCCGAAAGGGGCCATTTATTGGTAGGGTTACAACTGGCTAGACTTGGGCTCACGGGCACTCAAGACCGGTGAAATGATCCGTGAGAGGGACGTGAGAGCTTCCCGTTTACCATTTGTGGATGACCAATAGGGTTGATGAGTCCGGTGAGTAATATCCGTGACTCTAGTGTGAAGGATACCGGAAAGGATCCCGAGAGGGGAGGAATGGAAGTATCTGGAACTGGCATGATATGATTAAGTAGATGACTTGCATTGGGCTAGGCTATACCCTGACATGCGCCAATACTTAGACCAAACGGTGATGTGAGAGAGCGGTGACCGAAACCCCAACCATGGATTTGTCCGAGAGGGATGCAGGACCCAATTCCCCCCGGTGATGAGTGATTGAGACTACCTAAAGAAGTATGGTGCTATGACTTAAAGCATGTCTACCATAGATGACCAGCATACTTAGAATAAAGTCATATTGCATTATATGCCTCATATCATCTGCATCATTTTATGATTATCTTGTGGTTTATGTGTGGTGGGATAACTTCCTTGCTGAGTTCTTTTGAACTCATTCCTTTTCTGTTGCAATATTTTGTTAGGCTATTCTACAGGTGATTACTCTGATGGCACCCTCCCTGAGGCGGACCCAGATACCTCATACTACCATCCGGAGGCTGGCTACGTTGAAGACTTCGGTGACCATACCGAAGAAGATTACCAGGCGTACCAGGGTTAGCCCCGGAGTTGTATGGAAGCAGTCATGTTGGGTCTCCATGGTCCTCAACTTTGAAGAAGATATATTTATTATGGAGGAGACTTATGAGTAGTTACCCCTTCTTTTGTGACAGTATACTTAGAAGAATTGTAATAACTTTAACTTACCTTTATAACTTGAGACTTGTACTTAACTAAATTTTGACCTCACTTCCGTTTGGTGAAGGAGTGGATTCCGCCCATTGCCTTCTTAATTTATCTGATTTGATATTTATTTCCGCACTCTGATTATGTCTGACACCTTATTTCTGAATTCCATGATCATTCATTGTTAGTTTATGATTATTATATGTTCATGATTGTATTATCGTCGATGTGGATTATGTGGTCCCTGAACTATGGATCTTCGAGGTTGTGGATCACATCCCGGGTATGCCAAATAGGGTACCGGCTGGGTGGATGTGACAATGTTCCCATTGAAGCCCCCACTGAAGAAAACAATCCTCCAGAAGAAGTTCCTACTGCCATCGAAACCAATGTTGAAGAAAACATAGAACATATACTGCCAAAACATATCAGTTGAGTTACCCCATGACACTTAATTCTCCCAGAAAAGATGGTCGAGAATGAAGGTCAAGGTAAGGAAATTTTTGAATACTCTTTTGATCATCTGAAGAAAATTGCTGAAGATATACTCACTCATTTTGCAGGTGATATTATTGAAGAAATTGCTGATCAATTATTTGATGTGAATGTTGATGTTTCCAATCCTCTTTTGGAAATTGTTGCTGAAGAAAATATTTCTATGAATGTTCCTTCTGCTTTTGTTTTGCCTTTATCAAATCCTGCCATGGATGATGTCATTCCAGACATCAACATAGCCCCTGTTCTTGAAGAAAATAACTAGAATGTCCCACCACCTGAAGAAATCCTTGAAGTTGTCCCTCCAGAAATTAGTGTTGCTCCCTAAGAAGCCCATATGGCAGTTGATCCCCAAATTGGTCTTGGAGATCAAGAAGATATTGTGGCTGAAGATTTTGTTATGCAGGCTGATTCAAATGATGTTGCCATGAATGTAGATCCCCAAAATATGATTGAAGTTGCCGATCTCCAACCAATCCCTGGTCAACCAAATGATACCCAGAGTGTTGCTGACTCGGGAAACCCTTTTAACCCTGTATGGCTTTTGAAAGAGAATCATACAGCCAACCATAATTGGGAGGTTGCCAGAGAATAGGGAACCAAGGGCAGGATTCCTCGTGACAAGAGAGAAACAGCCCGAATGTCCGACCCTGACCTTTACTCTCACGGATGGGGGTAAGGAACAAATCTCTATCTTTTTCGTTAAAACTGATTTATTATTGATTTTATGTATTTATTATGTTTGGTCTTTATTGATTAACCTACATATGTTTTGGAGCTGCTTTCAATGCTTTTTCTGAAGTATTGGAAATAGAAAAATTTTATCTCAGGAAAATGGCAGCCTGATTAAGAGGAATTTTGAACAGGTTAATGAGGTACAAGAACTTCAAAAAAGTTTGAACTCTTCAGAGAGAAAACTGACAGCTACTGAATTCAGAGAGATAGATTTGATCAATGACCTAGATGATTTGCAAATTGACTAATAACTCTGCTCTGATTTATGCACTGATTTGCAGGAATAGGTTTCCATGTTAAGGAATGTTGTTTTGAAACATAAGGATGAGCTTCTTCAGCTCGAGATGTCAAAGAATAATGCCCTTGAAAGGGCCAGAATTGCCACTACTGAGAGAGAAGGTTTCAAAGAAAAGTTAACAAGAGCCTTTGCCTGGTCAAAAGATGTTGAAAGAGAGAAGAATGAACTTCTGGAAAAGTTCGAAAAGATTGAAAAATTGAATGCAAATATGGAGTTGGCTCAGGAATACCATGTTAAAGCTTTTAACTCAATTTTGCAGGAAAAGTCTATTTTGGAAAATCAAAATGATAGTTTGGGATTGAGACTCTGCGAGGTCGCAGTAGAAAAAGATAATCTTAAGGTTTCCTTGAGTTTGATTTCACAGGAAAAAGAAAGTTTACATGCTCTTTTAGATGAAACTCTGAAAGATAAAACCTTTATGCTTGAAGATATGGAGACAGAAAGAAGACAATTTGAGGCAGAAAAGAAAAGAATGCAAGATGAAAATCAAATTGTCCTCAGTTCAGTTACCTCATCTATCTAGAAAGGAAGTTGGAGATAACCCAGCTTTCCTTGGATTTTGCAAGAGTATGGTAAAGGACTGTTCTGACCAAATCCTCTTGGAAATCCTCAAAATTCACCCCAACATAGATTTCAAGCTGCTGCCCCTAGAATTTCTCCCATCTAGAAAATTTTTTGATCTCAGGAATTTGAAACACCCGAACTCAACTAGTTCATCAAAAGATGATAATGATGATGAAAATAATGAGTCTTCCAGTTTCGACAATAATCACTCTACCAGTGATCAAGATGATGATGATGACTCACCTTCTCAAGGTGATAAAGAAGTTGCTGCAGATGATGATCCACCTGCAAGTTCAAAAATTTAAGAAAACATTCTCTTTTGCTTTTCAATTTACCTTTCCGTTAACCTCTTTAATATATAAGATTTTTGACTTTGTCAATCTTTTATATCAATAGAATTTCCTTTTCTTCTCTTTTGCTCCTTGTGGTTTTGATAAAATAGTACTATGAAGAGATTCTTTATTATGTTGACCACAGACGTTAAAGGACCACCATTTTCAAGCTATTGTATATCTGATCAGATATACCCTTCTGAACAAATCTGTACCCTTAATTAGCTTCCAACGAAATATTCCTGAGGAGAATACAACTGATGAAGCTGTTATAATTGATCAAATATCCTTAGATAAAAAATTGCTGATGAAGCTTTCATAACTGGTTCAGATATCCTTAGATAATAGCTTGGAGAAAGTCTTTGCGTTTTCGATTAAAATCCTCCACATAATCTGCTTTATGAGAAATTTTCTTGATCAGCTCCATTGCTCTCGATCGAGAGGCTGCCTTGGAAAACTGGCTATTTGAGCCTGACTTCGGAAAGTCGGAACCATCCTCGGAAGGAATGATCCATGATTAAGCTAGCATGACCAGGCCTCGGAAGGCTGGCTACTTGAGCCTGACTTATGTAAAGTCGGGACATTCCTCGGAAGGAATGATCCGTGATCAGCTTCGAAAAGCATGACCAGCCCTCGGAAGGCTGGCAACTTGAGCCTGACTTACGAAAAGTCGGGACCACCCTCGGAAGGAATGATCCGTGATCAACTTCAAAAAGCATGACCAAGCCTCGAAAGGTTGGCTACTTGATCCTGACTTACGAAAAGTCGGGACCACCCTCGGAAGGAATGATCCGTGATCAGCTAGCATAATTAGGCCTCGGAAGGTTGCCTCGGAAGGCTGGCTACTTGAGCCTGACTTTGGAAAGTCGGGATCACCCTCGGAAGGAATGACCCTGGATCAGCGTTGGAAGGCATGATCAGACCTCGGAAGGCTGCCTCAGAAGGCTGGCTACTTGAGCCTGACTTCGGAAAGTCGGGATCACCCTCGGAAGGAATGACCCTGGATCAGCATTGGAAAGCATGATTAGATTTTAAGAGGTTGCCTCGGAAGGCTTGATTTCTAGAGCCTGACTTCGGAAAGTCGGGATCACCCTCGGAAGGAATGATCCTGGATCAGCGTAGAAAGGCATGATCAAAAGACTGGTCCGCCAAAAATACCTTTTGAACTAAATGAAGAAGAATCTTTTGATGACAACGATTAATAAAATGATTTCTTCCAGAATACCAGAAAATCCTGTTTCCTTTCTATTGATAATACTTCTTAACATGAATTACATTCCACGGTCGTTTCAAACAGCTCCCGTAAGCATCCTTAAGCCAATATGTATTTCTGCTTACAGTTTTTGTCACCACATATGGTCCGTCCCAGTTTGCAGAAAGCTTTCCACAGTTCCTTGGATCTGATGCTGATTTCTTTCTCAAGACCAAATCTCCCACTCTAAAAGATTTAGGTTTGACATGAGTGTTATAATACGCCGCTGTTCTCCTTTGGTATTCTATATTGCAATATAAAGCTCTCTCTCTGACTTCATCTAAAAATTCAAGATTTGCCTTGCAACCCTTCTTCATTAGTCATCGGATCAAACCTTTCCGATCTGTCTGATCCCACCATAACCTCCACTGGAGCCAATGCCTCGGACCCATATGCTAGCTTAAAAGGCATTTCTCTTGTTGGTGTTCTGACTATAGTCCTATAAGCCCACAGCACATGAGGTAATTCATCGATCCATAGGCTGTTTGCCTCATCCAGTCTCCTCTTTATTCCTTGTAGAAGTGTTCTGTTGGTTACTTCGATTTGACCATTGCATTGAGGATACGCTACAAAAAAGTTCTTGCATTCGATGTGATAATCTGCACAGAATTCCTTGAATCTTTCATTGTCAAATTGAGTTCCATGATCCGTCAGTAAAATCTTCGGCAGACCATATCTAAATATAACATTGTTTCTGAAAAACTTTTCAATTTGATTTGTGGTGGTCGTGGCTAAGGCTTCTGCCTCCACCCATTTTGTGAAGTAATCAATTACAACTACCACGAATTTCCTTCCTCCGGTAGTAACAGGAAATGGACCAAGTAGATCCATCCCCCACATTGCAAATGGAATGGGATTGAGAATTGATGTTAGTTGTTCCGCTGGCTGGCTCTGAATTGGTGCATGAATTTTACAGTGATGACATCTCCTTACATAATCAATTTCTTCAGACTGCATGCGTGGCCAATAGAATCCTTGTCTTAGAACTTTATAAGCCAAAGCCTTCCTGCCTAGATGACTTCCACAGATTCCTTCATGGACCTCTGCCAGAGAATATTGTGCATCAGATGGTCCCAAACATTTCAAAAGTGGTCGCGAAATTGTTCTTTTATATAACAGTTCATTTCTTTAGAATAAACTTGGCAGCTCTTCTTTTCACAGTTCTAGCCTTTTCTCTATCCTCAGAGAGAATACCCTCTTTTAGATACAGTATAATAGGATTCATCCAAGATGTTTCTGCATCAATTTCCATTATCTCTGGCTTTGAATATGCTGGGATATCCAGTTCCTCAATATATACAGCCTGCGGTAAAGAAGTAGACTTTGCAGATGCTAATTTCGCCAGAGAATCTGCCTCACTGTTTTGATTTCGGGATATTCTCATGATCGAGAATTGTGAAAACCATCCTTTACACTCCAACACCTTCTTAAGATAACTGATCATCCGATCATCTTTCGCATCATATACTCCTGTAACTTGGCTGACCACCAGCTCAGAATCACTTCTTACTTCAATGTTCTGCACATAGAGGGATCTGGCCAGTCGCAAGCCCGCAATGAGAGCTTCATATTCTACCTCATTGTTTGAAGCATGAAAATGAAATCGAAGTGCACTCCGAATTACAAATCTGAACGGACTTTGTAAAATCACGCCTGCTCCTGATCCCTGAGAATGACTTGATCCATCCACATGTAGAGTCCACTCGGTAGATATTTCATTGGAATCTTGTTCTTCCTCTGGTGGTGAAATACTCTCAGCAATAAAATCCGCCAACACCTGTGCCTTTATCGCAGTTCTGGGTTTATAATCTATATCATGTTCTTTCTACTCTACAGCCTATGATACCATTCTCCCCGCCAGATTAGGTTTATGCAATATTTTCTTTAAAGGCCAGTTAGTAGAACAATAATTGGATGAGCCTAAAAATAGGGTCTAAGCTTTCTGGCCGCTATTATCAAAGCTAAAGCCTATTTTTCAAATTCTGGATATCTAGACTCGCATTTAACAATGTATGACTTACAAAGTAGATAGGATTTTGGATAGTACCTTCTTCTCGAATTAATACTGCACTCACTGCCGCCTTCGAAGAAGATAAATATATATATGCAAGACCTCTCCTGGCTTTGGTCGAGACAGAACTAGTGGACTGGTCAGCCTCCTTTTCAATTCTTCAAATGAACTCTGACAGTCCTCTGACCATTTGAATTCGTTAAGTGCATTTAGATTTTTTTTAACGCCTTGAAGAATGGTGCGCATTTACCTCCTGATTTTGATATAAATCTGCTCAATGCTGCAACTCTTCCTGTTAAACTTTGGATTTCCTTTATACTGCTGGGTGTTGTCATATTCAAGATGGCCCTGATTTTCTCTGGATTCGCCTCAATACCCCTCTGTGTAACCATATAACCAAGGAATTTACCAGACGAAACTCCAAATGCACACTTTTTAGGATTGAGTCTCATTCCATTCCTTCTGAGTAAATCAAAGCACTCCCTTAGATCAGTGAGATGATCAGATCTGAATTGACTTTTTACGAGAAGATCATCTACATAAACCTTCATATTTCTTCCAATCTGATCAGCAAACAATTTATTCATTGCCCTTTGATATGTTGCACCAGCTTTTTTTTATCCGAAAGGCATAACCTTATAACAATAGCTTTCCCGATTTGTCATGAATGCTATATGGGGTTGGTGATGGTCCTCCTTTTTCATAAGAATTTGATTATAACCAGAATAAGCATCCATAAAGCTTAACATTTGCTGACCTGATGTGGCATCGATCAACTGATCAATTCGTGGCAAAGGATAACAATCCTTAGGACATGCCTTGTTCAAATCAGTATAATCTACGCACATTCGCCATTTGCCATTATGCTTCTTCCCCATTACAACATTTGCCAGCCATTTGGGACATTCAATTTGCTCAATAAATTTAGATTCTCTGAGCTTTTCCACTTCAACCTTGATCGCATCATGCTTTTATGATGAGAAATTCCTTCGCCTTTGTTTCACCGGTTTGATAGATTTATTTATCCAGAGACAATGTTCTGCCACCTCTCTACTTAAACCTGGCATATCCTCTGCTGACCAAGCAAAGACATCTGCATTTTGCTGAAGAAATTCTTTTAACTGGTCCTTGTCTTGATTGCTCTGATCAGCCCCAATCATGGTTCCTCTATCTAGATTTTCAAGGCCAAAACAATTTTTTTCCAGCTTTTCTACTGGTTCACCTCTTTGAATTTTTTCTTCATCCTTGTTACCTATGACCTCCACAGTAAGAGCAAGAGCTTTACCTTTTGTGCCTTTGAATCTTTCAAAAAAGTTGTATAGCTTTGCGTCGAAGTTCTCTGATCAGATTTGCATTCTCCAACACCTCCTTCAGTTGGGAATTTTACTTTTAAATGCCTTGTCGAAACTATAGCTCCAACAACATTCAGTGTTGGTCTTCCCAAAATTATATTGTAGGCCGACAAATTCTTTATCAACAAGACTTAGTAACCGTAGTTACTGTTTGTGGATGCGTCCCCAATGTGATTGTTAACTCCACAGTTCCCTCCACCGAAGTAGATTCTCCAGAAAATCCAAATAATCTTGTCCCACAAGGTTTTATCTTGACTGTATCCATCTTCAACCGTTGAAAGGCTTCATAAGACATAATGTCTACGGAAGACCCCGTATTGACTAGAACCCTATGAATATCCTTGTTTGCCACCTCAATGACTACCACAATGGCATCATTATTTGGCTCTTGAATTCCATCCATCTCCTTCTCTGTGAAGACTATCTATCTCTTTCATCTTTTTGATTCTTTTAGGAATAACATGAGATTCAACAGCATTGACATACCTGGCATTTGCCTTAGACTTTGGAATTGAATTCAAATTTAAACTTCCCAAGATGGTCATGACAGAACACTGCTTCTGTTGAACCTGTTGGTTTTCTTGATGTTTAGCATTTTCATCTGGAGAGTTAGATTGAAAATCTCCTTTCTCTTGATCCTCCCTTGCTGGTAGCTGGTTATTCCATCTTCTCGGTTGATCAGCAACATTTCTCCGGTTACCTCCATTTCTCCTTTGAACATAGTGATTCAGTCTCCCCTGACTGATTAATCGTTCAATCTCATTTTTCAAGATTCTATAATCATCAGTATCATGACCATGATCCCTGTGATATCTGCAAAATCTATTTGGATTCCTCTCATCTACCTTTGCTATCATTGGTAATGGCCATTTTACAATTCCTTGATGTTGAATTCGCATCAGAATCTCCGACCTTCTAATATTAAGAGGAGTGTAATTTTCTTGAAATGGCCTCGGAATATCCCTTTTGAATTGACGATTAGGGCCATTTCCTGGGAAATTTCTATTATTCCTTCGATCCCTCTGATCGATCTCACGACTCCATCTTCTTTCCTTTTGCCTCTGTCGCCATCAGTCTCCTTCCTCGCCTGAATGATGTGTTTCATATTAGCATACTGATTACAGCGAGTTGTCAACTCTGCAATGTTTGCCGGTTTGTTCATGATCAGGAATTCTGACAAATGATCATCCGTCAGACCTCTGAACATAGCATCGTACGCTACTGCTTCATTTAAATTCTTTATCTGAATTGATTCTTGATTAAATCCTTTCATATAACTTCGAATTGATTCTCCTGATTTTTGGCGAATTGCAGCCAAATTATCCACAGTTTTACTACTCTTCATACTACTTTGGAATCTTGACAAGAATCTTTTTGTCAGATCTCTGAAATCTCTAATAGAATCCGGTAATAAACTGAAGAACCAAGTTGTTACAGGACCTTTCAATGAAGATGGAAAGGATCGACACTTTAAAACATCAGAATTACCTGCCAGCATCATAACGGAATTGAACTGAGCCAGATGCTCCATCGGATCTGTGCTTCCATCATACATCGTGAATACCGGAAGCTTAAAATTGTGTGGCAATGGCACTGACATGATATCTTTAGAAAATGGATTTTGATTCATCGCTTCTTCCACTTTTTCTCCATTATCTTTGTTCGTCAATCGTTGAATTTGATCGTCCAAGATACGAAATCTTTTACTGATTTCTGATCCGTGAACTTTAGATTTGCTACCTTCTGACCTCCTTGTTTCTCTTTTATCTCCCCGATCTCCAAGACTTCTACTCTTTTTACTTTGAATGTGGCTTAATCGATCGTCCTTGGATGATCCTTTATCTTTAGATTCCAGAGTAATATAATTCGGATCTACACTTTCTTCTGATCCTTCTTTGAGAATTGATCTTCTTTGGCCTTCTCTTGACCTTTGAATCTGAGGATTCGGAACAGAGATCGTCTCAGCTCGAGAAAGAGTTCGAGATCTTCTAGCTGGTGAGATCAGAACTCTTCCTTCTGGATGAATTCCAATTTGCTTGATTGACCGTCCTCATCATATTTTGAGTTTCCAATATTTGATGTTGCATACTTTCGAATCGTTCAGTAATTTGATTTTGATCCAGCTCTAAATGAGATGCCGTCAACGTATCTGCAAGTTGCTTCTCCTGTCTTTCGAACATCTCAGTAGGATGACGTGAGCGATCTTCAGTCATTCTTTGTCTTTGCCGAGTCTGCATAGTCGGAATTTGTAGTGCTGGAACCGTTTCTCTTGTTCTCCTTTTTGGATTTACTCTCCTTGGTTCCCTCTGGCTTGTTTTTGCCATTTCAGTTTTTAATACCTCCTCTCGCTCAGGTGATTGAGCCATAACCTCCGCTTTGAACTTGGTCAAGTTACTTTTCCCACAGACGGCGCCAAAATGTTGGTGCTAAAATTGCCGATGGCCTTGAACCGCCATCTTCACACCGAACTCCTCAGATCTGGACTGATCTGGTTGGTTTGATCCCTTTGTCAGTCTCTCGTTCACTGGAAAATGAAACACACCGGTTGGAAACGGAGCCGATCGTCTTGATCGGCGTCGCGTCTCCGACGGTCTAGTTAGATATGTGAAGATAATTCCTTAGAGCTCGTAAGAGCTTCTGAGCTGTTCTAATGGAGTAAATCAGGAATCATTCAGGTGTTTGAACTCGAGAGACTTACCTCTTTATGAGTCCTCCTTCCCCTTTTATATAGATTTTCCCGCTCATAATACTTTCAATCATGACCGTCGGATCATCGCTTCTGATTGGATGGTGTTGATTATCCTTCCTTTATAATTTCGAACGGACCCATAGGCTCTTTCATCTCATCAGTTGGATCCCGTTAAACCTGTTGGACCAATATCAACCGGAAGTGGATATTTTAGTCCCAACAACCTCCAGAACTTTGAGATGTAGACTCCGGTCCATAGGTCCTTCTTCTAGTCAGGAATTGTCTGGCATCAAGAAAAGAAAAGAGAAAAAAGAATCTGCTCCTGCTCCTGCTGAAATCCCCACTGAAAGAAACAATCTTCAAGAAGAAATTCCTACTACCACTGTCAATGTTGTTGAAGAAATTGTTGAACCTGTTGGTTCTCCCAGAAATGAAGTTTGCACTCCCCTTGTATCACCCGTGCCATGCCACGATGCTTCTATTCTCCCAGAAATGATGGTTGAGAATGAAGATCAAGTTAAGGAAATTCCTGATTACTCCTCTGACTAGCTGAAGAAAATTGCTGAAGAATTCTTGCTCATGCTGCAGGTAACATTATTGAACAAATAGCTGATCAGTTATTTGATGAGAGTACTTTTGTTCCTGTTCCTCTTGAAATTGCTTTTGGAGAGAATATTCCTGAGAATATTCCTCAAATTGAGAATGTAGTTTCTGATAACACTCTTGTTTTTGCTTCCATCGTACAAGATCCTGCTTTGAATAATGTCATTCCAGACATTAATGTTGCTCCTATCCTTGATGAAGAGAATATCCAAATTGCCCCCACCAGATGAACAACTTTTAAATGCTGCTCCCTCTGAGTTTAATATGCCAGCTGATCCTCCAATTGGTCTTGAAGACCAAGAAAACATTGCGGCTGAATTTGCTGACATGCAAGCGGACTCTAATGATGTTGCCATAGATGTTGATCATAATGAAATAGTTGAGGCCGCCAACCCACAACCAATTGGCCCTGATCAGTTATATGACGTCCTAAGTGTTGTTGATTTTGGGAATCAGTTTAACCCTGCTTGGAATTTGAAAGAGAACCACACAGCCAGCCGAAACTGGGAAGTTGCCCGCGAATGGGGAACAAAAGGAAGAATCCCTCGTGACAAAAGGGAGACAGCCCGTATGCATGGTACCTCGTGTCGCCGACACAGGGCAATATGTCGAGGTGTCGCTGGGGGGCGACACGACACCCCCTGGCGACATCGACTTAACAATTTGTCGGCAATATATCGCCAACTTCTGGAAATAAATAGGGGGATTCGGGCAAATTTCTCCCGAATTTCCCACCTGATTTTTTTACATTTTCTCTCTCCCTTCTCCAGAGCTTCTCTCTCTCATTTTTTGCACTTTTCACCATATTTTGGTTCGATCTTCAACATCTACGAGTACATCTTGCTTCATTATTTCCAGATATCACGTTGTTTCTGTCGATCAGCGGTGTTTTTCACAGATCTGGGAGTTTTTTCATCAAACAGTTAACCATTCTTGGGGGCGGAAGATCACAGCTATAGAGGTGCAGTTAATGATTATCTGGAACACCATCAGTATCGTATGACATGGGATCATTATGTGGAGCATCACTGGAGGCAGTCTGAGTCACAGGAGTCAATCCACCTAGGCACAGTACTTGGTATTGAGAGTTCGAGATTTTATATAGTTGGATCATTGGATGACTCTATGTATTTGTACTTTATATGGTTGGATGATTCTATGTATTTGTACAATGAATTGTAGACTTTAGATGATTTGGTTTTTATGAGTTCTTCGATTTTTAGTTTTGGGGCTTTCATCCGCATACAGTAGGACATGGGTTGATTAAGAACATTAGTTTAGGTGATGTTTTAGGTCAAAATAACACTCCTAATGTGTTTATTGGCCTCAAATTAGGCTACACGTCAAATTTTAGGTCAAAATGACCTGAAATACCCTTCGAAACAGGGGTTTGATTTTCATTGAACCCCAACCAAAAGTCGCACGACTTTTGGCGACATGTCGCCCGAGTTGCCGTGTCGCCAGGGTCTAACACGTCGACACGGGCCGACATGTCGAACCTTGCCCGTATGTCTGACCTGATCTTTACTCACATGCATGGGGGTAAGGAATAAACTTCTATTTCTCTTATTGAGACTGATTTATTAGTGATTTTATGTATTTATTTTGTTTGGCCTGCAGATGTTTTGGTGTTGCTTTTAATGCCTTCTCCGAAGTATTGGAAAGAGAAAAAATTCTTGTTTTGGTGTTGCTTTTAATGCCTTCTCCGAAGTATTGGAAAGAGAAAAAAATTCTTTCCCAGGAAAATGGCAGTTTGATCAAACAGAACTTTGAATTGATTGATGAGGTACAACTGTACAAGAACTCAGGAAAAGTTTGAAATCCTCAGAAAGAAAACTAGAAGCTGCTTATTTCAGAGAAATGGAATTGTGTACTGAGATAGATGATTTAAAAAAATGACTTTCAAATCTATTCTAACTTATGCACTGATTTGCAGGAAGAGGTATCACTATTAAGGGCTTCTGTTTTAAACCACAAAGATGAACTTCTGCAAATTGAGATGTTAAAGAATGACGCTCTGGAAAGGGCCAGACTTGCAACGTCTGAGAGGGATGAACTCAAAGAAAAGTTAGCCAAGGCCTTTGCTTGGTCTAAAGGTTTTGAAAAGAAATAGGTGAGTTTTTGGAAAAACTTGAAAAGATTGAAAAGCTGAAAGCTGATTTGGAACTAGAACATGAGTATCTGCAGAAAGCTTTTAATTCTGTCCCTAAAGGAAAATTTTGATTTGGAATATAAAAACAACAATTTGGAATTGAGCCTGCGTGAGGCTTCTACAGAAAAAGACAATCTCAAGATCTCTTTAGATTTGGTTTCTAAAGAGAAAGAAAATTTAAATGTTATTCTGGATGAGACTCTTAAGGACAAAGCTTCCATGCTTGAAGGCATGCAGTTAGAAAGGAAAAGTTTTGAGTTAGAAAGAAAAAGAATTCATGATGAACATCAGGTTGTTCTCAGTACAGTTACCTCTGCTATGGAGGAGGCTGGAGATAATCCAGCTTTTCTTGGATTCTGCAAGAATGTGGTGAAGATCTGTTCTGATCAAATCTTTTCTGAAGTTCTAAAAATTTGCCCCAATGTTGATTTCAAGCTACTTTCCCTAGAGTTTCTTCCGTCCAGAAAATTTTTTTCATATCAGGAATTTAAAGCATCCGGATTCTGATAGTTCCTCAGCAGATGCCAATGATGAGGATGATGTGGACTCTGAAAAAGAAGAAACTGCTAGTTCTGGTTATAGCTACTCCTTTAATGATGATGATGCTGATGGGTCTCCTCTGGAAGGTGACAAGAATGCTGCCATTGACAACAATCCTCCAGTTGACCCTCCTATTTAGGAATATATTCTTCCTTGCTTTTGATATACCTTTTTATAAACCTTTTGATGTAATGGTTCTAACTTTGTTGATCTTCCTGATTTTTTTTTCTTCTTTTTGATCAATAGAGTTTCCCTTTCCTTTCTTTTTTCTCATTGTAACTTTGATTAAAGAATATTTTGAAGAGAATCTTAGCAATCTTTGACCTGCTACACATCTGATTAGGTACTATATCTCTGACCACTTGTTATATCTTTGATCAGTTGCTGATGAAATACTCTTAGGAAAGAATGGCTGATGAAGCTTTTTGAAAAAACAGCTAACGAAAACCTTAATAATTGATCAGAAACTTTCTGACCTTAGATAATAGTTGAAAAGAGTTTTAACAACTTTGATTTGAATCTTCAATATAACCTGTAGTTTCAAGAAATCCTATTGACCAACCCCTGCGACTATGATTAGTAGGCTGCCTTAGAATGCTGGCTACTTGAGCCTGACTTACGGAAAGTCGGGACCACCCTTGGAAGGAATGATCCTTGATTAAGCTAGCATGACCGTGTGCCTCGAAAGGTTGGCTCGGAAGGCTGGCTACTTGAGCCTGATTTCAGAAAGTCGGGAACACCCTCGGAAGGAATGATCAGTGATCAGCCTCGGAAAGCATGACCAGGCCTCGAAAGGCTGGCTACTTGAGCCTAACTTCGAAAAGTCGCGACCACCCTCGAACGAATGATCCTTGAACAGCTTCGAAAACCATGACCAGGCCTTGGAAGGCTTGCTACTTGAGCTTGACTTCGGAAAGTCGGGACCACCCTTGGAAGGAATGATCCGTGATCTGCTTTGGAAAGCATGACTAGGCCTCGGAAGGCATGGCTACTTGAGCCTGACTTCAAAAAGTCGGGACCACCCTCGGAGGGAATGATCCGTGATCAGCTTCAGAAAGCATGACCATGCCTCCGAAGGCTGGCTACTTGAGCCTGACTTACGAAAAGTTGGGACCACCCTCAGAAGGAATGATCCATGGTCAGCTAGCATAATCAAGCCTCGGAAGGCTGGCTTACAAGAGCCTGACTTTGGAAAGCTGGGATCACCCTCGGAAGGAATGATCCTAGATCAGCTTTGGAAAGCATGATTAGAAGACTTGTTTGATGAAAAAGACCTTTTGCACAATTTGAAGAAGAATCTTTAGGTGACAATAGTTGACAAAAATAAATCCTTCAAAACTATCAGAAAATTCTTCTCCCTTTCTATTGATAATACTTCTTGAGGTGAACTACATTCCATGGTCGCCTCAAACAGCTTCCATGAATATCTTTGAGCCAATATGTGTTTTTGCTTACAGTCTTTGTTATCAAATATTGTCCTTCCCAGTTTGCGGAGAGGTTTCCACAATTTCTCGGGTCTGATGTAGATTTTTTTCCTCAAAACCAAATCTCCAACCTTATAAGATTTAGGCCTAACACGAGCATTATAGTATGCCGTTGTTCTCCTCTGGTATTGTATATTTCAATACAGAGCCCTATCCCTAACTTCATCCAAAAATTCTAGATTCACCCTTAGTCCTTCTTCGTTAGTTGTGGGATCAAATCTCTCTGATCTATCTGATCCAACCATTACCTCTATTGGAGCCAAGGCCTCTGATCCATAAGCCAACTTAAAGGTGTTTCTCCCGTTGGTGTTCTGACTGTAGTTCTGTATGCCCATAACACATGAGGTAATTCATCAACCCATAGGCTGTTTGCATTGTCCAGCCTTCTTTTGATTCCCTGCAAGAGAGTTCTGTTAGTTATCTCAATCTGCCCATTGCATTGAGGATATGCCATAGAAGAATTTTTGTATTCAATGTGGTAGTCTATGCAGAATTCCTTGAACCTTTCATTGTCAAACTGAGTTCCGTGATCTATTAATAAGACCTTTGGTAGACCATATCTAAAGATGACCTTATTTCTGAAAAACTTCTCAATTTGATTTGTTGTAGTTGTGGCTAAAGCTTCTGCCTCCACCCATTTTGTAAAATAATCAATTGCAGCTATCACAAATTTTCTTCCTCCAGATGCAACAGGAAATGGACCAAGTGAATCCATCCCCCACATCGCAAATGGAATGTGATTGAGAATTGATGTCAGCTGTTTTGCTGGTTGTTTCTGGATTGGAGCATGAATTTGGCATTGATGGCATCTTCTTACATATTCAGTTGCTTCAGCTTGCATCCGTGGCCAATAGAATCCTTGCCTCAAAATTTTATAGGCTAAAGTTTTTCTACCTAGATGACTCCCATAGATTCCCTCATGAACCTCTGCTAAAGCATACTGTGCATCGGATGGTCCTAAACACTTCAAAAGTGGCCCATAAAATTTTCTTTTATACAATAGTTCATTCTTTAGAATAAACTTTTCAGCTCTTCTTTTCAACGTTCTAGCTTTTTCTTTATCCTCAAGAAGAACATCTTCTTTAAGGTATTGTATAATGGGATCCATCCAAGACACCTCTGTATCAATTTCCATTATCTCTAGCTCCAAATGTGCTAGAATATCTAGCTCTTCGATATATACAGCTTGTGGTAGTGAAGTAAATTTTGCAGATGCTAACTTTGCCAAAGAATCTACCATTGTGTTCTGATTTCTAGGTATTCTCATAATTGAGAATTGTTGGAACCACCCTTTACAATCCAACTCCTTTTTAAGATAACTAGTCATTCAGTCATCCTTCGCTTCATATACTCCTATGACTTGACTGACCACCAGTTCAGAATCACTTTTCACTTCGATACTTTGCACACACAAAGATTTAGCTAACCGCAATCCCGCAATGAGAGCCTCATATTCTACCTCATTATTTGAAGCTCCAAAATTGAATTGAAGAGCACTTTGAATTACAAATCCAGATGGACTTTGTAAAATCACCCCTACTCCTGATCCCTGAGAATGACTTGATCCGTCCACATGAAGAATCCACCCAATAGATACTTTACTGGAATTCCCCTGATCTTCCGATAATGAAATACTTTCAGCAATAAAGTTAGCTAGCACCTGTGCCTTTATCGCAATTCGGGGTTTATAATCTATATCATGTTCTGTCAATTCTACTGCCCAGGACACCATTCTTCCGGCAAGGTCAGGTTTATGCAATATTTTCTTTAAAGGCCAGTTAGTAAGAACAATAATTGGATGAGCTAGAAAATAGGGTCTGAGCTTTCTGGTCGCTATTATCAAAGCTAAGGCTTGTTTTTCAAATTCTGGATATCTAGATTCTCATCTAACAATGTATGACTTACAAAGTAGATAGGATTTTGGACTGTACCTTCTTCCTGAATTAATACTACACTCACTGCCACCTTTGACGAAGATAAATATATCTGCAAGGTTTCTCCTGATATCGGCCGGGATAGAACTGGCGGACTGGTCAGCCTTCTTTTTAATTCTTCAAATGATCTTTGACAGTCCTCTGACCATCTGAATTCATTAAGTGCATTTAGAAAAAGGTGCACACTTATCTCCAGATCTGAATATAAATCTGCTCGATGCTGCAACTTTTCCTGTCAAACTTTGAATTTCCTTCATATTGCTGGGTGCTGGCATATCCAGGATGGCCTTAATTTTTTATGGATTTGCCTCAATACCCCTCTATGTGACCATATAACCCAGGAATTTTCCAGATGAAACTCCAAATGCACACTTCTCAGGGTTAAGTCTCATTCCATTCTTTCTGAGTACATCGAAGCATTCTTTTAGATCAATGAGATGATCATATCTGAATTGACTTTTTACAAGAAGATCATCAACATAAACCTACATGTTCCTCCCGATCTGATAAGCAAATGACTTATTCATTGCCCTTTGATATGTTGCCCCAACATTTTTTAATCCAAAAGGCATAACCTTGTAGCAATAGCTTTCACTTCGTCATAAATGCTATGTGAGGTTGGTCATCCTTCTTCATAAGAATCTGATTATAGCCAGAATAGGCATCCATAAAACTTAACATTTGCTGACTTGATGTGGCATCAATCAACTGATCAATTCGTGGCAAAGGACAACAGTCCTTGGGACAAGCCTTGTTCAGATTAGTATAATCCACGCACATTCTTCACTTGCCATTATGCTTCTTCACCATTACAACATTGGCCAACCATTTGGGACATTCAATCTGCTCAATAAACTTTGACTTCCTGAGCTTTTCCACTTTGACTTTGACTGCATCATGCTTTTCTGATGACAAATTTCTCCTTCTCTGCTTTACTAGTTTAGTAGTGTTGTCTATCCATAGACAGTGCTCCGTAACTTCCCTGCTCAAACCTGGCATGTCCTGTGCTGACCAGGCAAAGACATCTGCTTTTATTCAAAGAAATTGTTTCAATAGGACCTTGTCCTAATTGGTCTGATCAACCCCAATCATGGTTCCCCTGTCTGGATTTTCAAGATCAAAAGAAATTTTTTCTAATTTCTCCACTGGTTCTCCTCTGATATGGAGAAAATATGATCGAACCAGGTTCATACCTGGTTCGACCCTCGACCCCGGTCGAGACAGAGGGAATCGACTCGCTCCAGAGCGAACCGGATCCAGAAGATGACTTGCTGAGGAAGAAAACTTATTCAGCTACAAGCATGCCCTAATTCAACTTATGAATTAGGTTAATTACCCTAATGATGGTAGACTCAAATTGACGGCTGCGGCTAATCATTATGGAAGGGATAATCATCGCATAACCTAAAGGTTATCTCAAGAGTCCTCTACTAGTCCAAGTTAGTAGAAGTCTATCGCTCAACGGATCTAACTGTTAAGATCCAACGACTACCCGAAGAAGGCTCAAGTGCATCCAACGAAGGAGATTCGAAGGTACACTCTATATAAACCTCACTGCCATACGAGGTGAGGGACACAGATTCAGATACAGACTGGTAGACGTAAACTATCGGAGGCTTACGATCTAGATCACCTTTCCCAGTTCTTTATTCCTTAGCTCTGTGCTTCTCGTAGAGCCGTTTGTGATTAAGTTCATCAACTGACTTAGCCTTCGGAGGTGGACTCCCGACCCCCGTGGTCGGGCCACATCTGACGCTTTCATTTTGCAGGTCATCACGAGGAGATCTAAGGGCTGAGCAGATTTTGGACGCATCATTTGGCGCCGTCTGTGGGAAAGACTTGTAAAGCCATGGTGACTAGATTGGCAGCAGCCGCAGCAGCCGGCCGCTGCACAACGCGATTCCGGTGTTCAGATCCCTAGAGTGAATAATCCAAATGTTCCCCAGGGAAGCCAAAATTCTATCGAAGTAGATGGTGGTCAGGGAGGACGTAATCCTCCTGATACATTCCAAGATCAATTGAATCAAGTAAAGATTCAACTCTTGGAGGTGAGCCAAGCACTCCGCATGCTCACCAGACGAGTGGTGTTACCGCAAGAGCCTGACCATCGCGATCCAGGGAGGCGCGCGTTACCACGTGATCAACTGCGTGATCAAAGATTGGCTGAAGACCGGAATATCGGTCAGAACTTTCGTGAAGGTGACCGAGGACCTAGGAGAATTGACGATCAACCTAGGCGGGACGATCGGTTTGACAGACCGCAGGAAAGTACAACCGATTCAAAGAAAAGGTTGGACACAGGGTTGAGAACTCACTCACCAATTGTCAGAAGAACCGGTCCTGATGATAGAGCAGTTCGCGACGAGAGGAATATGCGGGAAGGACGAGCTGTTCGTGATGATCAAATAGCACGTGATGATCGTGTTAATCGAGGTCGTGATCATATTGCTGAAGATCACCCGCCCAGATTGGTCAAGAATTCGCCAACATCAATCAGAAGTTAGGGCAGTTGGCTAAAGACAGGATGACTGAGGATATTTACTCAGTCATTCGGAAGACCCCTTTGCCGAGCCAATTGCGGGATATCAGTTTCCCCATAACTTTCGTTTGCCTACCTTTTCTACATTCGATGGCTTCGAAGATCCAATGGCCCACATTGGCTATTATCAGCAGACCATGGCAGTTTCAGGTAATTCTGACGAAATTTTATGCAGGGTTTTTGGTTCATCTTTAACCGGAGCAACACAAAAGTGGTTTTCGAACCTCCCCTCTGGAAGGATCGTAAACTTTGATGAATTGGCGCGCAAATTCATAGGGCGATTCCAGAGTGGAATACAAGTCAAGAAAACGGAAGAAACCTTGTTTACTGTTTAGACAAGGAAAGAGCGAATCAATCAGAGAGTTTTTGAAAAGATTCAACAAAGTAACGATGGAGATAGAAAATTTGGATGAGCAAGTAGCCAAAACTGCTCTATTCACTGGACTCACTAACCGGAAACTCCTGGAGTTATTACTACAGGATATGCCTGCAACTTATGCTGAGTTGGTACAGAGATGCCAGAAGCAGGCTAAAGTCATGGAGATACTAGATGCGCGCCAAGGAGATAACTGTCACATCCTCCCAGCCGGAATGATTTGAAAACTTAAATCATGCTCAAATATATCCATATAGTCATCAAACAATAATCCATAAGGCAAAAATCACATTTTCCAAAAATTCAACAGCAAATGAGGTCTCTGTGACCATTGGTCGAGTGATTGGTCGACTGACCCAGTCGACCAATGAGTCGACCAATGCAGACAGAATGCGAAAATTCGCATTATAAGCCTCATTTCCACATTCCAACTTCATTCTATCTTCTTCCAAAGGTGAGAGAGCTCTAGGGAAAGTCTCCAAAGGTTCTCACAAGTGTTCTTGAGGTGTTTTGGTGCTTCAACAACAACACAACAACACACAATCATCACAAACAAGGTAAATCTCTCATTCTTTCTTCCATTTTCATCTTCTCATGCTTGCATTTCAATCAAAACCATGCTTTGCTTGTATCCAATGCTAGAAATCATGCTTAGGAATGCTTAGAAACATATTCCCTAGGTTTTAAACACAATGCCATGCATAGACAACAAGTTCTAACATATTGGTGTTCATCTCGCAACGTTTTCATACCGAAATCGTTATCTTTAGAAAAATTTCGTTTTCTCTCAAACCGCTTGAAATTTTCGCACGAGATCAAATGCTACATGCTCAAGATGATATTGTAGATAGGTCCATAAGATTTGATTAAACCAATTTCAACTTTTCAAAAATCCAATTTTGACCTAAATTGCAAAATCCCCAAATTTCCTTCTTGCTGAATTTTTCGCTTTAATCCAAGTTTTCGATCGATTTTCTTCAAAAAAACTTCATAGACATGAAATTCCAAGTATTGCGCACATGCTAGTATGTTCAAATCAAATTTCCCCCAAATTTGAAATTTTCCGAAAAAATTACGAAAATACCCTTTTGGCTCAAATCTTAAGGTAGCACTAACTGGAATTGTCTCTTGTCTCTTTCACAAATACACACTATGCAGAGGGGAGGGCGAGGACGAGGTAGAGGTCGTGGTCGCATTGTAGGGGCACTTAGGGGCAGAGGTCAGGTTCCTTCAGAGCCTAGACAGGAGGTTAGGAGACCAGACATGTTCGACACACCTCAGGCCGAGTTCCTGTACGAGGCCTACTTTAGTTACTGCAATATCGAGAT
Organism: Hakea prostrata; assembly: GCF_041222555.1. Lineage (NCBI taxonomy): Eukaryota > Viridiplantae > Streptophyta > Magnoliopsida > Proteales > Proteaceae > Hakea > Hakea prostrata. The sequence continues at coordinate 9,283,603 of NC_142605.1, forward strand.
GGGACGTCTACTTCACCTACGCCAGCTCAGAGTCTTTAAGATTCGGCAGAGATTCGACACGTTGCAGTGGACTCATCTCTTCACCGAGGATCTGCCGGTATACCCGGAGCTAGTGAGGTTGTTCTTCAGCAACCTTACCTACACAGAGGAGGCTCGAGGCCAAGGACATCCACTTAGACTTGTCCTAAGGAGCAGGGTCTTCCGGACTCAGATTCCCTTCTCCACCCGAGCACTGGCTGAGATCTTGCAGGTTCCTTACTATCCACAGCGGTGTGTGTGGATACCTGCGAGAGCGGATCTGGACAGCCATCCGATGCCGTACGAGCTTCGCGAGATATGCTCTACGCTATGGGATAGTCGTCGATGCTTCACTCCGTGGACCAGCGGACGGTTGACGGATTCTCGCACGGATTATCGGTCGCATAGTCGGCCGAAACATTATGCCGAAGGCCGGACATCACCATCGGGTCACGGTGATGGAGGCCTTAGTCATCTACCGCATCTACATGGGCTTCGAGATCGATCTCTCCTACATCATTCAGCAGGTCATGTCTGGACTTGGTTCTGCGGCCTAGCATGCGGAACCTTTGCTATGGGAGGCTACCGACCTTGATCTTCGGGCATTTCGGGGTGAGTTTCGAGGATACACCGGTGGACACCGGTTCACGGGGATACTCAATCGGGACTCGGACAATTCGTCGGATGAGACCGCAGCGAGCCCGAGAGATCTCCTGGTCCGGAGGGTGAGGATGATGAGGAATCGGAGGATGAGGATCAGGAGTCGGAGGATGGAGGAGAGGATATCGGTCCCGATAGTGATGATCAGGCCGGAGATGATACTGAGATATGCACGAGGCTGAGCCGGTGCATCACGAGTTTCCTTCATCACACTTCGAGGCGGGTGGCCCTTCACATGCATTTCCGGAGACTTCAGATCTTGGGGCACAGATGATATCGATGACTTCCATGCTAGAGAGGATGGAGGTCAGACAAGAGCAGATGTACGAGAGGATGGAGTCACGACAGGATAGGATAGAGCATCAGGTGACTCAGCTAGCGGAGGAGTTCAGAGCATACGAGAGATCGAGAAGATCACCTAGATAGAGACTGTACCCTAGGATTTTCATTTATGCATTTCAGGTGTAATCGTTGTAAAAGCTTTTGAAATTAATGAAGTTCATTTTGTTTCACTTAATTATTGTATATTATGCACCTTTCTTTTCTTTGCATTAGTGACATTTGTTTATGTATAATTATGGTATGTTATTCAGAAATGTTCTGTTATGCTTCATAGGTTAAGTTTCTAATCCAAGTGTTCTATTATTCACTTCTAAGAGTAGAAGAGTCATTTCAGATCAATGACTCAGGAATGTTCAGTTATTGTCTTTTGTGGTTAGGATTTCCTCGAACCTTGGGCTCTGATACCAATCTATCACATCCTCCCAGCCGGTACCCTATCTGGCACACCCGAGAGTGTGATCCACAGCCCGAAGATCAGGTATCGAGTAATCAACCTCGCACATAAACAATAACATAATCATGAACAATAATAATAAAAGTGCGGAAGATAAACCATAGTTCCAATAAGGAAAGAATGAATCATATATAAATCAGAGTACTAGATATAATCAGAGTGTCAAAAACAGATAAGTAAAGTGAGGCAAAATCCCACTCTACAACTAGCGGAAAAGTAGTTCTAAAAGAGAATAAGCAAAACAAAATCTAATCCCAGTAACAAGTACAATGGGTAACTAAATTGTTCTCCACTTTATAGACAACATCCCTATAAGTATAAATCTCATAAACGGCACAAGGGCGCTTCCACTCAATGGTCGGACTAAGCATCGTACGGAAAATAACCACTCGCGGGATCTTCAGTGTAATTGTTGTAACCGCAATCACCTTCCTGGAGATATGCCTCTTCGCCTTGCGCTTCTTCATAGGGACCGTCATAATATTCAGTACCTGCAGAATAGTCTAACAAACATTGTACAATAAAGGAATGAGTTTCAAAGAAACTCAGTAAGGCAGTTAAATCCATAATAACATAAATGGCAGGGTTTCAGAACAAACATAAATGCAATATGGTATGAGACAAGCAATGAATGAATGAATCTAACTCTATATATGCTGGTCTCTATTGGCAGACATGCTTTAAGTCATAGCACCGTACTTCTTTAGGAAGGTCTCAATCACTCATCATCAGTTGGTAATGGGTCCGGCATCCCTCGGGACATTCCATGGCTGGGGGTATAGGTCACCACTCTCTCACATCACCATTGGTCTAAGTACCGGCGCATGTCAGGGTAAAGCCTAGCCAAATGCAAGTCTTCTACTTAGTTACATCAAGTCAGATCCAGATACGTCCATTCCTCGTCCCTGACGATCCTTTCCGGTATCCTTCACACTAGAGTCCTCATAGTCCCTGACTACGGACTCATCAACCCTATTGATCATCCACATATGGTAAACGGGAAGCTCTCACGTCCTCTCACGGGTTGGTTACCGGTCTTGAGCGCCCGTGAGCCCAAGTCTAACCATATGCAACCCTACCAATAAATGGCCCCCACAATGTGATTCCTGTCCTCTCACGGGTTGGTTACCGGTCTTGAGCGCCCATGAATCCCCATTGCTACCACGGGTCGTTCGGTCTCAATACCCCCTCCGATTAGGGTCTGACATAACAGGACATCCTAGCCAAACACTACTAGACAATCCTAGATATGTCATCCAACAGTTTAGGAAGGTGTCCAGAGGGCATCTCCGGAAACATCCCATAATATTCCCGTAGTAGTCCAAGGACAAAAGTGTCAAAAGGACATCTCTCCTTTCCAAACCATACTTAAGCATACACATGCATCAATTCATATCATCACATATATGGTAACTTCATATATGGAAAGAAATCAATAACTACAATCAATTTGTATATAACTGGTAAGTAAATCATACATGAGTCAATTCAATATGAATAAGTAATGCTACTGATATCAAGACAGTACCACAATAGTATAACATTATAAGAATCTAATTAAAGAAATAAATTAACAAGATTCAAATATAGAAACTAAGATATGCAATTTATGTTGTTAAAAAAGTAACCATCCTTACCTTTTATAACTCGCAAAGGAATCCTAAGAAATCAAGTAAGATCTTGGCAAACTTGAGAAGAAGGTCCTAAACAAGTGTATACAACATATTAGGAAAGATCCCTAACAGAAAAGATACCAAAACATCCAACACAGACCAATTCTGGAGTTGCTGTACTCATTGGTCGAGTGGATTGGTCGACTGGTCCAGTCGACCAATCAGTCGACCAATGCAGACAGTAGCCTAAAAAAAACAGAGTTTTAAGATATAAAATCCGAATTTGGTGGTTCAAAAGGGTACTAATCAAGGGGTAAACTACACCAGTAGTATCCTAACATATAGGGGACCTCAAAACACTAATCCAATCAAGCCATCAAGATCCAAATTAGGAAACAAAAAGTTACCATAATTAGATCAACCATGGATCTTGAAGAATTCAAGATAGAATCAAAGACAAGAACAATAGGAGAATGGATCATTGCTTCAGGTAAAGGTATCATGAAAAGCAAACTTAGATCTTCAAGGAAAAAGGCTTAAAAGCATAAATCTAAATAAGGAAACAAAACCTACCATATATGTAACTATCATGATTCATGAAGAAAACATGGTATGGTAGAAGAGAAACAACTAGAGATTGATAGATCATGGATCATGAAAAGAAAACACAGCAATTGGCTACTAACATGATCAATATAGAAGATCCAAGGAGATCAGAATTCAAATTAGAAGTTAAACAGAGACTAGATCATGGTTTGATCATGATTCCTTCAAAAGCTTGCAATGATCATGATTAAGATCATTGTTTTAGCCATTAATCCTTAGGATGATCATGAAAGACAAGTCCAGAGATGTTTGCAACAGAGAATGCAGCATCTCCTCTACTGTCTCAACTCAAAAAGGAAAGAAAAACAGAGATGGAGGAGAAGAAGAGAGTGTAGACATACCTTTGATGCAAAAGGAAGAGTTTTGACGAAGATCCGTCAAGAAAATCACCAAGGATGCAAGGGAGATGACTTGCAGAGGTCTTTGGTTCGTTCCAAAGAGTTTGGAGGCAGCAAATACGAAGTAGACTCGAGATTGGACTTAAATAGAGCAAGCAAAACCTAATTGCCAAAGACAGCCCTCATTGGTCGAGTGGATTGATCGACTGGTCCAGTCGACCAATCAGTCGACCAATGCAGACAGCAATTCCAAAACAGGGAATTGAAGACCCAGATCAAATCCAATCCTAAAGGGGTTTTGCACACATAACAAGTGACTTACCTAATAGGTAGAAATGCCTTCAAACCATGATAGAGAGCACTCCAAGTCCATCAACTAATCCGATCTTCATCAAGATTCAATTTCCATAAATAGAACTTCATCATCAACTCTCATGGATTCAAAGCCAGACACCAAGTCCTCCACTGGGATGGCCCAAAGCTGACTTCTTACTTTACTTCGGGTCACTGGACCTACAAATAACAAGGTTTCCGGGTCAAGGTTAGGGCTGGGTTTTACAATAACAAAGTCTCCAATAAGGAATAGAAGGCTCCTGAGCAGAAGCAGAAGCCAAAGAAAAATGTCCGTGATCGGGTTGGAAAATCTCAGGCTTGGCACCAGTGGTCTCCCGGTAAAAGTGAATATACTCCATTGAATGTTCCTCGGGCTGATATTCTAAATATCATCAAAAGGAAAAATATTTTGAAGTGGCCACCTAAAATTCTTTTGAAACCTGGGGAGCAGCAGGATCGAGAAAAGTATTGCCGATTCCACAAGGACTATGGTCATTATACAAATGACTGTCGTCATCTAAAAGCAGATATTGAGAGATTAATATCTCAGGGACACTTGTCCAATTTTGTTAGCAGAAGGAGGGAGGAGCCACGTGAGCCACGCGCGGCTACTCCTAAAAGGGATCGTTCGGTTAGTTCATAATGATCAAGGGAGGCTCCGAAGTCTAAGAAGGGCAAGGAGGTGACTGAAGCTACTCGGTCACCTATCCTTACCATTTTCGGAGGACCAGAGCCCGAATCACTCCGCAGTTTGAAGACAAAATCGAAATTTGTTGGAACCGGAGAGACACAGAAGTGAAAGAAGATGAATGGTGAAGATTCTATCACCTTTGGCGAGGAGGATGAAAGAGGCGTTTGTTTACCTCATGATGACGCCATAGTCATCAAGGTAGAGATTGCACGTCGGGAAGTGCATAGAGTTTTGGTTGATACAGGGTCTGCAGCTGACCTAATTTCTTATGAAGTGTATCAAAAACTGAAGGTGGATGAGGACTTGATGGAGCCTTCATCCACGCATCTATATGGTTTTGCAGGGTCGTCTGTAGTGGCAGAAGGATCTGTCCAGTTGGACTTGTCTATTGGAAGTTTTCCTAAGGAAACAACCGTCCGAATCAATTTTTTGGTGGTTCGGGAGCTGCCAGCTTACAATGTTATCCTCGGGCGACCATCTTTATCCAAGATAGGTGCTATTGTTTCGACAAAACACCTGAAGATAAAATTCCCGACTGATATGGGAATTGGTCAAGTTTCCTCTGACCAGAGGATCTCTCGGCAATGTTACGTTGCCTATTTAAAAGACAAGGAGGGCCCGAGGAAGGTGTTTGCCCTACCTATAGAAGTTCGAGACGATCGGGAAGAATCAGAAATGCAAATGGCCCGAACCAGTGGAGAAGCTGGAGCAAATCCAATTGTGTACCGAGGATAAGAAGAAGATTACTTATATCGGGTTTGAACAGCTGAAGGAATTCAAAGATGGGTTGAAGTTATTTCTTCAACAGAATAAAGACATATTTGCATGGTCTGCTGAAAACATGCCAGGAATCGATCGGGCTGTCGCAAAGCATAAACTCTGGATAGATCCGAAGGTGAAACCAGTGATACAGAAAAGGAGAAATTTCTCCATTGAAAAGTATGAAGCCGTTCGGGGCGAAGTTGAAAAACTGAAGAATTCTGGTTTCATAGAACCAATTGAATGCCCAACTTGGTTAGCTAACGTGGAAATGGTAAAAAAGGCGAATGGGAAGTGGAGAGTGTGTACAGATTACATAGATCTCAACAAAGCTTGCCCTAAAGATTGCTATCCGTTGCCTCGGATTGACCTCTTGATAGATGCGACTGCAGGATATGAAACTCTAAGTTTCATGGATGCCTACTCAGGGTATAATCAGATCCTTATGAATAAGGAAGATGAGAAGTTTACGGCTTTCATGACTGATCATGAAAGCTACTGTGAAACCCAGCCCTAACTTTGACCCGGAAACCCTGTTGTTTGTAGGTCCGACAACCCGAAGTAAAGCAAGAAGTCAGCTTTGGGCCATCCCAGTGGAGGACTTGGTGTCTGGCTTTGAATCCATGAGTGTTGATGACAATATGCTATTTATGGAAAGTGAATCTTGATGAAGATCGGATTAGTTGATGGACTTGGAGTGTTCTCTATCATGGTTTGAAGGCATTTCTACCTATTAGGTAAGTCACTTGGTGTGTGTGCAAAACCCCTTTATGTTTGGATTTGTTCTGAGCCTTCAATTCCCTGTTTTGAACTTGCTGAACTAATTGGTCGACTCATTGGTCGATTGGACCAGTCGACCAATCCACTCGACCAATGGGTTCTGTCTTTGGTAATTAGGTCTTGCTTGCTCTATTTAAGTCCAATCTCGAGTCTACTTCGTATTTTCTGCCTCCAAACTCTTTGGAACGAACCAAAAAACCTCTGCAAGTCATCTCCCTTGCACTCTTGGTGTTTATCTTGACGGATCTTCGTCAGAACTTGTGTTCTTATACAAAAAGGTATGTTTACACTCTCTTCTTCTTCTTCTTCATCCTTGTTTTCTTTCCTTTTCGAGTTGAGACAGTAGAGGAGATGCTGCATTCTCTGTTGCAAACATCTCTGAACTTATCTCTCATGATCTTCCTAAGGATTAAAGGCTAAAGCAATGTCCGTAATCATGATCATTGCAAGCTTTTGAAGGAATCATGATCTAAATCATGATCTCGTCTCCGTTTATCTTTGATTTAAATTTTGATGTTCTTAGATCTATTATATTGATCATATTAGTAGTCAATCGCTGTGTTTTCTTTACATAATCCATGATCTATCAATCTCTAGTTGTTTCTCCTCTATCATACCATGCTTTCTTCAAAAATCATGGCTGATACATCTATGGTAAGTTTTGTTTCCTTATTTAGATTCATGTTCTTAGATCTATTTTCTTGAAGATCTAAGTATGCCTTCCATGATATCTTTATCAAAATCAATGATTCATTCTCCTATTGTTCTTGTCTATGATTTGTATCTTGAATTCTTCAAGAACCATGATTGATCTAATTATGGTAGCTTTTTGTTTCCTAATTTGTAACTTGAAAACTTGATTCGATTAGTGTTTTGAGGTCCTCTATATGTTAGGATACTACCAATGTAGTTTACCCCTTGTTTAGTACCCTTTTGAACCACCAAATTCGGTTCTTTATTCTTAAAACTCTGATTTTGTAGGCCACTGTCTCCATTGGTCGACTGATTGGTCGATTGAAACAGTAGACCAATCCAATCGACCAATGAGTACAGCAACTCCAGATTTGGTCTGTTTTGGATGTTTTGATATCTTTTCTTTTAGGGATCTTTCCTAATATGTTGTATACACTTGTCTAGGACCCTCTTCTCAAGTTTGTCAAGATCTTACTTGATTTCTTAAGATTCCTTTGCAAGTTATAAAAGGTAAGGATGGTTACTTCCTTAACAACATAAATTGTATATCTTAGTTTCTATATTTGAATCTTGTTAGTTTATCTCCTTAAATAGATTCTTACAATGTTATACTACTGTTGTATTGTCTTGATATCAGTAGCATTACTTGTTTATATTAAATAGACTGATGTATGATTTACTTACCAGTTTTATACAAGTTGAATGTAATTATTGATTTCTTTCCATATATGAAGTTACCATATATGTGATGTTATGGATTGATGCTTGTGTATGCTTAAGTATGGTTTGGAAAGGAGAGGTGTTCCTTTTGACACTTCTGTCCTAGGACTACTACGGGAATATTATGGGATGTTTCCGGAGATGCCCTTTGGACACCTTCCTAAATTGTTGGATGACATATTTAGGACTGTCTAGTAGTGTTTGGCTAGGATGTCCCGTTATGTCAGACCCTAATCGGAGGGGTATTGAGACCGAACGACCCGTGGTAGCAATGGGGATTCATGGGCGCTCAAGACCGGTAACCAACCCGTGAGAGGACATGAATCACATTGTGGGGACCATTTATCGGTAGGGTTGCATATGATTAGACTTGGGCTCACGGGCGCTTAAGACCGGTAACCAACCCGTGAGAGGACGTGAGAGCTTCCCGTTTACCATATGTGGATAACCAATAGGGTTGATGAGTCCGTAGTCAGGGACTATGAGGACTCTAGTGTGAAGGATACCGGAAAGGATCGCCAGGGGCGAGGAATGGACGTATCTGGATCTGACTTGATGTAACTGAGTAGAAGACTTGCATTTGGCTAGGCTTTAACCCTGACATGCGCCGGTACTTAGACCAATGGTGATGTGAGAGAGTAGTGACCTATACCCCCAGCCATGGAATATCCTGAGGGATGAAGGACCCATTACCAACTGATGATGAGTGAATGAGACTTTCCTAAAGAAGTACGGTGCTATGACTTAAAGCATGTCTGCCAATAGAGACCAGCATACATAGAGTTAGATTCATACATTCATTGTTTGTCTCATACCATATTGCATTTATGTTTGTTTTGTAATCCTGTCATTTATGTTATTATGGATTTAACTGCCTTACTGAGTTTCTTTGAAACTCATTCCTTTTGTACAATGTTTTGTTAGATTATTCTACGAGGTTTCGAGTATCATGATTGCTCGTATGAAGAAGCGCAAGGAGAAAAGGCATATCTCCAGGAAAGTGATTGCGGTTACGACAATTATACTGAAGATTCCGCGAGTGGTTATGCTCCGTATGATGCTTAGTCCGACCATAGAGTGGAAGCGCCCTTGTGCCATTTATGAGATTTATACTTATAGGGATATTGTCTATAAGATTGAGAACAATTTAGTTACCTATTGTAACTGCTATTGGGATTAGATTTCATTCTGTTTCTTCTCTTTTAGAACTACATTTCCGCTGGTTGTAGAGTGGGATTTCGCCTCACTTTACTTATTTGATTTAGACACTCTGATTATATTTAGTACTCTGATTTATATATGATTCATTCTTTCCGTATTTGGATCTTTGGTTTATCTGTTGCACATCGATTATTATTGTTCATGATTATGTTATTGTTTATGTGGGAGGTTGATTACTCGATACCTGATCTTCGGGGCTGTGGATCACACTCTCGGGTATGCCAGTTAGGGTACCGGCTGGGAGGACGTGACTGATTGGTATCAGAGCCCAAGGTTCGAGGAAATCCTAACCACAAAAGACAATAACGGAACATTCCTGAGTCATAGATCTGAAATGACTCATCTACTCTTAGAAGTGAATAATAGAACACTTGGATTAGAAACTTAACCAATGAAGCATAACAGAACATTTCCGAATAACATACCATAATTATACTTAAACAAATGTCACTAATGCAATAAAAGAAAGTTGCATAATATAAAATAATTGAGTGAAACAAAATGAACTTCATTAATTTCAAAAGCTTTTACAACGATTACATCTGAAATGCATAAATGAAAATCCTAAGGTACAGTCTATCTAGGTGATCTCCTCTGATCTCTGTATGCTCTGAACTCCTCCGCTAGCTGAGTCACCTGATGCTCTATCATATCCTGTCGTGACTCCATTCTCCCATACATTTGCTCCTGTCTGACCTCCATCCTCTCTAGCATGGAAGTCATCGATCTCATCTGTGCCCCAAGATCTGAAGCCTCTGGAACTGCATGAGAGGGGCCACCTGCCTCGAAGTGCGATGAAGGAAACTCGTGATGCACTGGCCCAGCCTCGTGCATCTCTGTATCGTCTCCGGCCTGATCATCACTATCAGGACCGATATCCTCTCCTCCATCCTCTGACTCCTGATCCTCATCCTCTGTCTCCTCATCATCCTCACCCTCTGGACCAGGAGATCTCACAGTCTGCTGTAGTCTCATCTGACGAATGGTCCGAGTCCCTATCGTATATCCCTGTGAACCAGTGTCCACTGGTGTATCCTCGAAACTCACCCCGAAATGCCTGAAGATCAAGGTCAGTAGCCTCCCATAGCAAAGGTTCCGCATGCTAGGCCGCAGAACCAAGTCCAGCATAACTTGCTGAATGATGTAGGAGAGATCGATCTCGAAGCCCATGTAGATGCGGTAAATGACTAAGGCTTCCATCACTGTGACCCGATGGTGATGTCCAGCCTTCGGCATAATGTTTCGGCCGACAATGCGATCGATAATCCGTGCAGAATCTGTCATCCGTCCACTGGTCCACGGAGTGAAGCATCGGCGACTATCCCACAGTGTGGAGCATATCTCGCGTAGCTCATACGGCATCAGATAGCTGTCCAAATCTGCTCCCGCAGGTATCCACACACACTACTGTGGATAGTAAGGAACCCGCAAGATCTCAGCCAGTGATCGGGTGGAAAAGCGAATCTGAGTCTGGAAGACCCTGCTCCTGAGGACAAGTCTAAGTGGATGTCCTGGACCTCGAGCCTCCTCACTGTAAGTAAGGTTGCTGAAGAACAACCTCACTAGCTCCGGGTATACCGGCAGATCCTCAGTGAAGAGATGTGTCCACTGCAACGTGTCGAATCTCTGCCGAATCCTAAAGACTCTGAGCTGGCGTAGGTGAAGCAAACGTCCCAGCTCGATGTTGCAGTAACTGAAGTAGGCCTCGTACAAAAACTTGGCCTGAGGTGTGTCGAACATGTCCTGTCTCCGAACCTCCTGTCTAGGCTCTGAAGGAACCCGACCCTCGCCCCCGAGTGCCCCTACAATACGACCACGACCTCTACCTCGTCCTCGCCCTCCCCTCTGCATAGTGTGTATCTGTGAAAGAGACAAGAGACATTTCCAGTTAGTGCTACTTTAAGATTTAAGCCAAAAGGGTATTTTCGTAATTTTCGGAAAATTTAAAATTTGGGGAAAATTTGATTTGAACATACTAGCATGTGCGTAATACTTGGAATTTCATGTCTATGAAGTTTGTTTGAAGAAAATCGATCGAAAACTTGGGTAAAAGTGGAAAATTCAGCAAGAAGGAAAATTTGGGGATTTTGCAATTTAGGTCAAAATTGGATTTTTTGAAAAGTTTAAATTGGTTAAATCAAATTTTATGGACATATCTACAATATCATCTTGATCATGTAGCAATTGATTTCATGCGAAAACTCCTAGCGGTTTGTGAGAAATCGAAATTTTCTAAAGATAACGATTTCGGTACGAAAACCTTGCGAGAAGTGCAAAGAGGTGTTAGAACTTGTTGTCTATGCATAGCATTGTGTTTAGAACCTAGGGAATATGTTTCTAAGTGTTCCTAAACATGATTTCTAACAATGGATACAAGTAAAACATAGATTCGATTGAAATGCAAGCATGAGAAGATGAAAATGGAAGAAAGAATGAAAGATTTACCTTGTATGTGATGATTGTGTGTTGAAGTGTTGTTGTTGAAGCACCAAAACACCTCAAGAACACTTGGAAGAACCTTTGGAGACTTTCCCTAGAGCTCTCTCACCTTTGAAAGAGGATAAAATGAAGTTGGAATGTGAAAATGAGGCTTATAATGCAAATTTTCGTATTCTGTCTTGATTGGTCGACTCATTGGTCGACTGGGTCAGTCGACCAATCAATCGACCAATAGACACAGAGACCTCATTTTCTGCTGAATTTTTGGAAAATGTGATTTTTGCCTTATGGATTATTGTTTGATGACTATATGGATATATTTAAGCATGATTTAAGTTTTCAAATCATTTGGACTTGTGGTTTATGTTGAAACTCCGAAATTTGGTATTTTGATGTTCTCAGTTTTTGCAGAATGGTTACTCTGAGAAGTGGGCGTGGTGAATCCGGGGTCAGGAGGTGGTGACCATGGAGGTGGTGAAATACCTCATGGAGGTGGTGAAATACCTCATGGAGGTGGTGAGATACCTAATGATGATCAGGGTACCCATGAGATACCCGGTGCCCCGAATGTTGAAAGCTTTCGTGATATTGCCAATATTATGGGCAATATGATGCAGCAGCAAGCAGCTCAGTTCAACCAGATGTTGGCGGGTTTCATGACTCTGCATAATGAGACTCGAACTAGTGCTAATGTGAATCCTCATGCCGCAGTCCTGAATGCGGGAGGTTTAGCTGGAACTCCTCATACTCACCTGATGGAGAGTTTTCTGAAGATGCAAGTGCCCACTTTCACTGGAGTTACCAAGGACCCCTTGTTTCCTAACAAGTGGCTTCGTGAGTTGGAGAAGGCTTTCCGACATCTGCAATGTTCGGAAGCTCAGAAGATTCTGTTTGCTGAACAGAAGTTGCAACAAGAAGCTGATGCATGGTGGACCTTCACTCGGCCTGTTTTGGAAGGTTTGCATGCAGGAGTTGTAACTTGGGAGTTGTTCAAAGAAGCTTTTTGCATGAATTATTTCCCTGAGGCGGTGAAAGATGCGAAGGAAGCCGAGTTTATGGTTCTCACACAAGGATCTTTGTCTGTGTTGGAGTACCAACAGAAGTTTGAGGAACTTCATTTCTTTGCTCCTGATTCTCTGAAGGTCGATCTCGCCAAAGCGAAGAAGTTCTTCAAAGGACTGCGCCCTGCCATTAAAGCTTACCTCACAGTTAAGCCTATTGTGAGCTATGCCCAAGTGGTGCAGAACTCGAAGAAGTTGGAAGAAACAGAGAAGGAGAATGCACGTATGCAAAGGCCCTGGCAGCCAAGGAACCCTGGGTTGGTGGATCGTAATGATCGGCGTTTTGTGAGACCTACACCCTACCCCACTCCTGCTTTTCAGCCTAGGAGTGTAGGTCAGAACTCTGGTTTTCAGCAGCCCGGCCAGTTTAGACAGTATGGCGGGAACCGACCTCCAGTGAGTGCAAGTGCTAGGCCTGTGAATGTGAATCCTAGGCCTTTTGTTCAGAAGCCCCCTGTTGCAGCTACCCCAGTTGGACCCAGCAATCCTGTTTGCTTTTTCTGTAAGCAAACCGGTCATTTCGCTCGTGCCTGTCCGAAGCGGCCTGCCCAGCATCCTGCTCCTGTGATGAAGAATACTCCTACTCCTCCCTCTGGTAGAGTGTTCAGTATTTTTAGTGCTGAGCAGGATCCAAGCCATGAAGTGATTACAGGTACATGTTAGTCGCTTCTATTTCTGCATTTGTCTTATTTGATACGGGTGCATCTCATTCGTTCATGTCATCTGCATTCATCAAGAAGACTGACCTAATCCCTGAGAAATTGTCTAGTTGTTTGTTGATTAGTACACCTACTGGTCCTGTTGTGAAACTAGATAAAGGGTTAGTTAAATGTCCAGTGTTGATTGGTGAGAAGAACTTGGAAGCCAATTTTGTACTTCTTGATATGAAGGACTTCGATGTTATTTTGGGAATTGATTGGTTAACAGCCCACAAAGCTGTGTTTCTTTGTTCCTCAAAGAAGATTAGGTTCCATATTTGTGGAAGTCCGGTCTTTGAATTTCTTGGTGAGAAAAGAAGGGTTTGTAAGAAGGTGCTGTCTGCACTGATGCAAGTCTATGCCCTAGTGGATGATGCTTCATCTGAAGGCAAGGGTAAAGTGGAGAAAAGAGTCGATGAAGTCAGGGTTGTCTGTGACTTTGTTGATGTCTTCCCTGATGATCTATCCGGAGTGCCTCCAGAGAGGGATGTTGAGTTTTCTATTGATCTCGTCCCTGGTGCCGCTCCGGTATCTAAAGCTCCGTATAGGATGGCTCCTACTGAGTTGAAAGAGTTGCAAAACCAGTTGAATGAGCTCATTGATAGAGGTTTCGTACAACCTAGTGTATCACCTTGGGGAGCTCCGGTCTTGTTTGTCAAGAAGAAAGATGGTAGTATGCGCCTGTGCATCGACTACTGTGAGTTGAATAAGCTGACTATCAAGAATAGATACCCGCTGCCCAGAATTGATGATCACTTCGATCAATTGAAAGGTGCAGCTGTGTTCTCAAAGATTGATTTGAGATCCGGATATCACCAATTGAAAGTGAAGTCTAGTGATATCTTCAAGACAGCTTTCCGAACACGGTATGGCCACTACGAGTTTAGAGTCATGCCTTTCGGATTGACCAATGCTCCTGCGGTGTTCATGGACCTCATGAACCGAGTATTTCATGATGTGCTTGATAAGTTTGTGATTGTTTTCATCGACGACATCTTGATCTATTCGAAGAACGAAGAAGAGCATGCAAGCCATCTAAGTTTCACTTTGCAAAGATTGCGAGAAAAGAAGTTGTACGCCAAGTTTAGCAAGTGTGATTTCTGGCTTAAGAGAGTAGTATTCCTTGGCCATGTGGTTTCAGCTGAAGGTATTCGTGTCGATCCTGAAAAAGTCCAAGCTGTGGCTGATTGGGAAAGACCGAAGTCGGTAACGGAAATAAGAAGTTTTCTTGGATTGGCGGGTTACTACAGGAGGTTTATTGAGAACTTTTCTCGGTTGGCTGCTCCTATGACTAAGTTGACCAGGAAAGAAGAGAAGTTTGTTTGGTCTGACGCTTGTGAGAAGAATTTCCAAGAGTTGAAAGATAGATTGACAAGTGCCCCAGTTTTGACTATACCTGATAGTTCCAGTGGTATGACAGTTTATACTGATGCGTCAAAGGTTGGTTTGGGTTGTGTGCTTATGCAACATGGCAAGGTCGTAGCCTATGCTTCTCGGCAATTGAAAGATTATGAGCGGAATTACCCCACTCACGATCTAGAACTTGCCGCTGTTGTCTTTGCTTTGAAGATTTGGAGACATTACCTCTACGGTGAGAAGATTGCCATTTTCACGGATCATAAGAGTTTGAAATACTTCTTTACCCAAAAGGAGTTGAACATGAGACAAAGGAGATGGTTGGAACTAGTCTCTGATTATGATTGTGATATTCAGTATCACCCTGGGAAGGCAAACGTTGTTGCTGATGCTCTTAGTAGGAAGAACCAGAAGAAGACTTTGGATTTGAATGCTTTGAGTCTACCATTGTGGTCTTCTATTGAGAGCTTTGATTTGGAAATTGTCCCTGAGAATTCTGATTTTATTCTTTCTGCCATGACGGCAAGATCTGGCCTTAGAGATAAGATTGTTGCTCTGCAGAGTTCTGATCAAGAACTTTTGATCAAAGTTGTGAAGATTTCTTCGAATCCTGAGTCGGACCCCGACTTTGGTATATCCATGGATGGTGCTTTATTGTTTAGAGGAAGATTGTGCGTGCCTGCAAACGAAGAAATTAAAAAGGAAATATTGAAGGAAGCACACCAGTCAGTCTTTACTATACACCCGGGAAGCACCAAGATGTACAAGGACTTGAAGGAACATTTTTGGTGGATTGGTTTGAAGGCTGATGTTGATAATTTTGTTGCCAAGTGTGAGACTTGCCAACGTGTGAAAGCCGTTCGTCAACCCCCATCTGGATTACTTCAACCCCTTCCTATTCCTAGTTGGAAGTGGGAGGATATCTCTATGGACTTTGTGACTAGCTTGCCTCGGACAAGTAAAGGCAATGACACCGTGTGGGTGATTGTTGATAGGTTGACCAGATCAGCCCACTTCATTCCTATGAAGATCACTCATACTCTGGATAAGCTAGCAATGCTTTATGTGGATAATGTGGTTCGTTTGCATGGTGTGCCAATGAGTATTGTTTCTAATCGTGATCCTAGATTCACCTCAAGGTTTTGGAATAGTTTGCAGAAGGCCTTGGGAACCCAATTGAACTTGAGTACAGCTCATCATCCACAGTCTGATGGACAATCTGAGCGGACAATTCAGACATTGGAAGACATGCTCAGATCTTGTGTGGTGGATATGGGTGGTAATTGGGATGAACACCTAGCTTTGGTTGAGTTTTCCTATAACAACAGTTATCAAGCAACAATAGGCATGGCTCCATTCAAGGCTTTGTATGGAAGTACTTGTAGGACACCTTTGTACTGGACTGAGACAGGTGAAAGAAAAGTCTTAGGTCCTGAGATGATTGAAGCTACGAGTGCTATGGTTGATATGATAAGAGAAAGGATTAAGTCTGCCCAGTCAAGACAGAAATCTTATGCTGATAAGAGGAGGACCGATTTTCAAGTTGGAGAGAAAGTTTTCTTGAAGGTTTCACCAATGAAGGGTGTGATGAGATTCAATATTAAGGGAAAGCTTAACCCTCGTTTCATTGGACCTTTTGAGATTTTGGAAAAGGTTGGACCTGTTGCGTATCGATTAGCATTACCTCCGCCTCTTGCTGGTGTTCATAATGTGTTTCATATTTCGATGCTTCGGAAATACATAGAGAATCCGGAACACATTTTACAACAAGCACCTGAAGGACTTAGTGCTGATTTGACCTACGATGAAGAACCGGCCGAAATCCAGGATAAGAAGGACAAGCAGCTGCGGAATCGCACCATCCCTTTGGTGAAGCTTCGGTGGAAGAACCATACCCCTGAAGAAGCTTCTTGGGAGAAGGAAGAAGATATGAAGGAGAAGTTTCCTCACCTCTTTGGAAGCACAGGTACGCTTTCAATTTCGAGGACGAAATTTCTTTAAGGGGGGGAGAATGTGAAACCCAGCCCTAACCCTGACCCGGAAACCCTGTTGTTTGTAGGTTCGACAACCCGAAGTAAAGCAAGAAGTCAGCTTTGGGCCATCCCAGTGGAGGACTTGGTGTCTGGCTTTGAATCCATGAGTGTTGATGACAATGTGCTATTTATGGAAACTGAATCTTGATGAAGATCGGATTAGTTGATGGACTTGGAGTGTTCTCTATCATGGTTTGAAGGCATTCCTACCTATTAGGTAAGTCACTTGGTGTGTGTGCAAAACCCCTTTATGTTTGGATTTGTTCTGAGCCTTCAATTCCCTGTTTTGAACTTGCTGAACTAATTGGTCGACTCATTGGTCGACTGGACCAGTCGAACAATCCACTCGACCAATGGGTTCTGTCTTTGGTAATTAGGTCTTGCTTGCTCTATTTAAGTCCAATCTCGAGTCTACTTCGTATTTTCTGCCTCCAAACTCTTTGGAACAAACCAAAGACCTCTGCAAGTCATCTCCCTTGCACTCTTGGTGTTTATCTTGACGAATCTTTGTCAAAACTTGTGTTCTTATACAAAAAGGTATGTTTACACTCTCTTCTTCTTCTTCATCCTTGTTTTCTTTCCTTTTCGAGTTGAGACAGTAGAGGAGATGCTGCATTCTCTGTTGCAAACATCTCTGAACTTATCTCTCATGATCTTCCTAAGGATTAAAGGCTAAAGCAATGTCCGTAATCATGATCATTGCAAGCTTTTGAAGGAATCATGATCTAAATCATGATCTCGTCTCCGTTTATCTTTGATTTAAATTCTGATGTTCTTAGATCTATTATATTGATCATATTAGTAGTCAATCGCTGTGTTTTCTTTACATAATCCATGATCTATCAATCTCTAGTTGTTTCTCCTCTATCATACCATGCTTTCTTCAAGAATCATGACTGATACATCTATGGTAAGTTTTGTTTCCTTATTTAGATTCATGTTCTTAGATCTATTTTCTTGAAGATCTAAGTATGCCTTCCATGATATCTTTATCAAAATCAATGATTCATTCTCCTATTGTTCTTGTCTATGATTTGTATCTTGAATTCTTCAAGAACCATGATTGATCTAATTATGGTAACTTTTTGTTTCCTAATTTGTAACTTGAAAACTTGATTCGATTAGTGTTTTGAGGTCCTCTATATGTTAGGATACTACCAATGTAGTTTACCCCTTGTTTAGTACCCTTTTGAACCACCAAATTCGGTTCTTTATTCTTAAAACTCTGATTTTGTAGGCCACTTTGTCTCCATTGGTCGATTGATTGGTCGACCGAAACAAGAGACCAATCCAATCGACCAATGAGTACAAGCAACTCCAGATTTGGTCTGTTTTGGATGTTTTGATATCTTTTCTTTTAGGGATCTTTCCTAATATGTTGTATACACTTGTCTAGGACCCTCTTCTCAAGTTTGTCAAGATCTTACTTGATTTCTTAAGATTCCTTTGCAAGTTATAAAAGGTAAGGATGGTTACTTCCTTAACAACATAAATTGTATATCTTAGTTTCTATATTTGAATCTTGTTAGTTTATCTCCTTAAATAGATTCTTACAATGTTATACTACTGTTGTACTGTCTTGATATCAGTAGCATTACTTGTTTATATTAAATAGACTGATGTATGATTTACTTACCAGTTTTATACAAGTTGAATGGAATTATTGATTTCTTTCCATATATGAAGTTACCATATATGTGATGTTATGGATTGATGCTTGTGTATGCTTAAGTATGGTTTGGAAAGGAGAGGTGTTCCTTTTGACACTTCTGTCCTAGGACTACTACGGGAATATTATGGGATGTTTCCGGAGATGCCCTTTGGACACCTTCCTAAACTGTTGGATGACATATTTAGGACTGTCTAGTAGTGTTTGGCTAGGATGTCTCGTTATGTCAGACCCTAATCGGAGGGGTATTGAGACCGAACGACCCGTGGTAGCAATGGGGATTCATGGGCGCTCAAGACCGGTAACCAACCCGTGAGAGGACAGGAATCACATTGTGGGGACCATTTATCGGTAGGGTTGCATATGGTTAGACTTGGGCTCACGGGCGCTTAAGACCGGTAACCAACCCGTGAGAGGACGTGAGAGCTTCCCGTTTACCATATGTGGATAACCAATAGGGTTGATGAGTCCGTAGTTAGGGACTATGAGGACTCTAGTGTGAAGGATACCTGAAAGGATTGCTAGGGGCGAGGAATGGACGTATCTGGATCTGACTTGATGTAACTGAGTAGAAGACTTGCATTTGGCTAGGCTTTAACCCTGACATGCGCCGGTACTTAGACCAATGGTGATGTGAGAGAGTGGTGACCTATACCCCCAGCCATGGAATATCCTGAGGGATGAAGGACCCATTACCAACTGATGATGAGTGAATGAGACTTTCCTAAAGAAGTACGGTGCTATGACTTAAAGCATGTCTGCCAATAGAGACCAGCATACATAGAGTTAGATTCATACATTCATTGTTTGTCTCATACCATATTGCATTTATGTTTGTTTTGTAATCCTGTCATTTATGTTATTATGGATTTAACTGCCTTACTGAGTTTCTTTGAAACTCATTCCTTTTGTACAATGTTTTGTTAGATTATTCTACAGGTTCTGAGTATCATGACTGCTCGTATGAAGAAGCGCAAGGAGAAGAGGCATATCTCCAGGAAAGTGATTGCGGTTACGACAATTATACTGAAAATTCTGCGAGTGGTTATGCTCCATACGATGCTTAGTCCGACCATAGAGTGGAAGCGCCCTTGTGCCATTTATGAGATTTATACTTATAGGGATATTGTCTATAAGATTGAGAACAATTTAGTTACCTATTGTAACTGCTATTGGGATTAGATTTCATTCTGTTTCTTCTCTTTTAGAACTACATTTCCGCTGGTTGTAGAGTGGGATTTCGCCTCACTTTACTTATTTGATTTAGACACTCTGATTATATTTAGTACTCTGATTTATATATGATTCATTCTTTCCTTATTTGGATCTTTGGTTTATCTGTTGCACATCGATTATCATTGTTCATGATTATGTTATTGTTTATGTGGGAGGTTGATTACTCGATACCTGATCTTCGGGGCTGTGGATCACACTCTCGGGTATGCCAGTTAGGGTACCGGCTGGGAGGATGTGACAGCTACTACTATAAAGTCATGCCATTTGGCCTGAAGAACGCAGGAGCTACATATCAGAGGGCCGTCAACAAGATTTTTAAAGATCTGATAGGAAAGAATGTTGAAGCTTATGTTGACGACATGCTAGTGAAGAGCTTTACAAAAGCAAATCATATTGCAGATTTGACTGGAGGTATTCTCGTACTGCAAAAAAGTGCGCCTTTGGAGTTTCCTCGGGAAAATTTTTGGGCTTCATGGTGTCACAGAGAGGTATTGAGGCTAATCCAGCCAAAATACAAGCTTTGATTGATATGGAGGCTCCCAAAACTGTTCGTGATGTGCAGTGTTTAACAGGGAGAGTTGCCGCTTTGAATCTATTCATCTCCAAGTCTAGAGAAAAGTGTTTGCCATTCTTCAAGGCACTCAAAGATTTGAGGGGCAACAAGGAGGCAAAATGGACCGAAGAATGCTAGAAAGCTTTCAAGGAGTTAAAAGAAGCACTCGGACAACCGCCGATCTTGTCCCGACCAGAGAAGGGGGAAATATTACAGCTATATCTAGCGACGTCCCTTTCAGCGGTTAGTGCAGTACTTGTTCGTGAGAAAGATAAAAAATAGTGGCCGATTTACTATGTGAGCCACGTATTGCTAGATGCGGAGACACGATATTCGCAGATTGAGAAGCAGGCTCTGGCTCTCATGATGGCCGCCAGGAAGCTAAGGCCATACTTTCAGGCTCATCCAATTGAGGTATTTACAACTTTTCCTCTCAGTAAAGTTCTTAATAAAACTGATTTATCTGGAAGGATGGTGTCCTGGTCAGTTGAACTCAGCGAGTTCCAGGTGAGCTTGAAGCCCAGAACGGCAATCAAGGCTCAGGTGTTAGCCGATTTTGTAGTAGAAACTAAGTCCACCATTGAGGATCCCATTATACCAACCACTTGGGAGGTATATGTGGATGGTTCGAGTAATAAAGATGGAGCAGGAGCTGGAGTTCTATTGAAAAGTCCAACAGGATTTATTATTCGATATGCTTTGAGGTTTGCATTCGGAGCAAGTAATAACGAAGCAAAATATGAGGCTCTGATAGCTGGACTTCGGTTGTCAAAAGCATTGTCTATAGCAGATGTTACTATTTATAGTGACTCTCAACTTATAGTCAACCAAGTCTAGGGGGAGTATTGTCACATCCTCCCAGCCGGTACCCTAACTGGCATACCCGAGAGTGTGATCCACAGCCCCGAAAATCAAGTATCGAGGAAATCATCCTCCCACATATGCAATAACATAATCATGAACATAAATAAATCAAGGTTTAATATTATAAACAAGGTTCAAAACAAGAAATGAAAAATCAGAAAAATCAGAGTGCGGAAAGATACCAGATATCCAATGATATCAAAAAGGAGTGAAGTGAGGCGGAAACTCACTTTACCAAAATAGCGGAACGTAGTATAAAAATCAAAAGGGATTACAACTGAAACAAATGTACTAATAAATAAACTAAGATCAAGCGTCTTCAAGTTTATAGATAACGTCTTCATAAGTATGGACTTCATCAATCCAATGAATCCGTTCTAACTCTATGCCGTTCTCAAAAGTAGTACGCAGCTTGATCCGCCGGGGGATCATCAAAGTAATCTTGATCGTTGCCAGCACTTTGCGTGTAATACGCTTCATCAGCTTGTGCTTCGCTGTACTGCTCGTCATAGTATTCTGTACCTGCAGGATAATCTAACAAAAAGAAATATACAACAGGGATGAGTTTCGAAGAAACTCAGTAAGGTAGTTAATCCATAACATCATAGATAAGATGTGGCAAAACATAACATGATGCAATGCAGTATGAAACAGATGATGTATGAATGCATCTAAACTTTAGGTATGTTGGTCTCTATGGTAGACATGCTTTAAGTCATAGCACCGTACTTCTTTGGGAAAGTCCACTCACACCCTCAACCATATAAGATATCTTGGGTTCTCTCACGGATCATTTCACCGGTCTTGAGCAGCCGGTTGGTAATGGGTCCTTCATCCCTCAGGACAAACCATGGAAGGGGGTTAAGTCAACACACTCTCTCACAACCATTTGGCATAAGTACTGGCAAATGTCAAGGAAAAGCCTAGCCCAATGCAAGTCATCTACTCAGTTACATCAACTCAGGTCCAGATACTTCCATTCCTCCCCTCTCGGGATCCTTTCCGGTATCCTTTCCACTAGAGTCACGGATATTACTCACCGGACTCATCAACCCTATTGGTTATCCACATATGGTAAACGGGAAGCTCTCATGTCCTCTCACGGATATAACTCACCGGTCTCGAGCGCCCATGAGCCAAAGTCTAGCCATATGCAACCCTCCAATAAATGGCCCCCACAATGTGATTCCCGTCCTCTCACGGATATAACTCACCGGTCTTGAGTGCCCATGAATCCCCATTGCTACCACGGGTCGTTCGGTCTCAATACCCTTCCGAATCGGGTCTGATATAACAGGGGTATATCCTAGCCAAACACTACTAGACATCCCTAGGTATGACAACCATTGATTCGGGAAAGTGTCGATGGGCAACCCCGGAAACATCCCATACTATTTTCGATAATGTCCAAGGACAGAAGTGTCAAAAGGACACTTCCCAATCCCAAACCAAACTTAAGCAAACACATTCTCAGATTAGTCATAACATATACAACCAACAATTCATCATATACAAGAGAATGTAAAAGCAAAATCAGATTAGGATTTTACCCTTTTTGGTTCCCTCGGAAAAATAATTGGGTTACCATGATTAAACTAGAGGTTCTTGATCTTACCCAAGAATTAGGGTTTTACCCTTTTTGGTTCCCTCGGAAAAATAATTGTGAGATCTGGATGAAGGGAGATTAATTGTTAGCCAAGAATAACAAGAAGGGTCATTCAATGATGAAGTTTAGGTTAACACAATATTACTCAAGAAGATTTTCCTTCACAAGGGAGGTTACCAAAAGTTCTCTAGACAATCACACAAATTAGGGTTTCAAAGAATTAGGGTTAGGGTTTTCAAGAATGCAATAGGTAGGGTTTAAGAACATGATGATGATCATGAGTCTTAAAGAATATGGTGAGATCAGAGAATTGATGATTACAAGAATGCTTCATCACCTTTCAGATCTCAATGAAAACAGAATAAAAGAAAGAAAATCAGAGATAGAAGAGAGAGTGGTTGAGATCATACCTTTGCCGTAGAAAGATGAAGAATTCTTCAAGTCTTTGAAAGAGATCACCAAAGAATGCAAGGGAATGGGTTAGATTAGGGTTCTAACTCATTCCAGAGGCTTAGGAGGCAGAGGAGGCAGAGTATTCCCGAGATTAGACTTAAATAGAAGTGACAGGATTCAAATTTCAAAAACGTAATCAATTGGTCGATTGATTGGTCGATTGGTCCAATCGACCAATGAGTCGACCAATCAAGAGAGCAACTTCAAAACAGGGAATTGAAGGCTCAGATCAAGTCCAAACATCAAGGGGTTTTGCACACCTCTAGAGTGACATACCTAGGAGTTAGAAATGCCTTTGAATCAATACAGAGACCACTCCAAGACCATCAACTAATCCAATCTTCATCCGGGTGGAGTTTCCACCATTGGAACACTAGCATCAACACTCATGGATTCCAATCCAGCCATCAAGGGGTTTTGCACACCTCTAGAGTGACATACCTAGGAGTTAGAAATGCCTTTGAATCAATACAGAGACCACTCCAAGACCATCAACTAATCCAATCTTCATCCGGGTGCAGTTTCCACCATTGGAACACTAGCATCAACACTCATGGATTCCAATCCAGCCATTAAGTCTTCAACAGAAATGGCCCAAAGATGACTTCTTGTCTTACTTCGGGTCATTGGACCTACAATAAACAGAGTTTCCGGATTAGGGTCAAGGCTGGGTTTCACATTCTCCCCCCCTTAAAAAAATTTCGTCCCCGAAATTGAAAGCGTACCTGTGCTTCCAAAGAGATGAGGAAACTTCTCCTTCATATCTTCTTCTTTCTCCCAAGAGGCTTCTTCAGGGGTATGGTCCTTCCAACGAATCTTTACCAAAGGGATGGTGCGATTTCACAATTGCTTGTCCTTCTTATCCAAAATTTCAGTTGGCTCTTCATCATAGGTAAGATC
Organism: Hakea prostrata; assembly: GCF_041222555.1. NCBI lineage: Eukaryota > Viridiplantae > Streptophyta > Magnoliopsida > Proteales > Proteaceae > Hakea > Hakea prostrata. Next base: position 9,307,699 of record NC_142605.1, read on the forward strand.
AGCACTAAGCCCTTCAGGTGCCTGCTGTAAGACATGTTCCGGATTTTCAACATATTTCCGGAGCATCGAAATGTGGAACACATTATGCACAAAGAACAATAGACGGAGGTAATGCCAATCGATAAGCAACGGGTCCAACCTTTTCCAAAATTTCAAAAGGTCCAATGAAACGAGGGTAAGCTTCCCTTTAACATTAAATCTCATCACGCCCTTCATTGGTGAAACCTTCAAGAAAACTTTCTCTCCAACTTGAAATTCCAGATCAGTCCTTCTCTTGTCAGCATAGGATTTCTGTCTTGAGTGGGCAGACTTAATCCTTTCTCTTATCATATCCACCATTGCGCTCGTAGCTTCAATCAAATTAGGACCTAAGACTTTTCTTTCACCCGTCTCAGTCCAATACAATGGTGTTCTACAAGTGCAACCATACAAAGCCTTAAACGGAGCCATGCCTATCGTTGCTTGATAACTATTATTATAGGCAAACTCAACCAAAGCTAAGTGTTCATCCCAATTTCCACCCATATCCACCATGCAAGATCTGAGCATGTCTTCCAAAGTTTGAATTGTCCGCTCAGACTGTCCATCTGACTGTGGATGATGAGTTGTACTCAAGTTCAATTGGGTTCCCAAGGCTTTCTGTAGACTATTCCAAAACCTTGAGGTGAACCTAGGATCACGATCGGACACAATACTCATCGGCACACCATGTAGACGAACCACATTATCCACATAAAGTCTAGCTAGCTTATCAAAAGTATGAGTGTTCTTCATAGGAATAAAATGGGCTGATTTGGTCAACCTATCAACAATCACCCACACAGTGTCATTGCCTTTACTTGTCCTAGGCAAGCTAGTCACGAAATCCATGGAGATATCTTCCCACTTCCAGTTAGGAACAGGAAGGGGCTGAAGCAATCCAGATGGAGGTTAATGAACGGCTTTCACACGCTGGCAAGTCTCACACTTGGCAACAAAGTCGTCAACATCGACCTTCAAACCAATCCACCAAAAATGTTCCTTCAAGTCCTTGTACATCTTGGTGCTTCCAGGGTGTACTGTAAAGATTGATTGGTGTGCTTTCTTCAATATTTCCTTCTTAAGATCTTCATTTGCTGGCACACACAATCTACTTCTAAACAATAAAGCACCATCCAAAGAAATACCAAAGTCGGGATCTGATTCAGGATTCGAAGAAATCTTCTCAACTTTGTCCTTAAGTTCCGGATCAGAACTCTGCAACGCAACAATCTTATCTCTAAGACCAGACCTTGCCGTCATAGCAGAAAGAACAACAGCAGAATTCTCAGGAACAACTTCCAAATCAAAACTCTCAATAGAAGACAACAAGGGTAGACTCAAAGCATTCAAATCCAAAACCTTCTTCTGAATCTTCCTACTAAGAGCATCAGCAACAACGTTTGCCTTACCAGGGTGATACTGAATATCACAATCATAATCAGAGACTAGTTCCAACAATCTTTTTTGCCTCATGTTCAACTCTTTCGGAGTAAAGAAGTATTTCAAACTCTTATGGTCCGTGAATATGGCAATTTTCTCACCATAGAGGTAATGTCTCCAAATCTTCAAAGCAAAAACAACAGCGGCAAGCTCTAAATCATGAGTGGGGTAATTCCGCTCATAATCCTTCAATTGCCGAGAGGCATAGGCTACAACCTTACCGTGCTGCATTAGTACACAACCCAAACCAATCTTCGACGCATCAGTTAGACTGTCATACCACCAGAACTATCAGGTATAGTCAAAATCGGGACACTTGTCAGTCTATCCTTCAATTCTTGGAAATTCTTCTCACAAGCGTTAGACCAAACAAACTTTTCTTCTTTCCGAGTCAACTTAGTCATAGGAGCAGCTAACCGAGAAAAGTTCTCAATAAACCTTTTGTAGTAACCTGCCAGACCAAGGAAACTTCTTATTTCCGTTACAATCTTCGGTCTTTCCCAATCAGCAACTGCTTGGACTTTCTCAGGATCAACACGAATACCTTCAGCAGAAACCACATGGCCAATGAATACTACACTCTTTAGCCAGAAATCACACTTGCTAAACTTAGCATAAAGTTTCTTTTCACGCAGTCTTTGCAAAGTGAAATCTAGATGCCTTTCATGCTCTTCTTCACTTTTTGAATAGATCAGAATATCATCAATGAAGACAATTACAAACTTATCGAGCACATCATGGAAGACTCGGTTCATGAGGTCCATGAACACAGCAGGAGCATTAGTTAAACCAAAAGGCATGACTCTAAACTCATAATGGCCGTACCCTGTTCGGAAAGCTGTCTTGAAGACATCACTTGACTTCACTTTCAACTGGTGATATCCAAACCTTAAGTCAATCTTTGAGAACACAGCTGCACCCTTCAATTGATCAAAGAGATCGTCAATCCGGGGCAGCGGATATCTATTCTTGATAGTCAACTTATTCAACTCACGGTAGTCAATGCACAGACGCATACTACCATCTTTCTTCTTGACGAACAAGACCGGAGCTCCCCAAGGTGACACACTAGGTTGTATGAAACCTCTTTCAATGAGCTCATTTAACTGATTTTGCAACTCTTTTAACTTAGTAGGAGCCATCCTATATGGAGCCTTAGATATCGGAGCGGCTCCAGGGATGAGATCAATAGAAAACTCAACATCCCTATCTGGAGGCACTCTTGATAGATCATCAGGGAAGACATCAACAAAGTCACAAACAACTTTGACTTCGTCAACTCTTTTCTCCACTTTTCTCTTGCCTTCAGAAGAAGCATCATCCAGTGCGGACAATATCTTTTTACCAACCCGTCTTTTCTCACCTTGAAATTCAAAAACTGAACCTACGCAAGTATTGAATTGAATCTTTCTCGAGGAGCAAAGAAATACAGCTTTGTGGGCTGTTAACTAGTCAATTCCCAAAATAACATCGAAGTCTTTCATATCAAGAAGTACCAAATTAGCTTCCAAGTTTATCTTACCAACCAACACCGGACATTTAACTAATCCTTTATCTAGTTTCACAATAGGACCAGTAGGTGTACTAATCAATAAACAACTAGACAATTTCTCAGGGATTAGGTCAGTCTTCTTAATGAATGCAGATGATATGAACGAATGAGATGCACCCGTATCAAATAAAACAAATGCAGGAAAAGAAGCGACTGACAATATACCTGTGATCACATCATGGCTTCCATCTTGCTCAGTACTAGAGATACTGAACACTCTACCAAAGGGAGGAGTAGGAGCACTCTTCACCACTGGAATAGGCTGCTGGACAGGCTTCTTCGGACAATCGTGAGCAAAATGACCGGATTGCTTACATTAGAAGCAAATAGGGTTGCTCGGTCCTACCGGGATAACTGCAACAGGAGGCTTCTGAACAAAAGGCTTAGGATTCGCATTCACTGGCCTAGCACTTGCATTCACTGGTGGTCGATTCCCGCCATACTGAAACTGACCAGGCTATCGGAGACCAGGGCTTTGACCTATACTCCTAGGCTGAAAAGCAGCAGTGGGATAGGGTGTAGGTCTCACAAAGCACCGATCATTACGATCCACCAAACTAGGGTTTCTAGACTGCCAAGGCCTTTTCACGCGAGCATTCTCCTTTTCATTCTCTTCCAACTTCTTCGAGTTCTGCACCACTTGGGCATAGCTCTCTATAGGCTGGACAGTGAGATAGCCTTTAATGGCAGGGCGCAATCCTTTAAAGAACTTCTTCGCCTTGGCAATATCAAGCTTCAGAGAATCCGGAGCAAAGAAATGAAGTTCCTCAAACTTCTGTTGGTACTTTAACACAGACAAGGATCCTTGTGCGAGAGCCATGAACTCAGCTTCCTTCGGATCCTTTACCGCCTCAGGGAAATAATTCATGCAAAAAGCCTCTTTGAATAAATCTCAAGTTACAACACCTGCATGCAAACCTTCCAAAACAGGCCGAGTGGAAGTCCACCAAGCATCGGCTTCATGCTGCAACTTATGCTCAGCAAACAAAATCTTTTGAGCTTCGGAGCATTGCAGATGACGAAAAGTCTTTTCCAACTCACGAATCCACTTGTTAGAAATCATGTTTAGGAATACTTAGAAACATATTCCCTAGGTTTTAAACACAATGCCATGAATAGACAACAAGTTCTAACACCTTCTTGCACTTCTTGCAAAGTTTTCGTACCGAAATCATTATCTTTAGAAAAAATTTGATTTCTCACAAACCGCTTGGAGTTTTCGCATGAAATCAATTGCTACATGCTCCAAATGATACTGTAGATATGTCCATATAGTTTGATTTAACCAATTTCAACTTTTCAAAAAATCAATTTTGACCTAGAATGCAAAATCCCCAAATTCTTTCTTGCTGAATTTTTCGCTTTATATCAAGCTTTCGATCGAATTTTATCAAATGAATTTCATAGACATGTAATTCCAAGTATTATGCACATGCTAGTATCTTCAAATCAAATTTCCCCCAAATTTGAAATTTTTCGAAAATTTACTAAAATACCCTTTTGGCTTAAATCTTGAAATAGCACTTAACCAACAATGTCATTGTCTCTTCTACAGATATTTATTATGCCGAGAGGGATACGCGGACGAGGTAGAGGTCGCATAGTAGGGGCACTCAGAGGTAGAGGTCAGGTTCCTTCAAAGCCTAGACAGTATGTCCGGAGACTAGATCACTTCGACACTCCACAGGCCGAGTTCCTGTATGAGGCCTACTTCAGCTACTGCCAGATCGAGCTAGGATGTCTATTACACCTTCGCCAGCTCCGGGTCTTTAGGATACAGCAGAGGCTCGACACCTTGCAGTGGACTCATCTCTTCACAGATGATCTGCCTGTATATCCTGAGCTAGTGAGGTTGTTCTTCAGCAACCTTACTTACACCGTAGAGGCAAGAGGTCAAGGGCATCCACTTAGACTTGTCCTCAGGAGCAGGGTCCTTCAGACTCAGATTCGCTTTTCCACCAGATTGTTAGCCGAGATCTTGCGGGTCCCTCACTACCCAGATCAGTGCGTATGGATACCTGCAGGAGCAGCTATATGAGAGGATGGAGTCACGACAGGATAGGATAGAGTATCAGGTGACTCAGCTTTCAGAGGAGTTCCGAGCTTACATAGATCAGAGGAGATCACCTAGATAGATTGTACTAGGATTTTCATTTATGCTTTTTAGATGTAACAGTTGTAAAACTTTTCTTAAAGTTAATGAAGTTCTCCCTGTTTCACTTTATTATTGTGTATTATGCACCTTTCTTTTATTGCATTAAGTGACAATTATTTAAGTATAATTATTGTGCATTATTCAGAATTATCCAGTTATGCTTCATTAATAGTTTCTAGTCCAAGTGTTCTATTATTCACTTCTAAGAGTAGATGAGTCACTTCTGGATCTATGACTCAGGAATGTTTTGTTACTGTTTTCTGTGGTTAGGATTTCCTTGAACTTTGGGCTCTAATACCATTCTGTCACATCCTCCCAGCCGGTACCCTAACTGGCATACCCAAGAGTGTGATCCACAGCCCCGAAGATCAAGTATCGAGGAAATCATCCTCCCACATATGCAATAACATAATCATGAACAGAAATAAATCAAGGTTTAATATTATAAACAAAGTTCAAAACAAGATATGAAAAATCAGAATAATCAGAGTGCGGAAAGATACCAGATATCCAATGATATCAAAAAGGAGTGAAGTGAGGCGGAAACTCACTTTACCAAAATAGCGGAACGTAGTATAAAAATCAAAAGGGATTACAATTGAAACAAATGTACTAATAAATAAACTAAGATCAAGCGTCTTCAAGTTTATAGATAACGTCTTCATAAGTATGGACTTCATCAATCCAATGAATCCGTTCTAACTCTATGACGTTCTCAAAAGTAGTACGCAGCTTGATCCGCCGGGGGATCATCAAAGTAATCTTGATGGTTGCCAACACTTTGCATGTAATACGCTTCATCAGCTTGTGCTTCGTTGTACTGCTCGTCATAGTATTCTGTACCTGCAGGATAATCTAACAAAAAGAAATATACAACAGGGATGAGTTTCGAAGAAACTCAGTAAGGTAGTTAATCCATAACATCATAGATAACATGTGGCAAAACATAACATGATGCAATGCAGTATGAAACAGATAATGTATGAATGCATCTAAACTCTAGGTATGCTGGTCTCTATGGCAGACATGCTTTAAGTCATAGCACCGTACTTCTTTGGGAAAGTCCACTCACACCCTCAACCATATAAGATATCTTGGGTTCTCTCACGGATCATTTCACCGGTCTTGAGCAGCCGGTTGGTAATGGGTCCTTCATCCCTCAGGACAAACCATGGCAGGGGGTTAAGTCAACACACTCTCTCACAACCATTTGGCATAAGTACTGGCGCATGTCAAGGAAAAGCCTAGCCCAATGCAAGTCATCTACTCAGTTACATCAACTCAGGTCCAGATACTTCCATTCCTCCCCTCTCGGGATCCTTTCCGGTATCCTTTCCACTAGAGTCACGGATATTACTCACCGGACTCATCAACCCTATTGGTTATCCACATATGGTAAACGGGAAGCTCTCATGTCCTCTCACGGATATAACTCACCGGTCTCGAGCGCCCATGAGCCCAAGTCTAGCCATATGCAACCCTCCAATAAATGGCCCCCACAATGTGATTCCCGTCCTCTCACGGATATAACTCACCGGTCTTGAGTGCCCGTGAATCCCCATTGCTACCATGGGTCGTTTGGTCTCAATACCCTTCCGAATCGGGTCTGATATAACAGGGGTATATCCTAGCCAAACACTACTAGACATCCCTAGGTATGACAACCATTGATTCGGGAAAGTGTCGATGGGCAACCCCGGAAACATCCCATACTATTTCCGATAATGTCCAAGGACAGAAGTGTCAAAAGGACACTTCCCAATCCCAAACCAAACTTAAGCAAACACATTCTCAGATTAGTCATAACATATACAACCAACAATTCATCATATACAAGAGAATGTAAAAGCAAAATTAGATTAGGCAATAATAGGTAATTCATATAACATGAAAAATGAAAAAGATAATATAAACAAGTGCTACTGATCGCACAGTAAGAGATCAGAATTAAATTATAATAATAGTAAGTAATCTCACAGTTTCACAAAGTAGAAACCAGAGAACAAGCAATCTATGTAGTTAAGGAATTAACTGTCCTTACCTTCTAACTTGAATGGAATCTTAAAGAATCATGTATGATCTTGACTAAACCTGAGAAGACAGTCCTAAACAAGTGCACACAACATGTTAGGAAAGATGCATAAAGGAAAAGATCATAAATCAATCGAAACAGACCAAGATTGAGGTTGTTGTACTCATTGGTCGATTGATTGGTCTGCTAGACCAGTCGACCAATGAGTCGACCAATGCAGATAGTGGCCTGCAAGAATCCGAATTTTGAGAATCCGGAACCGAATTTGATGGTTCAAAAGGGTACAATTAAGAGGGGAATTATCATGGTAGTATTCTAGGGTATAGAGGATATCAAATCATAACTCAAAATAGTTCTCAAGTTACAACCTAGAAATCATGAGGTTAACCTGATTAGGCTTATCATAGGTTAGGAGGGAAAAAAAATAGAAAGATTAAAGATAATGAACTAGGATATGAAAGAATTCAGATCTAGTAAAGGGAAACATAATAATTGGGTTACCATGATTAAACTAGAGGTTCTTGATCTTACCCAAGAATTAGGGTTTTACCCTTTTTGGTTCCCTCGGAAAAATAATTGTGAGATCTGGATGAAGGGAGATAAATTGTTAGCCAAGAATAACAAGAAGGGTCATTCAATGATGAAGTTTAGGTTAACACAATATTACATAAGAAGATTTTCCTTCACAAGGGAGGTTACCAAAAAGTTCTCTAAACAATCACACAGATTAGGGTTTCAAAGAATTAGGGTTAGGGTTTTCAAGAATTCAATAGGTAGGGTTTAAGAACATGATGATGATCATGAGTCTTAAAGAATATGGTGAGATCAGAGAATTGATGATTACAAGAATGCTTCATCACCTTTCAGATCTCAATGAAAACAGAATAAAAGAAAGAAAATCAGAGATAGAAGAGAGAGTGGTTGAGATCATACCTTTGCCATAGAAAGATGAAGAACTCTTCAAGTCTTTGAAAGAGATCACCAAAGAATGCAAGGGAATGGGTTAGATTAGGGTTCTAACTCGTTCCAGAGGCTTAGGAGGCAAAGGAGGCGGAGTATTCCCGAGATTAGACTTAAATAGAAGTGACAGGATTCAAATTTCAAAAACAGAATCAATTGGTCGATTGGTCCAATCGACCAATGAGTCGACCAATCAAGACAGCAACTTCAAAACAGGGAATTGAAGGCTCAGATCAAGTCCAAACATCAAGGGGTTTTGCACACATCTAGAGTGACATACCTAGGAGTTAGAAATGCCATTGAATCAATACAGAGACCACTCCAAGACCATCAACTAATCCAATCTACATTGGGGTGCAGTTTCCACCATTGGAACACTAGCATCAACACTCATGGATTCCAATCCAGCCATCAAGTCTTCAACAGAAATGGCCCAAAGATGACTTCTTGCCTTACTTCGGGTCACTGGACCTACAATAAACAGAGTTTCCGGATTAGGGTCAAGGATGGGTTTCACAAGTATGGTATTAAAGAACCACGCTTGCAGAAATATCAAGAGATAGTGCAGGCATTTCAAAACCAATTTCGGAATTTGAAGATATCTCAGATTTCGAGGATTGAAAATTCAGTGGCAGATGAGCTATCCCGACTAGCCAATGCCAAAAAAAAAATCTAGACCCTTCGGTCTATATTGAAGAGATAACATTTCCAAGTTATCATGAGAAAGAAATTTCTTATATTGAAGCAGAGCGTTGCTGGATGGATCCGATAATTGAGTATCTGAGAGATGACAAATTACCTGAGGATCCAAAAGAGGCAAGGTTGATCAAGATACGATCGGCGAGATTTGTCATTCAAAATGGGAGACTATATAAAAGATCTTATTCTGGACCCATTATGAGATGTATAGGCCCCAAAGGAGCAAAGTCAGCTTTGGCTGAGGTTCATGAAGGAATTTGTGGGGCTCACATGGGTGGACGAGCCCTGGCCCACAAAATTCTAAGACTTGGGTTATATTGGCCTAAGATCCAAGAGGCTGCTATGGAGTATGTTCGTCGATGTGGCAACTGTCAAATTCATGCTACAGTATCGAAGCGCACGGCAGAAACCATGACTTCAATTCTAGATCCCATTCCCTTTGCGATGTGGGGAATTGATATCATGGGCAAATTCACCAAGGTGTCAGACGGACGAGAATATATGATAGTAGCAATTGATTACTTCACGAAATGGGTTGAAGCCAGTGCACTGGCAGCAATTACTGAGAAAAAAGTGGAGAAATTTGTGCTTGAGTCAATCATATATCGCTTTGGGATTCCAAAGATTATCGTCACTGACCATGGTACCCAGTTCGATTGTCCGCAATTTGAGCAATTTTGTGGAACATATATGATCGAGCATCATATGTCCTCAGTGGCATACCCCCAGAGCAATGGACAAGTAGAGGTTACTAACCGAACGCTACAAGAAGGAATAAAGATAAGACTCGAAGCTGACAAGGCTTCTTGGGTCGAAGAACTTCATAACGTACTGTGGGCCTATAGAACTACGGTTCGAACACCCATAGGAGAAACTCCATTCAGGTTAGCATATGGATCCGAAGCATTGGCACCGGTGGAGATAATGGCGGGGACATTACGGGATCGAGAGTTTGAGGGAAAAGCAAACGAGCAAGGATTGCTCGATAGTCTTGATCTGTTGGACGAAGTTTGGGCAAAGGCAATAGCACGAACTCAACATTATCAAAGAAGGATAGCGTTTCATTATAATACTCGAGTGAAGAATCGTCGGTATTTAGCCGGAGATTTGGTGTTGAGAAACACCTTAGCTTCCGACCCGCATCACCAAAGAAAATTGGACCTTTCCTGGGAAGGACCTTATATGGTTGTAAAACCAGTTGGTTCAGGAGCTTACAAGCTGAAGAACATCAACAACCAGAAAGAGTTGGATCGTTCGTGGAATGCCAGGCATCTCAAAAAATTTTATCCTTGATGATGATTTCAATTTTGTTCGTGATGTAAACATTTTCAACTCAATCAATGCAATTTTTGGCTTTCAAAAAATTATCTTTTGATTGGGGGGCATCATACACCACATTCAAGAACAAGATTCAACTATAAGGCATCGGATGAAAATCCGTGTGGGTCCTTCAACACTTACGGAATTTTTTCAGAATCTCTTAAGTCGAGGCATCGGATGAAAATCCGAGTGAGTTCCTTCTGCAAGGCGTCGGTTTGAAACCCGAGTAAGTTCCTTCAAGACTTATTGAATTTTCGAATTATCCTTAAGTAAAGGCATCGGTTTAAAACCTGAGTGAGTTCCTTCTCAGACTTATTGTATTTCTCCGGAAATCCTTAAGTAAAGGCATCGGTTTAAAACCCAAGTGAGTTCCTTCTCAAACTTATTGTATTTCTCCGGAAATCCTTAAGTAAAGGTATTGGTTTAAAACCCGAGTGAGTTCCTTCTCAAACTTATTGTATTTCTCCGGAAATCCTTAAGTAAAGGCATCGGTTTAAAACCCGAGTGAGTTCCTTCTTAGGCTTATTGTATTTCTCCGGAAATCTTTAAGTAAAGGCATTGTTCTAAACAACTAAGACCTAGTACAACAGCGATTCAAGTGGCTAGCAAAGTTCAAGATGAAGTTAATTTCTTATTTCTTCAAAAGACTAGAAGAGGCCGGTCTCAACATCAAACATAAGATTACAAGAGCTGGATACAATCTTCGGTCCAAAAAGAAAATCATCATCGATGATCATTAAGAAGTCATACAAGATCGGCACAACTTTGCTAGAACAAACACATGAGTCAATCATTGGTATGGATTCAAGGAGAAGAAGAGGAAAAATGAGGATTACAAAAAACATTTCAGTATGTATAAAATCCTCCGCAATTTCATACTCTTTGTCCAGCTTGTCCAGGAGAAGTATGGTCTTCGACCAAACTTGCATTCAAGGTGAGCTCGTCATAATTGAATCCTTCCAAGGGAGAATAAACAAGAGAATCTTCCAGATAATGCATAATATCTGGATCAAAAGGCGGGGGATCAATCTTATTTTTGGTCCAGTCAGGAGGAGGAAGGCCCAGTTTGGTAAATACTTCAGGATGGCAAACAACGCTGTAGGGAGTCGTATCAAAATGAGGATCCTTCCTTAATATTGATTCCCATACTTCGTTCTCACCATCCTGGTACGCCTGCAAGTTATAAGTATTCAGCATATCAACAAAGGGCTTACTGTGTAAATACTTGAAGACGCAGGCTCTGCGAACATCAGTTGGAAGGGATCGGGCAAAGGAACGACAGCTTGCCTTTGGGGTAACGTTTCAGATTCTTTGGCTCCTGACTTTCCAACTCCTCGCTCCAGGTCCCGAATCTTCTCCCTGGCATCATCCAAGTCTGACCGAAGACGATCGATCACCGAATTCTTTTCTCTTGCAAACTCCCAAGCTAGTTTCCTAAGGCGAGCAATCTCAACATCTTTAGCTTCAGAGATTTCCCGAAGCCTGGAAACTTCATTGCTCAACCTATTGAGCCTAGAGGCTGCTTCCACTTGGTTGTGGAAGTTACCAGTAAGACTCCTGCAAACAACTTCCGAGTTAAAAAGGAGCAGAAGAGTAATATTCAGAATCAAAAGATAATGAAGAAAGACTTACATCACCAGTGACTTCATAAAGACTTCATCAGGAAGCTTGGAAAGAACTGCGCTCTGAGAAGTCATTCGAGCAGCAGTGCACCATTCCAATGCTCTGTCAAACTCGTTTGAGACTAATTCGGGTGAAGGATGAGAAGGATGAGCTACACCAAGAGAAGGATGAGCTGCATCACTTGTCACCCGACGGCGCTTCCTGGTGGCAAAATCCTCCAACTCCAAAGGAGAGGAGGAGGATGCCAAAGAAGCACTGGAATTGGAAATAGGAGCAGCACCTACTGGGACCACACCTTCATCAGACACCAACATAGTTGCCTCAGATGCCCATAGAGTATCCTTTGGGGGTGCACCAACGGTCTCTGCAGCAGGGGCGTCAGCAGCGCCATCAACAACGGAGTGATCAAGATCTTCCTGGGAAAAATGAGCGATCACTTCGGGCAGAAGAGGCGTAGGGATGGCATTAATAGAAACTGTGGGAATCTGACTTGAAGATTCACCAACAACAGTCGCCTTACGCTTGGAGGATTCACTAGCTGAAACCACCTCACTGGCCCCAACCACCGCCGACGGAACGATTTTCTTACAAGATTTCGCTTTGATAAAGTTCGGGTTGATCCTGGGAGCCACTATATAAACGGAAAAACCGTATCAGTACAGATATCCAACAACAACAGCAACAAGGGAAAACCCTAGTTCTCTCTCAAATACCCAAACCCGATTAACTAAACCCCAAGTACTAATATTGTGTAGTTTACTCAAGGGGAAAGGGGGAAAGAGATGAGTAATCAAAAAACTCACTTGTTCAGATTTTGATAGAGTTATTGTTGGAGTACAAGGAATACGGAAGCAAGCAAGAGGACGGAATGTCGCTTTAGCAAATCTAACTTGCAGATAGCAGGATAGATGGAGAGTCCCACGAAGGTTATAAATAGCCTCAGGTATTAAGACGACGGTTGAGAGCCAAAGACAACCAATGGCCCAGATCAAAATGACGCTTCGAAATCCGTAACAAGCAAGATCAACGGTCGTAGGGAGGCCACATGGAAACATGTGGAGGCGAGCACCCGATGCAGGGATACCTCCAATCGTCGCACCACCATTGTGATAATGGATGTATTACCGATTCATTGGAAATAGTGAATGGTATACTAAAGCAAGGAAACGTTTGGACTTCGTGGATACTAGAAGGGAAACGTGCGGACTTTGCAGTAAATGAAGGAGTGGGGAAGATTAATGCATCTTTCCAAAACGTATCTTCATAATATCTCTACAAGATTATTATTCGTCGAGGAATGTGAAGTTAAGTGATAAGTTTTATCATTTATATTTTATTCAAGACAAGATTTCAGCAGGAGACGAGGAAATAGTAAGGCCAACATGAAAAAGAAGTGTCTATTCAATAGCAAGGAGGTCAATCTTTACAAAAAAAAAAAAAAAAAGATAACTCCTTAAGCCTCTTCTTCATTGTTGCCCGAGGAGCCTTGGTCAGGAGGACTTTTCTTAGGATCCTGAGAAGAGCCTTCCTCAAGATTAACATTGTCACGGTCCTCTTTAGCAGCAGCTTGTGACTCGGCTCGTGACTTTTCCTCTTGAAATGCCGGCTCGTCAGCCAGATATGCCTCATATTGTGGGTCAGCTGGAAAAGGATCATCTTCTTCCCGAGCCTAGTTTGGGAGATCCATGCCTAATTTCCCGAAGACCTCTTTATGTCACACCTCATGAAAGGGAGCAATATCGAAGGAAGGGATTGATGCGAGAATTCGCTCCCAAACGTCATTCTGCCCCAAGCGATAAGCTTGGACGTTGTAAGCACCCAATAGCTGGGAGAAAGGTTCGCTGTTCAGGTATTTCCGAACACAATCCTTCCGAAGCTCTGGCTTGATGTGCTCGGGCTTGCTGGGAATCACCAACTTCAAGTATTCTTCGTTCTCTATACATTTAAATTCAAGTCTGTCACCAAACAACGTGGCAGCTTCTTTTTGCTTTTTGGCCTCGCGCTCAGCAGCAACAGCACTAGCCTTCGAAGCATCAAGGGCCTCCTTGAGGGAGATCACTTCTTCCTCATGCTTTCTTTGCAGCTCCTTGGCAGCTGCAGTCAGCTGGTCTATCTCAGAATTGGCTTTGGCCAAATTCTCTTCACAAGTCTGCAGCAAGGAGCTGTTGCGGCCAACCCGGCTCAATGCTTCCATGTGTTGATAGAAGCTCAACACAGCATTCTTGGGAAGGCAAAAATTATCAAAAGAAGCCATGAGAAATTATGAAAAAATAAGCAAGCAAGAAGACCGGTACCTTGTGGATTGACTAACAAGGGCAACGTCGTCCAGGGTTTCAAATTCCTGGCGATCAGAAGGAACAAGACTGAGGGAGCTCCACTCTGCAGCTTTCTCGAGATCCTGTGTCACCCTGTCGGTCAACTTCAGGGTCCACTGGGGGGTGAAGACCTCACAATCCGCAGAATTTTTGGATTTTTTGTGGGAGGAAGCATCAACTGTATCATGCCTCCTTTTGGTTCGGGTGGAGGAGGAGACATTAGACCTCTCCACCATTGGCTTCTTCCCTTTACCCGAAGCATCAGCCACGGGCCTGATATTCCTGATACCCCTATAAGAGGGGTCGGGAGAGGGAACAGAAGCCTCTTGATCAACAATCAAGGCTTTAGGCGATCGTTGCTCGGCTGTCACAATGGCCCTAGCGGCCTTCACTCGCAGGTTCTCGGGGTTCATTCTTGGAGGCACTGCAAAGAAGAGCAAAAGTCAGAGTTGAAGACGTATCACTTCAGTAAAATTAAAAGATGATGGTTAGAAGCTCACAATGAGCCAAGCCCCAGTAATGAAGAATGGAGTTATACTCCATGTCACATCCACCAAGCCGGTACCCCATTTGGAATACCCGGGATGTGATCCACAGTCCAAGGATCAATGATCTGAGGTCCATGCCTCCCACATACACGATAACACAATCATGAACAGTAATAATCAATGGTAAAATCAGTTAATACTAAGTATCATGAATAAGATAAGATTAACTAAATCAGAGTGCGGAATATAGATAATAATAAAGTGTGATCAAAATCGAGAAGGTGTGGTAGCCACCCTCTCAGAGCAGCGGAAAAGAAGTAAGTCAAGTTAGTTACATATCCAAATGTCACCAGAATAATTCAAAGACAAGTTAATTACAATATCCAAGGTTCCACAAATACACCAGGGGAATGGGGCACTATGCTAGGGTTTCTTCTATACTAATGGTAGTCTCCTCAACCGTACGGATGAAGTAAACCCAACGCTGCCGCTCCCGCACAACTGTGGGGCTAACCTTGGTGCGGATAGTAATCCTCCTCGGCTCCAATATACGGATCCTCACCGACGCCACTACCCGGAGGGTAGTATGTGGAATCATTGTCCGCCTCATAGGAGGTGCCATCGTAATCTTCGGTACCTGGAATGTAATCTAAAACATTTGCACAAAAAGGAATGAGTTTGAAGAACTCAGCAAGGAAGTTATTCCATAATTAGAAATCATACACATTCAAAACATATAATAATGCAATGTGATATGGAACATATGATGCAGATATGAGCCTAACTCTATGAATGCTGGTCTCTAGGGTAGACATGCTTTAAGTCATAGCATCGTACTTCTCTGGGTCGTCAGTCACTCTCCCATTTCCATATCTTGGGAATGCCCGGGGAAGATCGGTAAAGTCATCAAAAAGTCGTGGTAAGGGGATCGGTCACCACTCTCTCACATCACCATTTGGTCAAGTACTGGCGCATGTCACAGTAAAGCCTAGCCCAATGCAAGTCATCTACTTAGTCGGTCAAATCAGATTCAAATACGTCCATTCCTCGCCCCCGGCGATCCTTTCCGGTATCCTTCACACTAGAGTCAGCGAAATCCCGGATTTCGGACTCATCAACCCTATTGATCATCCACATATAGTAAACGGGAAGCTCTCACGTTCTCTCACGGATTGGTTACCGGTCTTGAGCGCCCGTGAGCCCAAGTCTATCCATATGCAACTCTACCAATAAATGGCCCCTTTCAGGTATCCGTAGCATGGTTTATGTCCCCTACTGGATTGGCTACCGGCCTAGAGCGCCCATCCAACCATACACTACCACGGGTTGTTCGGTCTCAATGCCCTTCCGATTCGGGTCTGACACGACAAGGATGAACCTAGCCACACAACTAGACAATCCTATGTATGTCATCCAATAACTCGGGAAAGTGTCGATAGGCACCATCGGAGAACATCCCATACTATTCCCTCCGATGCCCAAAGACGGAAGTGTCAGTAGGACACCCCCAAATCCCAAGTCATACGTAAGCAATCACACATCAAATCTCATCATTTCTCATGCATCCAATGCATATTCACAATAGTAATCAAATCATGATATTGAAACGAATCATTATAATCATAAGCAAATCAAAATGATAAAGTAACACAACAAAAGTATAAAGATTTAAATGCTACTATTCTAACACATATGTAACAGTCTCATAATGATTGAAAGGAAATTTAGGGACTTCATTCTTTAAATAAAGCATAGTTCAATATTTGATGACTTATATGTTTATGGATATAACCATCCTTACCTTGGATGAGTTGATGATGAATTGAGAATACCAAGAATAGTCCAATAGAATTGTTAAGGCCCTAAACAAACATCAATAATAAGTTAGAAAAGAAGTCGGGAAGATCGGATGTCATTTGGGTCAAAACTGACCAAGGTTGCTGTCAGCAACAACTTTGGTCGATGGTCTTGGTCGATGGTATCGACCAAAAGGATCAACCAAAATTGTCCTAGGGGCAGAATAGTGGATTTTGGGGATTTTGGTCCGAAATGAGTCTTCCGGTGTTCGGATCAATCTGAAACTTGGAGGCATACTTAACAACAATAGTAGGACACTATAAATCAAGGAATTAACCCAATCCAATGGTCTAATTAAAAAGCCCCAATTTGAGCTATCAAGTTCAAGTGATAAACATCATGGCATGAGTTGGAATTGATTGCATTGATGAGGAATAGCATGCAATAGCTAGAGGAACTAATAGAAATTCGATTGGAATCATATGGCAATGTTAAACATGAACATAATACACTCTATAGCTCAGTTTGATATCAAACGGTATGATGTTAATAGGTAAATCATGGAATACATATGCTAGGCATGAGATATAAGCATAGCATCAATGAATGGCTAAGGGAATCATGGATTGAGCATGAGTAGGCACTTGGAGTGGTGGTTGCAAGGTTGCAGCACCATTCCAAATGTCTCATCAGCAAGATGACAATAGAAAAGAGTAGAAAATGGTAGGGTAGAGAGTGGAATGAGGAGTCATACCTTAGTGTGGAAGATGAAGACAAGAATCAATGATAAACTAAGTGTCTTTGATGAGATACCCTTCACACTAACCAAGGAGCTGCTTTGGGAAGCTCTCCCCACGTTCCCAGGTGAGAAAAATGATTGCAAAAGGCTCAAGGCTCGAGGTCACATTAAATAGAAAAGGAATATTCCATGGAATCATTAACTTGGCAGACTGGGATATTTTGGTCGATGGTCCTTGGTCGATGGTATCGACCAAAAGGATCAACCAAAATATTTTCAGCAGAAAACTCAGGTTTAGAACAGCAACTTCAAGTAGGGATTTGAAAGGCTATACAAGGTCAAATTGAGTGAGGTTTTCTTCCACAATTCAATCAAGAAGTCTAGTTTCGGGGAATACCTTTGGATTGTGCACGGGAGATCATTTGGTACATCAACCATATTAATCTTCTCCGATGCGCAGACTTTCCTTAAACACTGACAATGCATTTAAGCAAGGGGTATCATTGTCAATGTCCATGGGCTCGGTCTCCGAATCATGATCATCAATCAGAATGGTCCATAAATCTCTTCTTCCACCGCTTCGGGTCTTCGGACCTGAATACAACAGTAGATCCGGGTCAGGGTCAATGTTAGAATAGGGCTGGATATTACATTCTCCCCCCCTTAAAAGAATTTCGTCCTCGAAATTGAAAGCGTACCTGTGCATCCAAAAAGATGAGGAAACTTCTCCTTCATGTCTTCTTCTTTCTCCCATGAAGCTTCTTCAGGGGTATGGTTTTTCCATCGAATCTTCACCAGAGGGATGGTGCGATTCTGCAACTTCTTGTCCTTTCTATCTAGGATCTCGGCTGGTCCTTCATCGTAAGAAAGATCGGCACTAAGTCCTTCGGGTGCTTGCTGTAGTATGTGCTCCGGGTTTTCTAGGTATTTCCGAAGCATTGAAACATGGAACACATTGTGAACTCCAGCAAGTGACGGAGGCAAGGCCAAGCGGTATGCTACATGTCCAACCCTTTCCAAAATCTCAAAAGGTCCAATGAAGCGGGGACTAAGCTTTCCTTTCACATTGAATCTCGTCACCCCTTTCAAAGGTGATACTTTAAGGAAGACTTTCTCTCCAATTGGAAATTCTAAGTCGGTTCTTCTCTTGTCGGCATAAGACTTCTGTCTAGATTGAGCAGACTTGATCCTTTCCCGAATCATGTCAACCATATCACTGGTAGCTTCAATCATCTTTGGACCTAAGACTTTTCTTTCATCAGTCTCAGTCCAATACAAGGGCGTTCTACAAGTGTTACCATACAAAGCCTTAAATGGTGCCATGCCTATTGTTGCTTGATAACTGTTGTTATAGGCAAACTCGACTAAGGCTAGGTGTTCATCCCAATTTCCACCCATGTCAACCACACAAGACCTAAGCATGTCTTCAAGAATATGAATTGTTCGCTCAGATTGTCCATCAGACTGTGGGTGATGAGCTGTACTCAGATTCAATTGGGTTCCCAAGGCTTTCTGCAGTCCATTCCAAAACCTTGAGGTGAACCTAGGATCACGGTCCAAAACGATACTCACTGGCACTCCGTGTAGACGAACTACATTGTCCACATAAAGTCTAGCTAGCTTATCCAAAGAGTAGGTGATCTTCATAGGAATGAAATGGGCTGATTTAGTCAACCTATCAACAATCACCCACACAGTGTCATTTCCTTTACTCGTCCGCGGCAAGCTAGTCACAAAGTCCATTGAGATATCTTCCCACTTCCAACTAGGAATAGGAAGGGGCTGAAGTAATCTAGATGGGGGTTGGCGAACAGCTTTCACACGTTGGCAAGTTTCACACCTGGCAACAAAGTCTTCAACGTCTGTTTTCAAACCATTCCACCAAAAATGTTCCCTTAAGTCCTTGTACATTTTGGTACTTCCAGGGTGTACTATAAAGATGGACTGGTGTGCTTCTTTCAATATTTCCTTCTTGATTTCCTCAACAGCGGGCACATAGAGTCTACCTCTAAACAATAAGGTACCATCCATAGATGTACTAAAAGCAGGGTCCATTTCATAATTCGAGGCAATCTTATCAATCTTCTCTTTCAACTCTTGATCAGAACTTTGCAAGGCAACAATTCTATCTCTAAGGGAGGATCTTGCAGTCATGGCATAGAGAATACAATCCGAATCCTTAGGGACCACTTCCAAACCAAATCTTTCCATCGAGGACAACAAAGGCCGACTCAAAACATTTAAATCCAACTCTTTTCTTTGACTCTTTCTACTAAGAGCATCCGCCACTACATTTGCTTTACCCGGGTGGTACTGGATGTCACAATCATAGTCAGAGACCAACTCCAACCATCTTCTCTGTCTCATATTCAGCTCCTTCTGGGTGAAGAAGTATTTCAAACTTTTATGATCCGTGAAGATGGCGATCTTCTCACCATACAGATAGTGTCTCCAAATTTTCAAAGCAAATACAACAGCTGCAAGCTCTAAGTCATGAGTGGGGTAGTTCCGCTCATAATCCTTTAGTTGTCGAGAGGCATAAGCCACTACCTTTCCGTGTTGCATCAACACGCAGCCCAAACCGATTTTATAAGCATCAGAGTAGACCGTCAATCCACCGGAACTATCAGGTATAGTCAGAACCGGGGCGCTTGTCAATCTAACTTTCAGCTCTTCGAAGTTCTTCTCACAAGAATCGGTCCAGACAAACTTCTCTTCTTTTCTAGTTAGCTTAGTCATAGGGGCAGCCAACCTAGAAAAGTTTTCAATGAATCTCCGGTAGTATCCTCGCTAATCCAAGAAAACTTCTTATCTCGATCCACGGTCTTCGGTCTTTCCCAATCGTAACAGTTTGGACTTTCTCCGGGTCAACACGAATACCCTCAGCTGAAACAACATGGCCAAGAAATACTACACTTGAGAGCGAGAGAAGTCACACTTGCTAAATTTAGCATAGAGTTTCTTTTCTCTCAACCTTTGCAACGTGCAGTTCAAGTGCTCCGCATGCTCTTCCTCATTCCTTGAGTAAATCAAGATGTCATCAATGAAAACAATTACAAATTTATCGAGTACATTGTGAAATACTCGGTTCATGAGGTCCATGAACACGGTAGGGGCATTAGTCAAGCCGAAAGGCATCACTTTAAATTCATAATGTCCGTACCTTGTTTGAACGCTGTCTTAAGGATGTCACTTGACTTCACCTTCAGCTGGTGATATCCCGATCTCAAATCAATCTTTGAAAAGACAGCAGCACCCTTCAACTGATCAAAAAGGTCATCAATCCGAGGCAAAGGATATCTGTTCTTGATTGTCAGCTTATTCAATTCCCGGTAGTCAATGCACAGACGCATACTACCATCTTTCTTCTTTACAAACAAGACCGGAGCTCCCCAAGGCGACACACTTGGCTGCACGAAACCTCTCTCTAAGAGTTCATTTAATTGAGTTTGCAACTCTTCGAGTTCGGTAGGTGCCATTCTATAAGGGGCCTTGGATACAGGAGCCGCTCCAGGAATTAAGTCTATAGAAAACTCAACTTCCCTATCAGGAGGCAAACCTGACAAGTCATTCGGAAAAACATTAGGGAATTCACTAACAACTCTGACTTCTTCAAGTCTCTTCTTCTCTCTGACCTTGCTTCCAAACGAAGCATCTCCCAAAAAGGCATGGGCTTGCATTAGAGTGGACAAGGTCTTCTTGCTAAATCTTCCCTTCTCTCCTTGAAATTCGAAAACTGAATTCTCTTCTACACGGAACTGAATCTTCTTTGAGGAGCATAAGATCACGGCATTGTAGAAGGTCAACCAGTCGATTCCCAAGATTGCATCAAAATCTCTCATGTCAAACAATACAAGGTTTGCCTTCAGATTTCTTCCACAAATCAAAATAGAACAATCTTCTAACACTTTATCTAGTTTAACAGCAGACCCAACAGGGGTACAAATAGATAAATGACTAGATAAACATCGAGGTGTCAAGTTAGTTCTCAAGGCAAAAGTAGATGATATGAATGAATGTGATGCACCCGTATCAAATAATACAAATGCGGGAAGAGAAGCTACTAACGAGTCGTGGCGGGGTCTACAGCATCGGGGGGGGGTCTTGCTCGGCAGATATGCTAAACACTCTGCGAGAGGGAGGGGCGAAGTAGCAGCAGGAGTACTCTTCACTACAGGAGCTTGAGGTTGCACAGACTTCTTGGGGCAGGAACGAGCATAATGGCTTGCTTGCTTGCAGAGGAAGCAAGAAGTATCTTTCGGTTCAATAGGAGCTGTAGTAGGGGGAGGTCTCTGATAAGCTGGTCTAGGATTCACCATCCCAGGCCTAGGAGGATAAGTAGCTCCCTGAGGTCTGGCTCCACTGGACTGACCATAATAGCTCACAGGAAGGGAATTAGGATTCTGACCAACATTTCTCGGCTGAAAGGAGGGTGCAGGATAAGGAGTAGGTCTAGGTTGCCAGGGTTTATGAACTTGAGCATTTTCCTTTTCATTTTCTTCAAGCTTCTTCGAGTTTTGAACCACCTGAGCATATCCTTCAAGAGGCAAGACAGTGAGGTATGCCTTAATAGAAGGTCGCAAACCCTTGAAAAAAATTTTCACCTTGGCTTCTTCAGACTTAATAGGCTCGGGGGCGAAGAAGGAAAGTTCTTCAAATTTCTGCTGATACTCAAGCACAGACAAAGTACCTTATACTAAGGCCATGAACTCAGCCTCCTTTGCATCATTTACAGCTTCCGGAAAGTAGTTCTTGCAAAAAGCTTCCTTAAACTTCTCCCAGGTAACAACACCACCATTCAAGGTCTCAAGGATAGGCCTAGTGGAAGCCCACCATGCATCAGCTTCTTGCTGAAGCTTCTGCTCGGCAAACAACACTTTCTGAGCATCAGAACATTGCAAATGTCTGAAGGCCTTCTCCAACTCACGAAGCCACTTGTTCGGAAAGAGGGTGTCCTTCGTTACACCAGTAAAGGAAGGTACTTGTAACTTTAGGAAACTTTCCATAAGGGGGCTGCGGCTCCAGAAGTTCCAATTCCGGCACGGTTCTCATTGCGAAGGGTAGCAAAACCAGTCATCATTTGATTAAATTGGGCAGCCTGCTGTTGCATCATGTTGGTCATGACGCTGGCGATATCTCTAAAGCTTCCGATATCGGGGGCACCAGGAATGCCATTCGTGGTGTGGCTATCGTCCTGTGTCTGCTGATCAGAGCCCCCAGCAGGGGTTTCTTCGTTTCCGTTGCTTCCGGATCCGACGAAACAATTTCTAAGTAAGACCATTCTGCAAGGATCAAAGATAAGGATACCAAAATTTCAAATTTGACAAAGACAACTTGGCCAACGAATAGGATAACCAAATCATGGTTAGAATTATCAATATAACAGTAAAATAAATCAGCATTGATCAAAATCCAAAGGAAATGAGTCAAAGAATCAAAAATTCCCAAAATAACCCAATGCAGAAAAATGAAGAATTTTGGTCGATGCTTCTTGGTCGATGGTATCGACCAAAAGGATCGACCAAAATAAATTCTGCGCGAAATTCAGATTTAAAGGGCCCACTTCTCATTTCATTTTCATTTCTTACTCAACCATTTCGAGTTTAGCTCTGGAGAGATTAGAGGCTATGGATTGGCTTCACTTATACACTCACGGACTGACAGCCTGATCTACGGATCTTATCAGATACTTCTATAGTAATCTGACTTACCGTATAGAGGATGATCCGAGGGATGGTTCTAGGATTGTCATAGATTCCATGGTCGGAGGTAGAGAGATCAGTTTCACTACGAGGACACTGGCTCGCATCTTAGATGTACCGATCGTACGAGATTCCCGTTGGTGGATTCCCCCCACGGGAGATATCACGGAGGTGCTTCTTCCTTAGTGATGAGGTATACGAGGTGTGCATGACTCAATGGGATGACATTGACTGTTATATGCCCCGGTGTGGTACCGCAATGCGTCCTTCAGCTAGAGTTATCGCTCGCATCGTAGGGAGAAACATCCTTCAGAAGGCAGGGCATCATAGCAAAGTGTCGGCGATGGAGGCACTGATCATTTATAGTATGTATACTGGAGTACAAATCTATTTAGCATACATCATGCAAAATGTCATGATTGATCGGATCGAGTTTCCTGGGGATAGGAACTTGGCTTTCGGTCGACTCTTGACTCGTATCTTTGAGTACTTTGGTGTGGACTTGAAGCATACACCTACGATTCAGGGTCGAGATTTAGGTGAGCCCATTTGTACATGGTTGATCGGGAAGATGGGGCTCCAGGATGCGATCGGATCGGAGGATGAGGATGATATCGATGATGCATTAGGAGATGACGACTCAGAGGATGATAGTACCGATGATGATGATGGTGGTGACAATGATGAGCATAGTGAGGATGATGATCAGGGTCATGAGGAGGCTCCGAGGCATGAGGAGGTTCCCGCTCCATGATTTACTGAGGTCGGAGGCCCATCACGCACGACTTCTAAGGCTCCAGATGTGGCTTCTCATCAGTCATCGATTTACTCTATTCTTGAGAGGATCGAGGCTCGGCAGGAGAGGATGGAGTTACACATGTGCACCCTCGGTGAGAGGTTTGCACGACTGGAGGAGGAGTTCAGATCTAGGAGGGATCAGACAGATCGCAGGAGTCGTTCACCTACATAGACATCACTAGAAATTTTCTTTTATGTCATTATGGATGTATTTCTCTTTTTCAGACTTGTAAAAATTTCCCTATGAAATCAATGAAGTTCAGTTGTTTTGTCTATATTATTGTGTCTTATTCATGAGTCAAATTATGTTTAAATATTTTGGTTTCTAGTCCAGGTTATCTATTATTCGCCTCTAGGAGTACTTGAGTCACTTTCGGATCTGTGACTTGGAATGTTTCGTCACCGTTTCTGTGGTCGGGGTTCCACTTGATCTTGGGCTCTGATACCAATCTGTCACATCCACCCAGCCGGTACCCCATTTGGAATACCCGGGATGTGATCCACAGTCCAAGGATCAATGATCTGAGGTCCATGCCTCCCACATACATGGTAACACAATCATGAACAGTAAATAATCAATGGTAAAAACAGTTAATACTAAGTATCATGAATAAGATAAGATTAACTAAATCAAAGTGCGGAATATAGATAATAATAAAGTGTGATTAAAATCATAAAGGGTGAGAAGGTGTGGTAGCCACCCTCTCAGAGCAGCGGAAAAGAAGTAAATCAAGTTAGTTACATATCCAAATGTCACCAGAATAATTCAAAGACAAGTTAATTACAATATCCAAGGTTCCACAAATACACCAGGGGAATGGGGCAATATGCTAGGGTTTCTTCTATACTAATGGTAGTCTCCTCAACCGTACGGATGAAGTAAACCCAACGCTGCCGCTCCCGCACGATCTTGTGGGGCTAACCCTGGTGCGGATAGTAATCCTCCTCGGCTCCAATATACGGATCCTCACCGACGCCACTACCCGGAGGGTAGTATGTGGAATCATAGTCCGCCTCATAGGAGGTGCCATCGTAATCTTCGGTACCTGGAATGTAATCTAAAACATTTGCACAAAAAGGAATGAGTTCGAAGAACTCAGCAAGGAAGTTATTCCATAATTAGAAATCATACACATTCAGAACATATAATAATGCAATGTGATATGGAACATATGATGCAGATATGAGCCTAACTCTATGAATGCTGGTCTCTAGGGTAGACATGCTTTAAGTCATAGCACCGTACTTCTCGGGTCGTCGGTCACTCTCCCATATCCATATCTTGGGAATGCCCGGGGAAGATCGGTAAAGTCATCAAAAAGCCGTGGTAAGGGATCGGTCACCACTCTCTCACATCACCATTTGGTCAAGTACTGGCGCATGTCACAGTAAAGCCTAGCCCAATGCAAGTCATCTACTCAGTCGGTCAAATCAGATTCAGATACGTCCATTCCTCGCCCCCGGCGATCCTTTCCGGTATCCTTCACACTAGAGTCAGCGAAATCTCGGATTTCGGACTCATCAACCCTATTGGTCATCTACATATAGTAAACGGGAAGCTCTCACGTCCTCTCACGGATTGGTTACCGGTCTTGAGCACCCGTGAGCCCAAGTCTATCCATATGCAACTCTACCAATAAATGGCCCCTTTCAGGTATCCGTAGCATGGTTTATGTCCCCTACCGGATTGGCTACCGGCCTAGAGCGCCCATCCAACCATACACTGTGAAACCCAGCCCTAACCTTGACCCGGAAACTTTGTTATTTGTAGGTCCAGTGACCCGAAGTAAAGTAAGAATTCAGCTTTGGGCCATCCAAGTGGAGGACTTGGTGTCTGGCTTTGAATCCATGAGTGTTGATGATGAGGTTCTATTTATGGAAACTGAATCTTGATGAAGATCGGATTAGTTGATGGACTTGGAGTGCTCTCTATCATGGTTTGAAGGCATTTCTACCTATTAGGTAAGTCACTTGGTATGTGTGCAAAACCCCTTTAGGGTTGGATTTGATATGGGCCTTCAATTCCCTGTTTAGAAGTTGCTGAACTGATTGGTCGACTCATTGGTCAACTGGACCAGTCGACCAATCCACTCGACCAATGGGTTCTGTCTTTGGTAATTAGGTCTTGCTTGCTCTATTTAAGTCCAATCTCGAGTCTACTTCGTATTTTCTGCCTCCAAACTCTTTTGAACAAACCAAAGACCTCTGCAAGTCATCTCCCTTGCGTCCTCGTCAAAACTCGTGTTCTTACACAAAAAGGTATGTTTACACTCTCTTCTTCTTCTTTATCCTTGTTTTCTTTCCTTTTTGAGTTGAGACAGTAGAGGAAATGCTGCATTCTCTGTTGCAAACATCTCTGAACTTGTCTCTCATGATCTTCCTAAGGATTAATGGCTAATGCGATGATCTTAACCATCATCATTGCAAGCTTTTGAAGGAATCATGATCAAATCATGATCTTGTCTTTGTTCATCTTTTGATTTAAATTCTGATCTTCTTAGATCTACCATATTGATCATGTTAGTAGTCAATCGCTGTGATGTGATATGTCTTTCTATATGATGATGTATCATTTGTGTATGATGTGATGGAATTGGAAAGTGATTGAATAGGTATGATTTGGAATTGGGGAATGTCCTATTGAGATTTCTCTCCTTGGACATTAGAGGGAATAGTATGGGATGTTTCCGATGGTGCCCATTAACGCTTTCCCGGATTAGTGGATGTCATACATAGGACTTGTCTAGTGGTGTTGGCTAGGATGTCCTTGTTGTATCAGACCCGAATCAGAAGGGCATTGAGACTGAACGACCCGTGGTAGAGGGGGGCCCGCCGGCCACCCGGAGGACTGTCCGCCCGTAGGACCATTTATTGGTAGGGTTGCAAATAGCTAGACTTGGGCTCATGGGCGCTCAAGACCGGTAACCAACCCGTGAGAGGACATGAGAGCTTCCCGTCTATTATTTGTGGATGACCAATAGGGTTGATGAGTCCGTAGTCAAGGACTATGTTGGCTCTGGTGTGAAGGATATCGGAAAGGATCGCTAGGGGCAAGGAATGGAAATATCTGGATTTGACTTGATATGACTGAGTAGATGACTTGCATTGGGCTAGGCTTTACCGTGACATGCGCCAATACTTATACCAAATGGTTATGTGAGAGAGCGGTGACTTAACCCCAGCCATGAATTGTTCCGAGGGATGCAGGACCCATTGCCTACCTGAAGCTGAGTGACCGAACCTACCTAAGAAAAGTATGGTGCTATGACTTAAAGCATGTCTACCATAGAGACCAGCATACATAGAGTTAGATTCATACATGCATCATCTGTTTCATATCATCTTGCATCATGTATCTATGTTATTGTGGAATAACTTGCCTTGCTGAGTTCTTTTGAACTTCTTTTGTACAAATATTTTGTCAGATTATTCTCCAGGAATTGAAGAACATGATGGCCGGTACCATGAGCCGCCCATTGATGAATCATACTATCCCTAGGGTACTAGTGGTTATGAGGATTACTCTGAAGGTACCTCGGTGGATTATGTTGCATACCAAGACTAGTACTTCAAGTAGCGGATTCAACCTTGTCTAGTTTCATATGTTTATGTTATTGAGGAAGCATTGTATAAGTTGGAAGAAATTGTAGTTTAGTTGTTTACCTTTTTCTCTCTCTTCTTTTGAGAACCGATTGTAACCTTTATTTTTATTCGATCTAACTTTCGTTGTTGTTGTAGAATGGGTTTCCCCCATCATTTCGCACTTTGACTATTTATTCTATTGGTATCATTTCTGCACTCTAATGTTCTTTGTGATCCTGATCCTTTCTTGACTTTCATTATTAAATTACTTGAATACAAAGATTTGTTTATGCTTTTGATTATATTATTTTGCTAAGTGGATATGATCGTTCTTAAACTTGATCTTTTGGGCTGTGGATCACTCCCCCAGGTAATTCAGATAGGGTATAGGCTGGGTGGATTTTGCGGGATGTGACAATATTGTTGCTGTAAGTACTGTAACTATAGTAGGACTTGCTCATGTAATTCAATTATTATTTTAATCATGTATAAATGGTTAATTCCCTATGTATTGATCGTCAATTGTGCTAATGAATGACTGATTTGGAATGTGATTCCTTAAGTGTAATTGGGGAATGGGGAATGTACTTTTGACATTTCTGTCTCTAGACATCAGTGGAGGTGGTATGGGACTCTTTCCTATGGTAACCCTTGACTCTTTCTATAACAACCCCCATATTTCTAACTCGGGATCTGTATTGTAGGTCCGAGAACCCAAAGGTCTAGCCGGGTAAATTTGTGGAGTGTCCGGATAGAAGTCCATGATCTATACCTTGAACCCAAGGATCTGGATTCTCTTGTTGAAGAGCCTGCCTTGCTTGGTTGTTGGACCTCTAGAAGGCAAGTGATGTCTGGAGGATGAAGGTAAGACCTCCCCCATGTGTTCATTAGGGTTAGGTTGTACTTGGACTTCAACCCCCTTAGCAAAGCACCCTTGTATAGCAATATATTAGGGGGCGGTCGCTAGTGGCAGTTGATTAGACTAAGCGACCACCTGGTCTTGGTTGCTGGGTTTTGCCCTATTTCCCCCCCCCCAGACTTCTATAAATAGCAACCCTCATCTATTTTATGAATATTATATTTGGGATTGCTGTTTTTGGTGGTTAGGTGGCAGTGGAGACGTGTTGGAAGGTGATCTGAAATGCTATTAGTGTCCTAGAAGCTCTCTTGTCTTTTCTAGCTAATCTGGTTGAGGTAAGTGATTCCCTGTTCACTCATACTCTACCTTTGGCTATGATTAAAGTAGAATTGTTTTCCTCTTTGGTTGTTCATGATCCTCTTATTACAGTACCTACCTTTTTAATGATCTTGATGAGATCAGGTCCAAAAACAAAACCCTACTTTCGTGAAAAGGACTGATCTAATCAAGGGGAAGATTATGGGTAACCAAATTGGTGTCAATTGTTAGGTTTGATTTTACCCTTGGTTGTGGGAGTGTTAGGTATGAAATTCGGACTATGATCATCCAAAAATCGGATTGAAATCGGATGATCAGAAGCCTAAGTTTCGGATTGAAACTCACTATTTTTGGGGTGGTCACTAGTGGTGGTCACTAGTGGCGGTCGCTCAGCCTAAGCGACCAGCCCAAGCGACCGGCTGGTTTCCAGTGAGCAAGTAACTTTTGGATTTTGTCCTATTTGATTCATTTGACTTACATATTATTGTAACCCTATTTATAGGTGTCCTCTGTTTCAAGTAAAAGTTTTATAATTGTTTATGGTTTGCAATCTAGAGGATTTCTACTTATTTATAGGTAAGGACATACAACCTCATCCTTATAAAATGACTTGAACATGCTAGTCCAGTGTCTTTCAATACTATTCTTTCATTTTATATACTGCTGTAACCTTGTATACCATGCTGATCTGCTTGCTGTTTGTATTGTCTTTGCATATACTTTATCAATTATGCATGTGATATGATAATGATGGTGGTTTGTGGTTTTGATGGAAAGGGTATTCCATTGGGATATCTTAGCTTGAGATATCAGAGGGCTGCGGTATGGGACACATGCTCACTGATGTCTCCAGCGCTGTCATTACTATTGGATGACATACTTAGGTAGAGTCTAGAGTTGCATGGCTAGGTACCCCACCTACTACTACCCTTTCGGTAGGGGAATTGAAGCCGGATGACCCGTGACGACGGTGATGTGACTCTGTTTTATCCTATAGCGGTAACCAGTCAGTGCGGAGACTCAGTGGTCTAGTGTTGGTCATACAATGGTAGGGCTGCATATGTTAGGGTTGGGCTCATGAACGTCCAAGGAACGGACTTGGTGTCATGAGGAGTTGTGAGAGCATTCCGCCCCAACAATATGTGGATGACCATAGGATTAAGGAATGGATTCCAATAGCGGTAGCTAGTCCATGAGGGTTCTCATTGAGTTGGTTGGTGCCATAGAGGATGTATCTGAACTTCATGTAGTATGTTACCATTATGACTTGCATTGGATTAGAAACCCCGAGATGCGCCAGTAGTCATGCCAATGGTCGGGTTTGATATTACAGGGGTATCCTAGCCAAACACTGCTAGACCAATCCTCGGTATGTCAACAAGTAGTCAGGGAAAGAGTCAAGGGAAACCATAGGAAAGCGTCCCATACCACTTCCACTGGTGTCCAAAGACAGAAACGCCAATAGGGCATTCCCAATTCCACAACTATGACCTAAGCATCCACATCACATCACGACTCCATACAAGTCATATTCACACTCATATCCACATTGTTGGAAAATGCCATGTCAGCATTTTGCCACATCGGCCTCCATTGGTTTTGATGATAACAAAACATGAAACTTGAATTCACCATGTTTTGATGATAACAAACATGAATTAGAATTCACCATGGAAAAACATGTAAATAACATTCATATGACTGAGTGTTTATTGCTATTAATTATCTTTCATATTTTCCAATCATTCTTGTGTTTATTATCATCAAAAAGGGGGAGATTGTTGGAAAATGCCATGTCAGCATTTGCCACATCAGCCTCTATTGGTTTTGATGATAATAAGCATGAATTACTAATGGCTATATTGAGTTGTGGTGTTTTAGTTCAAGATGAAAAGAAGTGGACCAACTCCAAGTCAAAGCCAAGACCATGCCAAGATGGACATGAAGACCGTTGCACAAAATCAAGTCGAAGATCAAGACTTAGGCTGAATTAGGGCTTAGGACACTCCCGCATACACATTCATGTAAATGCATCAATTATATGTAATTCATATTACTAGAGTGACCTAGGACATGTTAGTGAGGTGTACAATGCTTATGGTTGACCAAAAAGTCCAAAAACCCAAGCCATATCCCAGCCCCAACTTAATTCAGCAAAACAGGGCTCAGACGATCGACCATCTGAGCAGATGGCTGACTGTCTGGTTTAGCACATAAGGCCAGACGGAATTCCGTCTGGGCTAGTTAAGCAAGACGGACGACTGTCTGTGCAGACGGCTGACCGTCTGGCCTTGATTTAGCCAATAACGGCTAGTTTACAACGGCTCTTTTTCAGACGGCTGATCGTCTGGCCTTGACTTAGCCAATAACGGCTAGTTTACAACGGCTCTTTTCCAGACAGCTGACTGTTTGGGCTAAAAACAGGACAAAAATTATGTCCGTTTTCTATCCGCTAGGGATTGGCTTTAGGCACTCAAAGGTACTCTATATAAGCCCAATTCACCTCATTTGAGAAAAAAAACACTCACACTTGATCACCCACTCCCCAAGTGATCCTAAGCTCTCAAATTGCAAGAAAGCCTTCTCCTTTGCTTTTCACCTTCTCCCCAACCTTGAAGAACATTCCAAGGTATTAAGCAAGCTTGTGGAAACCAAGCTTGAGGTGACTAAAGGCGTTGTGCTTTGCCTATCACCCACTCCTAACCTTGAAGAGATATACCAAGGTGTTAAGCAAACTTGAGCATACATTTCCATTTGAGCATACAACTCACATTGCATCACATTCACACAAGAGGTAAAGTGTCACACCTCTTGTAAGGTAACATCCTTCCTTTGTTACTATTTCAATTCTAGTCTAGGTTGGTATATTAGAATTGGTCTTGGGTGCTCTTGCCCGTTAACAAAGATTGCTTGGGTGCTCTTGCCCGTGAACAAAGATTGTTAAGGGGTGCTCTTGCCCTACTTGCTAAACAAAGATTGTAAAGGGTACTCTTGCCCCGTAACAAAGATTATGTAAGGGTTTGATCTCTACCCATTGTAAAGAGAATCAATAGTGGAATACTCTCTTGAGGCCAAGAGTGGAGTGGACATAGACTTATATAGTCGAACCACTATAAATCCTATGTTGTGGTTGCTTGAAATTGTCGAATTCGTTTGAATTTTCAATTTACATTATACTTCCGCATAAACCGCAAAATAGGGATATTGCACTAGTTGCAACCGAGAAGGACCCCCCGAGGCTGCATCAACACACATCATTGTCCATACCACATTCTCATAATCAATAATCAATTCTAATATGTAATTCACAATGTGCACAAGCTACTGTAGTTGTAAAAGTATCATGATGTAAAGAAATTGAAACAATAGTAGCTAGGTCATTCATTCATGTCATATTACAATAAGACATGTAAATAGGCATATTGTGAGTTGGAATACTCACCTCGAAATTTGAACTTATAGTCTTCAAATAAGAGATCAGAGAACATATCCAAAATCACCTAAACAAGCTTGACAAAACATGTATAGATAATAATAACAATTCCCAAAAGATCGGAGTCGAAACGGAGTAAAACTGAGAAAAGTTATTGTCAGCAGCATGCTTGGTTGATGGGATCGACTAAGCAATGATCGACCAAGCAGAATTCAATCCAGGCAGATTACATTGCTTTGGTCATATCTTCTTCATTTGAAGTCTAATTGATCCGAAATTCGAAAGGGAACCTCACACAAACATACTAAGATTATCTAGCATGAATTGGACTTCATCCATGGTAAAAAAATCAGCACTTTCTAATTTTGGAAACATGAGTTTCTAAATTAGAAACAACATGGTTTTCATGGCAAAACATACCATGGATTCAAAGGAAAAATTAGGGAGAACAAGGCTTCACTCTAATAGAATATCAGTAACATATCAGAGAAAAGAATCATCATAAGAATGGATTAATCATGCTAGAGAATATGATCATACACGCATCATGAAGATATCTATGATCTCCTTTTGAAAATCAAATAGGGGAATCATAGCATCATTAGAGTTGAATGGATTCGCAACCTTGAAGATCATAGAAGAGCTGTTTGCAAGGATGCAATACCATCTTCCTAATCATAGAAAGAGTAACTAAATATGAATCAAATAATACTAATCCTAAAGTGGGAAGAATTAAAAATAGAAACTTGCTAGAATGCTTAGATCAATGATCAACATAGCATGGTAGAATAACTAGAATTAATGGGAATTCATTCAAAGGGATGAAATACAATAGAACAACAGTATAGACTAAGATTAAACATGTTAAACATTGATTAAAAAGGAAATTACAGTAGGATGATCATGCTGTCCAAAACTCAATGAAAAATCAATGAAGAATTGAGAAGATTCACCTTATGGCTTCAAGGAATGCATAGAGTGATTGGGGGTTCACTCTAAGACACAAGGAGGCAAGAGAATAGGTAGTTACAGTAGTGTAATACCTTCTCTAAAATCAAAACATTATGCTAGAACAGTAAGAAGAAGAAATCAGAGAAGAAGAAGATAGATTACTAACCTTGTTGAAGATGAAACCAAATTAGAAACAAAGAGGAATGCTTCGGGATCTTCCTTGGCTTGAGGAGGAGGCTCTAGGGTTCTTCCCACGTTCACTAGAAATTGATAGGCCAAACAATAGGGTTTAACACGAGATTGCATTATATAGAGGGTCCTAAGATCAAAACTTCCAAAAATAAGAATTTCAGCAAATCTGTGCAGCTTTGGTTGATGCCTTAGTTAATGGGATTGACCAAGGAGGATTGACCAAAGGGTTTTCCTTTCACCAACTTCTGAATTTTGGTCTCTCGGGGTTAAATCCAACACGTGGGCCTATAGCCAACTTAGGGAAAGGTCTGAAATGACTTTCTAGGGTCTTCTAAACCTATCCACATTGAACCCTAGGTCCCACTTACAAGTCTAATATCCACAAGTCACTTTCTTTATCCCAAAACAGACAAGGTGTCCAGGCTAGGTTTAGGGGTGGATTTCACAATACTATCCAGAGGAGTGCATATGGATACCGGTAGGTGCCAAGGTAGACTTAGTACTTCTTCCATACAAGTTGCACAAGATTTGTTCCACACTTTGGAACGACACTAGGTGTTACAATCCGTGGAATAGTGCTAGGATGACCCTTCTCTAGAGTCATCAGCCGCATCTTAGGCCGGAATATCATACCGAAGGCCGGGCATTATCATAGGGTGTCATTGATGGAGAGGCCTTGGTAATCTACCGCATATACATGGGATTCTAGATCGACTTGTCCTACATTGTCCATAACGTCATGATTGATGTTGTTGAGCATTTGGAGTTCGGAACCTTTGCTTTGGTCAGCTTCTGTCGCATGTCTTCAGGCACTTCAGTGTGAACCTGGAGAACACAAAGATGCTTACCTGGGAATTGGGTAATGACATCAGGACCAGGACCATCGGACAGATGCAGCTTAGTCATGCTGAGAGGTCCAAGGGTGAGGATGATAGTTAGGATGAGTCTATACAGAGGATGCTAGTTCAGACAGTGATGACCAGCAGGTGAGGATGTGGAGATGTGCGAGGCTGATCCAGGTCATGATGAGATTCCTGCATCGCCACACTTTGAGATTGGAGGTGCTTCTCATACAGCTCCTAAGGCACCAGATATATATGCTCAGATGCTAGCTATGACTTTCATTCTAGAGAGGAGGGAGGTTAGACAGGAGCAAATGCATAGCAGACAAGAGAGGATGGAGACTCGATAGGAGAGGATGGAGTCTCAGCTCACATAGATCGTGGAGGATGTCCGAGCTCTCAAGAGATCGAGACGGTCTCCTAGATAGATTGTACCAGGATTTCTTTTTATGCTTTCATTGATGTAACACTTTGGTGAAAACTTCCTAGAAATTAATGAAGTTCATTTTGTTTCACTTTCTTATTGTGTATTATGCCTTTCTTTTATTGCACTGAGTAATGTTTGTTGAACTGTCTCATCCACTCAGCCGGTACCCTATCTAGCATACCTGAGTTTGTGATCCACAGCCCCAAAGATCAGTTCGAGGAAATCAACCTCCCACATTTACAATAATACAATCAAGAACAAGAGTAAATTAATGTTTAACTATTATAGAAGAATAATCAAGATAAGATTCAAAGAGAATTTACAATATAATCAGAGTGCGAAAAATGATACCAATAGAATAAATCGATGTATAGTGTAGCAAAAAATCACTCTACAATAGCAATTGAAAAGTAACTCAAACTAAAAAGAAGATTACAACTGATTCCCAAAAATGGAAAGAAAGAAGTAAACTAAATCTAAACTAATGTCTCTTTAAATCTATAAATAATGTATCCATAGGTAAAAGCTCCAATGTCCCATCACTAACAAAAGTACTAGAGTCGGACTAATCTTGATAAGCTCCAGCTTCGTACTAGCAGTCTTCACAGTGGTAGTCACAGTAAGCAGTACTTTGGGTACTGTATGAGTCATCCACTTAGGCTTCATAGTATTGGCCCTCACAGTCATCTGTATCTGTAGATAGATCTAACAAAGTTGTTGCAAAAAGGAGTGAGTTCAAAAGAACTCAGCAAGGCAGTTTATTCCACAATAACACATAGCATGATAGCAAAACATAAAGGATGCAATATGATATGATACAGACATGCAAGTATGATTCTAACTCTATGTATGTTGGTCTCTAATGGCAAGACATGCTTTAAGTCGTAGTACCATACTCCTTTGGGTAGGTCTCTACTCTCCCTCAACCATCTCAGTATCTTGGGTTCTCTGATGGTACTTGGGTCCCTGCATCCCTCTTGGACATTCCATGGTTGGGGTTTAGGTCACCGCTCTCTCACATCACCATTGGTCTAAGTATTGGCGCATATCAAGGTTAAACTTAGCCCAATGCAAGTCTTTTACTTAGTAATATCAAGTCAGGGTTAGATACTTCTATTCCTTGCCTCTCGCAATCCTTTCCGATATCTTTCCCACTAGAGTTAGTGTGTCCTATGGCTACAACCAACTTGGACTACGGACTCATCAACTCTATTAGTCATCCAAAAATAGTAAGAGGGAGTTGTCATGTCCTCTCATGAGTTGGATACCGGTCTTGAGCGCCCATGAGCCCAAGTCTCCTACTATAACCCTACCAATGAATGCCCCCCACAATGTCATTCATGTCCTATCACGGGTTGATTACCGGTCTTGAGCGCCCACAAATCCCCATTGTTGCCACGGGTTACTAGTTCTCAATTCCCTTTCGAATCAGGTCTGATATAACCATTGTACCATGTGTCAACGATTTATCACCGTGTCGCTGGGGGGCAACACGAAACCCCCCATCAACACCAAATTTACATTAAGTTGGCGATATATGGTCGACTATTCGACCATTCATGATCGCTGACTTTTGGTGATAAATACAGGAATTCGGGCGAATTTTGCCCGAATTTCCAAATCAAATTTTTTTGAATTTCTCTGTCCTGTCTCACTTCTCTAGAGCTTCTCTCTCTCATTTTTCGCACTTTTCACCATATTTTGGTCTGATCTTCGACATATACGAATACATCTGTCTTCGTTATTGCCAGATATCACGTTGTTTCTGTCGATTAGGTGGGGTTTCTCAGATCTAGGATTTTTTTCATCAAACAGATAACCATTCTTCTCCAAGTAATTTTTTACAAAATGCATGTTATAATGATGTTGGATGATTATGAAATTAATATATGTTGAATACTATGAGCCGATCTACGATCTCATGGAGTCAAAAAAATTTTTCGCAAAGTAGTTTATTTTTTATTTTTGTGAGTAAAACATTATATTTTGATTATATTGTATGATGATAGAAAAAACATATGTGAAACTCCATGAGCCGATCTACGGACTCACGGAGTCAAAATATTTTTTGACCCAATAAATAATTATTTTATTTTTCAAAAATTATTAAAATATTAATAAAAATATCAATAATTATGAAAAATGGAAAAAATAGGGAAAAATGTTTCGAAAACTATGGAATAATTATGTAAGTATTTTTCAACTGTTGGCTGTATTGCCCATGTGTTTCATTGCCCGTTTTTATATGGGCAACGTATTTTTTTTTCCAAGAAAATTGTAAAAATATATTTTGTATTTAAAAGTAAGATGAAGAATTGCTAGTTAATACTTAATACTTAATAGTTAGTATTTAATACTTAATAGTTATATACTTATATAGTTATGCACTTATGCACTAATGCACTTATGCTTAGGTATATCAGTATATGATTACATATTTACATCATACATGCAATATTCATAATTTCATATATGATTGTTTATTTATGTATAAAAAATTATTTTGATGTTGTTATTTGTTAAGTGACTTATGTGGTTATGCTTATGCCATCATTTTGAATGCAACAGTCATCATGTCTGCTAGTGGGAGTCAGAGGGGAGCTGGGCCTTCCCAGGGTGGATAGGGACAATCACAAGGACGGGGATAGACACATGGACAAACACAGCCACATGGACAGTTTGAGAGATCAATAGTAGGAGGGAGGACTAACCCAACATGGCAATAGTGTGTGGCTATTGATGGACACAAAAATAAAACACAGTGTAATTTTTGTGGGAAGAGAATATACTCAGGTGGCATCAGTAGGTTCAAGGGTCACATCACTAGGAGTTCAAAGAATGTGACTACATGCACAAAGGCCCGTCAAGATGTAGTGAAGGCACTTAGAGATTTACAAAAATAGAAGGGGAAGAAGAAAGATGATCGGAGGAGAGTCAACAGAGCACTAGATGATGTAGTGTGGGGATTGTCATCATATGTAGATGATTCAGATGATGATAGGGATGTTGATCCTGTTGATGTGGATGGAGATAAGGAGGAGAGGGACATGTGGTGGGCCATGGCAGAGAGCAGACGATTGCACCATCAAGAATAGGATATGGCCAGAGCTAGACATTTAAGAGCTGGTCCCTCTAGGCCTGTAGGGGCTAGACTTTTTGATTCTGGGGGGAGGGGTGGTGTATTTTGCATGTTTGGCAGATCAGAAAGTTAGCGGGCCCCTCGTACATCGGGTTCAGCACCGCCACCACCATCTGATTATCCACGCCGTAGAGACCTGATTATGGAGCAGGATCCTGATATATTCAAGAGGAAGGGGGCCAAGCAGCCCAAGATATCTGGTGCATGGAAAGGTATGGCCAAGAAGAAGGTGAAAAGAGCAGTATCAAAGTGGATATATTTCAATCACATCCCAGCAAACATAGCATAGGGTCCATACTACAGGCATATGATTGATACTATTGCAGACGCAGGCCCTGGATATGATGGTCCCAACCCTATAGAGTTGATGACCACCCTCCTTCAGGAGGAGAAGCAAGAGCTGCAACAGTATATTGACGGTATGAAACCCTTTTGGGAAACTTATGGATGCACCATCATGTCCGATGGATGGACCGGCCCGATGAGAAAGTCCATCATCAACTTTAAGATATACTGTGACTGAAGAACCATTTATTTGAAATCAGTGGATGCTACTAGTCATATTAAAGACCATAGATATATCATGGTGGGTCTCCTGCAGGATGTGATAGATGAGGTTGGTAGGAAAAATGTGGTGCAAATTGTCATTAACAATGGCTCCAACTTTAAGAAGGC
This sequence comes from Hakea prostrata, assembly GCF_041222555.1. Classification (NCBI taxonomy): domain Eukaryota; kingdom Viridiplantae; phylum Streptophyta; class Magnoliopsida; order Proteales; family Proteaceae; genus Hakea; species Hakea prostrata. The sequence continues at coordinate 9,345,758 of NC_142605.1, forward strand.
TAGTGAAGTGTTGATGGCTTCACCTGATTATCATCTTTTGTGAACGCCTTGTGCAGCTCATTCAATTGACTTAATGCTGAAGGACATTGGAAAAATCAGCATTGTCCACAACACAGTTGAAAGGGCAAGACAGGTAACCAACTTCATCTACAACCATAGCACTGCTTTGGCAATGATGAGGAGATCATGTGGAGGTGAGTTAGTGTGACCTAGTCCTACAAGATTTGCGACGAATTTTGTCACCTTGAGCAGCATGCAAGGTAAGAAGTCGGGCCTTAGATCCATGTTTGCATCGCAAGAGTGGTTTGATTGGGTTGGATCCAACTAAGATAACTAACTACTATTTATATTTATATTATGAGTTTATGATTATCTTGTATCTAGTTATCTACTGTCTATTGACTTAATGAGTTTGTGATAATTCAGCACGCCCAATGGGCGCGAGGCACAATACACAATATCATCTGATGAGTTCTGGAGAAGTGTTACTGTGGTGTTGTAGACCTTAAAGCCTATTGTAAAGGTCATGCGTATGGTAGAATCTTCCTTGAGGGGACCCACTATGCCCCACTTGTATGCATCCCTTGAGCATATGAAGGTTGCTACACAGGTAGCAAATGTAACAACCCCCGTATTTCTAACCCGAGATCCGTATTTCAGGTCCGAGAACCCGAAGGTCTAGTGGGTGAATTTGTGGAGTTTCCAGATAGAAGTCCATGATCCATACCCTGAACCCATGGATCTGGATCCTTTGTCCGAAGAGCCTGCCTTGCTTGGTATTTGGAATTCTGGAAGTCAAGTGTTGTTCGGAGATGTCCAGAATGAAGGTAAGATCTCCCCCATCTCTTCTTTAGGGCTAGGTTGGCCTTGGATATCAACCCCCTAGAAAAAGAACCCTTGAATGGCAAATTACATGGGGGCGGTTGCTAGTGGCGGTCGATCAAACTAAGCGACCGCCTGGGGAGATCGCCCGGTCTGCTTTCGGGGATTTTGCCCTATTTTGCCCCCTGATTTCTATAAAAGGTAACTCTCGTGTAAGTAACGGATATTTTATTCGTGGTTGCTAAATTTGGAGGTTAGACGGCTGCGGGGAAGTTCCGAAAGTGGATCTGGAGTGCTGGCAGTGACTTGGAGATCAGTCCTTCCCTTTTTCTGGCTTTCTGACGTGAGGTAATGAATTTATCCTTTGTTCTTTACTCTCTTTGTCTGTTAATTTAGTGTTAACCCATCCCCTCATCATGGTGGTTACCCCTTTTGATCATTGTGACTCTCTTTCCAATCTACTTGAGATGAATTATCCCTGAACGAAACCCTGTTTTCATGAGAAGGATAATCCAATCAAGTGGAGAGTTCTGGGTAACCCAATGATGGTAATTACTAGGATTTCCTTCACCCTTTGGCTTTGGGAGTGTTAGATTTAAGACTTAGGTCATGATTACTCAAAATCCATATTGAAAACGAGTAATCGAAGCCCTGAGTTTCAGATTGAAACTCTCTGTTCTTGGGGCGGTCACTAGTGGCGGTCGCTCAACTTAAGCGACCGGCTGGTAAACAGAGACCAAATGACTTTTGGTTCTGATTCTCTTTGATTCAATTAACTTATATAATATTGTAACATTGTGCTTAGGTATACACTGTTTAAAAAGAAAGAGTTGTAATAGTTAACGGATCTCTTTTTACGGACAGTTTTACTTTATATGCGGTAAGAACAATTCATCCTATCTTTTGAATAGACTTGAAATATGCAAATCTAGTGTTTATTAGAAATTGTATTTCTTTATATATGCTGTTGTACTCATGTCTTAAATATAAATCATGTTATTTTACTGTTGTTTGTCTTGCTTACATACATATTGTGTTGATTATGAATGTTATGTATTGATGATAGTTGGTATATGGTTCTGATGGATGAGGTATCTATTTTGGGATATCTTAGCTAGGGATATCACAAGGCTGTGGAATGGGACACATGCCTGCGAATGTTTCCAACACTGTCTTTACTATTTAATGACATTATTAGGTAGAGTCTAGAATTGCATGGCTAGGTACCCCCACATGTTACTACCCTTTCGGTAGGGGGACTGAAACCGAGTGACCCGTGATGACAATGATGTGACATTGGTCCACTGTTAGTCATGTAAATGGTAGGGTTGCATATGTTAGGGTTGGGCTCATGGATGTCCAAGGATCGGACCGGGTGTCGTGAGGAATCATGAGAGCATCCGCCCCAATAATATGTCGATGACCATAGGGTTAAGGAGTGGAGTCCAACAGCGGTAGCCAGTCCGTGAGGATTCTCTCTCCTAGGTTGCGAAGGATACTGAACCGAGTTGGTTGGTGCCATAGGGGATGTATTTGGACTTCATGTAGACATGTAACTAGTATGACCTTGTATTGGATTAGAAACCCCGACATGCGCCAGTACTCATTACCAATGGTCGTGGTGAGAGAGTGTTGACTTAACCCCAGCCATGGAAATGAGAGCCAGGTGTGGACTTTCCCTTTTTCCCAGGATCCCTACAGAGGTAGCTAGTCCTTGCCGGATCAGAGTGATGAGACTTACCCAGAGGAGGGCTGGTGTATATCTTAAAAGCATGTCAACCATTAGAGACCTGCATAGTTAGAAATCATAGTATCATTCATACTTTGCATTCATTCATATTATTTGTGCATTTTGGCATCGTTGGATAATTGATGGGATTTGTGATTGTTTCTTACTGGGTTATTTAGAACTCACGCCTTTATTTTGTATATGTTTATTAGCTTGCACAGAAGAAGGAATTGTACAGGAAGATGGACTGATTTCCTATGAAGGAACCATCCCGTATGAAGAAGATGTGGCACCGTCAGTGGGAAATGGAGATAGCATGTGCGGGAGCTCCTGCGGCTGCATGGAGTGCGCTTATCGCACCTATTGATGGTCAGAGACGGAAGGTGGTCAAAAAATTTGCTCAGCGAATAGAGAAGAACTGGAGGACACCCTACCTTGAGATTCATGAAAAACACTTTTTAAACTTAGAAAAGGAAACTGGGAAGAAATTGATATAATTCTTTTGTTTACTTCCGCTGAACCCTTATTCATTTTTATTCATTATTTCTTTCCTTTATTATTGTTATTGGAGTTTTTGGACTCCTGTAATTCATTTATTGAACATTTGTTGCTCTTGATTATCTTTATTTGTATTTAATATTGTTGATAGACTAAAACCGTGGATCCTATGGCGGATCACTCCCACGGGTTGTCGGGCGGGTAACCGAGACCGGCGGGTGGGGTGTGACAGAGTGGTATCAGAGCTGTGGTTTTACGAAGTCAATAATATTTGATACAAGTGTTAGATGAGCAATCTGAGTCATTGATCCTGAAGTGACTCAAAAGAACTAGAGTGAATAATATAACATTTTTTCGTTAGAAACAAATTGAGAAAGTAAGTGAATTATCTTTTGCATAACTTACTATAAGTCAAGAGAAATACATTCTCACATTGTAATTATCAAGAAAGTGCATAAGAGACAATAATACAAATGCAACAAACATAATTGTATTTAATTAATAAGATAAAGCTTTACATAATTTGGAGCGTACTCTACGCTTTACAAAATGATAGGAAATGAACATGTGCTGAATAAAAACTACAATAAACATATCTAAACCCTAAAGTCAGTACTGAATCAAAAAGGATCAAATTCTAAGTCTATCTATTGCTGTGGTGGAGGTGGTGGTGCTAGTGTCATTTGGCGGAGTATATCAAGGCACTCTGCTATCTGGCCCCTCATCTCTACCTTCCCCGCCCCTCATCTCTACCTTCCCCTGCTCGAACTGGTCCATCCGAGTGAACAGACCTCTAGCCCAAGGTGGTGCAACCTACGAAGTATCTTGAGTCCCGGATGTGCCTCCTGTCTCTAACTGAGAAGGTGGTGGCGAGTCTGCACGATCCTCATCATCAGCCTCTACATCCATGTCCTCCGGCTCGGCTGGCATCTCTGGTGAGTTTGGTTCGCCCAGTAAGTGCATCTAAGCAACCAATCTGTGACCTATCGTACAGCCATTCCCAACCGAAATAGCCTCCTCTCCCTCTAAGTCGACCCCGAAGTGCTCAAAGATCCGTGTCAGAAGTTGCCCATATCCAAGGTTTGCTCCCCTCGGATATGCCACTCGATAGATGATGGCATTCTGGATTATGTAAGCAAAGTCTATCTGGTAGCGGGTGTAGATGGAGAAGGTCATCATAGCCTACATGTAAAACCCAGCCCTAACCTTGACCCGGAAACCTTGTTATTTGTAGGTCCGATGACCCGAAGTAAAGTAAGAAGTCAGCTTTGGGCCATCCCAGTGGAGGACTTGGTGTCTGGCTTTGAATCCATGAAAGTTGATGATGAAGTTCTATTTATGGAAACTGAATCTTGATGAAGATCGGATTAGTTGATGGACTTGGAGTGCTCTCTATCTTGGTTTGAAGGCATTTCTACCTATTAGGTAAGTCACTTGACATGTGTGCAAAACCCCTTTAGGATTGGATTTGATCTGGGTCTTCAATTCCCTGTTTTGGATTTCTTTGTCGGCATTGGTCGACTGATTGGTCGACTGGACCAGTCGACCAATCCACTCTACCAATGAGTGCTGTCTTTGGCAATTAGGTTTTTCTTGCTCTATTTAAGTCCAATTTCGAGTCTACTTCGTATTTGCTGCCTCCAAACTCTTTGGAATGAACCAAAGACCTCTGCAAGTCATCTCCCTTGCATCCTTGGTGATTTTCTTGACGGATCTTCGTCGAAACTCTTCCTTTTCATCAAAAGGTATGTCTACACTCTCTTCTTCTCCTCTATCTCTTATTTTCTTTCCTTTTTGAGTTGAGACAGTAGAGGAGATGCTGCATTCTCTGTTGCAAACATCTCTGGACTTGTCTCTCATGATCATCCTAAGGATTAATGGCTAGAACAATGATCTTAACCATGATCATTGCAAGCTTTTGAAGGAATCATGATCAAACCATGATCTAATCTTTGTTAAACTTCTGATTTGAATTCTGATCTCCTTGGATCTTCTATATTGATCATGTTAGTAGCCAATTGCTGTGTTTTCTTTTCATGAACCATGATCTATCAATCTCTAGTTGTTCTCTTCTACCATACTATGTGTTCTTCATGAATCATGGTAGTTACATATATGGTAGGTTTTGTTTCCTTATTTAGATTTATGCTTTTAAGCCTATTTCCTTGAAGATCTAAGTATGTTTTCATGATACCTTTACCTGAAGCAATGATCCATCCTCCTATTGTTCTTGTCTTTGATTTCTATTTCGAATTCATCAAGATCCATGGTTGATCTAATTATGGTAACTTTTTGTTTCCTAATTTGGATCTTGATGGCTTGATTGGATTAGTGTTTTGAGGTCCCCTATATGTTAGAATACTACTGATGTAGTTTACCCCTTGATTAGTACCCTTTTTAAACCACCAAATTCGGATTTTATATCTTAAAACTTTGTTTTTTTAGGCTACTGTCTGCATTGGTCGACTGGACCAGTCGACCAATCCACTCGACCAATGAGTACAGCAACTCCAGAATTGGTCTGTGTTGGATGTTTTGGTATCTTTTCTGTTAGGGATCTTTCCTAATATGTTGTATACACTTGTTTAGGACCTTCTTCTCAAGTTTGCCAAGATCTTACTTGATTTCTTAGGATTCCTTTGCGAGTTATAAAAGGTAAGGATGGTTATTTCCTTAATTACATAGATAGCATGAATCTAGTTTCTATATTTGAATATCATTGATATGTTTCCTAAATTAGATTCTTACAATGATATACTACTGTTGCATAACCTTGATTACAGTAGCATTGCTTAAATTGATTCATGTATGATTTACTTACCAATTATATACAAGTGATTGTAATTATTGATTTCTTTCCATATATGAAGTTACCATATATGTGATGATATGAATTGATGCATGTGTATGTTTAAGTATGGTTTGGAAAGGAGAGGTGTCCTTTTGACACTTCTGTCCTTGGACTACTACGGGAATATTATGGGATGTTTCCGGAGATGCCCTCTGGACACCTTCCTAAACTGTTGGATGACATATCTAGGACTGTCTAGTAGTGTTTGGCTAGGATGTCCCGTTATGTCAGACCCTAATCGGAGGGGTATTGAGACCGAACGACCCGTGGTAGCAATGGGGATTCATGGGCGCTCAAGACCGGTAACCAACCCGTGAGAGGACAGGAATCACATTGTGGGGGCCATTTATTGGTAGGGTTGCATATGGTTAGACTTGGGCTCACGGGCGCTTAAGACCGGTAACCAACCAACCCGTGAGAGGACGTGAGAGCTTCCCGTTTACCATATGTGGATGATCAATAGGGTTGATGAGTCCGTAGTCAGGGACTATGAGGACTCTAGTGTGAAGGATACCGGAAAGGATCGTCAGGGACGAGGAATGGACGTATCTGGATCTGACTTGATGTAACTAAGTAGAAGACTTGCATTTGGCTAGGTTTTACCCTGACATGCGCCGGTACTTAGACCAATGGTGATGTGAGAGAGTGGTGACTTAACCCCCAGCCATGGAATGTCCCGAGGGATGCCGGACCCATTACCAACTGATGATGAGTGATTGAGACCTTCCTAAAGAAGTATGGTGCTATGACTTAAAGCATGTCTGCCGATAGAGACCAGCATACATAGAGTTAGATTCATTCATTCATTGCTTGTCTCATATCATATTGCATTTATGTTTGTTCTGAAATCTTGCCATTTATGATATTATGGATTTAACTGCCTTACCGAGTTTCTTTGAAACTCATTCCTTTATTGTACAATGTTTGTTAGACTATCCTGCAGTCTTGAATACTATGACGGTCCCTATGAAGAAGCGCAAGGCGAAGAGGCATATCTCCAGGAAGGTGATTGCGGTTACCACAATTACACTGAAGATCCCGCGAGTGGTTATGCTCCGTACGATGCTTAGTCCGACCATTGAGTGGAAGCGTCCTTGTGCCATTTATGAGATTTACACTTATAAGGATGTTGTCTATAAAGTGGAGAACAATTTAGTTACCCATTGTACTTGCTATTGGGATTAGATTTTATCTAGTTTATTCTCTTTTAGAGCTACTTTTCCGCTGGTTGTAGAGTGGGATTTTTGCCTCACTTTACTTATCTGTTTGACACTCTGATTATATCTAGTATTCTGATCTATTTATGATTCATTCTTTCCTTATTGGATCTATGGTTTATCTTCCGCACTTTTATTATAATTGTTCATGATTATGTTATTGTTTATGTGGGAGGTTGATTACTCGATACCTGATCTTCGGGCTGTGGATCACACTCTCGGGTATGCCAGATAGGGTACCGGCTGGGAGGACGTGACACTACATGAGTGAAATCTCACTCTGATGACCTGCATTAAGCAGCAAGTTTCGTGCTATGATCCGGGAGATGATCTTGCATGAAGGAAGTAGCTCGGTCACTGACTTTACCCCGCTGCACTCCCGTGGGCAAATGCTCGAGTAGACGAGAGCTCTCTCCTCCCAGTGAATGACATCGTTTGACTCAGCCCCCGGCTCGAACCATCTCCTATCGTTGTGGATGTATGGCACGTCTAGGATGTGAGCCAGCTCCTCTGTGGTGAAGTGTATGTCTGTAGTCTTCACCCGACACTCTATCACCAGCCTAGTGTCATGATCTCCTACCCTCTCTCTGTGGAAGGTCAGGTTGCTGTAGAATAACCTAACTAGCTTTGGATAAGCATCCTCGTTCAAGAACAAGGTACCTCTCCAGACCACAACCTCGAATCCACTCTCGATCTGGAACTGCTCGACCTCAGAAGTCACTACCGGTCGACCATACTCGATCTGGCGCTGACTGAAATAGCTAAAGTACAATTTCTGTGCCTCTGGTGACCTGAAGTAGTCTGGATGGACTGGGTCATGTGCGTCACCTCTACCTAGACCATGACCTCGGCCACGCATGGGTACTCTCCTACCTCTGCGTGCAGCCATCTAGCCAGAAAATCTGTTTTTAGGCTAAAAAGATGCAAAATGAGAAGCCATGAGATGTCCAGTAATTACCTGTTAGTGTAAAAATGCATAATGAACAGTAGATCTATGCCTAGACATGTTATGGGAATTAAAAGAAACATTTTGCACCAAAGAAAACCTAGAAATAGTTGCACATTGTAGTTTCTTACATGCAAATAATAGAAATGAAGGGTTTTGTGAGAAGATTACCTATGTAGTGTGTCAGCGTCGCGTGGGAAGTAGATCCGAAGACAATGGAGTCTCCAAAATGCTTTCCTAACCCTTAGCACGAAATCCCCAGAGCCCTAATACTGTTTTGAGAAGTGTAGAAGTGCAAATGAGGCCCAAAACCGTATTTGAAGCGTTGTTGTCGCGCGTATTTTGGGGCGATCGCTACTGGCTGTCGATTGATTTGAGTGACCGGTCCAGTTACTGTTGCACAGATTTTTGGATTTTTGCTCTGTTTTGATTATTCTTAGACTTTGTGCTTGTTGTTGCTTCTGTTTGTGAATGTTGGCCATGTTGTGAAGTTACTTTGACTTGAAGAATCTTTTCTGGAATTGATGATAAAGTGTTGCTAATTTCTGGAATTCTTTTCGCAGAATGGTTCAATTAAGGAATCGTGCTGTTAATGATCAAGATGGTGGAGAAGGTGGGGAAAATCATAACCGTGTTGAGATACCTGTCGTGAACACTGGAAATAAGCCTCCCCGAGTTGAAATTCCTCCCACTGGCGAAAATCCTCCGCATGCACCGCAAGTAGTCTCTATTCAGGATGTGATGAACATTCTGGGAAACATGATGCATCAGCAGCAGAATCAGTTTACTACTATGATGCAAGGTTTTGCAACTACTCAGCAGAATGCCCAGACAGCTCTTAATCCTAATGGAGCTGGTACTTCTGCAAGCTGGTCCTTTTGTGGACGGTTTAGCCCCTGGTTCGCATGCAAGGTTGATGGAGCATTTCTTGAAGCTTCAGATCCCTACTTTTACTGGTATTTCGTCGGATACATTGTTCCTTAACAAGTGGATCCGAGAGATGGAAAAAGCTTTTCGCAACCTCCGTTGCAATGAAGCTCAGAAGATTCTATGTACAGAAGAGACTGCAGCATGAAGCTGATACGTGGTGGAATGCTACCAGACCTATTTTGGAAGCTTCGCACCCGGTTCTTACTTGGGAAATTTTCAAGGAAGCTTTCTGTAAGAATTATTTCCCTGAGTCTGTGAGAGATGCTAAAGAAGCTGAGTCTATGGCACTCATGCAAGGACCTAGTACTATTCTGGAGTACCAGAAGAAGTTTGAAGAATTGTTTTACTTTGCCCCGGCTGCTTTCAAAGGTGATCGTGAGAAGGCAAAAAAGTTCTTCAAAGGTTTGAGGCCGTCATTGAAGACTTACCTGGCAATTCATCCGATTGTGGATTATGCTGAGATGGTACAGAATGCAAAGAAGGTAGAAGATAATGAGAGAGAGAATTATTTGCTCCAACGTTCTGTTGTGAACAGAATCATTTGGGTGACCGTAACCGGAGATTCTCTGGGCCTGCTCCTTATACTGCCCCTTCGTTTCAGCCTAGAGGAGCTAGTTCCAGTTTTAGCTCTGCTTCGAGCTATGGTTCTAGTGGTGCACCGGTGCGTCCTGTTGCAGGTAGTCAGGGTACTGGACCGATATATGCTAACCCTCGTCCAGTGGTTAATAACCAGAGACCTACATATCCTTCTTTAGCAGCTCCTGTGAGTGGTAGGGATTTTATCTGCTTTAACTGTGGAAAGTCGGGTCATTATTCTCGTAACTGCACTCAGAAGCCGAATTCTCAGGTGTCAACTTTGAAGCCTGCTTCGAATGTTTCCACTGGAAAAGTGTTCAGTGTTGTTGGTTCAGAATCTGAGACAAATCACGATGTTGTGACAAGTATTATTTTAGTATCATCTACCTCTGCTTTTGTATTATTTGATACTAGTGCATCGCATTCATTCATAGCATTTTCTTTTGTGAGTCGTATTCCTGTTACACTTGCAAAGTTGGAAAGAGGACTAGTTATTAGTACTCCTACCAGATCTGTTGTTAGATTAGATGAAGTGGTTGAGTCTTGTTCCGTCGTTATTGCTGGTAGAACCCTTGAAGCCCATTTGATCAAGTTGGATATGTCTGATTTTGATGTGATACTTGGAATGGATTGGTTATCTAAGTATGGCACAGTTATCCTTTGCTCGGAAAGGAAGGTACTGTTTCATCCTAAGGATGATAGTCCGTTTGAGTATCAAGGTAGTCAAGAGAAGTTAAGCAAGAAGATAGTGGCTGCGACTGTGAAAGTTAGGCAGTGGACTAAGGATGTTGGACTTCTTTCCTCTTCTGTGGATGTCTCGGAAGGTGTGAAACGGTTGTCTGATATTGAAGTTATCAGGGACTTTCCTGATGTTTTCCCTGATGATTTGTCTGGTTTGCCTCTAGAGAGGAAGTTAGAGTTTTCAATTGATCTAATTCCTGGAACAGCTCCTGTGTCGAAAGCTCCGTATCGGATGGCTCCGACTGAGTTGAAGGAACTTCAAACTTAGTTAAATGATTTGTCAAGTGTTTGCAAAATAAAATAACCGCAAGCGCACAGTATCGTGTAGCTAACGAGTCGATCTCAGGGAGATATGCCACCTAGAATTCAACTTCTTAATAGTAATGCGAGAGTGGAATGGTTCAATTTTTGTTAACTAATTACTTAAACTAAACCAAAAATCCTAATCCATACATCTAATGCAATCGAATTGAAATGAAAAAAATAAAGCAAACATAACTAATGCATAAATAAAAGACAGGAAAAAAAATGCAAATGCAACACCACCCGTCACCAGAAACAGAGGCACGACTGTAGGCTTGCTCCGGTTATGTGGTCCGAGATAATGAATGAATAGCAGAAAGTAAATAACAAAGCAATAAAAGGAAAAGGAAGCCTTAACCAAAGAGAGGCACGACTGTAGGCATCTCTGATCAAGGATCCAGGGGAAGGGAGAACAATAAGTAAATGCTGAAATTTAAATCCTAAATTAAGAATATGGAGGGGTAGATAGAAGCGGGAATTGAGGGGGGAGAGAAGACTATTGAAGAATCTTACTTACTTGCATCTTCCAAACAAAACTTGAATAAACAATTCGAATCTCAACCAACCCTAACAACCAGATCTAGAATAAACTAGATCTGCAATTGCTAGACCCAGAGAGAAAGCAAATCCTCTTGAAACTTGAACATGAACTTGAACTGATAAAACTAAAGATAAAACTAAAGGAATTACACTTGCATAAAAGAAAAATTACACGACTTCAATCTTCCTAAACATTCAATCTAAAAACTAGAACTAGAGCCCACAAATTAATCAAAGAACTAGAGAAAACTAGAGCAAACTAAAGAGAATAGAAAGTGCAAGACTAAAGTAAAACTAAAGAGAAAGTAAAGTGTGTAACTAAAGTAAACTAAAGAGAAAATTAAGTGTGTTAGACCTAAGAGGGAGGTAATATTTATAAAAGAATGAGAATAATTTACAAAAAAGGAAAAATAATGATAATAATAATAATAAGAGTAAAATAGAAAAAGAAAAAACAAATAAAGAAGGAGCAAAAAAAAAAATTCGTTAGAAAGAAAGAGAGAAAGAAAGAGAGAGAGAGAGAGAATAAGTGGAGAAATAAAATAAAATAAAATAAAAACTTGCTTTTGAAGTTCACGTGGAGACAAGGTGGAAGAAAGAAAGAAAAGTGGAAGAAGGAAAGAGAAAGAAAATAAAATAAATCAAAAAATATATATATTTTGTTAACAAAAATATAGGTGGGTTGGTTATTAAGGAAATAAGAAAGTAAATAAAATAGAAAGTGGGAAGAAAGAGAAAAAACTAATAAGAGAAATAAATAAAATCTAACAAAAATAAAATATTCTAAAAAAATAGAAAATCCTAGTCTTTGACTACTTGTGGGCCCCATACAATTCTCAATTACAATAAAGAAAATTAAAATAAAAATCCTAATCTAATTTTACAAGATATTCTGGAGTTGGCCCATAATTGCATCTCTAGCCCATCATGCTCCAAATCAGACCCACTTTCGCACTTGAGAATTTGAACGGACCTCTTGACGTGTAAAATCGCATGTTTCATACTCAAAACTCCAGATATTCGCTTAAGTGCTAAAAATTCATAAAATCTGCAAAAACAACGTAAAACCCAAGGTAGCTCCACACAAAGTGTTAAAAATGCATGTTTTATGCCCTAAGATTTCACACATAAATGTGCTCATCAGATTCCCCCACACTTAGACTAAGCTTGTCCTCAAGCAAAAAGAAAAATACAAATAAAGATAAAAAAAACTAATGCAACAAAATAAACCCTAACTCACTTTCGTAGGAATCACGGTTACACTTAGCATGTGTAACAAGCCTTTAAACCACTAGGTTACCCCTAAAGGACGAGTTTTGTCTCGTGGATGTTTGCAGAGAATATACATCCAAAATTCCAATTCAGCTCAAAATAAAACATTGCAAATTTCAACTCTAACAATTGGTAAGTACTTATACAGAATCAATAGCTATGACAACTTTCCTCACCATTGATTTAAGAACCCCCACACTTGAACTTTATTACCCCATATCGATTATTGAGACTAAGCATATATCTCAATCAAAAACTCACCTTATTTTTGACCAAACATTTCTACCAAGGCATTGATGACAGTTGCACTTATTTCTTTTTTTTTTTTTTTTTCTTTTTCTTTTTTTTCTTTCTTTTGAGTAGTGAACTCTACTTTACTCCACTACGGTTGGCTTGAATGACATGGTGGAGCAAACACCAGAAACCCAAGTTACTTTGTAGCTTTGCTTTGTATATGCCCACATAGACAGTGATACGAGAGTTCTTTTCAATAATATCATTCCTAAGAGTTTCGATCAAGTCACCTCGATTCCTGAGTCGGAGTGCCCTGTCTAGTTCCAAGAAATTCAACTTTTACTTTCTACTCTTTTTTTTTCTTCTTTTCTTTTCACTTCTTTTTGAACTTTTGTCATGCCATACAAAAGATTGATCTCAACCTCTAGCCAAAGAAACAAGGACCCACAAAACCCATAGATGGTCCAACGCCTCAAGTTAAGGGCCTCTTATTTTTCTAAGGAAATTCTCATCTCAACATACATACAAGTTACCTTCCTCTCAACAGGGTTTTTATGTGTTCACAATGGGTACCAAAATCACTCTCATTTCACACATCATAGCAATTGAAATAGTATGTACACTAACCAAAAGCCAAAGTTAAAATTCACAAAGAAGCCAAAGGTATTCCCCCCACACTTAAGTAATGCAATGTCCTCAATGCATGCATGAAAAGAAAGACAATGACAAGGCAAAAGAGGGGTATACCTTTCAATCAAGATGTTCTTATCATTGGATGCTTTAGCCTTATCTTCAATATCAATGTATGATGGGGAAGACACTCCAAATAAGAAAAACCATGAATAGAAAAGTCATCCCTAAAGACTTTAAGAAAAACCTTCACAATGTCAGACAAAATACGCATACGGTGAGGTTTTCCAAAATGTTTGGCATCCTGCAGAAGATGAATATGAGATTGTACAATGGAAGAGCTTAGACCTTTGATAGTAGTAAGAGACCAACTCCATGCTTCTCTATTATCATGCAACAGTGTGATAAACTCTTTTGCTTTGTCAAAAGTTAAATCAGAGACAACAATGACATGAAGAGAATTATCTTGTCCTAAGAAAGCAAACTGCAAATTAGAAAGCAACTCTTTCAATTCTAGCTTGGGAGGTTCAATTATTGAGGGTTTAGGAATGGAGATAGAGATGGATGGGGGTTTAATAGGCTCCAAAGGTATGTGAAAACTTGAGACTTCAGAAAAGAAGGTTTCACTATCATCTTCCAACATATCCATACATTTTTGAAATTCCTGATCAAAATCAATCTCAAAGTTTGTAATCAAATCATTAGGAAAATCCAAAGACTCTTCAAGCATATTGATTTCTTCCTCAATTTGTGGTTGCTTTCCTATCCTGAACATATTAAACTCCACAGTTCGATTTCCAAAAGACAACCGTAAGAGACCATTTCGACAATTGATTAAAGCATTACTAGTAGCCAAAAATGGTCTTCCTAAAATTATTGGGATTTCATCTTTGATTGAAAAAGGTTTAGTATCTAACACAATGAAATCAACTGGAAAAATAAATTCTCCCACCTTCAATAAAACATCTTCAATCATCCCTTTAGGAATCTTAATTGACCTATCCGCCAACTGAAGAGTAGTTTTAGTTGCTTTCAATTCTCCCAATCCTAGTTGCTTATAAACATGGTAAGGCAAAAGATTCACACTTGCACCAAGATCAAGTAAAGCGTGTTCAATGTGTGTATTGCCTATGACACAAGCTATGGTAGGGCTCCCTGGATCCTTATACTTGGCTGCTACAGGTTGAGTAATTATGGAACTGATGTTACCTGCCAAGAATGCCTTTTTGGGAACACTAGTGATTCTTTTATGAGTGCATAGATCTTTCAACACTTTTGCATAGGCAGGGATCTGGGATATGGCATCCAAAAGAGGGATATTCACTTCTACCTTTTTGAAGACATCAAAAAGTTTCTCCATAGTTGCAGTTTTCTTCTTATTAACTAGACAGTTGGGAAAAGGGGCCTTAGGAACATAAGGACTCTTAGTTGAAATTTGCTCTTTTCTCATTGTTTCAGCTAATGGTTCAACAAACTTAGGTACTGCTACAGTAGTTGGCTCATCTTCAACTTCTATGGGTTTCTCAGACAAACCCTCTTTAGGAGGTACTTGAACATTCTCCTCATCACAGTGGTCACTACTCTTGCTCTTTTCATTAATATGTGACTCACCTGTTAAATACCCTTTCCCACTTCGCAATGCAGACACAGAATTTATTGAAGCTAAAGAAGAAGGGGAGGATTCAACTTGGTTGACTTGATTTGGTAAATTTGATGGTCTTTGTTGAATCTGAATCCTAGGATTTAACTCAGGTTGGCTAGGCATTTTACCCTTTTCTCGCTCAGACAAAGCACTTGCAAGAGTGGAAATTTGTCTTTCCATATTATGCATAGAAGTCATGAAGGTGCTGGAAAGTACTTCCATATTTTTCTCTAAGGTAGAGAGACGAGAAAACTCCGGATTATTACCTCTATTGAAACCAAGTGTTGATTGATTTTGTGCAGTGAGAGGCATATGAGGCACAACAGGTGGATTGACAGGCCTAGCTAGATTGGCATTTTGAGAATTTGGGGCTTGAGGGAACTGGACATGTTGATGATGAAAAAATTGTGCACTTTGTTTTTGAGGAGCACCAAATTGATTTTGTGTAGAATAATTGCTTAATCCATTTTGGTTTTGCCCTTGAGACCATGAAAAGTTAGGATGACTCTTCCATCCAGGATTGTACGTGTTACTGTACGGGTTTGGGAACATCGCACTAACATTTTCATGTTGGCCTCCAGAATAGCTAGGGCATTCCTCAATTACATGTGTAGGAGACTGACACCACACACATATAGCAACAGATTTGTCAACAAAAAGTGATTGATTTGGTTGTGGTGGTGCAGCTTTTACTACCAAAGTCTCTAGCTTTTTCAAAAGATTATCTATTTGTGCATCCTTACGAACTTGGCTATCAACAAAATATCCCTTACTAGTCCTTTCAGATTCTTGAGTTGATTCCCATTCTCTAGTTCTATCTGCTAGGTCTAAAAGAAATTCCCAAGCTTTGGAATCATCAGTGAACGATGTAAATCCTGTGGGGCACATAGATTCCAAAAGTTGCTTAGTTTGATAATCAATACTCTCATAAATTATTTGGCATAAATGCCACAATTCTAAACCATGGTGAGGGCATTCTTGGAGGAGGCTTTGGAACCTCTCCATTACCTTAGCAAAAGACTCATTGGGTTTTTGACGAAATTGAAGAATGTCATTTCTTATCTTATTCGTCTTGGAGAAAGGAAAGAATTTTTTCAAGAATAGGACAGTGAATTGTTCCCATGTGGTAATGCTATCCAAAGGTAGGCTATAAAGCCACTTTTTGGCTTGGTCCTTTAATGCAAAGGTAATAAACCATAGTCTTACGGCATCATCAGTGAGTTGTTGTACTTGCATAAGAACACAAACCTCCTCAAACTCCCTAAGAAACAAATATGCATCTTGATCAGGCAACCCATGAAATTGGGGTAACATAGACAAATAATTAGGTTTAAGTTCAAAGTTGTTACCCCTTACGTCAGGTAAACGTATACAGGAGGGTTGTGCAGACCGAGTTGGGTAAAATCTATCCCTAAGACTCTTAGGTGGAGATATGTCGCCCATGGTCAAAGTAGATATTCGAACAAGTCGGTTGGTGGAATCACGAGTTCAAACAAGCATGCACTCGTTTTTTTTTTTTAATAAAGAAATTAAAGAAGAAAATAAAATAAAATAAAATAAAACGGAAAACAAAAAGGAAAGTAATGGATTTCCCCACCACAAAGATTGAAACAATGATTCCAAAGCCGTAAGGTTGCCGTATAGCTGAGCGCTGTATAGGTTTGACAGCAAGGGAATCCGTATAGTCTTCGGAGCCACCTACAATCGAATCCTGGGGATTCTGCAGTAGAGTGGGGACTACTATACGTTTTTGTTTCTACTCAAGTTAAGAGTAATATCTTTGATTTTTTTTTTTTTTTTTAATTTTTTTTTAAAACACTTCGATTTACCTAAGAATGAGAAAAATAAGATGAACAAATATCTCCCCGGCAACGGCGCCAAAAACTTGTTTGCAAAATAAAATAACCGCAAGCGCACAGTATCGTGTAGCTAACGAGTCGATCTCAGGGAGATATGCCACCTAGAATTCAACTTCTTAATAGTAATGCAAGAGTGGAATGCTTCAATTTTTGTTAACTAATTACTTAAACTAAACCAAAAATCCTAATCCATACATCTAATGCAATCGAATTGAAATGAAAAAAATAAAGCAAACATAACTAATGCATAAATAAAAGACAGGAAAAAAAATGCAAATGCAACACCACCCGTCACCAGAAACAGAGGCACGACTGTAGGCTTGCTCCGGTTATGTGGTCCGAGATAATGAATGAATAGGCAGAAAGTAAATAACAGAAAGTAAATAACAAAGCAATAAAAGGAAAAGGAAGCCTTAACCAAAGAGAGGCACGACTGTAGGCATCTCTGATCAAGGATCCAGGGGAAGGGAGAACAATAAGTAAATGCTGAAATTTAAATCCTAAATTAAGAATATGGAGGGGTAGATAGAAGCGGGAATTGAGGGGGGAGAGAAGACTATTGAAGAATCTTACTTACTTGCATCTTCCAAACAAAACTTGAATAAACAATTCGAATCTCAACCAACCCTAACAACCAGATCTAGAATAAACTAGATCTGCAATTGCTAGACCCAGAGAGAAAGCAAATCCTCTTGAAACTTGAACATGAACTTGAACTTGAACTTGAACTGATAAAACTAAAGGAATTACACTTGCATAAAAGAAAAATTACACGACTTCAATCTTCCTAAACATTCAATCTAAAAACTAGAACTAGAGCCCACAAATTAATCAAAGAACTAGAGAAAACTAGAGCAAACTAAAGAGAATAGAAAGTGCAAGACTAAAGTAAAACTAAAGAGAAAGTAAAGTGTGTAACTAAAGTAAACTAAAGAGAAAATTAAGTGTGTTAGACCTAAGAGGGAGGTAATATTTATAGAAGAATGAGAATAATTTACAAACAAGGAAAAATAATGATAATAATAATAATAAGAGTAAAATAGAAAAAGAAAAAACAAATAAAGAAGGAGCAAAAAAAAATTCGTTAGAAAGAAAGAGAGAAAGAAAGAGAGAGAGAGAATAAGTGGAGAAATAAAATAAAATAAAATAAAAACTTGCTTTTGAAGTTCACGTGGAGACAAGGTGGAAGAAAGAAAGAAAGTGGAAGAAGGAAAGAGAAAGAAAATAAAATAAATCAAAAAATATATATATATTTTGTTAACAAAAATATAGGTGGGTTGGTTATTAAGGAAATAAGAAAGTAAATAAAATAGAAAGTGGGAAGAAAGAGAAAAAACTAATAAGAGAAATAAATAAAATCTAACAAAATAAAATATTCTAAAAAAATAGAAAATCCTAGTCTTTGACTACTTGTGGGCCCCATACAATTCTCAATTACAATAAAGAAAATTAAAATAAAAATCCTAATCTAATTTTACAAGATATTCTGGAGTTGGCCCATAATTGCATCTCTAGCCCATCATGCTCCAAATCAGACCCACTTTCGCACTTGAGAATTTGAACGGACCTCTTGACGTGTAAAATCGCATGTTTCATACTCAAAACTCCAGATATTCGCTTAAGTGCTAAAAATTCATAAAATCTGCAAAAACAACGTAAAACCCAAGGTAGCTCCACACAAAGTGTTAAAAATGCATGTTTTATGCCCTAAGATTTCACACATAAATGTGCTCATCATCAAGCAAAGGGTTTATCCAACCCAGTGTTTCGCCTTGGGGAGCTCCGGTGTTTGTGAAGAAGAAGGACGGTAGTATGCGAATGTGCATAGACTATTGGGAATTGAACAAGTTGACGATTAAAAATAAATATCCTCTTCCTAGGATCGACGACTTGTTTGATCAGTTGAAAGGTGCCTCTGTGTTCTCGAAGATTGATCTGAGATCTGGGTATCATCAGTTAAGAGTGAAGTCCAGTGATGTCTGCAGGACTGCATTTAGGACTAGATATGGGCATTATGAATTCCGAGTTATGCCTTTTGGTCTTACTAATGCATCGACAACATTCATGTATCTGATGAACCGAGTATTTCAGGATGTCTTAGATAAGTTTATCATTGTATTTATTGATGACATTCTGATTTATTCAAAGAGCGAAGAAGAACATGTTGTGCATTTGAGTTTTGCTCTGCAGTGTTTGAGAGAGAAGAAGTTGTTTGCCAAGTTCAGTAAATGTGACTTTTGGTTACCTAAAGTTATATTCTTAGGTCACATTGTTTCTGCTGACGGTATTAAGGTTGACCCTACAAAGGTTTAAGCTGTTGTTGATTGGGACCGACCTAAGTCAATCATTGAGATTCAAAGTTTTCTTGGTATGGCGGGATATTATAGGCGCTTCATTAAGAATTTCTCTAGACTCTCAGCACCTATGACAAAGCTTACCAGAAAAGGAGTCAAGTTTGAGTGGAATGAAGCCTGTGAAAAGAGTTTCCAAGAACTCAAGAAAAGGTTGACTAACACTCCTGTGTTGACGATACCAGATGACTCTGGAGGTTTGACAGTCTATACCGATGCCTCTAAAGTTGGTTTGGGTTGCGTTTTGATGCAGCATGGGAAGGTTGTAGCTTATGCTTCTAGGCAGTTGAGGAACTACGAGCATAACTATCCTACTCATGACTTGGAATTGGTAGCTGTGGTTTTTGCTCTAAAGATCTGGCGTCACTATCTTTATGGTGAAAAGATATCGATTTTCACTGACCACAAGAGTCTCAAGTATTTCTTTACTCAAAAGGAGTTGAATATGAGACAGAGAAGATGGCTAGAACTGGTGAAGGACTATGATTGTGATATTCAGTATCATCCAGGAAAAGCTAATGTGGTTACTGATGCCTTAAGTAGAAAGAGTAATCGAGGAAGTGTGGTTCTGACATCTCTCAGTAAGCCCTTATTGTTCTCCATTGTTAGATTTGGACTTGAGATTTTGTTAGAAGGTTCCGGTGCTATTTTGGTTCTGTGTCAGTTCGACCGAGTTTGAGGGACAAAATTGTTGCTCTACAGTCGACGGATCCGGAATTGAAAAAGAAAATTGACTTGATCACTTCGAAGACTAAGGACGTGGAAGATTTCTCCCTAGCCTTTGATGGTGCTCTTGTTTTTAGAGAAAGAGTTTGTGTTCCTACTGTTGAAGACCTCAGAAACGAAATCTTGAGTGATGCTCATCAGTCCATCTTTACTATTCATCCGTCCATCTTTACTATTCATCCCGAAAGTGTGAGGATGTACCATGATATGAAAGGATATTTTTGGTGGACTGGCATGAAGAATGATGTGGAAGACTTCATTACTAAGTGTGGAACTTGTCAACGTGTGAAAGCTGTCCAACAGCCTTCGTTTGGCCTTCTGCAACTTGTTCCAGTACCTAGTTGGAAGTGGGAAGACATTCCTATGGATTTTGTCACAGGTCTACCCCGATCTGGCAAAGGGAATGATTAAGTATGGGTGGTAGTGGATCGATTAACCAAATCGGCACACTTCATTTCGATGAAGATCACCTATTCCATGGATAAGTTGGCTCGACTTTATGTTGATAATGTGGTGAGACTGCATGGTGTTCCTGTTAGCATTGTGTCAGATAGAGACCCGAGGTCTTCTTCGCGTTTCTAGAATAGTCTGCAGAAAGCTCTGGGTACTCAGCTGAATTTGAGTACTGCTCACCATCCTCAGACCGGTGGCCAATCGGAAAGGACCATACGGATTTTGGAAGATATGCTTAGAGCGTGTGTCATAAATATGAGCGGTAACTGGGATGACCACCTAGCCTTGGTGGAGTTTGTTTATAATAACAGTTATCAGTCTACTATTGGAATGACCCCGTTTAAAGCTCTGTATGGAAAGACTTGTAGAACTCCTCTGTATTGGGATGAAGTTGGGGAAAGGTGTGTTCTTGGCCCTGATCTAATCGAAACTACCAGTACCATGGTGGATACGATTAGTGAAAGGATCAAAACTGCCCAGTCTTGACAGAAGTCTTATGTGGATAAAAGAAGGTCTGACCTTGAGTTTCAAGTTGGAGAGCGTGCGTTTTTGAAAGTTTCGCCGATGAAAGGAGTCATGCGTTTTAATGTTAAAGGAAAGCTCAGCCCTAGGTATATTGGTCCCTTTGACATTATTGAAAAGGTTGGACCAGTAGCTTATCGGTTGGCTCTGCCTCCGTCTCTTGCTGGTGTGCATGATGTTTTCCATGTGTCTATGCTAAGGCAATGCTTGACAAGCGCAGAGCAGTTGCTCCAGCATGAACCAGAAGGTTTGAGTGCAGATTTGACGTATGATGAAGAACCGGCTGAGATTTTGGATCGGAAGGACAACCAGTTGAGAAATCAGACTATACCTTTGGTGAAGATCAGATGGAAGAATCATTCGTTTGAGGAAGCATCTTGGGAGAAAGAAGATGAGATACGGTCCAAGTATCCTCACCTTTTTGGACCTTCAGGTACGTTGTAATTTCGGGGACGAAATTTCTTTTAAGGAGGGAGGAATGTAACAAACCCCGTATTTCTAACCCGAGATTCGTATTCCAAGTCCGAGAACCTGAAGGTCTAGTCGGGTGAATTTGTGGAGTGTCCAGATAGAAGTCCATGATCCATACCTTGAACCCATGGATCTGGATCCTTTGTCTGAAGAGCCTGCCTTGCTTGGTATTTGGAATTTTGGAAGTCAAGTGTTGTTCGAAGATGTCCGGAATGAAGGTAAGATCTCCCCCATCTCTTCTTTAGGGCTAGGTTGGCCTGGGATATCAACCCCCTAGCAAAAGCACCCTTGTATGGAAAATTACATGGGGGCGGTTGCTAGTGGCGGTCGATCAAACCAAGCGACCGCCCGGTTTGTTTTCGGGGATTTTGCCCTATTTTGCCCCCTGACTTCTATAAAAGGTAACCCTCGTCTAATTAACGAATATTTTATTCGTGGTTGCTAAATTTGGAGGTTAGACGGTTGCGGGGAAGTACCGAAAGTGGATCTGGAGTGCTGGCAGTGACTTGGAGATCAGTCCTTCCCTTTTTCTGGCTTTCTGACGTGAGGTAATGAATTTATCCTTTGTTCTTTACTCTCTTTGTCTGTTAATTTAGTGTTAACCCATCCCCTCGTCATGGTGGTTACCCCCTTTGATCATTGTGACTCTCTTTCCAATCTACTTGAGTGAATTATGCGTAAACGAAACCCTGTTTTCGTGAGAAGGATAATCCAGTCAAAGGGAGAGTTCTGGGTAACCCAATGATGGTAATTACTAGGATTTCCTTCACCCTTTGGCTTTGGGAGTATTAGATTTGAGACTTAGGTCATGATTACTCAAAATCCGGATTGAAAACAAGTAATCAGAAGATTGAGTTTCGGATTGAAACTCTCTGTTCTTGGGGCGGTCACTAGTGGCGGTCGCTCAACTTAAGCGACCGGCTAGTAAACAGAGACCAAATGACTTTTGGTTCTGATTCTCTTTGATTCAATTAACTTATATAATATTGTAACACTGTGTTTAGGTATACACTGTTTGAAAAGAAAGAGTTGTAATAGTTAACGGATCTCTTTACGGACAGTTTTACTTATATGCAGGTAAGGACAATTCATCCTATCTTTTGAATAGACTTGAAATATGAAAATCTAGTGTTTATTAAAAATTGTATTTCTTTATATATGATGTTGTACTCATCTCTTAAATATAAATCTTGTTATTTTACTGCTGTTTGTCTTGCTTACATACATATTGTGTTGATTATGAATGTTATGTATTGATGATAGTTGGTATATGGTTCTGATGGATGAGGTATCTGGTAAAATCCAGCTTTTACCTAACCTTGACCCGACCCGGTCATTGTTATGTTTGTAGGTCCAAAGACCCGAAGTGGTGGTAGAAGGGACTTATGGGCCCTACTGGTTGATGAGGTAATGTCGGGATTCCAGTTTATGGACATTGATGATGCTGCTCCTTCCTTGAGCACATTACCAGTGTTAAGTTAGAATCTGCGCACTGATGAAGAGTGAGACAGTTGAGATATCAAACGGACTCCGGTGCAAAATCCAAAGGTACTCCCTAAAACTAGACCTCTTGAGTGAACTGAAGGAGAAAACCCCATGCAATTTGACCTTGTATAGCCCTCCAAGTCCGCACCTAAAGTTGCTGAACTATTCTGTAAAATTCCGCAGAAATATGTTTTGGTCGATACTATTGGTCGATACTATCGACCAAAGGTATCGACCAACAAGTTTGCTGAACCCAGATTTAAAGATTCTTGGAATATTCTTTTCTATTTATTTATTCCTCGAGACTGGAGCCCTATTCTCGTGTTTTTAACATCTGGGAACTTGGGAGAGCCTCCCAAGAACTCCTCCTTGGTAGTGGTGAAGCATCTTCTTCATCAATCATTGCCAACCACTCATTCTTACTTTCTTGTTCCACTTTAAAGGTATGACACTCTCTCTCCTAATCACTTTCTAACTCATCTTTTCTCTATTTTACTGTTTGGACAATGGCCAAGGTGCTGCAACCTTGCATACACCTTGCCATGAACCTTCTAAACACCATACAATGATGTTTTCACCAATATGACTATGATTGATTCACCTCATGATCATTAACTACACATTTCCATGATTTATTGCTTACCAACTTGCTTTATTTACCAAAACTGAGATGAAGCTCATGATTAACCTAATCTATACCTTGCATATGTGTTCCATGTTACTTCTAAACGATTCCCTACCTAATCCCCCATGTTTTCCCCTAATTTGCATTGAGATGTAGCCAATGCCATGACCTACAACTCTTAACCTTAATATGTCGATTTGGGGATTTCCAAACGGACCATTGGATTATGAATGTTTCTTTATAATTAGTGTCCCCATGTTGTGCTTAGACTATCCTCCAAGTTTCGTGTCAATCCGAGACCCAGAAGACCAAATCTGGGCAAGAATCCAAAAAGCCAGCTTGCTGTCCTGGAATTGATTTGGTCGATACTATTGGTCGATACTATCGACCAAATGTATCGACCAATAGAGTTGCTGTCAGCAACTTTTGCCTAGTTCTGATTCGTTTGATCTCCAATTGTTCTGGTTTCTTCTCTAACCTTTCATATATGCTTGTTTAGGACTTTAAGGCTATTTGGGCCACTTGCTTGTGATCTTGGACCATTCTCTTCTCCGATTCAAGGTAAGGATAGTTTTCGATATAATTACCTAACATATGGAATTTTGACTTGGTATCCCTAACTTAGTAAAGATAGTTTCTATTTCATATTCTTATCATGTTAGACTTGCTACATATGTCTTTCAACAGTAGCTTTGTGTTTACATTATGTTATTTCAATGTCTTATCATGTTTATCAATTTCAATATATGATGACTTATGTCAATGTCATGAATTGAATGTTTATTATGATGTTGTATCTTGTGAACTGATATGATGAACTTGGGCATGTGATTGCTTAAGTATAACTTGGGATTGAGGGGTACCCTACTGGTGCTTCTGTCCTTGGACATCGGAGGGAATAGTATGGGATGTTCTCCGAAGGTGTCCATCGACTCTTCCCGGGTTATTGAATGACATACATAGGACTTGTCTAGATGTATGGCTGGGATGTCCCTATCATATCAGACCCGATTCAGAAGGGCATTGAGACCGAATAACCCGTGGTAGTAGTGTGGATTTGTGGGCACTCAAGACCGGTATCCACTCCGTGAAAGGACATAAATTGCATTACGATTACCCGAAAGGGGCCATTTATTGGTAGGGTTGCAAATGGCTAGACTTGGGCTCACGGGCACTCAAGACCGGTGAAATGATCCGTGAGAGGGACGTGAGAGCTTCCCGTTTACCATTTGTGGATGACCAATAGGGTTGATGAGTCCGGTGAGTAATATCCGTGACTCTAGTGTGAAGGATACCGGAAAGGATCCCGAGAGGGGAGGTGTAAAATCCAGCTTTTACCTAACCTTGACCCGACCCGGTCATTGTTATGTTTGTAGGTCCAAAGACCCGAAGTGGTGGTAGGAGGGACTTATGGGCCCTACTGGTTGATGACGTAATGTCGGGATTCCAGTTTATGGACATTGATGATGCTGCTCCTTCCTTGAGCACATTACCAGTGTTAAGTTAGAATCTGCGCACTGATGAAGAGCGAGACAGTTGAAATAGCAAACGGACTCCTGTGCACAATCCGAAGGTACTCCCTGAAACTAGACTTCTTGAGTGAACTGTAGGAGAAAACCCCATGCAATTTGACCTTGTATAGCCCTCCAAGTCCGCACCTAAAGTTGCTGAACTATTCTGTAAAATTTCTGCAGAGTTTGTTTTGGTCGATACTATTGGTCGATACCATCGACCAAAGGTATCGACCAACAAGTCTGCTGAGCCCAGATTTAAAGATTCTTGGAATATTCTTTTCTATTTATTTATTCCTCGAGACTGGAGCCCTATTCTCGCGTCTTTAACATCTGGGAACGTGAGAGAGCCTCCCAAGAACTCCTCCTTGGTAGTGGTGAAGCATCTTCTTCATCAATCATTGCCAACCACTTATTCCTACTTTCTTGTTCCACTTTAAAGGTATGACTCCTCTCTCCTAATCACTTTCTCACTCATCTTTTCTCTATTTTACTGTTGGGACCATGGTCAAGGTGCTGCAACCTTGCATACACCTTGCCATGAACCTTCTAAACCCCATACAATGATGTTTTCACCGATAGGACTATGATTGATTCACCTCATGATCATTGACTACACATTTCCATGATTTATTGCTTACCAACTTGCTTTATTTACCAAAACTGAGATGAAGCTCGTGATTTACTTAATCTATACCTTGCATATGTGCTCCATGTTACTTCTAAACGATTCCCTACCTAATCCCCCATGTTTTCCCCTAATTTGCATTGAGTTATAGCCAATGCTATGATCTACAACTCTTAACCTTAATATGTCAATTTGGGGATTTCCAAATGGACCATTGGATTATGAAAGTTTCTTGATAATTAGTGTCCCCATGTTGTGCTTAGACTATACTCCAACTTTCATGTCAATCCGAGACCCGGAAGACCAAATCCGGGCAAGAATCCGAAAAGCCATCTTGCTGTCCTCGGAATTGATTTGGTCGATACTATTGGTCGATACTATCGACCAAATGTATCGACCAATAGAGTTCTTGTCAGCAACTTTTGCCCGATTCCGATTCGTTTGATCTCCGATTGTTCCGATTTCTTCTCTAACCTTTCATATATGCTTGTTTAGGACTTTAAGACTATTTGGGCCACTTGCTTGTGATCTTGGACCATTCTCTTCTCCGATTCAAGGTAAGGATAGTTATCGATGTAATTACCTAGAATATGGAAATCTTGACTTGGTATTCCTAACCTAGTAAATATAGTTTCTATTTCATATTCTTATCATGTTAGACTTGCTACATATGTCTTTTAACAGTAGCTTTGTGTTTACATTATATTACTTCAATGTTTTATCATGTTTATCAATTTCAATATATGATGACTTATGTCAATGTCATGAATTGAATGTTTATTATGACGTTGTATCTTGTGAACTGATATGATGAACTTGGGCATGTGATTGCTTAAGTATAACTTGGGATTGAGGGGTACCCTACTGGTGCTTCTGTCCTTGGACATCGGAGGGAATAGTATGGGATGTTCTCCGAAGGTGTCCATTGACGCTTTCCCGGGTTATTGAATGCCATGCATAGGATTTGTCTAGATGTATGGCTAGGATGTCCCTATCATATCAGACCCGATTCGGAAGGACATTGAGACCGAACAACCCGTGGTAGTAGTGTGGATTTGTGGGTGCTCAAGACCGGTATCCACTCCGTGAGAGGACATAAATTGCATTACGGTTACCCGAAAGGGGCCATTTATTGGTAGGGTTACAAATGGCTAGACTTGGGCTCATGGGCACTCAAGACCGGTGAAATGATCCGTGAGAGGGACGTGAGAGCTTCCCGTTTACCATTTGTGGATGACCAATAGGGTTGATGAGTCCGGTGAGTAATATCCATGACTCTAGTGTGATGGATACCGGAAAGGATCCCGAGAGGGGAGGAATGGAAGTATCTGGAACTGGCATGATATGATTAAGTAGATGACTTGCATTGGGCTAGGCTATACCCTGACACGCGCCAATACTTAGACCAAACGGTGATGTGAGAGAGCGGTGACCGAAACCCCCAACCATGGATTGTCCGAGAGGGATGCAGGACCTAATTCCCCCCGGTGATGAGTGACTGAGACTACCTAAAGAAGTATGGTGCTATGACTTAAAGCATGTCTACCATAGATGACCAGCATACTTAGAATAAAGTCATATTGCATTATATGCCTCATATCATCTGCATCATTTTATGATTATCTTGTGGTTTATGTGTGGTGGGATAACTTCCTTGCTGAGTTCTTTTGAACTCATTCCTTTTCTGTTGCAATATTTTGTTAGGCTATTCTACAGGTGATTACTCTGATGGCACCCTCCCTGAGGCGGACCCGGATACCTCATACTACCATCCGGAGGCTGGCTACGTTGAAGACTTCGGTGACCATACCGAAGAAGATTACCAGGCGTACCAGGGTTAGCCCCGGAGTTGTATGGGAGTAGTCATGTTGGGTCTCCATGGTCCTCAACTTTGAAGAAGATATATTTATTATGGAGGAGACTTATGAGTAGTTACCCCTTCTTTTGTGACAGTATACTTAGAAGAATTGTAATAATTTTAACTTACCTTTATAACTTGAGACGTGTACTTAACTAAATTTTGACCTCACTTCCGTTTGGTGAAGGAGTGGATTCCGCCCACTGCCTTCTTAATTTATCTGATTTGATATTTATTTCCGCACTCTGATTATGTCTGACTCCTTATTTCTGAATTCCATGATCATTCATTGTTAGTTTATGATTATTATCTGTTCATGATTGTATTATCGTCGATGTGGATTATGTGGTCCCTGAACTATGGATCTTGGGGCTGTGGATCACATCCCGGGTATGCCAGATAGGGTACCGGCTGGGTGGATGTGACAGGAGGAATGGACGTATCTGGAACTGACATGATATGATTAAGTAGATGACTTGCATTGGGCTAGGCTATACCTTGACATGCGCTAATACTTAGACCAAACGGTAATATGAGAGAGTGGTGACCGAAACCCCCAACCATGGATTTGTCCGAGAGGGATGCAGGACCAAATTTTCCCCGGTGATGAGTGACTGAGACTACCTAAAGAAGTATGGTGCTATGACTTAAAGCATGTCTGCCATAGATGACCAGCATACTTAGAATAAAATCATATTGCATTATATGCCTCATATCATTTGCATCATGTTATGATTATCTTGTGGTTTATGTGTGGTGGAATAACTTCCTTGCTGAGTTCTTTTGAACTCATTCCTTTTCTGTTGCAATATTTTGTTAGGCTATTCTATAGGTGATTACTTTGGTGGCACCCTCCCTGAGGCAGACCCGGATACCTCATACTACTATCCGGAGACTAGCTACATTGAAGACTTCGGTGACCATACCGAAGAAGATCACCCGGCGTACCAGGGTTAGCCCTGGAGTTGTATGGGAGCAGTCTTGTTGGATCTCCATGGTCCTCACCTTTGAAGAGGACATATCCATTGTGGAGGAGACTTATGAGTAGTTACCCCTTCTTTTTGTGACAATTAAACTTAGAAGAATTGTAATAACTTTAACTTATCTTCATAATTTGAGACTAAATTTTGACCTCACTTCCGCTTGGTGAAGGAGTGGATTCCGCCCACTGCCTTCTTAATTTATCTGATTTGATATTTATTTCTGCACTCTGATTATCCTTGATATCTTATTCCTGAATTCTATTTTATTGATTGTAGCTTAATATTGATTGTTCATGATTGTGTTATTGTCGATGTGGCTGATGTGGTCTCTGAACTATGGATCTTCGGGGCTGTGGATCACATCCCGGGTATACCTGATAGGGTACCGGCTGGGTGGATGTGACAGAGTGGTATCAAAGCCCCAGGTTCAGTAAGACCCTAACCACGGAAGCGATGATGGAACATTCCGAGTTACCGATCAAAAGGGTAACTCAACTATTCTTAGAGCTGAATAATAGATAACCGAGATTAGTAACTAAATAAATGAAGCTTAACTGATTATGGAATAAGACACAATAATGTAAGCAAAACAACTTGATCTCATTAATCACATAAGAAAATTTTTACAAGTCTGAAAGAAAGTACATCTGGGAAACATAAAAAGGAAAATTCCTAATGCTATCTATCTAGGTGATCTACTCCGACGATCTGTCTGATCCCTCCTCGATCTGAACTCATCCTCGAGCCGTGTAAACCTCTCACCTAAAGTGTGCATGTATGTCTCCATCCTCATCTGTCGAGCCTCGATCCTCTCGAGTATGGAATAAATCGAAGACTAATGAGAAGCCACACCTGGAGCCTCAAAAGTCTGGTGATATGGACCTCCATCCTCGGAGAGTCATGGAGCAGGAATCTCCTTATGCCCCTGATCATCATCCTGAGCTGGAACATCACCCTGATTATCATCATCTCCATGCTCATCTACATCGTCATCCTCGGCATCCCCATCGATGTCGGCCTCATCGTCTGATCTGACCGCATTACCAAGCCCCATCTTCCTGATCGACCATGCACAGAGGTCCTCACCTATCTCTATATCAGGAATCATCAGTGTGTCCTCTAGATCCACCTGGAAGTATTGGAAGATGTGTGTCAAGACCCGGCCGAAAGCTAAGTTCCTGACCCCGGGAAGCTCAACTCGGTCTATCATGATATGCTGCATGATGTGAGCCAAGTCTATCTGCACGCCAGTGTAAATGCAATAGATGACTAGTGCCTCCATGATCGTCACCCTACTGTGATGCCCTGCCTTCGGAATAATGTTTCGCCCGACAAAGCGAGCGATGACTCGGGCCGATGGTAGCATAGAAGTGCCACTCCTGGGCATGAAGCAGTTCTCATCGTCCCACAGAGTCATGCATATCTCGTGTGTCTCTTATGGAATAAGACCCTCCAGAATGTCAGTGCGAGGAGGAATCCACCAACGAGAGTCTGGTACGGACGGCACCCCCAAGATCTCAACCAACTCGCTGGTAGTGAATATGATCTCAATGCCTCTGACCACGGAGCTGATGACAATCCGAGGACCATCTTGCGGGTCATCCTCGAATCGGTAGGTCAGGTTACTATAAAAGTACCTAACAAGCTCTGGGTAGACTGGATATGGCGTGGTGTACAAAGTTAACCATCCCATCGCCTCTAACCTCTCTCGTATGTAGAAGGTCTTTAGCTCATCTAAGACTACCAACCGCCCGTACTCGATCGGTATGTCATAGAAGTAGCGCTCAAACAGGAACTCTTCCTGAGGTGAAATGAAGAGGTCCTCCTCGGTAACCTCCTATCGTGGAGCATGTCCTATACCTCTGTCAGCCCTCCGTCCTCCTCTGGGCATGATGAACCTGCAGAGACAAGAAAGAAATTTCATTTTGATTAGTTCCCTTGTTCATTTGTTAGATGAAGGGCATTTTTGTAATTTTTCGAAAATTTGAAATTGTTGCAAAAATGCGATTCGAACATACTAGCATGTGTATAAGACTTGGATAAACATGCTGGGATATTTCGTTTGGTGAGAATCTAACATCTTGGCCATGTAGAAGTGAAAATTCAGCAAGAAGGTAAAGAAAAAAATCCCTCTTTGGGCTATGTTTGTAATTTTTCAAAAGTTTGAATTTCGGCAAACCAAATGTGGGAACACCTTCCCCATGGTAAATTAGTCATGTGGGACTTGGTTTCATGTCAAAATTCATTTTGGTTTAAAAATGAGGCAAGTAATTGCAAAGTTGGGAATATTGAGATGAATAGTGATTTTTGGAACCTAAGAATGTGAAATCTTGTGTTTCATGCTTAGTTTGGCTTGTAAAATGGTGGAAGCATGTTTCTAAACGTCCCTAGGCATGATTCTAACCATTAGCATCAACCATTTTGCAGTTTTGAAGAAAAAACCGTATCTTAGTAAATGAAAACGCAAGAAGAGAGAAGAAGAGAATGAGACTTACTTGTGTTGTTGATCAATGCAAGCTTGCAAGAGTGTTGGAAGCCTCAAATCACCCCTAAAACCCTTAGAGACCTTATGAAGAAGCTTTCCCCAGAGCCAAATTTGAAATGGAAATGTTTTGAAATGAAACGAGTGGGCCTTATATTCTGTTTTTCGCGCAGAATGTTTTTGGTCGATACTATTGGTCAATGCCATCAACCAAATGTATCGACCAATAGGGGAAATTTTCTGCTTTTGGGCTTTTTGTGGAAATCTGATTTGTGATTTGTTTCTTGTCAATGTTGGATTATAATCTTGCTATGTTGATGATTTTAAGCATGATTTGGGCATTCTATTCTATTGATCAAGTGATTTTGACAAGTTAAATTTCGATGTTGTAAATTCCGATGTTTGCAGAATGGTGCTTCTAAGGAATCGTTTGATTGGTTCTGATAATTCCGGAGTTGAAGATGTGCCTGCTGGGACCCCGGACCAGCAAAGACAAGGAGAGCACCCCGCCCCTAATGGAGTTCCCGATGCTCCTGAAATCGGAAGCTTCAGAGACATTGCTAGCATTATGACCAACATGATGCAGCAACAGGCGGCACAGTTCAATCAAATGATGACCGAATTTTTGGCTATGCGAGAAGAGAACCGAGCAAGTGGTTCAAGAAACCCTGGCCGTGCAGCTCCGTATGTGGAGAGGTCCACTGAGATCCCGCATACCAAGCTGATGGAAAGTTTTCTTAAACTTCAAGTACCATCTTTTACCGGAATGACCAAGGACACCCTCTTTCCTAATAGATGGTTGAGAGAATTGGAAAAGGCATTTAGACACCTGCAGTGTTCAGATAATCGGAAGGTGTTGTTTTGCAGTAACGAAGCTTCAACATGAAGCCGATGCATGGTGGACCTCCACCAGGCCTATTCTCGAGAACCTTCATGCTGGTGTGGTTACTTGGGAGTTGTTTAAGGAAGCATTCTGTAGAAACTATTTCCCTGAGTCGGTAAAAGATGCCAAGGAGGCAGAATTTATGGCATTGGTGCAAGGTACCCTTTACGTGGCTTGGAATACCAGCAGAAGTTTGAAGAACTCTTTTTCTTCGCTCCTGATTCTTTGAGTTCCGATGTTGCCAAGGCGAAGAAATTTTTCAAAGGGCTGCGACCTTCGATCAAAGTCCACCTCACTGCCTTACCTCTTGGAGACTATGCTCAGGCCGTGGAGAATGCGAAGAAAATTGAGGAAACTGAGAAGGAGAATGCGCGAGCACAGAAACCTTGGCAATCCAGACCTTCTGGATTTGTTGATCGTATTGACCGTCGTTTTGTGAGGCCTGCACCGTACCCCACTCCCACCTATCAGCCCCGGAGTGTTGGGCCGAGTCCCAGTGCTGTTCATGTAGGCCAGTATGGCCAGACTAGTGGGACCCGACCTGCAGGAATTGTTCAGCCTTCTCAACCTGGAATGGTACACCCCAGGCCTGCATTTTAGAGACCTCCAGTGGCAGCTACCTCTGTTGGACCGAAGGATAATGTTTGCTTCTTTTGCAAACAGCCCGGCCATTTTGCCCGTCTCTGCCCCAAGAAGTCTGTTCAGCCCGGTGCTCCTGTTCAGAAGAGTGTCCCTGCTCCTCCTGCTGGCAGAGTCTTCAGTATATCTGGTACTGACCAAGAAGCTTGTCATGATGTTGTTACAGGTACATTGTTAGTCGCTTCTTTACCAGCATTTGTATTGTTTGATACGGGTGCATCTCATTCATTCGTTTCATCTAATTTTGCTGTGAAGACTAACCTAACACCTAGATGTTTGTCTAGTTATTTGTCAATTTGTACCCCTGTTGGGTCTGCTGTTAAACTAGATAAAGTGTTAGAAGAATGTCCTGTTTGTGTTTGTGGTTTTGAACTTGAAGGCAAGGTTGGTGTTGTTCGATATGAGAGATTTCGACGTGATCTTGGGAATTAATTGGTTGACAACCTACTACGCCGTGATCTTGTGCTCTTCAAAGAAGATTCAATTTCGACTGGAAGGGAATTCAGTTTTGGAGTTCCAAGGGAAGAAGGGAAGAGTGAGCAAGAAGACTTTGACCGCTTTAATGCAAGTCCACTCCTTGATGGAAGATGCTTCATCTGGAAGCAAGGTCAAGGAAAAGAAAAGACTTGAAGATGTTAGTGTGGTTTGTAACTTTGCTGATGTGTTTCCAGACGATCTATCAGGACTACCCCCTGATAGAGAGGTTGAGTTCTCTATAGACTTAACTCCTGGAGTGTCTCCGGTGTCTAAAGCTCCTTACAGGATGGCGCCTACCGAGCTAGAGGAGTTGCAAACTCAGCTGAATGAACTCCAGGATAGAGGTTTTGTGCAGCCAAGTGTGTCACCCTGGGGAGCTCCGGTCTTGTTCGTTAAGATGCATTGACTACCGAGAGTTGAACAAATTAACGATCAAGAATAGATACCCATTGCCTCGGATTGATGACCTGTTTGACCAGTTGAAGGGCGCGTCTGTGTTCTCGAAGATTGGCTTGAGATCGGGGTATCACCAGTTGAAAGTGAAGTCAAGTGATATCTTTAAGACGGCTTCCACACGAGGTATGGGCACTATGAATTCAAGGTTATGCCTTTTGGTTTAACAAATGCTCCTGCCGTGTTCATGGACCTCATGAATCGGGTATTTCATGATGTGCTCGATAAGTTTGTGATCGTATTCATTGATGACATCTTGATATACTCGAAGAATGAGGAAGAGCATGCGGAACATCTGAACTTCACTTTGCAAAGGTTGAGAGAAAAGAAACTCTATGCTAAGTTTAGCAAGTGTGACTTTTGGCTCTCAAGGGTAGTGTTTCTTGGCCATGTTGTTTCAGCCGAGGGTATTCGTGTTGACTCGGAAAAAGTGCAAACGGTTACCGATTGGGAAAGACCGAAGACCGTGACTGAGATAAGAAGTTTCTTTGGATTGGTAGGATACTATCGGAGATTTATCGAGAATTTTTCTAGGTTGGCTGCCCCTATGACTAAGCTAACTAGAAAGGAAGAGAAGTTCATCTGGACCGAGTCCTGCGAGAAGAATTTTGAGGAGCTGAAGGTTAGATTGACAAGCGCCCCGGTTTTAACTATACTTGATAGTTCCGGTGGGTTGACAGTCTACACCGATGCTTCCATGATCGGATTGGGTTGCATGTTGATGCAACACGACAAAGTTGTGGCTTATGCCTCTTGGCAATTGAAGGACTATGAGCGGAATTATCCCACTCACGACTTAGAGCGTGCCGCCGTGGTTTTTGCTTTAAAGATTTGGAGACATTACCTATACGGTGAGAAGATCGCTATCTTCACAGATCATAAGAGTTTGAAATACTTCTTCACCCAGAAAGAGCTGAATATGAGACAAAGAAGATGGCTGGAGTTGGTTTCTGACTATGATTGTGACATCCAATATCACCCAGGTAAAGCAAATGTAGTTGCGGATGCTCTTAGTAGGAAGAGTCAGAAGAAGGATTTGAACTTGTGTGCTTCGAGTCGACCTTTGTTGTTATCAATGGAAAGGTTTGGCTTAGAAGTGGTTCCTGAGGGTTCGGATTGTATTCTTTATGCCATGACGGCAAGATCCACCCTTAGAGACCGGGTCGTCGCTTTGCAAAGTTCTGACCTTGAACTGAAAGAGAAGATTGAGAAGGTTGCCACGAATTCAGAGATGGACCCTGCTTTTAGTACATCTTTAGATGGTGCCTTATTGTTTAGAGGTAGACTCTGTGTGCCTGCTGCTGATGAAATCAAGAAGGAAATATTGAAAGAAGCACACCAGTCGATCTTTACAATACACTTGGGGGTACCAAAATGTATAAAGACTTAAGGGAACATTTTTGGTGGAATAGCTTGAAAGCGGATGTTGAAGACTTTGTTGCCAAGTGCGAGACTTGTCAGCGTGTTAAAGCCGTTCGCCAACCTCCGTCCGGATTGCTTCAGCCCCTTCCTGTTCCTAGTTGGAAGTGGGAAGATATCTCCATGGACTTCGTGACTAGCTTGCCGCGGACAAGTAAAGGAAATGACACTGTATGGGTGGTTGTAGATAGGTTGACTAAATCAGCCCATTTCATACCTATGAAGATGACCTACACTTTGGACAACGTGGTTCGTCTACACGGTGTGCCGGTGAGTATTGTGTCTAACCGTGATCCTAGGTTCACCTCAAGGTTTTGGAATGGATTGCAGAAAGCCTTGGGAACCCAATTAAATCTGAGTACAGCTCATCATCCCCAGTCTGATGGACAATCTGAGCGGACGATTCAAATTTTAGAAGATATTCTCAGATCTTGTGTGGTGGATATGGGTGGAAATTGGGATGAACACTTAGCTTTACTTGAGTTTGCCTATAACAACAGTTATCAATCAACAATAGGCATGGCCCCTTTTAAAGCTTTGTACGGTAACACTTGTAGAACGCCTTTGTATTGGATTGAGACAGGTGAAAGAAAAGTCTTAGGCCCGGAAATGAGTGAAGCTACAAATGCTATGGTCGACATGATTAGAGAAAGGATTAAGTCTGCTCAGTCAAGACAGAAATCTTATGCCGACAAGAGAAGGACCGATCTGGAGTTTCCAATTGGAGAGAAACTTTTCCTTAAAGTATCACCTATGAAAGGAGTGATGAGATTCAATGTGAGAGGAAAGCTTAGCCCCCGCTTCATCGGACCTTTTGAAATCTTGGAAAGGGTTGGACCTGTTGCTTATCGCTTGGCCTTGCCTCCATCTCTTGCTGGAGTTCACAATGTGTTCCATGTTTCGATGCTTCGAAAGTACATAGAGAACCTAGAACACATACTACAGCAAGCACCCGAAGGACTTAGTGCTGATCTTTCTTACGATGAAGGACCAGCTGAAATCCTAGATAAAAAGGACAAGCAGCTGTGGAATCACACCATTCCTTTGGTGAAGATTCGGTGGAAGAACCATACCCAAGAAGAAGCTTCATGGGAAAAGGAAGAAGAAATGAAAGAGAAGTTTCCCCATCTTTTTGAAAGCACAGGTACGCTTTCAATTTCGAGGACGAAATTCTTTTAAGGGGGGGAGAATGTAAAATCCAGCTTTTACCTAACCTTGACCCAACCCGGTCATTGTTATGTTTGTAGGTCCGAAGACCCGAAGTGGTGGTAGAAGGGACTTATGGGCCCTACTGGTTGATGACGTAATGTCGGGATTCCAGTTTATGGACATTGATGATGCTGCTCCTTCCTTGAGCACATTACCAGTGTTAAGTTAGAATCTGCGCACTGATGAAGAGTGAAACAGTTGAGATATCAAACAGACTCCGGTGCAAAATCCGAAGGTACTCCCTAAAACTAGACCTCTTAAGTGAACTGTAGGAGAAAACCCCATGCAATTTGACCTTGTATAGCCCTCCAAGTCCGCACCTAAAGTTGCTGAACTATTTTGTAAAATTCTGCAGAAATATGTTTTGGTCGATACTATCGACCAAAGGTATCGACCAACAAGTTTGCTGAACCCAGATTTAAAGATTCTTGGAATATTCTTTTCTATTTATTTATTCCTCGAGACTAGAGCCCTATTCTCGGAATGTGGGAGAGCCTCCAAAGAACTCCTCCTTGGTAGTGGTGAAGCATCTTCTTCATCAATCATTGCCAACCACTCATTCCTACTTTCTTGTTCCACTTTAAAGGTATGACACTCTCTCTCCTAATCACTTTCTCACTCATCTTTTCTCTATTTTACTGTTTGGACCATGGCCAAGGTGCTGCAACCTTGCATACACCTTGCCATGAACCTTCTAAACCCCATACAATGATGTTTTCACCGATATGACTATGATTGATTCACCTCATGATCATTAACTACACATTTCCATGATTTATTGCTTACCAACTTGCTTTATTTACCAAAACTGAGATGAAGCTCATGATTAACCTAATATATACCTTGCATATGTGTTCCATGTTACTTCTAAAAGCTTCCCTACCTAATCCCCCATGTTTTCCCCTAATTTGCATTGAGATGTAGCCAATGCCATGACCTACAACTCTTAACCTTAATATGTCGATTTGGGGATTTCCCAATGGACCATTGGATTATGAAAGTTTCTTGATAATTAGTGTCCCCATGTTGTGTTTAGACTATCCTCCAAGTTTCGTGTCAATCCGAGACCCAGAATACCAAATCTGGGCAAGAATCCAAAAAGCCAGCTTGCTGTCCTGGAATTGATTTGGTCGATACTATCGACCAAATGTATCGACCAATAGAGTTGCTGTCAGCAACTTTTGCCTAGTTCTTATTCGTTTGATCTCCAATTGATCTGGTTTCTTCTCTAACCTTTCATATATGCTTGTTTAGGACTTTAAGGCTATTTGGGCCACTTGCTTGTGATCTTGGACCATTCTCTTCTCCGATTCAAGGTAAGGATAGTTATCGATATAATTACCTAAGATATGGAATTTTGACTTGGTATCCCTAACTTAGTAAAGATAGTTTCTATTTCATATTCTTATCATGTTAGACTTGCTACATATGTCTTTCAACAGTAGCTTTGTGTTTACATTATGTTATTTCAATGTCTTATCATGTTTATCAATTCTAATATATGATGACTTATGTCAATGTCATGAATTGAATGTTTATTATGATGTTGTATCTTGTGAACTGATATGATGAACTTGGGCATGTGATTGCTTAAGTATAACTTGGGATTGAGGGGTACCCTACTGGTGCTTCTGTCCTTGGACATCGGAGGGAATAGTATGGGATGTTCTCCGAAGGTGTCCATCGACGCTTCCCGGGTTATTGAATGACATACATAGGACTTGTCTAGATGTATGGTTGGAATGTCGCTATCATATCAGACCCGATTCGGAAGGGCATTGAGACCGAACAACCCGTGGTAGTAGTGTGGATTTGTGGGCACTCAAGACCGGTATCCACTTCGTGAGAGGACATAAATTGCATTACGGTTACCCGGAAGGGGCCATTTATTAGTAGGGTTGCAAATGGCTAGACTTGGGCTCACGGGCACTCAAGACCGGTGAAATGATCCGTGAGAGGGACGTGAGAGCTTCCCGTTTACCATTTGTGGATGACCAATAGGGTTGATGAGTCCGGTGAGTAATATCCGTGACTCTAGTGTGAAGGATACCGGAAAGGATCCCGAGAGGGGAGGAATGGACGTATCTGGAACTGACATGATATGATTAAGTAGATGACTTGCATTGGGCTAGGCTATACCTTGACATGCGCCAATACTTAGACCAAATGGTAATGTGAGAGAGTGGTGACCGAAACCCCCAACCATTGATTTGTCCGAGAGGGATGCAGGACCAAATTTTCCCCGGTGATGAGTGACTGAGACTACCTAAAGAAGTATGGTGCTATGACTTAAAGCATGTCTGCCATAGATGACCAGCATACTTAGAATAAAATCATATTGCATTATATGCCTCATATCATCTGCATCATGTTATGATTGTGGTTTATGTGTGGTGGAATAACTTCCTTGCTGAGTTCTTTTGAACTCATTCCTTTTCTGTTGCAATATTTTGTTAGGCTATTCTACAGGTGATTACTCTGATGGCACCCTCCCTGAGGTGGACCCGGATACCTCATACTACTATCCGGAGACTAGCTACATTGAAGACTTCGGTGACCATACCGAAGAAGATCACCGGCGTACCAGGGTTAGCCCTGGAGTTGTATGGGAGCAGTCTTGTTGGATCTTCATGGTCCTCACCTTTGAAGAGGACATATCCATTGTGGAGGAGACCTATGAGTAGTTACCCCTTCTTTTTGTGACAATTAAACTTAGAAGAATTGTAATAACTTTAACTTATCTTCATAATTTGAGACTAAATTTTGACCTCACTTCCGCTTGGTGAAGGAGTGGATTCCGCCCACTGCCTTCTTAATTTATCTGATTTGATATTTATTTCCGCACTCTGATTATCCTTGATATCTTATTCTTGAATTCTATTTTATTGATTGTAGCTTAATATTGATTGTTCATGATTGTGTTATTGTTGATGTGGCTGATGTGGTCTCTGAACTATGGATTTTCGGGGCTGTGGATCACATCCCGGGTATACCAGATAGGGTACCGGCTGGGTGGATGTGACATATCTATTTTGGGATATCTTAGCTAGGGATATCAGAAGGCTGTGGAATGGGACACATGCCTGCTGATGTCTCCAGCATTGTCTTTACTATTTAACGACATTATTAGGTAGAATCTAGAATTGCATGGCTAGGTACCCCACATGTTACTACCCTTTCGGTAGAGGGATTGAGACCGAGTGACCCGTGATGACAGTGATGTGACATTGGTCCACTGTTAGTCATGTAAATGGTAGGGTTGCATATGTTAGGGTTGGGCTCATGGATGTCCAAGGATCGGATCGGGTGTCGTGAGGAATCATGAGAGCATCCGCCCCAATAATATGTGGATGACCTATATGGACTTCATGTAGACATGTAACTAGTATGACCTTGCATTGGATTAGAAACCCCAACATGCGCCAGTACTCATTACCAATGGTCGTGGTGAAAGAGTGTTGACTTAACCCCATCCATGGAAATGAGAGCCAGGTGTGGACTTTCCCTTTTTCCCAAGATCCCTACAAAGGTAGCCAGTCCTTGTCGGATCAGAGTGATGAGACTTACCCAGAGGAGGGCTGGTGTATATCTTAAAGCATGTCAACCATTAGATACCTGCATAGTTAGAAATCATAATATCATTCATATTTTGCATTCATTCATATTATTTGTGCATTTTGGCATTGTTGGATAATTGATGGGATTTGTGATTGTTTCTTACTGGGTTTTTTAGAACTCACGCCTTTATTTTGTATATGTTTATTAGCCTGCACTGAAGAAGGAATTGTACAGGAAGATGGAGTGGTTTCCTATGAAGGAACCATCCCGTATGAAGAAGATGTGGCATCGTCAGTGGGAAATGGAGATAGCATGTGCGGGAGCTCCTGCGGCTGCATGGTGGTATCTCTATGGCAATAGTGCATCAAACCTTTGGAGACTGGCGATCAAGATCTTATCTCAGACTTGCTCGCCTCCTGGATGTGAGAGGAATTGGAGTACATTCAGCATGATCCACTCCAAGAGGAGGAACCAGTTGGGAAGCCAACACTTGAATGATCTGGTATTTTGTCACTATAATATGAGGTTGAAGCTACAGCATGTCAAGGAGCAGGCTGAGAATGATAGGCCGTACATTGATCTCGATGATATATTTGATGTGGGTGCAGAGCAAGATCCCCTCACTCAGTGGATGTTGGATAGGGGTGAGCCGATATTGGACCAACCTGGATGGAGGCCTGACCCAGACCTAGCTCGAGCTGCAGTGGTTGATGTGGATGAGTTTATGGCCTCTCGAGAGGGTCAGGCACATGCAGAGGCAGCTGCCATTGTTGAAGAGAATTGGAAGGTGGCACCAGGCACGAAGGAGCAGCAGGATGACAATCCAGATGACACACTAACTTGAAAATCTATATTGTAGGTCCGCAAACCCGGAGTACAGAAAGAAGGCATTTGTGGGCCATTCGAATTGAATCCATTGGATTTGACTCGGAACCAATGGAAGTAAATGAAGATGATGCTAATTTAGAAACCTTGTGGATTTCGGAAGAACTAACTTGAATGTTAATGGATTTGATAGATGGATTAAGAATACAGTAATGACATAAGTGGAAGATCCCATAAAACCAAGTAAGACCCTTCTATAACGTGAAAAATGACCCAAAGGAAGTTAGAGCTTTTGGAGCACCAAAATATTGTTTTGACCAAAAAGGGATAGGTTGGCAGCCAGCCTTGGTCACCGCAGGTGACCATGCTTGTTTCGGGGCAGAATTGTCACTTTTGGGAAATTAGGTTTTCGAAGCCCTATTTAATTATTTTTCATTCTAAAACATGTCATTGTGTTCTAAGGCCGTCAGAGAACGTCAAAGACACTCTAGAGAACCCTCTCCAAGGTGAAGGAAGATTTTGAAGCATCCATGACGTTTTCCATTTGATGATTCTTCTTCTGCAAGGTTAGCATTCACTCTCTTCTTTCTAGTTCTACTTTCTCTATTTGTTTCTACCTACTGTAGAGACTTTGAAGAAGGTCTAAATATACTATAATGACCTATTCTTTCATTCTCTTAGTTGTAGCATGAATCTCCATTCACTCTAGCTCTTCCATGAACTTCATGGAGTAATTTCGATAAAGACCTAGTATAAATCTATGCGATTTTTATTCTTGTTGATTAGTCAGATTTTCAATCCATGTTAAATTATATTCTATGATGTTTTCAAACCTTATTCTACTATTCTCTTTACCTTAGACTGAATCTCCATTCATTTTAGTCTTTTCGTGAATCTGTGGTTTGATTTCAGATGAAACCTAATATAGGACTCGTTAGGTTTTCATTCCTTTAGCCTTGATTAATGCCTAAACCATACCAGATAATGTCGTACCATTATTTTAGAGTTTTCTAGTTAATGTCATAGTGGTTTGAAACCCAAACAATGAGTTTCCAATCGATTTTAGGATTTGTTGTCCGTACATAGCAACCTTGGTCGATTCACTTGGCAGCCTTAGGTGACCCAAGCCAAGCGACCAACGGTACTGCTGACAGTAGAATGCCTTGATTTGCCCTCTTTTCATCTTCGAACATTTAGGGTTTGTTTCTAACATTGAATCATCATATTGTTAGGACTTTTTTGGCAAGTTTAAATCCATCTTTTGATCTACTTTTCAAAGGTTTCAAATCAACAACAAAGTGAGGACGTTCGCTTACATATAACATAAGTTACATTCTTATTTGTAACACGACTTGAATGCATGTTATATATTACTGTTTTAGGACTTAATCATGATTGATATGTCTCTGTAATTTTAGAATGTTATTAGTAATGATGTTATGCATATTTATTAAATATGTGAATGCTGGAATGTAAATGAATTATGATATGATTTGAA
This sequence comes from Hakea prostrata, assembly GCF_041222555.1. Classification (NCBI taxonomy): domain Eukaryota; kingdom Viridiplantae; phylum Streptophyta; class Magnoliopsida; order Proteales; family Proteaceae; genus Hakea; species Hakea prostrata. The sequence goes on from NC_142605.1 coordinate 9,387,604, forward strand.
TCAAATTGTAATGTGAATGATTAGGTTTTGATTGTGGAATGGGGAATGCCAATTGGGTATTTCTGTCATGGGACATCAGTGGAGGTGGTATGAGACACAATCCGATGATGCCCCTTGGCGCTTTCCATGATTACTAGATGCCATACCTAGGATGTCTAGAAGTGTTTGGTAAGAAGCCCCATCATATCACACCCTATTGGCATGGGTATTGAGGCCGAGTGACCCATGGCAGCAAATGGGGATTGTGGGCGCTTAAGACCAGTAGCCAACCTATGAGAGGACATAATCATATTGTGGGGGCCATTCATTGGTAGGGTCGCATAATAAAAAGCTTGGGCTCATAGATGTTCAAGACAAGTAGACAACCTATGAGAAGACATGAGAGCTTTCCGTTTATTATATGTGGATGACCAATAGGGTTAAGAGTTCGTAGTTCGAGTTGGTTGGAGCCATAGGATACGATGACTCTAGGGGGAAGGATTTTGGAACCGATTGTGGGAGGCATGAGGGGAAGTATCTGACCCTAAGTTGATATGACTCAGTAGATGACTTGCACTGGGTTAAGTGTAACTTTGACACGTTCCAGTACTCATACCAAATGGTAGTCTGATTGATAAATTGGGTAACTTAGGGGGTGGCATTAACTTTAGGGGGGAACTCAAGGGGTGGGGCGCTGAAATTTTCCCTTTTCCTAAATGGGTATGAACGTAGATAGAATACAAGTAGTTGAATCCCCATTGATATCTTATACATTTTTTAGTGAGGGTTATGTTTGAAATTCAAAAATTTTGCAAATTTCCTTTCTTCTACTATTCTCAATCTTTGATTTTCTTACAATTGTTTCACCGCTGATTTTACGTTTTGTTAAATTTGTAAAAGAAAACAATTACAACAAAGTACCTTAATTGGATATTAATTGATTGGAAATGGGTATTACCATGTTCATATCCCATTAGTAATTGACTTGATTCGAATGCACCTAAACAAGTACCAATGCGGATTCAAAATCAAATTTAATTTATCCGCTTACAACCATAGAAACAATGCATGAAGGGCTCAAACATTTTTTTTTTTTTTTTTGAAATGAGGTTCATCCGGACCAGCTAGGGCTCAAACATTTTTTGGATGTGTCAAAGAAAAGACTAATCCGTCCCTTAAAAAAGAAGAAAAATATCTCATGCCGGCATGACTACTGCATGTGCATTGCTTATTCAAATCAGTAGTAATAGGGATGAAAGTAACAGAGTAGAAACTGAATCCAATTATCAATTTAAGGAAAGATTTTCCTCATTTTTCTAATTTGTTAAGACCAGAAGGGAGAGTTAACATAAAGCAAAGAGGGGGAAATAACCAAGAAGGTAAAGTCAATTCCCGAACCACCACCCTAACTGACTCGAAAGAAATCTGGGAATCCAGACTTGCCAAGAAGCAAGGATCTCATCTGGTTCGCTCTTGACTCCCTCCAGTAAACCCATTTCCCATTTCTATCCCTAACATATTACATAAATCCCTATCTACCATCCAATTAACTTTTATGTCGCTACAACTCCATTTTCTGTATTTCAACCATCCTACTAGAGCCTCCCTTTCAGCTTCCCATCCATTGAGCGACGAACAAAAACAACAAAAACAATTCGCAACTCCAAGCTAAAATGACAACAATGCCTCTCAAATTCAAAAAGGAGGGCATTATATTCATTTCAGCACACAATTTTTCTTTTTTTCTTTTAAGCTTAATTCATGTAACCTAAAAATTCCACGGCTGATGGAGAGGTAGGGAGGTTGAGGTAGTTCCACCTTGGGGTTCCACTCTATCCGTCAGACGCAGCAGTAGGCTCCCCTACGCTGCTTCTGTTGCCTCCACCGCTACTCACTGCATTGCCAGCATTGTTGCTAAGAGTTGCATTGATTTGGTGAACTGCATCGCAGAGATGATTATTGATTGTTGTGACACTAGAGAGGTCAAGTTTTGCAGTTGGGATGGTGCTGGCTAACACCTGAAAACCTAGAGTGAGTAAACAGCCTGAAGAGGATCCATTGCAATCCTCTGATGATGATGATATGCTGTTGCTTCCAAGGCATCCATCACTGTTGTTGGGATCCAAAGGAATTATTATGAAACCCACAGGGAGTACAGGGATGTATGAAGGATCATCACCACTCATTGCTAACTGGACAGCATCCACATCTAATGTGGTATAGACGATAAGGCTACCACTTGGGTCAGTACAGCTTTCCTGCAGCATCAACTCTACGTTCTGGGATGAGTTGCTGGGTGCCTACGTGCATAAAATACAGACCCAGAGAACTTATTAATAAGATCATGTCCTTAAATGGGTTCAAACTTAGAAATCGATCTACTTACATTTATGCGAAGAAGAGAGATGCAATTCCCTGGATGAGAGCCATTTGCAATGTGAGCAACCTCCTGTAATGAATTTCCACTTGAGAGAACATCCAACTGGAAAACAGTGAGATTAGTTATATCTTATTTGCTAAGCAGTAATTTATAGGGAAAAGAGGGGGAAATTGACAGGAGTGTTTGAACTGACCTGAGATCTACGGTGTTCATCTCTCAAGAGATCAAAGACCTTATGATGTGGAAATGGCAACCAAGTTGTGGAGACGGCACTTAAGATAAGACCATTAGGTTGGCCAGGTTCTGTATTTTTCCTCGTTGTTATACGGACAGTGTCTTCGGCAGAATCTGAGAGAGCTGTCCATGACTGACCTCCAGTGGTGCTAATGTTAACACAAAATGTTCTTATAATTCTCTGGGCCAGTTTCATCAAATTCCTCCTTGCCTCGGGAGATGGAATTACTGCCAATGCGTATACAAGTTAAAATTAGCCACAGACATACAAGAAATTATAGGCTCAAACAAGCTGGTATGGTCTCTCCAATTATTTCCAGCAGTTTTTAATCCCCAAGTCCCTTTGTCTTAGATATCACCATTGTTTGGGATCAATTTCATGCTATTTCAGAAAGGTCTTCATGGAAGGGTGATCCATCCAATGATTCCCTTCCTTCTTCCATATATGCTTTTATTCTACGTCTGCCTGGGGTATTGCTTGTTGTAAACGGTAACAAAGCCTTCTTGAGCATCCTAACTAACATAATAGCATACTCTAATGGTAGCTTCATGCTTTGACTGTGAGAAGCAGTAACATAATATTGACAACAAACTAGGAGTAACAGAATGCTACTTGGTCACGTTTTGTAAAAGTACTAGACTGCAAGCGCGTGAGAACATGCCATCAAGTATAAAACGGGGTTTGGGATCACCTAGCCTCTGAGGGGAGGGGAAGGGGCAGCTCTACATACAATACACAATCGGTGGGTGACCCAGCTCCGAAACTAGTTTTGTCAGGTTTTAAAAATTCTTACATGTGTTGTAGAGCTGTCTCCCCCTTCCCCGAGGAGTAGTAGATCATCTTTTCTTGAGGGTGACAGTGGTCATTTCGCACACCCTTATGTCCAATCAAGGAACTTATTTTCGCCGAATTCGATTTTGCCCCTTTGCAAACCGAAACTAGGGGGCGAAACAATATCTTGCGATATATCGAAAATTTTAATTTTTTTAATTTTTTTTTGTATGATTTTTATGCTATTTCTTGCATTTTTTTAGGGCCTGTTTGGTTATATGAATTCAGAGATTTCAAATCTCTAGATTCATAAATCTGAGAATTATACCCGTTTGGTTGTAAAAATCTATAGATTCATGAAATCTAGAGATTCACCTTTTTACATTAAAAACGTGAATATGTAGATTTATGGGTAAGGGGTGAAATCCAGATATTTCAAAAAAACTATACATTTGTACATTCACAAAAATCACGTCGATCAAATAGTTTTTTAGGCTAAATCCACATATTTCATTCCACAACCAAACATCTAATTTTATAAATTATAACTCCATAGATTTGAAATCTCTAGATATTTGAAATCTCTAGACTCATGTAACCAAACAGGCTCTTAGGCGGTTTCTCTCACGATTCTATCACAATCTAACCCATTCTATCCCCATTCTATCCCCATTCTATCCCAATGATTCAAGACTCAAACTTTAATATGCTAAATGTAATTAGGAGGAGAATCTACATAGAATAATTTATCAATAGGAAGACATTTTATAGTAAAATCTTCAAGATTAATGAGCAATCTTATCAACTATATTCTAGTGATCTAGTCTTCAAAAGTCAACATGCCAAATGTGATTAGGGAAGAGTATATACATGAAATAATTTATAGAAACAATTTAAATTATGAAGAGATTTTGTAATAGAATCGTTGTTAATCATTCCAACTATGTCCAAATGATTTTAGGCCTTAAAAGGTAACACGTTAAATGTGGCTAGGTAAGAGATTTAAATGGAAATATTTATAGAAAATAATTTAAATTTACCAAATATTTGCATCAAATTAGGATAGGTATCAAATTTGGGTTCAAAATGACCAAAAATATGCCTGGTGGGTGAATATTACCGAAAGTCAACATGCCAAATGTGACTAGGGAAGAGTGTATACATGAAATAATTTATGGAAACAATTTAAATTATTAATGAATCTTGTAATAGAATCTTCAGAGTGAATGGATAATCATTCCAATTATGTCTGAATGATGTAGGCCTCAGAAGGTAACATATTAAATGTGGTTAGGTAGGAGAATTTAAATGGAAGAATTTTTAGGAAATAATTCAAATTTACCACATATTTGCATCAGATTAGGATAAGCATTAAATTTACCAAAATTACCGAGTAAAAATACCCAAAAAATTAGAGGCGAAATTTTCTATATTGGGGGGCAGAATTTAAATGGAATAATTTTTAGGAAATAATTCAAATTTACCACATATTTGCATCAGGTTAGGATAAGCATCAAATTTACCAAAATTACCGAGTAAAAATACCCAAAAAATTAGAGGCGAAATTTTCTATATTGGTGGGGGGGGGCAAAATATCGCTGACATCATTTCGCCAATTCGACCCGTTCGCAGGGAGCGAACCTGACGAAACTTCATTCTTTGTGTCCAATGACTCCAATCATAGCGGCCACACAAAGTAGTATTCTTTTCTCTTTGAATAAAAAAATAAGGATTCACACCCTTTGTAATTCCTTTCCCTACAATTCTCTACAATTCCTTTCTAGGATTGTGCCATGTGGCATTAAGTAATCCGATGGTTACCCAATTCAAACTAAATTTGAAAAATTCATTTTCCGACAATTCCCTCCTAGGATTGTGCCATGTAGCGTTAAGTAATCCAACTGTTACCCAATTCAAACTAAATTTGAATTTTATTTAAACTCTAGTTTGCATTGGATAACAGTTGGATTACTTAACACCACATGGCACAATCCTAGGAGGGAATTGTAGTGAATTGTACAGGGAATTACAGAGGATGTGGATCCATTGGGTAACCGTTGGATTACTTAACGCCACATGGCACAATCCTATGAGGGAATTGTTGGGAAATGAATTACAGAAGATGTGGATCCTCTAATTAACACTTAATAACAAAAAGGTTAATTAATTAATATATTTAAAAAATATATATTGTGAATAGTTAAAGGGCATTTTAGTTGTAATACATTATATTAAATAACTTGAAGGGTATTTTGGTCTCTCTAAGTTTGAAATTTGAATACAATTAATAGGAGCTAATGATGTTAATTAGGTTGGGATCCACATGTAATATATTGCATTAAGGGAACTCAACATTAGTTTATGGTCCACTAAAGAACCCACACGTAAAAATCTCTTTTTAAGTGTAACATTCAATCTCAATATAGAGAGAAGTGAAAAGATACTAGTACCTCCAAGGTCAGGTATATTTCTGGCCATGAGACTTGCAAATCTCTCACACTGTCTCTGTAAGACTGCTAACCAGCGCTGTGCACCAAAAGCCATCCCAGTAGAAACATATTGATTAAAAACCTGATGAACTGGTCTATCTTCTACGTCTGCATGTTCCACCCATGTTACCTGTGTAGGAATATTGGCACCATAAAACCATCAGCACTCACATTTGCAGTCCAAATTCCCATGGAACATTAGAAGAAATAAATTTGTAAGAGACAATAAAGAGGTCAGACCCTTGAGTATCCATTAGGCATATCCTGAATGATACAGCCAGATGGTCTTCTTCTATATCTTGGGAAGCAAGATTGCAGATTGTCATGCAAGCTATCAATGGTGAAATCAACAATTGCCCAGATCCCTTCTTCTTCATTCAGTTGACAATACCGAAGAAATAAAGCCTCTTGCGTAGGTACCAAAGGCGAAAGGACCTGGAATTCCGCATACATCTACACAATACATTCAAATTGGCAACAATTAAGAAGAATTTAACAATAACAATGAGCAAGAATAATTATACAAATTGAGATCAATACCAAATGCAGAGAACCATTAGCATTTCCAGAAACCCCAGAAGCTATAACTTGAATAGTTTTTGCCCTAGACACAATTGAAGGGAACAGTTCCATCCATTTGTTCTGAAAGATTTTATGGGAAGTCAGAAGCTGAAACATAATCAATAGCTATACCATGTAGACAATTTCAGAGAAGAAGATGTTGTAAGGAACACTGTAAGAATGAGTTATCCTTCAAAAATGTAATAAACTTGCTTTTGCTCAAAATGGTACTTACGGCATCAAGGAACGCATTAACCAAATTAATGCTATTCATAATAACAAGAGCACTGCCACGGCTAACTTCTTTCCTGAAATCATTCTGCTCCTGCTTGAATCCAATGGGCCATGGAAACATTTTTGCATGTTCTTCCAAGTTAAGCACTTCTTTCTCACCATTGCTGCTGTGGAGCCAAAGAGGCTCACAAGTCTGGCACATCTTCCATAATTCATTAACGGCTGTCATGCCAAGATCTAGAACTAAGGGCTTCTCCTGCTCCATAATAATCACACCTCCTCCTGCAATAAGAGGGTTTTCCGGCACAGGTTGCACAGCAACCATGTCATTGCAGTTCCCAATTGATTCCTGGAAATTCCTAGAGTAGATTCCCATGTCAAGATCCAAGGATGGCAAGGATGGGAGTAGCACAATAGGGGCAGAAGGCGCCATTGCTTGAATCGGCTGGCCACTGTATCTCTGTGCCAGGCAAGAGACACGCTCAAGCTGCAAAAGAAAAATAAATAAAGGTAAGTATAAAAACTATATAGTGATTGATGCTGAGAATCAAAATCTATACTACAAATTTTAGTAAAATGGCTTAAATTATTATAATTCTAAGCAAGAACTCAAGACCCATTACATATACCTCTTCCTTAAGCTTTGCATTCTCAAACCGAAGGTTTTGTTCGTCAAAAGAAATCTCGCCAAGAACCGCCGGGCCACCACAGTTAGGGCAGATGATGTTCCTCAACGCTGCTTGCAGTCGAAAGTTCTCGTTCTTCAGATTCTCATTCTCTGCCCTAAGCATCACATTATCTGCTCGGTCTTGCTGTGCCTGTCATAAACACACCACCAATACCCGCAAAAGGTCAAATGGGCAGCCATCTCTCTCTCTCTCTCCTGCAACTCGCCATGGAAGATGAAAAGAACTGCTAAAAACCCATCACAGGGGATTTAATGCATTTCCTCTCTCATATTAATGATCCTCTCGTACAATGCCCCATTTTTTGGCGCTAAAATGGTATGTAAGCATGGAATCCATTCCTTCCAATCTTAGAAAACCGAACCCAATGCAGTCAAGGCTTCCTTATTCATTGTATCAATCATAAATAGGAGGAAGGTGTAGGTTAAAAGGTAGGAAAGGATTCTAACGTACGCACCTTCATTTGTGTCCGCCGGTTCTGGAACCAGAACTTGACCTGACGCGGTTTGAGTCCGAGTTCTTGACTCAGTTTTAGTCTCTGCTTGTCATCTGGGTGTGGATATTCCTTGAACAGCCTAAAAAAATCCCAAAAATATAAAATTACTGAAAACCCTACTTGGAAGATAACACTAGGGTTTTGGTTAGAAGCTTACGCTTCCATTTCTTGAATCTGTTTGACTGTGTGACGGTGATAACGTTTCTTCTTGGTCTGCTGTTCCTGCTCTTGATCATCACCCGAAATTCCCTCTCCATGGCCGCTGCCTGACCGGCTCTCAATTTCGTCTTCTCTCCCTCTCATCATCGTTAATGGATTCTCTTCTTTCTGCAACAACGAAGAAAACGAACTTATCATTCACGACAGCCCACTGAGCATGCGCAACAAACATAGATGGAGACACTGGTCAAGGAGAAGAGAGCTACAAGAATGATAGAAGAGGGAAAAGAATGGAAGGACATGCTGGGCATGAAGTTGAGATTAGGGTTTCCGATTGATGACGAGAAGTGTGGATCCGATGAAACTAAGCTTCCACCACCAACGGATGAAAGAACTTGACAATCTCCTCCATACATAGTTGCGTTTCTGTAGACAACAAGCTCAGCCCACTAACCAAAAGTCTTTCTGAACTGTTCTTCTTCTCTTTGTTTCCTTCACCTGCATTGAGTTTTTTTTTATAAAAACTGAAAAGGAAACTGTGGAAAAGATGAAAGAATTTAAGAAACTTGGAGGTAAATCCCTTAAATTAAGTCCCAGAAAAGATATTCTAAAAGCTACCAAAGTTTCAGACAAAGGGAAACACAGATCAAGATGAGGATGATGAAGATGAGAGTTGTAAATTACGAAATGATACTCTACCTCAGAGACAACTAATCTTCCCTGAAAAAATTAAAAAATCATCTAAGATCTTCAATTTCGAAAATCGCCATGAAAACATGAAACATGAAACATGAAGGTAAGAAAGCAAAAATATGAGTTCATACAGAGAGAGAGAGAGAGACAGACAGAGAAGAGTGACAGGAAAGTAAGAATTCATTGATGGCAGAAAGCCTAAAGAGAAGAGTGAGGAGTGTGGGAATGAATAAATACCTGTGTCGGTGTTGTTTCAGCAATGAAGAACTCTCTCTCTCTCTAACTCTCTGCTTGATGGGTTTTCAGAGCGCCATGGTCCAACCACACAGACGCTGGCAGCCATAGTTTACCTCTCCAAAATCCTAGTCGTTCCAACCCAGCCATAACTCCGTAATTATTATTACCGTACAGGGTAAATGAAGACTTTAACTCTGGTAGCCAGAAACTGATAACGTTAGCAAATCGTCCACGCCCATCGGTTGACACGTGGACTTTTCCTTATGCGTGAAAGAGCGTTTTACCAAGCGTTGAAGTCAACGTTTCCTCCGTTTGGGTCACAGTATTCAATTAATATGCTGGGGAAATGGGTTCCTAGGTGGACGGTATCTTTAGGTAAACGTTTCCTACACGACGTTAGCTTTTACAACTTGATGAAGTCAAAATGCATTGAATTTCCTTCTTTCTTTTGTCGTTTGAGTTTGTATATACAGTATCTCTTGGGTGGGGGTGTGAGGAGACTGATCCCCCACCCTAATGCATGAATATGCATATGGTAGGCCCCACTTCTGAATTTCTGGATCCCACTTGTTTTTTTGGACAAAGGATATCCTACCTCAAAATGGGCCTATTAGGACATGGGCAAGTTCGGATTCTCTATCCGTCGGTTTGCTTTCCTCACATGAGTTTGGATTAATGTCCCGTTAAGAGAGAACAATGTGCTCCCCTAATGTTTGTTAACCATATAATAGGAATAGAACCCAACATAGGAGGACCTACTGAGAATTTTAATTTTGATTTTTTTTTCAATATTTAAAAGTGGGATTCACTTCCACCGTGTGGTTCAAAAGCATCAGGGAAGTATAATGCTCTCTCTTGACAGAAAGGTGATTTAGACTCTCCTCACATCCCTCAATCCTACGTTTAGAAAGAGATCCACTTTAAGAATTAATGTAGGTGCAATTGTAAGGATAGCAAAACCTAAGCATGTGATGCCAATTGTAAGATGCAGAACCTCCACAACACATTTCTCTAAGATGCAATTCTCATCAATTGTATGGTGTGGAATTGTTTCCCTTTGTTTACCTGATGAGGATAAAATAGTATGGACCGAGTTTAACCACGGTCGGGTCATGGATTCCAGTCGGGAGTGGCTTGACCGTGATTGAGACCAGCCTAAGGTTCATGCCTAATAATTGCGTAGGGAGGAAGAAACCTTGTGGTTTTGGAGATAAGCATGATCCGTGGAATTCAGGATGTATGATTGAGTCATAAACGGAAACTGCCATAATGCAAAGTGGGTGATCATGCTAATCATGGTAACTGCCATTAACTACAAAAGAGGGGTAAAACCCTAAGATCGAATGGCCATCAAGAGGAGGCACAAATGAATCCAACAGTCTAGAATCAAAGGTAAAACCTATTTAAACAGGCAAGTAACACACAGTGAAGGTATCTGAATTGTTTCCTCCATTCTATATTGAATTCAAGCTCTTAGAGCTTTGTGATGAGTTCCATTACTGACTTAACCTTCGGAGGTGGCCTCCTGACCCCACGGTCAAGCCACATCTAACACTATTTTGCAGGTCATGGTGTATACAAGATTTTTGAACACATCATTTGGCGCCATCTATGAGAAACGCTTCGAAAAGTCATGGTGGATACAAGATCTACTACACTAAGGAATCAGAATGTACCCCCTCCTCTGGGAGGGAAGCTCCCTGGAGGAAATCATGTTCCTGAAGGAGAAATTCACATCGAAAATCTTAATGCAGATCAAAGATCAAGATATCCTGAAGTGGCCACCCGAAGATGATTGCCAAACTGGGAGAAAGAAATGGAAAAGTATTGTCATTTCCACAAGGACTAGCGACATTACACGAATGAGTGTAGACATCTGAAAGTGGATATTAAAAGGCTAATATCCCAGGGGCAATGTCCAACTTCGTGAAAGGCCGAGGCGATGATCGGGAAAGAAGAGCGACTGGTGAAAAAAGAAGGGAGCGTTCGGGAAGCAGAGATCGTTGGGCTGAAGCTCCCCAATCCAAGAAAGGAAAGGAAATTGTCGAAGCCATTCGATCTCCAATCCTAACCATATTCGGGGGCCCAGAGCCTGAATCCCTCAAAAAATTGAAGGCCAAGTCAAAGTTTGTGGGTTCAGGAGAGGCACAAAAGAGAAAGAGACCAAATGTGGAGGACAATATCACATTCAATGAAGAAGATGAGAGAGGTGTATGCACACCCCATGATGATGCGTTATCAAGGTCGAGATTGGCCGTCAGGAGGTGCACAGAGTGTTGGTGGAAACAACTTCGTCTGCAGATCTTTTATCTTAAGATGCATACTAGAAATCGAAGATGGAGGAGGATTTGCTGAAGCCATCTTCTACTCATTTATATGGATTTGCTGGATCATCAGCGATTGCAGAAGGGTCAGTACAACTGGATCTGATAGTTGGAAATTTCCCCAAAGAAACAACTATTTGGGTAAACTTCTTGGTTGTTTGGGAGCTGCCAAACTACAATGTCATACTTGGGAGGCCATCCCTTACAAAGTTGGGGGGCAGTGGTATTGACCAAGCATATGAAGATCAAATTCCCTACTGATAAAGGGATTGGAGAGGTAACCTCTGGTAAAAAAACCTCCCGACAATGTTATGTTTCGTACTTGATCAGGCTGGTCCCAAAAAAGCCACAGCCCTATAAATAGAGGTTCGTGATGATCGGGATGAGGACATGATGCAAAGGCCCGAACCTATAGAAAAGTTGGAACAAATTGATATGGAGAGTTTATGATCTGACCGGGTTCATACCTGGTCCGACCCTCAACCCCGGTCGAGATGGAGAAAACCGAATCGCTCCCGAGCGAACCGGATCCAGAAGATGGCTTGCTGAAGAAGAAAGATTATTCGGCTGCAAGCGTGCCCTAATCTTACTTATGGATTAGGGTAATCACCCTGATGACAGCAGACTCGAACTGACGGCTGCGGATAATCATCATCAAAGGGATAACTATTGCATAACCTAACGGTTATCTCAGGAGTCCTCTACTAGCCCAAACTAGTAGAAGTCTATCGCTCAACGGATCTTATTGATAAGATCCAACGACTACCCGAAGAAGGCTCGAGTGCATCCAACGAAGGAGATTCGAAGGTACACTCTATATAAACCTCACTACCATACAAGGTGAGGGACGGATGAATCGATCAAAAAGAATACTATCTGAGACTCAGGTTCGGATACATGCGATAGATCCAAACTATCGGCGTCCCTGCTATCTAGATCACCTTTCCCGTTTCTTCATTCATTAGCTTTGTGCTTCTAGCAGAGCCGTTTGTGATTAAGTTCATCAACTGACTTAGCCTTCGGAGGTGGACTCCCGACCCCAGCCGGTCGGGCCACATCCGACGCTTTCGTTTTGCAGGACATCACGTGGAGATCCAAGGGCTGAGCAGATTTTGGACGCATCATTTGGCGTCGTCACGTGGGAAAGACTTGAAAAAGCCATGGTGACTAGATCAGCAACCGCTGCACAACGCAATTCCGGTGTTCAGATACCTGGGGTGAATAATCCAGATATTCCCCAGGAAAGCCAAAATCCTATCGAAGTGGATAAAGGCCAGGGAGGACGTAATCTTCCTCCTGATACAATCCAATATCAATTAGATCAAGTAAAGATTCAACTCTTGGAGGTGAGCCAAGCACTCCGCGTGCTCACCAGACGAGTGGTTTTACCACAAGAACCTGATCAACACGATTCAGGGAGACGTGCATTGCCACGTGATCAAATACCACATGACCAAAGAATGGCTGAAGACCAGAATGTTGATCAGAATTTCTGTGAAGGAGACCGAGGACTTCGGAGGATTGATGATCAACCAAGGCGAGGCGATCGGTTCGACGAGACCGCAAGAGAGTACAAACCGATTCAAATACAAGGTTGGATACTGGGGTAAGAACTCACTCACCCATTGTCAGAAGAACCGTTCGTGATGATCGAGCAGTTCGTGACGAGAGAAACGTTCGTGAAGGACGGGCTGTTCGTGATGATCGAGTAAGCACGTGATGATCGTGTTAATCGAGGTCGTGATCGTATTGCTGAAGATCACCCTACCCAGATTGGTCAAGAACTGGCCAACATCAATGAGAAGTTAGGGCAATTGGCTAAGGGAAGAATAAACGAGGATATTTACTCAGCCATTCGGAAGACTCCTTTTTTTGAGCCAATTGCGGGATATCGGTTTCCCCATAACTTCCGTTTGCCTACCTTCTCAACATTCGATGGCTCCGGAGATCCAACAGCTCACATCGGCTATTACCAACAAACCATGGCGGTTTCGGGTAATTCGATGAAATTTTATGCGGGTTTTCGGTTCATCTCTAACTCGGAGCGGCACAAAAGTGGTTTTCTAACCTCCCCTCGGGAAGGATCGTAAACTTTGACGAATTGGCGCGCCAATTCATAGGGCGATTCCCGCAGTGGGATACGAGGTCAAGAAAACGGAAGAAACCTTGTTCTTGTCAAACAAGGAAAGAACGAATCGATCGGAGAGTTTCGAAAAGATTCAACAAAGTGACGATGGAGATAGAAAACTTGGATGAACAAGTAGCCGTAACCGCTCTATTCACGGGACTCACAAATCGGAAACTCCTGGAGTTATTACTACGGGATATACCCACGACTTATGCTTGAGTTGGTACGAGAGATGCCGAAGCGAGCTGAAGTCATGGAGATTCTAGATGCGCGCCAAGGAGATAATAAAGTCTCCAATAAGGAACAAAAGGCTCCTGAGCAGAAGTAGAAGCCAAAGAAGAATGTTCGTGATCGGGTTGGAAGATCCCAACCTTGGCGCCAAAGATCCCCCGGTAGAAGTGAGTACACTCCATTGAATGCTCCTCGGGCTGATATTTTGAATATCCTCAAAAGAAAAAAAAAATTTGAAGTGGCCGCCTAAAATTCTTTTGAAACCCGGAGACCAGCAGGATCGGGAAAAATATTGCCAATTCCACAAGGACTATGATCATTACACTAATGACTGTCGTCATCGAAGGCGAGATATTGAGAGATTGATATCTCGGGGACATCTCGTCCGATTTTGTTAGCGGGGAGAAGGGAGGAGCCACGTGGGCCACGTGCGGCTGCCCCTAAAAGGAATCGTTCGGTTAGTTCAGAACGATCGAGGGAGGCCCCGAAGTCCAAAAAAGGCAAGGAGGTGATTGAAGCTGCTACTCGGTCACCGATCCTTACCATCTTCGGGGGTCCAGAGCCCGAATCATTCCGGAGTTTAAAAGCCAAATCCAAATTTGTTGGAGCCGGAGAGGCGCAGAAGCGGAAGAAGCTGAATGGTGAAGATTCTATCACCTTTAGCGAAGAAGACGAAAGAGACGTTTGTTTACCTCATGATGATGCTATAGTCATCAAGGTAGAGATTGCACGGCGGGAAGTGCATAGAGTATTGATTGATACGAGGTTTGCAGCTGACCTAATTTCTTACGAAGTGTATCAAAAATTGAAGGTGGATCAAGACTTGATGAAACCTTCATCTACACACCTATATGGCTTTGCAGGGTCATCTGCAGTAGCGGAAGGATCGGTTCAGTTGGATCTTTCCATTGGAAGTTTTCCCAAAGAAACAACTGTCCGAATCAATTTTTTGGTGGTTCGAGAACTACCAGCCTATAATATGATTCTCGGGCGACCATCTTTATCCAAGATAGGTGCTATTGTTTCGACAAAGCACCTGAAGATAAAATTCCCGACCGATATGGGAATCGGTCAAGTCTCCTCTCGACCCGGAAGATCTCTCGGCGGTGTTATGTTGCCTATTTAAAAGACAAGGAGGGTCCGAAGAAGGTTATTGCCCTCCCCATAGAAGTTCGAGATGATCGGGAAGAGACAGAGATGCAAAGGCCCGAACCAGTGGAGAAATTGGAGCAAATCCAGCTGTGTACCGAGGATGAGAAAAAGATTACTTATGTCGGGTCTGAATAGCTGAAAGAGTTTAAAGATGAGTTGAAGTTATTTCTTCAACGGAGAATAAGGATGTATTCGCATGGTCTGCGAGGACATGCCGGGGATCGATCGGGCCATTGCAGAGCACAAACTCTGGATAGACCCTAAGGCGAAACCCGGTGATACGGAAAAGAAGAAATTCCTCTATTGAAAAGTATGAAGCCGTTCGGAACGAAGTTGAAAAACTTAAGAATTCTGGTTTCATAGAACCAATTGAGTGCCCAACTTGGTTGGCCAACGTGGTGATGGTGAAAAAGGCGAATGGGAAGTGGAGGATGTGTACAGACTACACGGATCTAAACAAAGCTTGCCCAAAAGATTGCTACCCGTTGCCTCGGATTGACCTCTTGATAGATGCTACTGCAGGATATGAAACTTTAAGTTTCATGGATGCCTACTCGGGTATAATCAGATCCTTATGAATAAGGAGGATGAGAAGTATACGGCTTTCATGACTGATCGTGAAAGCTATTATTACAAGGTCATGCCTTTTGGCCTGAAGAATGCAGGAGCAACATATCAGAGGGCCGTCAACAAGATTTTCAAAGAGCTGATAGCAAAGAATGTTGAAGCATATGTTGACGACATGCTAGTGAAAAGCTTCACAAAAGCAAATCACATTGCAGATTTGATCGAGGTTTTCTCAAGATGCGAGGAAACATCAAATGAAGTTGAACCCCGAAAAATGTGCCTTTGGAGTCTCCTCGGGCAAATTCTTGGGTTTCATGGTATCATAGAGGGGAATTGAGGCAAATCCTGCCAAAATACAAGCTCGATTGATATGGAGGCTCCCAAAACCGTTCGGGATGTACAATGTTTGACGGGGAGAGTTGTTGCCTTAAATCGATTTATCTCCAAGTCCGGAGAAAAATGTTTGCCTTTCTTCAAGGCACTTAAAGACCTGAAGGGCGTAAGGAAGCAAAGTGGACTGAAGAGTGCCGAGAAAGCTTTCGAGGAATTAAAAGAAGCACTTGGACAACCACCGATCCTGTCCGGAGGCCGAGAAGGGGGAAATATTACAGCTATATCTAGCGACATCCCTTTCCGCGGTCGGTGCAAGTACTTGTTCGGGAGAAAGATAAGAAACAGTGGCCGATTTACTATGTAAGCCATGTGTTGCTAGATGCGGAGACGAGATATTCGCAGATTGAGAAGCGAGCTCGGCTCTCATGATGGCCGCCGGGAAGCTAAGGCCATATTTTCAGGCTCATCCAATTGAGGTATTTACAACTTTTCCTCTTAGTAAAGTTCTTAACAAACCCGATTTGTTTGGAAGGATGGTATCCTGGTCGGTTGAGCTAAGTGAGTTCCAAGTGAGTTTTAAGCCCAGAACTGCAATCAAGGCTCAGGCATTAGCCGACTTTGTAGTAGAAACTACTGCACCGGTGGAACCCACCATTGAGGATCCTATTATACCAACCACTTGGGAGGTATATGTGGATGGTTCGAGTAATAAAGATGGAGCAAAGCGCTGGAATTCTATTAAAAAGTCCAGCAGGATTTATTATTCGATATGCTTTAAGATTCGCATTTGATGCAAGTAATAATGAAGCGGAATATGAGGCCACGATAGCGGGACTTCGGTTGTCAAAGGCATTAGCTATTGCAGATGTTACTATTTATAGTGACTCTCAACTTATATTCAACCAAGTCCAGGGGGAGTATGGCATTAAAGAACCACGCTTGTAAAAATATCGGGAGATAGTGCGGGCATTTCGGAACCAATTTCGGAATTTGAAGATATCTCAGATTTCGAGGAATGAAAATTCAGTGGCGAGATGAGCTATCCCGACTACCCAATGCCAAGGAAAAGAATCTAGACCCTTCGGTCTACATTGAAGAGGTAACTTTTCCAAGTTATCATGAGAAAGAAATTTCTTATATTGAAGCAAACGTTCTTTGGATGGATCCAATAATCGAATATCTAAGAGATGACAAGTTACCCGAGGATCCAGAGAGGCAAGGTTGATCAAGATTCGATCAGCTAGATTTGTCATTCGGAATGGGAGACTATATAAAAGATCTTATGCTGGACCCCTTATGAGATGTATAGGCCCCGAAGGAGCAAAATCAGCTTTGGCTGAGGTTCATGAAGGAATTTGTGGCGCTCACATGGGTGGCGAGCCCCGGCCCACAAAATTCTAAGACTTGGGTTATATTGGCCTAAGATCCAAGAGGCTGCTATGGACTACGTTCGTCGATGTAGTAACTGTCAAATTCATGCTACAAGTATCAAAGCGCCCGGCGGAAATTATGACTTCAATTCTAAATCCTATTCCCTTTGCAATGTGGGGAATTGATATCATGGGCAAATTCACCAAGGCATCCGGCGGACGGGAATATCTGATAGTAGCAATTGATTACTTCACAAAATGGGTAGAAGCCGATTGCACTAGCGACAATTGCTGAGAAAAAAGTGGAGAAATTTGTGCTTGAATCAATCATATATCGCTTTGGGATTCCAAAGATAATTGTCATCGACCATGGTACTCGGTTCGATTGTCCACAATTTGAGCAATTCCGTGGAACATATATGATCGAGCATCATATGTCCTCAGTGGCATACCCCCAAAGCAATGGCCAGGTAGAGGTTACTAACCGAACACTACTGGAAGGAATAAAGAGAAGACTCGAAGCTGACAAAGCTTCTTGGGTCGAAGAACTACATAATGTACTGTGGGCTTATAGAACTACGGTTTGAACACCTACAGGAGAAACTCCATTCAGGTTGGCATATGGATCCGAAGCATTGGCACCTGTGGAGATAATGGCGGAGACGATACGGGATCGTGAGTTCGAGGAAAAAGCAAATGAACAAGGACTGCTTGATAGTCTTGATTTGTTGGACGAAGTTCGGGCAAAGGCAATAGCACGAACTCAACATTATCAAAGAAGGATAGCGTCTCATTATAATACTCGAGTGAAGAATCGTCGGTACTTAGCCGGAGATTTGGTGTTGAGAAACACCCTAGCTTCCGACCCGCGTCACCAAAGAAAGTTGGACCCTTCCTGGGAAGGACCATATATGGTTGTGAAACCGGTCGGTTCAGGAGCTTACAGGCTGAAGAACATTGATTCCCAGAAAGAGTTGGATCGTTCGTGGAATGCTAGGCATCTCAAAAAGTTTTATCCTTGAGGATGATTTCGATTTTGTTCGTGATGTAATCATTTTCAACTCAATCAATGCAATTTTTGGTTTTCAACAAACTATCTTTTGATTAGAGGGGCAGCAATTTTTGGTTTTCAACAAACTATCATACACCACATTCAAGAACAAGATCCAACTATAAGGCATCGGATGAAAATTCGTGTGGGTCCTTCAACACTTCAACACTTATGGAAAATTTTTCGAACTTTCTTAAGTCGGGGCATCGGATGAAAATCCGAGTGAGTTCCTTTTGCAAGGCGTCGGTTTGATACCCGAGTGAGTTCCTTCGAGACTTATTGAATTTTTGAATTATCCTTAAGTATAAGGCATCGGTTTAAAACCCGAGTGAGTTCCTTCTCAGACTTATTGTATTTCTCCGGAAATCCTTAAGTATAAGGCATCGGTTTAAAACCCGAGTGAGTTCCTTCTCAGACTTATTGTATTTCTCCGGAAATCCTTAAGTATAAGGCATCGGTTTAAAACCCGAGTGAGTTCCTTCTCAGACTTATTGTATTTCTCCGGAAATCCTTAAGTAAAGGCATTGTTTCAGAAAACTAAGACCTAATACAATGGCGATTCAAGTGGCTAGCAAAGTTCAAGATAAAGTAATTTCTTCAGAAGATCCAAAGAGGCCAGTATCAAAATAATTACAAGAGCTGGATACAATCTTTGATCAAAGAAGCAAGTCATTACAGGTGATTGTTAACAAGTTATACAAGATCGACGCGACTTTGCTAGAACAAACATATGAGTCAACCATTGGTGGGGAGTCAAGGAAAAGAAGAGAAGAAATGAGGATTACAAAAATATTTCGATATTCAGAAAATCCTCCGCAATTTCATACTATTTGTCCAGCTTGTCCAGGAGAAGAATGGTCCTTGACCAAACTCGCATTCGGCACAAGCTCGTCATAATTGACTTCTTCTAGCGGAGAATAAACAGGAGAATCTTCCAAATATTGCATAATATCTGGATCGGAAGGTGGAGGATCAATCTTATCTTTGGGCTAGTCGGGAGGAGGAATACCCGGGTCGGTAAATACTTCGGGATGGCAAACAAAGACCTTTGTAGGGAGTCGTATCAAAATGAGGATCTTTCCTTAATATTGATTCCCATACTTCGTTCTCACCATCCCGATGACGCCTTGCAAGTTATAAGCATTCAGCATATCAACAAAAGGCTTACTTGTGTAAATACTTGAAGACGCAGCTCTGCGAACATCAGTTGGAAGGGATTCGGGCAAAGGAACGACAGCTTGCCTTTCGGGTAATGTTTCAGATCCTTTAGCTCCTGACTTTCCATCTGTCCGCTCCAGTCGCCGGATCTTCTCCCTGGCATCATCCAAGTCCGACCGAAGACGACCTATCATCGAATTCTTTTCTCCTGCCACCTCCCAAGCTAGATTCCGAAGGCGAGCAATCTCAACATCTTTAGCTTCAGAGATTTCCCGAAGCCTAGAAACTTCATTGCTCAACCTATCGAGTCTAGTAATTGCTTCCACTTGGTTGTGGAAGTTACCAAGCAAGACTCCTGCAAACAACTTTCGAGTTAGCGAGGAGCGAGAAAAGTAATTTTTCAAAATCGAGAGGATAATGAAGAAAGACTTACATCACCGGTGACTTCGTAAAGACTTCATCTGGAAGTTTGGAAAGAACTGCGCTCTCAGAAGTCATTCGAGCAGCAGTACACCATTCCAACGCTCTGTCAAACTCGTTTGACACTAATTCAAGCGAAGGATGAGAAGGATGAACTACACCAAGCGAAGGATGAGAAGGATGAACTACACCAAGCAAAGGCTGAGCTTCATCACTTGTCACCCAACGGCGCTTCCTGGTGGCAAAATCCTCCAACTCAGAAGGAGAGGAGGAGGATGCCAAACAAGCACTAGAGTTAGAAATAGGAGCAGCACCTGCTGGGACCACACCTTCATCAGACGCCAACATAGTTGCCTCGGATGCCCGAAGAGTCTTCTTCGGGGGTGCACCAACAGGCTCACCAGCAGGATTGCCGGCAGCACCATCGGCAACGGAGTGATCAAGATCTTCCTGGGAAAGACGAGCGGTCACTTCGGGCAAAGGAGGCGCAGGGACGGCATCAACGAAGCTGCGGGAATCGACTTGAAGATTCACCGCCAGCGATCGCCTTTACGCTTGGAGGATTCACTAGCTGAAACCACCGCACCGGCCCCAATCACCACCGACGAAACGCTATTCTTACGAGATTTTGCTCTGATAAAGTTCGGGTTGATCTTGGGAGCCACTATGTTAAACAACAAAAAAACAGCCGTATCAGTACAGAAAGAAACGACAGCAACAATGGGGAAACCCTAGTTTTCTAAAGCTTCGACAGAGACCAACAAACTAAACCCCAAGTATAACTACCGTGCGGTTTACTTCGGGGGGAAGAGGGGAAAGAGATGAGAAATCAAAAAACTCACTTGTTCCGAAATGGATAGAGCTGTCGTTGGAGTACGAGGAATACGGAAGCGGGCCGAAGGACGAAAGGTTGCTTTGGCACTTTAGCAAATCTATCTTGCCGAAGTCGGGATAGATGGAGAGTACCCACGAAGGCTTTAAATAGCCTCAGGTATAAGACGACGGTTGAAGGCTAAGGACAACCGACGACCCAGATCGAAACGACGCTTCGAAATCCGCAAAAAGCAAGATCGACGGTCGAAGGGATGCCACATGGAAACATGAGGAAGCGAGCACTGATGCGAGAGAAACCTCCAATCGTCATGCACCGCCATTAAAATAATGGATGTATTTCCGATTCATTGGAAACAGTGAATGGTACACAAAAGCAAGAAAACGTTTGAACTTCGCAGAAGGGAAACGTGTGGACTTTGCAATAAATGAAGTAGTGGGGAAGATTAACGTATCTTCCCGAAACGCATCTTCACAATATTTCCATAAGATCATTATTCGGCAAGGAATGAAAAGTTAAGTGATAAGTTTTATCATTAATACTTTGATATTCAAGGCAATACTTCGGCAGGAGACAGGGAAATTTTGAGGCCAACATGAATAAAGAAAGGTCTATTCATTAAATTGAGAGTACATCTTTACAAAAGAACAACTCCCTAAGCCTTTTCTTCATTGTTGCCCGAGGGACCTTGGTCGGGATGACTTTTCTCAGGACCATGAGAAGAGCCTTCCTCAAGAGTGGCATCGGCTGAATCCTCTACAGCAACAACTTGAGACTCGGCTTGTGATTTCTCCTCTGGAAGTGCCGGCTCGTCATCTAGATATGCCTCATATTGAGGGTCAGTTGGAAAAGGATCATCTACTCCCCGAGCCCGGTGTCGGGAGATCCATACCAACTTTCCCGAAGACCTCGCGGGTGGCATACCTCACGAAAAGGAGCGGTGTCGAAGTCGGGGATCGTTCCAAGGATATGCTCCCAAACGTCGTTACGCCCCATGCGATAAGCTCTGAATGTTGTAGAAACCTAGCAATTCGGAGAAAGGTACGCTGTTCGGGTATTTCCGAATGCACTCCTTCCGAAGGTTTGGCTTTATATGCTCGGGCTTGCTAGGGATTGCCAACTTCGGATGTTCTTCGAGATCCCTACTTTTGATTTCAAGGCTGTCACCAAACAACGTGGCAGCTGTGTCTTTGCTTCCTGGCCTCGCGCTCGGCAGCGAGAGACACGAATTCTCGAAGCTTCAAGAGTTTCCTTGAGGGAGATCACTTCTTACTCATGCTTTTTATGCAGCTCCACGGTAGGCTGCGATCACTGGTCTATTTCGGAATTGGCCTTGGCCAATTTCTCTTCACAAGTTTGCAGCAAGGAGCTGGTGCGACCAACACGGCTCAATGCTTCCATGTGTTGATAAAATCTCAACACAAGCATTCCTGGGAAGACGGAAGATATCGGAAGAAGTCATAAGAAATTATGAAAACATGAGTAAGCAAGAAGACCGTTACCTTGTAGATTGACTAACAAGGGAGGTGTCATCCAGGGCTTCAAACTCCTGGCGATCAGAAGGAGCAAGACTGAGAGAGCTCCACTCCGCAGCTTTCTTGGGATCCCGAGTGACCCTGTCGGTCATCTTCGGGGTCCACCGGGGGATGAAGACTTCCTCACCATCCGTCGAAGCTTTGGATTTTTTGTTGGAGGGAGCATCAATTGTGTCATGCCTCCTCTTGGTTCGGACGGAGGAAGAGACGTTAGCCCTCTCCACCATTGGTTTCTTCCTTTTACCCGAAGCATCAGCTACGGGCTGATATTCCCGATACCCCTGTAAGAGGGGTCGGGAGAGGGAAGAGAAGCCTCTTGATCTGCAGATCAAGACCACTGGCGATCGTTGCTCGGCTGTCACAACGGCCCTAGCGGCCTTCACCCGCAGGCATTCGGGGTTCGTTCTAGGAGGCACTTGCAAAGAAGAAGGACAAGAATCGGAATTCAAGACATATCACTTCAATCAAATCAAAGGATGATGGTTAGAAGCTCACAATGAGCCAAGCCCCAGTACTGAAGGATGGAGTTATACTCCATTTCATATCCATGTATCTCTTGATACCACGGAATGGATTTGATCTTCCTGATGGCCGCCTCGTCTTCTTTGGATAAGGGAAGGCCCCGGTTACTTTCGGACGAAGAAGTAAACCTCCTCCAGGTGGTCGGGAAGTTAAGATCTGATGGAGGCGCTCGACAGAAAAAGTATCGTTCGCGCCATCTTTTGTGGTTAGAAGGGCAAGTTCCTTTGACAAGGATGCTGCCCCTCCAATCAAGTTCAGCCTTATTGCGTTTGGAAAGAAAGACCCATCCGGGAGGATGGGAGATAGAAAGAACATGAAAATGTACAAAAAGAGAAAGAGATGGCGTGATGCCAAGCTCAAAACACAAACCCAAGAAGCCGACGATGAGACGCCAGCTATTGGGGAGGAGCATTCCGGGACAAATGTTCCAGTGATTCAAAACAGCGGAGAATAAAGGATTAAAAAAGGGAAAGCGAACCCCGCTTTCCAATGCATCTATGTACAGAGAAAATTCACCCAAAAGGGATGAATCAACCCTCTCATCAGGGTGGGGAGCCCTAACCTGATAGGAAGAAGGAAGGTCAAAATCTTGGACAGCTGAAAGAAGGGTTTCTCCATTATAAATGGAAGGAACAGAGCCAGGCCCACCATTGGACCCGGAGGTTTGAGGTTGCCTAGAAGAATCAATGATCTTGGAAGATCCAGACTCGACAAGGACAGGGGAAGTTTCGGTTTTTCTTTCAAAACCTTTTTGAGAAACTTCAGCGAACTCCTGCCAGAGGACGGTTAGGGTTTTGTTATCACTATCCGACTGTTCGGGAGCAGGAGAAGCAAAAGCATCACTGCTATCACCAACATGGGGTACTAAAGAAGCTCTATCGTCCGCCATTACTCGTTTCAGTAAACTACAAAAAGAAAAGACCAGTAAACTTACTGATTCGGTGAGATGGAAGCTTGAGAGCAGGAAGGCGCGAAGCAGACAACAAAGGTTCAAATTCCAGACAGGAAGAATGAAACCTACGAGGACAACGAACCGCTTTTAAAACTCCCGCACGAGTGTTCGGGAATCTGAACAATCGAGATTGATTCAAAATCAACGATCAAGATTGAAAGACGTTTTGAAAGTTTGAACTCACGAATCCGAAATAGGCGTTCGGAAACCGTCGCTTGGATGACGTGAGCCACGACAGATCAAGCGCAACGGAGACACGTGGCCTTACACTCACAACGCTCGAGGAAAAGTGACCACCGCATTAAATGTGATATGACATTTAATGAAGCATGCAGAGATCATCACCCGACGACGAACCCGGTTAAAAACCAAGCCCTCGGGATCGACCGAACGGCTTAGTGCCGGGGGCTCGTGATATGGAGAGTTTATGATCGGACCGGGTTCATACCTGGTCCGACCCTCGACCCCGGTCGAGACGGTGAAAACCAAATCGCTCCCGAGCGAACCGGATCCAGAAGATGGCTTGCTGAAGAAGAAAGATTATTCGGCTGCAAGCGTGCCCTAATCTTACTTATGGATTAGGGTAATCACCCTGATGATGACAGACTCGAAGCGACGGCTGTGGATAATCATCATCAAAGGGATAACTATCGCATAACCTAACGGTTATCTCAGGAGTCCTCTACTAGCCCAAACTAGTAGAAGTCTATCGCTCAACGGATCTTATTGATAAGATCCAACGACTACCCGAAGAAGGCTCGAGTGCATCCAACGAAGGAGATTCGAAGGTACACTCTATATAAACCTCACTACCATACAAGGTGAGGGACGGATGAATCGATCAAAAAGAATACTATCTGAGACTCAGGTTCAGATACATACTGATAGATCCAAACTATCAGCGTCCTGCTATCTAGATCACCTTTCCCGTTTCTTCATTCATTAGCTACGTGTGCTTCTAGCGAGCCGTTTGTGATTAAGTTCATCAACTGACTTAGCCTTCGGAGGTGGACTCCCGACCCCAGCGGTCGGGCCACATCTGACGCTTTCGTTTTGCAGGACATCACGTGGAGATCCAAGGGCTGAGCAGATTTTGGACGCATCACAAATCCAGTTGGATTTTGAGGATCAAGGAAGAACAACCTTTTATCGGATCTGAACAAGCAAGAGACTTCAAGGAGGAATTGAAGAGTTTTCTTCGAGAAAACATTGATGTGTTTGCATGGTCAACTGATGACATGCCCAGCGTACAATGATCAGTTGCACAGCACAAGCTATGGATAGACCGGAAAACCAAACTTATAATACAAAGAAGAAGAAATTTCTCGATTGAGAAGCATGAAGCTATCAGAGATGAGGTTGAAAAGCTGAAAGGTTCAGGTTTTATCCAGCCAATCGAGTGTCCGAGTTGGTTAGCCAATGTTGTAATGGTTAAGAAGTCAAATGGGAAATGGAGGGATGTGTACCGATTACACAGACCTCTACAAGGCATGCTTGAAGGATTGTTACCCTTTTCCTAGAATAGGTCTCTTGATTGATGCGATAGCTGGTTATGAAACTTTGAGTTTCATGGACACTTATTTGGGCTACAACTAGATCTTAGTGAATGAGGAGGATGAAAAGTTTACGGCCTTTATGACCGATCGTGAAAGCTTTTACTACAAAGTCATGCCATTTGGGTTGAAGAATGCGGGAGCAACTTATCAAAGAGCTGTGAACAAGATTTTCAAAGATCTGATCGGGAAGAACATAGAAGCTTATGTGGACTATATGCTTGTGAAGAGCCTTCGGTGCTCGGGGCATATAACAGATTTAACGGAAGTATTTTCAGTCTTAAGAAAATACCAAATGAAGTTAAACCAAAGAAGTGTGCGTTCGGGGTGTCCTTAGGTAAATTCCTAGGATTCATGGCTTCCAAAGAGGAATAGAAGTGAATCCAGTCAAGATATAGGCCTTGCTCAATATGGAGCCTCCATAGACTGTTCGGGATGTACAATGCTTAATAGGTAGAGTTGCAGCTTTGTACCGATTCATAGCACAATCGGAAGAAAAGTGTCTACCATTCTTCAAAGCTTTGAAAGATATAAAAGGAAGCAAGGAGGCACGATGGACAGAAGAATGTCAAGCAGTGTTCAAGAACTTGAAGACGATGCTCGGGAAGCCACCCCTGTCATCCGACCCAGAGAAAGGTGAGACTTTACAAGTCTATTTGGCAACTTCATCTTCTGCCGTAAGTGCATTTCTTATTCGAGAGAAAGAGAAGAAGTAGTGGCCAATCTACAATGTCAGCCACATACTCCTGGATGCCCAAACCAGGTATTCAGAGATCGAGAAACAGGCATTGGCTCTAATGATGGCAGCTAGAAAGTTAAGGCTGTATTTTCAAGCACACCCGATTGAGGTACTAACAACTTTTCCCTTGAAAAAAGTTTTTTATAAGCCTGATTTGTCTGGAAGAATGGTAGCATGGTTAGTAGAATTGGGGGAATTCAGGTAGATTTCAAGCCCCCGAATAGCTATAAAGGCTCAAGCCTTAGCTGATTTTATGGTAGAAACTATAGCTCCAATAGAGGAAATCACCAAATCTTCCTTCCCGACCATGTGGGATATCTATGTAGACGGTTCAAGCAACAAGTAGAGGGCTGGAGCGGGTGTGTTATTAAAAAATCCAGGGGGCTATTTCATAAGATATGCGCTGAGGTTCGGGTTCGATGCAAGTAACAATGAAGCCAAATATGAAGCATTTATAGCAGGCCTTCGATTAGTAAAAGCCTTAGCAGTATCCGAGTTAACAATCTATAGTGACTCTCAGCTCATTGTTAATCAAATATAGGGAGAATTTAGGACAAAAGAACCTAGATTGCAAAAGTATCAAGAGATGATACAACTTTTGAGAAAAGAATTCAAGGAAGTTCAAGTCTGTCAAATTCCCAGGAAAGAAAATACTATGGTGGACGAACTCTTAAGCCTAGCGAATGCGAAGGAAAAAACTTTTGAACCTTTAGTAATTAAATTCCCCAAGCACTAGAACAAGAGCAATGTCTTATATAGAGAATGAACGATGCTGGATGGATCCGATCGTTGAATATATTCGGAAACAAACTGCGAAGACCCCAAAGAAGCCAGAATCCTCAGAGTTTCAGGCTGCTAGGTTCACAGTACAAAATGGTAGGTTATACTGAAGATCTTATGTTGGGCCACTACTCAGATGTCTAGGACCCGAAGGGTCAAAAAGTGCCATAGCGGAAGTACATGAAGGTATCGATGGAGCACATATGGGTGGTTGGGCACTGGCACATAAAATACTAAGGCTCGGGTTATACTAGCCGACGGTCCAAGAAGATGCTATGGAGTACGTGCATCACTGCAAAAATTGTCAAATCCATTCGACCGTGTCGAAGAAACCAGTGGTAACCCTAATGTCAATACTTGATCCAATCCCGTTCGCGACGTGGGGGATTGACATCATGGGAAAATTCACCAAGGCATCTAGTGGAAGGGAATATTTTATTGTTGTCACATCCACCCAGCCGGTACCCTATTTGGCATACCCGGGAATGCGATCCACAGTCCAAGGATCAAGCATATAGGGACCATGCCTCCCACATACATGATAACACAATCATGAACAATAATAATCAAGGTAAAAGCAACAAATAATAGATATCATGAATAAGATAAGATCAACTAATCAGAGTGCGGAAATAGATAATACCAAATGTATAAGTATAATTATAAGGATGAGAGAGTAAGTGAAAGTCACTCTCTCAAGGCAGCGGAAAAGTAGTAAAAATCCAGTTAATTACTAATGCGTCCAAAATCTGCTCAGCCCTTGGATCTCCACGTGATGTCCTGCAAAACGAAAGCGTCAGATGTGGCCCGACCGCTGGGGTCGGGAGTCCACCTCCGAAGGCTAAGTCAGTTGATGAACTTAATCACAAACGGCTCTGCTAGAAGCACAGAGCTAATGAATGAAGAAACGGGAAAGGTGATCTAGATAGCAGGACGCTGATAGTTTTGATCTATCAATATGTATCTGAACCTGAGTTTCATATAGTATTCTTCTTGATCGATTGATCCGTCCCTCACCTTGTATGGTAGTGAGGTTTATATAGAGTGTACCTTCGAATCTCCTTCGTTGGATGCACTCGAGCCTTCTTCGGGTAGTCGTTGGATCTTATCAATGAGATCCGTTGAGCGATAGACTTCTACTAGTTTGGGCTAGTAGAGGACTCCTGAGATAACCGTTAGGTTATGCGATAGTTATCCCTTTGATGATGATTATCCGCAGCCGTCAGTTTGAGTCTGCTGTCATCAGGGTGATTACCCTAATCCATAAGTAAGATTAGGGCACGCTTTCAACCGAATAATCTTTCTTCTTCAGCAAGCCATCTTTTGGATCCGGTTCGCTCGGGAGCGATTCGGTTTTCTCCGTCTCGACCGGGGTCGAGGGTCGGACCAGGTATGAACCCGGTCTGATCATAAACTCTCCATATCATGAGCCCCCCAGACCAAGCGTTCGGTCAATCCCGAGGGCTTGGTTTTTAACTGGGTTCGTCGTCAGGTGATGATCTCTGCGTGCTTCATTAAATGTCATATCACATTTAATGCGGTGGTCACTTTTCCTCGAGCGTTGTGAGTGTAAGGCCACGTATCTCCGTTGCAGTTGATCTGTCGTGGCTCACGTCATCCAAGCGACGGTTTCCGAACGCCTATTTCGGATTCGTGAGTTCAAACTTTCAAAACGTCTTTCAATCTTGATCGTTGATTTTGAATCAACCTCGATCGTTCAGATTCCCGAACACTCGTGCGGGAGTTTTAAAAGTGGTTCGTTGTCCTCGTAGGTTTCATTCTTCCTGTCTGGGATTTGAACCTTTGTTGTCTGCTTCGCGCCTTCCTGCTCTCAAGCTTCCGTCTCACTTTGAATCGGTAAGTTTCTTGGTCTTTTCTCTTTTGTAGTTTATTGAAACGAGTAATGGCGGACGATAGGGCTTCTTTAGTACCCCATGCTGGTGATAGCAGTGATGCTTTTGCTTCTCCTGCTCCCGAACAGTCGGATAGTGATAACAAAACCCTAACCGTCCTCTGGCAGGAGTTCGCTGAAGTTTCTCAAAAAGGTTTTGAAAGAAAAACCGAAACTTCCCCTGTCCTTGTCGAGTCTGGATCTTCCAAGATCGTTGATTCTTCTAGGCAACCTCAAACCTCCGGGTCCAATGGTGGGCCTGGCTCTGTTCCTTCCATTTATAATGGAGAAACCCTTCTTTCAGCTGTCCAAGATTTTGACCTTCCTTCTTCCTATCGAGGTTAGGGCTCCCCACCCCCCGATGAGAGGGTTGATTCATCCCTTTTGGGTGAATTTTCTCTGTACATAGATGCATTGGAAAGCGGGGTTCGCTTTCCCTTTTTTAATCCTTTATTCTCCGCTGTTTTGAATATCAGGCCTGTAGCTGATGCTTCGGGTAAAAGGAAGAAACCAATGGTGGAGAGGGCTAACGTCTCTTCCTCCGTCCGAACCAAGAGGAGGCATGACACAATTGATGCTCCCTCCAATAAAAAATCCAAAGCTTCGACGAATGGTGAGGAGATCTTCATCCCCCAGTGGACCCCGAAGATGACCGAGCGGGGTCACTCGGGATCCCGAGAAAGCTGCAGAGTGGAGCTCCCTCGGTCTTGCTCCTTCGATCGCCGGGAGTTTGAAGCCCTGGATGACACCTCCCTTGTTAGTCAATCTACAAGGTAACGGTCTTCTTGCTTACTTATGTTTTCATAATTTCTTATGACTTCTTCTGATATCTTCCGTCTTCCCAGGAATGCTGTGTTGAGCTTTTATCAACACATGGAAGCATTGAGCCGGGTTGGTCGCACCAGCTCCTTGCTGCAAACTTGTGAAGAGAAATTGGCCAAGGCCAATTCTGAAATAGACCAGCTGACTGCAGCTACCGTGGAGCTGCAGAAAAAGCATGAGGAAGAAGTGATCTCCCTCAAGGAAGCTCTTGAAGCTTCGAGAATTCGTGTCTCTGCTGCCGAGATCGAGGCCAGGAAGCAAAAGGCAGCTGCCACGTTGTTTGGTGACAGCCTTGAAATCAAAAGTAGGGAGCTCGAAGAACATCTGAAGTTGGCAATCCCTAGCAAGCCTGAGCATATAAAGCCAAACCTTCGGAAAGAGTGCATTCGGAAATACCTGAACAGCGTACCTTTCTCCGAATTGCTAGGTTTCTACAATATTCAGGCTTATCGCATGGGGCAGAACGACGTTTGGGAGCAGATCCTTGGAACGATCCCCCGACTTCGACTTGCTCCTTTTCGCGAGGTATGCGACCCAGAGGTCTTCGGGAAAGTTGGTATGGATCTCCCGGACTGGGCTCAGGGAGAAGATGATCCTTTTCCAGCTGACCCTCAATATGAGGCATATCTAGATGACGAGCCGACACTTCCAGAGGAGAAATCACAAGCCGAGTCTCAAGTTGTTGTTGTAGAGGATTCAGCCGATGCCACTCTTGAGGAAGGCTCTTCGCATGGTCCTGAGAAAAGTCATCCCGACCAGGGTCCCTCGGGCAACAATGAAGAAAAGGCTTAGGGAGTTGTTCTTTTGTAAATATGTACCCTCAATTTAATGAATAGACATTTCTTTTCTCATGTTGGCCTCAAAATTTCCCCGTCTCCTGCCGAAGTCTTGCCTTGAATATCAAAGTATTAATGATAAAACTCATCACTTAATTTTTCATTCTTCGCCGAATAATGATCTTATGGAAATATTGTGAAGATGCGTTTCGGGAAGATGCGTTAATCTTCCCCACTACTTCATTTATTGCCAAGTCCGCACGTTTCCCTTCTGCGAAGTTCAAACGTTTTCCTGCTATTGTATACCATTCACTGTTTCCAATGAATCGAAAATACATCCATTATTTTAATGGCAGTGCGACGATTGGAGGTTTCTCTGCATCAGGTGCTCGCTTCCACATGTTTCCATGTGGCATCTCTTCGACCGTTGATCTTGCTTTTTGCGGATTTCGAAGCGTCGTTTCGATCTGGGTCGTCGGTTATCCTTAGCCTTCAACCGTCGTCTTATACTTTAGGCTATTTAAAGCCTTCGTGGGTACTCTCCATCTATCCTGACTTCTGCAAGATAGATTTGCTAAAGTGCCAAAGCAACCTTTCGTCCTTCGGCCTGCTTCCGTATTCCTCGTACTCCAACGACGGCTCTATCCATTTCTGAACAAGTGAGTTTTTTGATTTCTCATCTCTTTCCCCACTTCCCCCCGAAGTAAACTGCACAGTAGTTATACTTGGGGTTTAGGTTGTTGGTCTGTCAGAAGCTTTAGAAAACTAGGGTTTCCCCATTGTTGCTGTCGTTTATTTATGTATTGATACGGCTGGTTTTTTTGTTGTTTTGCATAGTGGCTCCCAAGATCAACCCGAACTCTATCAGAGCAAAATCTTGCAAGAAAAAGGTTGCGTCGGTCGTGGTTGAGGCCAGTGCGGTGGTTTCAGCTAGTGAATCCTCCAAGCGTAAGGCGACTGCTGGCGGTGAATCTTCAAGTCAGATTCCTGCAGCTTCTGTTGATGCCGTCCCTAAGCCTCCTTTGCCCGAAGTGATCGCTCATCTTTCCCAGAAAGATCTTGATCACTCCGTTGCCGATGGTGCTGCCAGAACTCCTGCTGGTGAACCTGTTGGTGAGCCTGTTGGTGCACCCCCGAAGAAGACTCTTCGGGCATCCGAGGCAACTATGTTGGCGTCTGATGAAGGTGTGGCCAGGTGCTGTTTTCACCCAGTGCTTGTTTGGCATCCTCCTCCTCTCCTTCGAGTTGGAGGATTTTGCCACCAGGAAGCGCCGTCGGGTGACAAGTGATGAAGCTCAGCCTTTGCTTGGTGTAGTTCATCCTTCTCATCCTTCGCCTGAATTAGTGTCGGACGAGTTTGACAGAGCGTTGGAATGGTGTACCGCTGCTCGAATGACTTCGAGAGCGTAGTTCTTTCCAAACTTCCGGATGAAGTCTTTACGAAGTCACTTGGTGATGTAAGTCTTTCTTCATTATCCTCTCGATTCTGAAAAATTACTTTTCTGCTCCTCGCTAACTCGAAAGTTGTTTTGCAGGAGTCTTCTTGGTAACTTCCACAACCAAGTGGAAGCAGTTACTAGACTCAATAGGTTGAGCAATGAAGTTTCTAGGCTTCGGGAAATCTCTGAAGCTAAAGATGTTGAGATTGCTCGCCTTCGGAATCTAGCTTGGGAGGTGGCAGGAGAAAAGAATTCGATGATTGGTCGTCTTCGGTCGGACTTGGATGATGCCAGGGAGAAGATTCGGCGACTGGAGCGAACAGTTGGAAAGTCAGGGGCTAAAGGATCTGAAACATTACCCGAAAGGCAAGCTGTCGTTCCTTTGCCCGAATCCCTTCCAACGATGTTCGCAGAGCCTGCGTCTTCAAGTATTTACACAAGAAGCCTTTTG
Source organism: Hakea prostrata (assembly GCF_041222555.1). Classification (NCBI taxonomy): domain Eukaryota; kingdom Viridiplantae; phylum Streptophyta; class Magnoliopsida; order Proteales; family Proteaceae; genus Hakea; species Hakea prostrata. Next base: position 9,419,550 of record NC_142605.1, read on the forward strand.
TTGATATGCTGAATGCTTATAACTTGCAAAGCGTACCGGGATGGTGAGAACGAAGTATGGGAATCAATATTAAGGAAAGATCCTCATTTTGATACGACTCCCTACATGTCTGTTTGCCATCCTGAAGTATTTACCGACCTGGGTATTCCTCCTCCTTATTGGACCAAAGATAAGATTGATCCTCCACCTTCCGATCCAGATATTATGCAATATCTGGAAGATTCTCCTGTTTATTCTCCGCTGGAAGAAGTCAATTATGACGAGCTTGTGCCGAATGCGAGTTTGGTCGAGGACCATTCTCCTCCTGGACAAGCTGGACAAAGAGTATGAAATTGCGGAGGATTTTCTAAATATCGAAATTTTTTTTTGTAATCCTCATTTCTTCTCTTCTTTTCCTTGACTCCCCACCAATGGTTGACTCATATGTTTGTTCTAGCAAAGTCGCGTCGATCTTGTATAACTTGTTAACAAATCACTGTAATGACTTTCTTCTTTGATCAGAGATTGTATCCAGCTCTTGTAATTGTTTTGATACTGGCCTCTTTGGATCTTCTGAAGAAATAAGAAATTACTTTATCTTGAACTTTGCTAGCCACTTGAATCGCCGTTGCATTAGGTCTTAGTTGTCTGAAACAATGCCTTTACTTAAGGATTTCCGGAGAAATACAATAAGTCTGAGAAGGAACTCACTCGGGTTTTAAACCGATGCCTTATACTTAAGGATTTCCGGAGAAATACAATAAGTCTGAGAAGGAACTCACTCGGGTTTTAAACCGATGCCTTATACTTAAGGATAATTCAAAAATTCAATAAGTCTCGAAGGAACTCACTCGGGTTTCAAACCGACGCCTTGCAAAAGGAACTCACTCGGATTTTCATCCGATGCCCCGACTTAAGAAAGTTCGAAAGATTTTCGATAAGTGTTGAAGTGTTGAAGGACCCACACGAATTTTCATCCGATGCCTTATAGTTGGATCTTGTTCTTGAATGTGGTGTATGATGCCCCCCAATCAAAAGATAGTTTGTTGAAAGCCAAAAATTGCATTGATTGAGTTGAAAATGATTACATCGCGAACAAAATTGAAATCATCCTCACGGATAAAACTTTTTGAGATGCCTAGCATTCCACGAACGATCCAACTCTTTCTGGGAATCAATGTTCTTCAGCCTGTAAGCTCTCTGAACCGACCGGTTTCACAACCATATAAGGTCCTTCCCGGAGAAGGGTCCAACTTTCTTTGGTGACGCGGGTCGGAAGCTAGGGTGTTTCTCAACACCAAATCTCCGGCTAAGTACCGACGATTCTTCACTCGAGTATTATAATGAGACGCTATCCTTCTTTGATAATGTTGAGTTCGTGCTATTGCCTTTGCCCGAACTTCGTCCAACAAATCAAGACTATCAAGCAGTCCTTGTTCATTTGCTTTTTCCTCGAACTCACGATCCCGTATCGTCCCCGCCATTATCTCCACAGGTGCCAATGCTTCGGATCCATATGCCAACCTGAATGGAGTTTCTCCCGTAGGTGTTCGAACCGTAGTTCTATATGCCCACAAGTACATTATGTAGTTCTTCGACCCAAGAAGCTTTGTCGGCTTCGAGTCTTCTCTTTATTCCTTCCAGTGAGTGTTCGGTTAGTAACCTCTACCTGGCCATTGCTTTGGGGGTATGCCACCGAGGACATATGATGCTCGATCATATATGTTCCACGAATTGCTCAAATTGTGGACAGTCGAACCGAGTACCATGGTCAGTGACAATTATCTTTGGAATCCCAAAGCGATATATGATTGATTCAAGCACAAATTTCTCCACTTTTTTCTCGTAATGTGTCGCAGGTAATCGGCTTCTACCCATTTTGTGAAGTAATCAATTGCTACTATCGGATATTCCCGTCCGCCCGATGCCTTGGTGAATTTGCCCATGATATCAATTCCCCACATTGCAAAGGGAATAGGATTTAGAATTGAAGTCATAATTTCCGCTGGGCGCTCGACATCGTAGCATGAATTTGACAGTTACTACATCGACGAACGTAGTCCATAGCCGCCTCTTGGATCTTAGGCCAATATAACCCAAGTCTTAGAATTTTGTGGGCCAGGGCTGGCTGCCACCCATGTGAGCGCCACAAATTCCTTCATGAACCTCACCCAAAGCTGATTTTGCTCCTTCGGGGCCTATACATCTCATAAGGGGTCCAGGATAAGATCTTTTGTATAGTCTCCCATCCGAATGACAAATCTAGCTGATCGAATCTTGATCAACCTTGCCTCACCGGATCCTCGGGTAACTTGTCATCTCTTAGATATTCGATTATTGGATCCATCCAGAACGTCGCTTCAATATAAGAAATTTCTTTCTCATGATAACTTGGAAAAGTTACCTCTTCAATGTAGACCGAAGGGTCTAGATTCTTTTCCTTGGCATTGGCTAGTCGGGATAGCTCATCGCCTCGAATTTTCATTCCTCGAAATCGAGATATCTTCAAATTCGAAATTGGTTTTGAAATGCCTGCTCTATCTCCCGATATTTTTGCAAGCGTGGTTCTTTAATGCCATACTCCCCCGGACTTGGTTGACTATAGCCGAGAGTCACTATAAATAGTAACATCTGCAATAGCTAATGCCTTTGACAACCGAAGTCCCGCTATCGGGGCCTCATATTCCGCTTCATTATTACTTGCATCAAATGCGAATCTTAAAGCATATCGAATAATAAATCCTGCCGGACTTTTTAATAGAATTCCAGGCTGCTCCGTCTTTATTACTCGAACCATCCACATATACCTCCCAAGTGGTTGGTATAATGGGATCCTCAATGGTGGGTTCCAGGTGCAGTAGTTTCTACTACAAAGTCGGCTAATGCCCGAGCCTTGATTGCGGTTCGGGCTTAAAGCTCACTTGGAACTCACTTAGCTCAACCGACCAGGATACCATCCTTCCGACAAATTAGGTTTGTTAAGAACTTTACTAAGAGGAAAAGTTGTAAATACCTCAATTGGATGAGCTCGAAAATATGGCCTTAGCTTCCGGCGGCCATCATGAGAGCCAGAGCCGCTTCTCAATCTGCGAATATCTCGTCTCCGCATCTAGCAACACGTGGCTTACATAGTAAATGGCCACTGTTTCTTATCTTTCTCTCGAACAAGTACCGCACCGACCGCCGAAAGGGATGTCGCTAAATATAGCTGTAATATTTCCCCTTCTCTAGTCCGGACAGGATCGGTGGTTGTGCAAGTGCTTCTTTTAATTCCTCGAAAGCTTTTCGGCACTCTTCAGTCCACTTTGCTTCCTTACCGCCCTTCAAGTCTTTAAGTGCCTTGAAGAAAGGCAAACATTTTTCCCGGGACTTGGAGATAAATCGATTTAAGGCAGCAACTCTCCGTCAAACATTGTACATCCCGAACGGTTTTGGGAGCCTCCATATCAATCGAGCTTGAATTTTGGCAGGATTAGCCTCAATTCCCCTCTCGTGATACCATGAAACCCAAGAATTTGCCCGAGACTCCAAAGGCACATTTTTTCGGTTTCAACTTCATTTGATGTTTCCTCGAGTCGAGAAAACCTCGATCAAATCTGCAATGTGATTTGCTTTTGTAAAGCTTTTCACCAGCATGTCGTCAACATATGCTTCAACATTCTTTCCTATCAGCTCTTTGAAAATCTTGTTGACGGCCCTCCGATATGTTGCTCCTGCTTCTTCAGGCCAAAAGGCATGACCTTGTAATAATAGCTTTCACGATCAGTCATGAAAGCCGATACTTCTCATCCTCCTTATTCATAAGGATCCGATTATACTCGAGTAGGCATCCATGAAACTTAAAGTTTCATATCCCGCAGTAGCATCTATCAAGAGGTCAATCCGAGGCAACGGGTAGCAATCTTTTGGGCAAGCTTTGTTTAGATCCGTGTAGTCGACACATCCTCCACTTCCCATTCGCCTTTTTCACCATCACCACGTTGGCCAACCAAGTTGACACTCGATTGGTTCTATGAAACCAGAATTCTTAAGTTTTTCAACCGTTCCGAACGGCTTCATACTTTTCAATAGAGAAATTTCTTCTTCTCGTATCACTGGTTTCGCCTTAGGGTCTATCCGAGTTTGTGCTCGCAATGGCCCGATCGATCCCTGCATGTCCTCAGCAGACCATGCGAATACGTCTTTATTCCGTTGAAGAAATAACTTCAACTCATCTTTAAACTCTTCCAACTGCTCGACCCGATATAAGTAATCTTTTCTCATCCTCGGACACAGCTAGATTTGCTCCAGTTTCTCCACTGGTTCGGGCCTTTGCATCTCTGTTTCTTCCCGATCATCTCGAACTTCTATGGGGAGGGCAGTAACCTTCTTCGGACCCTCCTTGTCCTTCAAATAGGCAACATAACACTGCCGAGAGATCTTCTGGTCAGAGGAGACTTGACCGATTCCCATATCAGTCGGGAATTTTATCTTCAGGTGCTTTGTTGAAACAATAGCACCTATCTTGGATAAAGATGGTCGCCCAAGAATCATATTATAGGCTGGTAGTTCTCGAACCACCAGAAAATTGATTCGGATAGTTGTTTCTTTAGGAAAACTTCCAATGGATAGATCCAACTGAACCGATCCTTCCGCTACTGCAGATGACCCTGCAAAGCCATACAGGTGTGTAGATGAAGGTTTCATCAAGTCTTGATCCACCTTCAATTTTTGATACACTTCATAGGAAATTAGGTCAGCTGCAGACCCTGTATCAATCAAAACTCTATGCACTTCCCGCCATGCAATCTCTACCTTGATGACTATAGCATCATCATGAGGTAAACAAACGTCTCTTTCGTCTTCTTCGCTAAAGGTGGTAGAATCTTCACCATTCAGCTTCTTCCGCTTCTGCGACTCTCCGGCTCCAACAAATTTGGATTTAGTTTTCAGACTCCGGAATGAGTCGGGCTCTGGTCCCCCGAAGATGGTAAGGATTGGTGACCGAGTAGCAGCTTCAATCACCTCCTTGCCTTTTTTAGACTTCGGGGCCTCCCTCGATCATTCTGAACTAACCAAACGATCTCTTTTAGGGGCAGCCGTACGTGGCCCACGTGGCTCCTCCCTTCTCCTGCTAACAAAACTGGACAGATGTCCCTGAGATATCAATCTTTCAATATCTGCCTTTAGATGACGATAGTCATTAGTATAATGACCATAGTCCTTGTGGAATCGGCAATACTTTTCCCGATCCTGCTGCTCTCCGGGTTTCAAAAGAATTTTAGGCGGCCACTTCAAAATATTTTTTCTTTTGAGGATATTCAAAATATCAGCCCGAGGAGCATTCAATGGAGTGTACTCACTTCTACCGGGGGATCTTTGGCGCCAAGGTTGGGATCTTCCAACCCGATCGCGAACATTCTTTTTGGCTTCGCTTCTCGCTCAGAGCCTTTTGTTCCTTATTGGAGACTTTATTATCTCCTTGGCGCGCATCTAGAATCTCCATGACTTCAGCTTGCTTCTGGCATCTCTATACCAACTCAGCATAAGTCGTGGGTATATCCTGGAGTAATAACTCCAGGAGTTTCCGATTTGTGAGTCCTGTGAATAGAGCGGTTCTAGCTACTTGTTCATCCAAGTTTTCTATCTCCATCGTCACTTTGTTGAATCTTTTCGGAAACTCTCTCGATTGATTCGTTCTTTCCTTGTTTGACAATAAACAAGGTTTCTTCCATTTTCTTGACTCCGTATCCCACTCTGGGAATCGCCCTATGAATTGGCGCGCCAATTCGTCAAAGTTTACGATCCTTCCCGAGGGGAGGTTAGAAAACCACTTTTGTGCCGCTCCAGTTAGAGATGAACCAAAAACTCTGCATAAAATTTCATCGAATTACCCGAAAGCGCCATGGTCTCGTTGGTAATAGCCGATGTGAGCTGTTGGATCTCCGGAGCCATCAAATGTTGAGAAGGTAGGCAAACGAAAGTTATGGGGAAACCGATATCCCGCAATTGGCTCAGCAAAAGGAGTCTTCCGAATGACCGAGTAAATATCCTCGATTATTCTTCCCTTAGCCAATCGCCTTAACTTCTCATTGATGTTGGCCAATTCTTGACCAATCTGGGTCGGGTGATCTTCAGCAATACGATCACGACCTCGATTAACACGATCATCACGTGCTACTCGATCATCACGAACAGCCCGTCCTTCACGAACGTTTCTCTCGTCACGAACTGCTCGATCATCACGAACGATTCTTTTGACAGTGGGTGAGTGAGTTCTTACCCCCTGTATCCAACCTTGTATTTGAATCAGTTGTACTCTCTTGCGGTCTGTCGAACCGATCGCCTCACCTTGGTTGATCATCAATCCTCCGAAGTCCTCGATCTCCTTCACGGAAATTCTGATCAACATTCCGGTCTTCAGCCATTCTTTGGTCACGTGGCAATGCACGTCTCCCTGAATCACGTTGATCAGGTTCTTGTGGTAAAACCACTCGTCTGGTGAGCACGCGGAGTGCTTGGCTCACCTCCAAGAGTTGAATCTTTACTTGATCCAATTGATCTTGGATTGTATCGGGAGGAAGATTACGTCCTCCCTGGCCATCATCCACCTCGATAGGATTTTGGCTTTCCGGGGAATATATGGATTATTCACCCCGGGTATCCGAACACCGGAATTGCGTTGTGCGGCAGCTGCTGCTGCGGCTGCTGATCTAGTCACTATGGCTTTTTCAAGTCTTTCCCACAGACGGCGCCAAATGATGCGTCCAAAATCTGCTCAGCCCTTGGATCTCCACGTGATGTCCTGCAAAACGAAAGCGTCAGATGTGGCCCGACCGCTGGGGTCGGGAGTCCACCTCCGAAGGCTAAGTCATTTGATGAACTTAATCACAAACGGCTCTGCTAGAAGCACAGAGCTAATGAATGAAGAAACGGGAAAGGTGATCTAGATAGCAGGACGCTGATAGTTTTGATCTATCAGTATGTATCTGAACCTGAGTTTCAAATAGTATTCTTCTTGATCGATTGATCCGTCCCTCACCTTGTATGGTAGTGAGGTTTATATAGAGTGTACCTTCGAATCTCCTTCGTTGGATGCACTCGAGCCTTCTTCGGGTAGTCGTTGGATCTTATCAATGAGATCCGTTGAGCGATAGACTTCTACTAGTTTGGGCTAGTAGAGGACTCCTGAGATAACCGTTAGGTTATGCGATAGTTATCCCTTTGATGATGATTATCCGCAGCCGTCAGTTTGAGTCTGCTGTCATCAGGGTGATTACCCTAATCCATAAGTAAGATTAGGGCACACTTGCAGTCGAATAATCTTTCTTCTTCAGCAAGCCATCTTCTGGATCCGGTTCGCTCGGGAGCGATTCGGTTTTCTCCGTCTCGACCGAGGTCGAGGGTCGGACCAGGTATGAACCCGGTCTGATCATAAACTCTCCATATCAATTACAATCGCATGTTTAAAGAGTAATCCAAAGAAAGTTAATTACATATCCATATGCTCCACAATAAACCAAGGAAATGGGGCACTAGACAAGGGTTTCTTCTATCCTAATGATCGTCTCCTCATAGATGTGGATGAAGAAAGCCCAGCTCGGCCGCTCCCACACAATAGTGGGGCTAACCCTGGTCCGTAGAATAATCCTCTTCGGCACCAAAACTATGATCCTCACCGTAGCTACCACCCGGAGGGTAGTATGAGGAATCAAATTCTATCTTGTAGAACGAGCCATTAGAGTCTTCGGTACCTGCGAGAAAATCAACAACAATTGCACAAAAGGAATGAGTTCAAAAGAACTCAGCAAGGCAGTTATTCCATAATCCAAAATCATATAAATCCAGATCATAACATAATGCAATGTGATATGAGACATATGATGCAAATATGATTCTAACTCTATGAATGCTAGTCTCTATGGTAGACATGCTTTAAGCCATAGCACCATACTTCTTTAGGTAAGTCTCAATCACTCAATACCGGGGGGAATTGGGTCTTGCATCCCTCTCGGACAAATCCATGGTTGGGGTTTCAGTCACCACTCTCTCACATCTCCATTTGGTCTAAGTATTGGCGCATGTCAAGGTAAAGCCTAGCCCAATGCAAGTCATCTACTCAGTCGTATTAAGTCAGATCCGGATACTTCCATTCCTCCTCATCCCGGGATCCTTTCCGGTATCCTTCACACTAGAGTCACGGATATTATCCACCGGATTCATCAACCCTATTGGTCATCCACAAATAGTAGACGGAAGCTCTCACGTCCCCTCACGGACATGATTCACCGATCTTCAAGCGCTCGTGAGCCTAAGTCTAACTATTTGCAACCCTACCAATAAATGGCCCATTTCGGGTATCCGTAGCATGGTTTATGTCCTCTCCCGGGTTGGTTACTGGTCTTGAGCGCCTATCAAACCATACACTACCACGGGTCGTTCGGTCTCAATGCCCTTCCGATTCGGGTTTGACACGACAAGGACAATCCTAGCCACACAATTAGACAATTCTATGTATGTCATCCAATAAACCGGGAAAGTGTTGATAGGCACCTTCGGAGAACATCCCATACTATTCCCTCCGATTCCCAAGGACAGAGCGTCAATAGGACACTCCCCAATCCCAAGTTATACTTAGGCAATCACATATTCAAGTCCATCATTTCTTATGCATTCAACACATCTTCATGATAAAAGTTAAGTCATAATATTGAAATGATCCATCATGAACACAAGTAACAAGAATAGTAATTCATTATTGTAACAACCCCCATATTTCTAACCCGAGATCCGTATTTCAGGTCCGAGAACCCGAAGGTCTAGTCGGGTGAACTTGTGGAGTGTCCAGATTGAAGCCCATGATCCAAGTGTTCTTCGGAGATGTCCGGAATGAAGGTAAGATCTCCCCCATCTCTTCTTTAGGGCTAGGTTGGCCTTGGGTATCAACCCCCTAGCAAAAGCACCTTTGTATGGCAAATTACATGGGGGCAGTTGCTAGTGGCGGTCGATCAGACCAAGCGACCGCCTGGAGCGACCGCTCGGTCTGTTTTCGGGGAATTTGCCCTAATTTGCCCCACTGACTTCTATAAAAGGAAACCTTCGTCTAATTAACGAATATTTTATTCATGGTTGCTTATTTGGAAGGTTAGACGGCTGCGGGGAAGATCCGAAAGAGACTCTGGAGTGCTGGAAGTGACTTGGAGATCAGTCCTTTCCTTCTCAGACTCTCCGGCGTTAGGTATTGAATTAATCATTTGTTCTTTACTCTCATTGTCCGTTAAATTAGTATTTAACCCATCCCCTCGTCTTTGTGATTACCTCCTTGGATATTTTTAACTCTCTTTTTAATCTACTTGAGATGAATTAACCGTAAACGAAACCCTATTTTCGTGAGAAGGTTAATCCAGTCAAGGGGAGAGTTATGGGTAATCTATTGATGGTAATGGCTAGTTTTCCCTCACCCTTTTGGCTTAGGGAGTACTAGATTCGAGACTTAGGTCAAGATTACTCAAAATCCGGATTGAAAATGAGTAATCAGAGGCCTGAGTTTCAGATTGAAACTCACTGTTTTTGGGGCGGTCACTAGTGGCGGTCGCTCAACCTAAGCGACCGGCCCAAGCGACCGGCTGGTAAACAGAGACCAAATGGTTTTTGGTTCTGATTCAAATTGATTCATTTAACTTATATGTTACTGTAACCCTGTATATAGGTAACTACTGTTTGAAAGAAAAGTCATATAATTGTTATCGGATTTCATTTTACGAACAATCTTATTATATGCAGGTAAGGACAATTCATCCTATCTCTTGAATAGACTTATAATATGTTAATCTAGTGTATATTTGAAATCATATTTCTTTATATATGCTACTGTTTATATGATTTATATAGAAATCATATTACCTTACTGCTGTTTGTCTTACTTATATACATATTGTGTTGATTATGGATGTTATGGATTGATGGTAGTTGGTATATGGTTCTGATAGATGAGGTATCTATTTTGGGATATCTTGGCTAGGGATATCAGAAGGCTGTGGAATGGGACACATGGCTGCTGATGTCTCCAGACCTGTCTTTACTATTTGATGGCATTATTTAGGTAGAGTCTAGATTGCATGGTTAGGTACCCCGCATGCTACTACCCTTTCGGTAGGGGGATTGAAACCGAGTGACCCGTGATGACAGTGATATGACTTGGTGGTCCACTATTAGTCATATAAATGGTAGGGTTGCATATGTTAGGGTTGGGCTCATGGATGTCCAAGGATCGGACCGGGTGTCGTGAGGAATCATGAGAGCATCCGCCCCAATAATATGTGGATGACCATAGGGTTAAGGAGTGGAGTCCAACAGCGGTAGCCAGTCCGTGAGGATTCTTTCTCCTAGGTTGCGAAGGATACTGAACAGAGTTGGTTGGTGCCATAGGGGATGTATCCGGACTTCATGTAGACATGTAACCAGTATGACCTTGCATTGGATTAGAAACCTCGACATGCGCCAGTACTCATTACCAATGGTCGTGGTAAGAGAGTGTTGACTAAACCCCCGGCCATGGAATTGAGAGCCAGGTGTGGACTTTTCCCTTTTTCTCAGGATCCCTACAGAGGTATCCAGTCCTTGCCGAATCAGAGTGATGAGACTTACCCAGAGGAGGGCTGGTGTATATCTTAAAGCATGTCAACTATTAGAGACTTGCATAGTTAGAAATCACAGTAGCATTCATGTTTTGCATTCATTCATATTATGTATGTATCTTGGCATTGTTGGATGATTGATGGGATTGTGATTGTTTCTTACTGAGTTCTCTAGAACTCACGTCTTTATTTTGTATTGTTTATTAGCCTACACAGAAGAAGGAACTTTACAGGAAGATGGACTGGTTTCCTATGAAGGAACCATCCCGTATGAAGAAGATGTGGCACCGTCAGTGGGAGATGGAAATAGCATGTGCGGGAGCTCCTTTAGCTGCATGGAGTGCGCTTATCGCACCTATTGATGATCAAAGGAGGAGGGTGGTTAGAAAGTTTGCTCGGCGAATAGAGTTGAATTGGAGAACACCTTACCTTGAGATCCATGAAAAACATTTTTTAGATTTAGAAAAGGAAACTGGGAAGAAATTGATATAACCTTTTTGTTTACTTCCGCTAAAACCTTTATCCATTTTTTTCATTATTTCTGTCCTTTATTTATTGACATTGGAGTATTTTGGACTCCTGTAATTCGTTTAATTCAGTTATTGAATAGTCTTTGCTCCTGATTATCTTTATTTGTCTTAAATATTGTTGATAGACTAAAACCTTGGATCTTGTGACGGATCGCACCCACGGGTTGTCGGGCGGGTAACCGAGACCGGCGGGTGGGGTGTGACAATTATGACAAGAGTATATGAGTTGTAATACTACTGTTCTAAAAACATGTATGGCAGTCCTATAATAATCAAAACAAATAAGAGATTATGCTCACTAAGTATAAGTACCAAAACATAAGTTCATAGCCTATGTATTTATGGAGATAACCATCCTTACCTTAGGTTGAGTTGATGATGAATCAAGAATTTACCAAGGAATGGTCCAAAAGTAGTGTTAAGACCCTAAACAAACATAAATAAGAAGTTAGAGAAGAAATCGGGAAGATCGGATGTCGAACGGGTCAAAACGGAGCAAGGTTGCTGTCAGCAATAAGTTTGGTCGATGGTCCTTGGTCGATGGCATCGACCAAAGAGGATCGACCAAAATGTCTTCGGGACAGAATAGTGGGTTTTGGGGATTTTGGTCCGAAATTAGTCTTCCGGGGTTCGGATCGATCTGGAACTTGGAGGGATGCTTAATAGCAGTATGAGGACACTACAAATCTAGGAAATTACATAATCTAATGGTCTAAATAGAAAGCCCCAATTTGAGTTACTAAGTTCAAGAGACAAGCATCATAGCATGGATTGAAATTGATTGCATTGACATTGAAAAGGCATGCATTAACTAAGGGAACTTATAGGAATCTAATTAGGACCATATGCTAGTGGTAAACATGTACATAGCATACTATACACTTCAGTTTTGTACAAGAAGGCATGATGTTAAGAAGAAAATCAAAGAATGTATATGCTAGGCTTGAAATGGGGGCATTGCATCAATAGACAAGTGAGAGGATCATAGGTTAAGCAAGAGTGGACACTTGGAGTGATGGTTGCAAGGTTGCAGCACCATCTCCAAGGTCTCAATAGCAAGAGAGGAATAGAAAAGAATAGAAAAAGATAGAATAGAGAGTGGAAGTGATGAATCATACCTTGTAGTTGTAGATGGAGACAAGAAACAATGATTAACAATGAGTTTTGGTGGAGTCTTCTTCACAAGTGCCTAGGAGTTGCTTTGGGAAGCTCTCCCCACGTTCTCAGGAGTGAAAATAATTGCAATAGGGCTCAAAACATGAGGCTAGTATAAATAGAACAGGTAATATTCCAAGAATCATTAACTTGTCTGTCTGGGGAACTTTGGTCGATGCCATCGACCAAAGAGGATCGACCAAAATGTCTTTCAACAGAAAATTAGGTTTTTGATCAGCAACTTCGGACAAGGATATGGAGGGCTATACAAGGTGAAATTGAATGGGGTTTTCTTCTACAATTCAATCAAGAAGTCTAGTTTTGGGGAATACCTTCGGATTGTACACAGGAGTCCATTAGGTACTTCAACTAAATCATTCTTCTCCGATGCGCAGACTTTCATTAAACACCAACAATGTACTCAAGTAAGGGGTATCATCGTCAATGTCCATGGGCTCGGTCTCTGACTCATAATTATCAATCAAAAGGGTCCATAAGTCTCTTCTACCACCGCTTCGGGTCTTCGGACCAAAAAACAACAGTGGATCCGGGTTAGGGTCAGGGTTAGGATAGGGCTGGATTTTACAATCGTGGAAATCGATTACTTCACCAAATGGGTTGAAGCAATTCTATTGGCAATAATCACAGAGAAGAGGGTGGGAAAAGTTCGTGCTGGAGTCAATTATCCGTAGGTTTTCGATCCCAAAGTTTCTTGTCACCGATCATGGAACGCAATTCGACAACCCCCAATTCGAGCAATTCTGTAGCACTTACATGATCGAGCATTGGATGTGTAAAATCTAGTTTTTACCTAACCTTGACCCGACCCGGAAATTGTTGTGTTTGTAGGTCCGAAGACCCAAAGTGGTGGTAGGAGGGACTTATGGACCCTAATAGTTGATGACGTGGTGTCGGAACTCCAATCTTTGGACATTGATGATGTTGCTCCTTCCTTGAGCACATTATCAGTGTTAAGTTAGAATCTGCGCACTGATGAAGAGGGAGATAGTTGAGATATCAAATGGACTCCTGTGCACAATCCGAAGGTACTCCCCGAAAATAGACTTCTTAAGTGAACTATAGGAGAAAACCCCATGCAATTTGACCTTGTATAGCCTTCCAAGTCCACACCTAAAGTTGCTGAACTATTCTGAAAAATTCTGCAGAAACATGTATTAGTCGATACTATTGGTCGATACCATCGACCCAATGTATCGACCAACAATGTTGCTGAACCCAGGTTTAAAGATTCTCTGGAATATTCTTCATTCTATTTAATCATTCCTCGAGGCTGGAGCCCTATTCCAATGATTGCAACTCCTGAGAACGTGGAAAAGCCTCTCAAGAACTCCTCCTTGGTAATAGTGAAGCATCTTCCCCATTAATCATTGTCAACTACTCACTTCCACTCTCTTGCTCTACTCTCAAGGTATGACTCTCTCTCCTAGTCACTTTCTCACTCATCTTTACTCTTATTTTACTGTTGGGACCATGGCCAAGGTGCTGCAACCTTGCAAACACCTTGCCATAAGTCTTCTTTACCTATTACATTAATGTTTTCCCCAATCTTGCTATGATTCACTTATCTCTTGATCATTAACTTTGCATTTCCATGATTTGTTACTCACCAACTTGCTTTATTTACCAAAACTGAGATAAAGCCTATGATTAACCTAATCTATACCTTGCATATGATCTCAATATTGCTCCCAAGTGATTCCCTACCTAATCCATTATGTTTTCCCCCAATTTGCATTAAGCAATAACCAATGCCATGATTTCCAACTCTTGAACTTGATATGCCAATTTGGGGATTTCTAAATGGAACATTGGATTATGATAATTCCTTGATAATTAGTGTCCCTATATTGTAGTTGAACTGTTCCCCAAGTTTCGTATCGATCCGAGACCCGAAAGACCAGATTTGGGCCAAAACCCAAAAACTCAGCTTGTTGTCCGAAACTCTTTGGGTCGATGCTTGTTGGTCGATGCCATCGACCCAATGTATCAACCAACAGAGTTGCTATCAGCAACTTTTGCCTACTTTTGATTTGTTCGATCTCCAATTATTCTAATTTCTTCTCTAATCCTTCATATATGTTTGTTTAGGGTTTTAAGACTAATTGGGCCACTTGCTTGGGATCTTGGACCATCTTCTTCTCCAACTTAAGGTAAGGATAGTTATCGCTATAATTACATAGGATGTGAAATTTTAACTTGGTGTTCCTAACCTAGTGAACATAGTCTCTATTTCATATTCTTATCATGTTAGACTTGTTACATATGTCTTTTAACAGTAGCTTTGTGTTTACATTAGTTTTGTTTCAATGTCTTATTATGATTATCAATTTCAATATATGATAAATTATGTCAATGTCATGAATAGAATGTTTACTATGATGTTGTATCTTGTGAATTGATATGATGAACTTGGGCATGTGATTGCTTAAGTATAACTTGGGATTGAGGAGTACCCTACTGGTACTTCTGTCCTTGGACATCGGAGGGAATAGTATGGGATGTTCTCCGAAGATGTCCATCAACGCTTTCCCGGGTTATTGGATGACATACATAGGACTTGTCTAGTGGTGTTTGGCTAGGATGTCCCTATCATATCAGACCCGATTCGGAAGGGCATTGAGACCGAACGACCCGTGGTAGTAGTGTGGATTTGTGGGCGCTCAAGACCGGTAACCACTTCGTGAGAGGACATAAATTGCATTGCGGATACCCGAAAGGGGCCATTTATTGGTAGGGTTGCAAATGGCTAGACTTGGGGTCACGAGCACTCAAGACCGGTGAAATGATCCGTGAGGGGACGTGAGAGCTTCCCGTCTACCATTTGTGGATGACCAATAGGGTTGATGAGTCCGGTGAGTAATATCCGTGACTCTAGTGTGAAGGATACCGGAAAGGATCCCGAGAGGGGAGGAATGGACGTATCTGGAACTGACATGATATGATTAAGTAGATGACTTGCATTGGGTTAGGCTATACCTTGACATGCACCAATACTTAGACCAAATGGTGATGTGAGAGAGTGGTGACCGAAACCCCCAACCATGGATTTGTCCGAGAGGGATACAGGACCCAATTCCCCCCGGTGATGAGTGACTGAGACTACCTAAAGAAGTATGGTGCTACGGCTTAAAGCATGTCTACCATAGATGACCCGCATACTTAGAGTAGAATCATATTGCATCATATGTCTCATATCATCTGCATTATTTCATTATTGTTATCATGTGGCTTATGTGTTGTGGAATAACTACCTTGCTGAGTTCTTTTGAACTCATTCCTTCTTCTATTGCAATGTTTTGTTAGATTACTCTACATGTGATTATTCTGATGGTATGTTCCCCGAGGCGGACTCGGATACCCCATACCACTATCCGAAGGCTAGTTACAATGAAGACTTCGGTTACGATACCGAAGAAGATCCTTCGGCATATCAAGGTTAGCCCTAGGATAGTTTGGGAGCAGCCATGTTGGATCTCTATGGTCTTCACTTTTGAAGAGAACTTATTTATTGTGGAGGAGACTTATATTCGTAGCTGCCCACCCCCCCTTCTTTTGTATCGGTTAAACTTGGAAGAATTGTAATAACTTTTAATTTATCTTCATAACTTGAGATTTGTAATTATCTAGTTTTGACCTCACTTTCCACTCAATTCCGCCCACTGCCTTCTTGTTTTATCTTTCAACACTATGATTATCTTTGGTATCTCATTTCTGAATTCTATTATTATCGATTGTTTAGCTTAATATTGATTGTTCATGATTGTGTTATCGTCGATGTGGATGGTGTGGTCCCTGGACTATGGATCTTCGGGGCTGTGGATCACATCCCAAGTATGTCAGATAGGGTACCGGCTGGGTGGATGTGACAGGATGTCCTTAGTAGCATACCCCCAAAGCAATGATCAAGTAGAGGTAACAAACCGAAGCTTGTTGGATGGAACAAAGAAGAGGCTTGAATCAAACAAAGTTTTATGGTTCAAGGAACTTCCGAATGTCCTTTGTGTAAAATCCAGCCCTATCCTAACCATGACCTTGACCCGAAAACCCGGTCTAGAAAATTTTTTGATCTCAGGAATTTAAAGCATCCAGATTCTGAGAGTTCTTCAGGAGACGCCAATGATGAGGATGATGTGGACTCTGAAAAATAAAAAACTGCTAGTTCTGGTTATAGCTACTCCTCTAATGATGATGATGATGATGGGTCTCCTCCGGAAGGTGACAAGAATGCTGCCATCGACAACAATCCTCCAGTTGACCCTCTTGTTTATAAATATATTCTTCCTTGCTTTGATATACCTTTTTATAAACCTTTTGATTTAATGGTTCTGACTATGTTGATCTTTCTGATCTTTTATTTTCTTTTTGATCAATAGAGTTTCCCTTTCTTTTCTTTTTTGTTCTTGTAACTTTGATTAAACAATATTTTGAAGAGAATCTTAGCAAACTTTGATCTGCTACACATCTGATTAGGTACTATATCTCTAACCACTTGTTATATCTTTGACCAGTTGCTGATGAAATATTCTTAGGAAAGAATGGATGATGAAGCTTCTTGAGAAAATAGCTGACAAAAACTTTAATAATTGAGCAGAAGCTTCCTGACCTTAGATAATAGGTGAAAAGAGTCTTAAAAACTTTGATTAGAATCTTCAATATGACTTGTAGTTTCAAGAAATCCTCTTGACCAGCTCCTGTGACTATGATCAGTAGGCTGCCTCGGAAGGCTGGCTACTTGAGCCTGACTTACAGAAAAGTCGGGACCACCCTCGGAAGGAATGATCCTTGATTAAGCTAGCATGACTGTGTGCCTCGGAGGCTGGCTACTTGAGCCTGACTTACGGAAAGTCGGAACCACCCTCGGGAGAATGATCCATGATCAACTTCAGAAAGCACGACCAGGCCTCAGAAGGTTGGCTACTTGAACCTGACTTACGGAAAGTCGGGACCACTCTCTGAAGGAATCCGTGATTAGCTTCAGAAAGCATGACTAGGCCTCAAAAGGCTGGCTACTTGAGCCTGACTTACGGAAAGTCGGGAACACCCTCAGAAGGAATGATCCGTGATCAGCTTCGGAAAGCATGACCAGGCCTCGGAAGGCTGGCTACTTGAGCCTGACTTATGGAACGTCGGGACCACCCTCGGAAGGAATGATCCGTGATCAGCTTCGGAAAGCATGACCAGGCCTCAGATGGCTGGCTACTTGAGCCTGACTTACGGAAAGTCGGGACCACCCTCGGAAGGAATGATTCGTGATTAGCTTCGGAAAGCATGACCAGCCCTTGGAAGGCTGGCTACTTGAGCCTGACTTACGGAAAGTTGGGACCACCTTCGGAAGGAATGATTCGTGATTAGCTTCGGAAAGCATGATTAGGCCTCGGAAGGCTGGCTACTTGAGCCTGACATACAAAAAGTTGGGACCACCCTCAGAAGAAATGATCCATGGTCAGCTAGCATAATCAAGCCTCGAAAGGCTGGCTTACAAGAGCCTGACATTGGAAAGCCGGGATCACCCTCGGAAGGAATCATCCTAGATCAGCTTTGGAAAGCATGATCAGAAGACTAGTTTGATGAAAAAGATCTTTAGTGCAATTTGAAGAAGAATCTTTAGGTGACAATAGTTGACAGAAATAAATCCTTCAAAAATATGAGAAAATTCTGCTCCCTTTCTATTGATAATGCTTCATGAGGTGAACTACATTCCATGGTCGCCTCAAACAGCTTCCATGAATATCTTTGAGCCAATATGTGTTTTTGCTTACAGTCTTTGTTATCACATATGGTCATTCCTGGTTTGTGGAGAGCTTTCCACAATTTCTTGGGTCTGATGCTGATTTTTTCCTCAAGACCAAATCTCCAACCTTAAAAGATTTAGGCCTTGTTATGACTAAAATATCCCAGTACCGGTTTAAGATGGTTCCACTCCGGTTCAATGATGGTTTGAATAAGTTTGATTGTTTCAACAAAGAAATCTATGGGTCCGCCCAAGATTATAAAGAAAGGATGATCATCACCATCCAATCAGAAGCTACGATCCGACGGTCATGGTTGAAAACATTATAGGCGGGAAAATCTATATAAAAGAGAAAAAAGACTCGTCGAAGGTAAGTCTCTCAGATCATTTCAGAAACTGGATTCATTCCTAATTTTACTCCATTAGAACAGCTCGAAGCTCCTTTCGAGCTCAAAAGAACTGTCTTCACATACCTAACTAGACCGTCGGAGACGCGACGCCGATCAAGACGATCGGCTCCATTTCTAACCGGTGTGTTTCATTTTCCAATGAACGAGAGACTAACAGAGGAATCAAATCAACCAGATCAATCCAGATCTGAGGAGTTCAGTGCGAATGTTGCGGTTTAAAGCTATTGGCAAAATTAGCACCAACATTTTGGTGCCGTCTGTGGGAAATCAACTTGAACAAGTTCAGAACAAAGGTCATGGCTCAAACACCTGAGCGAGAGGAGATATTACCAATTGAAATGGCAGAAACAAGCTAGAGGGAGCCAAGGAGAGTAAATCCGAAGAGAAGAACAAGAGAAACAAATCCAGCACTGCAAATTCCAACAATGCAGACTCAGCAAAGGCAAAGAATGATGGAAGATCACTCACCTCATCTTGTTGAGATTTTTGAAAGACAGGAGAAGCAACTTGCAAATACGTTGACTGCTTCACATTTGGAACTGGATTCGAATCAAATCACTGAACGATTTGAAAGTATGCAACATCAAATACTTGAAAGGCAAAATTTGATGAGGACGTTCATCAAGCAAGTCGGAATCCAACCAAAAGGAAGAGTTTTGATCTCACCAGCTAGAAGATCTCGAACTCTTTCTCAAGCTGAGGCGATTTCTGTTCCAAATCCTTAGATTCAAAGGTCGAGAGAAAGTCAAAGAAGATCAATTCTCAGGGAAGGATCAGGAGAAAGTGCAGATCCAAATTACATTCCTCTAGAATCTGAAGATCAAGGATCATCCAAGGACGATCGATTAAGCTACATTCAAAGTAAAAAGAGTAGAAGTCTTGGAGATCGGAGAGATAAGAAAGAAACAAGGAGATCAGAACGTAGCAGATCTGAAGTTCATGGATCTGAAATCAGTAAAAGATTTCGTATCCTAGACGATCAAATTCAAAGATTGACGAACAAGGATAACGGAGAAAAAGTGGAAGAACCAATGAATCAAAATCCATTTTCTAAGGATATCATGTCATCACCATTGCCGCACAATTTTAAGCTTCCGGTGTTAACAATGTATGATGGAAGCACAGATCCGATGGAACATCTGCCTCAATTCAATTCCGTTATGATGTTGGCAGGCAATTCTGATGTTTTAAAGTGTCGATCCTTCCCATCATCGTTGAAAGGTCCTGCAACAACTTGGTTCTTCAGTTTATTATCGGATTCCATTAGAGATTTCAGAGATTTGACAAAAATATTCTTGTCGAGATTCCAAAGTAGTATGAAGAGTAGCAAAACAGTGGATAATCTAGCTACAATCCGTCAGAAGTCAGGAGAATCAGTTCGAAGTTATATGAAAAGATTCAATCAAGAATCAATTCAGATAAAGAATTTGAATGAAGCAGTAGCGTATGATGCTTTGTTCAGAGGTCTGACAGACGATCATTTGTTAGAATTTCTGATCATGAACAAACCAGCAAACATGAAAGATATCCTTCAGGCGAGAAAGGAGATTGATGGCGATGGGAGCAAAAAGAGAGAAGATGGAGTGATGAGGTCTGATCAGAGGGATTAAAGAAACAACATAAATTATCTGAGAAATGGTCCTGATCGTCAAATTAGAAAGGATATTGCAAGACCATTCTTGGAAAACTATACTCCTCTTAATACTAGAAGATCAGAAATTCTGATGCGAATTCAACATCAAGGATTTGTAAAATGGCCAGCACCGATGATAGCAAAGGCAGATGAACGGAATCCAAAGAGATTTTGCAGATACCACAGAGATCATGGTCATGATAGTGATGATTGCAGAATTTTGAAAAATGAAATTGAACGATTAATTAGTCAAGGGAGATTGGATCATTATGTTCAAAGGAGAAATGGAGGTAATCGGAGAAATGTTGATGATCAGCTGAGAAGATGGGATAACCAGGCACCAGTAAGGGAGGACCAGGCGAAAAGAGATTTTCAATCTAGTTCTCCAGATGAAAATGCTAAACATCAAGAAAACTAGCAAGTTCAGCACAAGCAGTCTCCTGTCATGACCATCTTGGGGAGTTTAGATTAAACTCAATTTCAAAGTCTAAGGCTCATGCCAGGTATGTCAATGCTGTCGAATCTCATATTATTCCTAAAAGAATTAAGAGGATGAAAGAAATAGTATTCACAGAGGAGGAAATAGATGGAATTCAGGAGCCACATGATGATGCCATTGTTGTGGTCATTAAGGTGGCAAACAGGGATATCCACAGGGTTTTAATTGATAAGGGATCTTCTATGGATATTATGTCTTATGAAGCCTTTCAACGGTTGAAGATGGATGCAGTCAAATAAAACCTTGCGGAACAATACTATTTGGATTTTCTAGAGAATCTACTTCGGTGGAAGGAACTGTGGAGTTAACAATTACATTGGGAACACATCCACAAACAGTAGCTACGGTTACTAAATTTTTATTGGTAAAGAATCTGTCAGCTTACAATATAATTTTGGGAAGGCCAACTCTGAATGCTATATGCTATTGGAGCTGTGGTTTCAACGAGGCATTTAAAAGTAAACTGAATGAGGCAATGGAGAATGCAAATCTGATTAGAGAACCTCGAGACAAAGCTATACAACTTTCTTGAAAGATTCAAAATCACAAGGTAAAGCTCTTGCCCTTACTGTTGAGGTCATGGATAACAGGGATGAAGAAAAAATACAGAGAGGAGAACCAGTGGAAAAGCTGGAAAATTTGTTTTGATCTCGAAAATCTAGACATGGGAACCATGATTGGGGTTGATCAGACCAATCAGGACAAAGACCTATTGAAAGAATTCCTTCGACTAAATGCAGATGTATTTGCCTAGTCGGCACAAGATATGCCAAGTTTAAGCAGGGAGGTAGCAGAACACTGTCTCTGGATAGATAAATCCATTAAACCAGTAAAGCAAAGACGAAGGAATTTCTCATTAGAAAAGCATGATGCGATTAAGGTTGAAGTAGAAAAGCTCAGAAAATCTAAATTTATTGAGCAGATTGAATGTCCCACAATGGCAAGTGGAGAATGTGTGTGGATTATACTGATTTAAACAAGGCATGTCCTAAGGATTGTTATCCTTTGCCACGAATTGATTAGTTGATTGATGCCACATCAGGTCAGCAAATGTTAAGCTTTATGGATGCTTATTCTGGTTATATAATCAAATTCTTATGAAAAAGGAGGACCAACCTCACACAAAATTTATGACGAATCAGGAAAGCTATTGTTATAAAGTTATGCCTTTCGGATTAAAAAATGCTGGAGTAACATATCAGAGGGCAATGAATAAATTGTTTGCTAATCAGATCAGAAGAAATATAGAGGTTTATGTGGATGATCTTCTCGTAAAAAGCCAATTTAGATCTGATCATCTCACTGATCTAAGGGAATGCTTTGATGTACTTAGAAGGAATGGAATGAGACTTAATCCTGAAAAGTGTGCATTTGGAGTTTCATCTGGTAAATTCCTTGGTTATATGGTTACACAGAGGGGTATTGAAGCGAATCTAGAAAAAAATCAAGGCCATTCTGGATATGTCAGCACCCAGCAATATGAAAGAAATCCAAAGTTTAACAGGAAGAGTTGCGGCATTGAGCAGATTCATATCAAAGTCAGGAGATAAGTGTGCACCATTCTTCAAGGCGTTGAAAAGTTTAAATGCACTTAACAAATTCAGGTGGTCAGAAGACTGTCAAAGTTTGTTTGAAGAATTAAAAAGGAGGCTGACCAGTTCCCCAGTTCTATCTTGACCAAAGCCAGAAGAGGTCTTGCAGATATATTTATCTTCTTCGAAGGCGGCAGTGAGTGCAATATTAATCCGAGAAGAAGGTACTATCTAAAATCCTATCTACTTTATAAGTCATACATTGTTAGATGTAGAGTCTAGATATCCGGAATTTGAAAAAGAAGCTTTAGCTTTGATAATAGCGGCCAAAAAGCTTAGGCCCTATTTTTAGGCTCATCCAATTATTGTTCTTACTAACTGGCCTTTAAAGAAAATATTACATAAGCTTGATCTTGCCCGGAGAATGGTATCATGGGCAATAGAGTTGACAGAACATGATATAGATTATAAGCCCAGAACCGCAATAAAGGCACAGGTTTTAGCTGATTTTATTGTTGAAAGTATTTCATCACCAGAGGAAGAGAAAGATTCTAGTGAAATATCTACTGGGTGGATTCTTCATGTGGACGGATCAAGTCATTCTCAGGGATCAGGAGCAGGTGTGATTTTACAAAGTCCATTCGGATTTGTAATTCAGAATGCTCTTCGATTTAACTTTCATGCTTCAAACAATGAAGCAGAATATGAAGCTCTTATTGTGGGATTACAACTGGCCAAGTCCCTTTGTGTACAAAACATTGAAGTAAAAAGTGATTATGAGCTGGTGGTCAGTCAAGTCACAGGCGTATATGATGCGAAAGATGATCGGATGATCAGTTATCTTAAGAAGGTGTTGGAATGTAAAAGATTGTTTTCACAATTCTTGATTATGAGAATATCCAGAAATTAGAACACAATGGCAGAGATAATGGAAATTGATGCAAAAATATCTTGGATGGATCCTATTATACAGTATCTTAAAGAGGGTATTCTTCCTGAGGATAGAGAAAAGGCCAAAACTATGAAAAGAAGAGCTGCCAAGTTTATTCTAAAGAATGAACTATTATATAAAAGAACAGTTTCTGGACCACTTTTGAAATGTTTGGGACTATCTGATGCACAATATGCTCTAGCAGAGGTCCATGATGGAATCTGTGGAAGTCATCTAGGTGGAAAAGCTTTGGCTTATAAAATTCTAAGGCAAGGATTCTATTGGCCACGAATGCAAACTGAAGCAATTGAATATGTAAGGAGATGTCATCAGTGCCAAATTCATGCTCCAATTCAAAACCAACCGGCGGAGCAGCTGACATCAATTCTCAATCCCATTCCATTTGCAATGTGGGGGATGGATCTACTTGGTCCATTTCCTGTTACATCTGGAGGGAAAAAATCTGTGGTAGCTGCAATTGATTATTTCACAAAATGGGTGGAGGAAGAAGCCTTAGCCACAACCACCATGAATCAAATTGAGAAGTTTTTCAGAAATAAGGTCATCTTCAGATATAGTGTGCCAAAAGTCTTATTGATGGATCATGGAACTCAATTTGACAATGAAAGATTCAAGGAATTCTGTGCAGATTATCATATCGAATGCAAAAACTCTTCTGTGGCATATCCTCAATGCAATGGTCAAATTGAGGTAACTAACAGAACACTCTTACAGGGAATTAAGAGAAGATTGGATGAAGCCAACAGCCTATGGGTCGATGAGTTACCTCATGTGCTAGGGGCGTATAGAACTACAGTCAGAACACCAATGGGAGAAACACCCTTTAAGTTGGCATATGGGTCCAAGGCATTAGCTCCAGTGGAGGTAATGGTTGGATTAGACAGATCAGAGAGGTTCGTTCCGATGACTAATGAAGAAGGATTGATGGTAAATCTTGAGTTTTTGGATTATTTTTAGGATCAAGGATGTAATTTTAATACAAGGTCATCAAAGCCTATTAGAATAGGACATCAAAGATTGGACTTTGACATATATATGAAAACTGACGAATTTAGCTGGCTGATCCGATTGAACAACAAGCAACTGGCTTAGGCAGCTACTCTGTCCCAAAGTATGTTTTGAAGTTTGATTTGGTATTTTTTATTTCTAAGCATAAATGTAACTATGTAGGCATGATCATAGGACTTGTTGGGATGCAGCACTGAGTGTAGGTTGTGTGGAACTAGGTCATTTATCAAATTTTATCCATAAAAGACAGGTAAGGAAACAATTACATTATACTAGATTCCGCATTAACTTGATTCTTTAATATTCCAAGCATATGTGTATATTGGTATGTTGTAATTATTGTTTATACATGAATTATTTACTTGTCTTGAATCATGAAAAATTATGATCACTTTATACATTCCCATGATGTGACATAATGATTGGTAATGCTAGCCTTAAATATTAAGGGCTATGGTGGCCATTATTCTTGATACCCTTAGTCATTTCTTAGCTATTGTGTATGCATATTCCCAGGAGATCTAGATATGGTTAGGTTATAAGGTCTGCTCACCTACTTTAGTAATGGGGTGAGTGAAGATATTGATGGCAGTGGGTGGGTGCTATGGGTGTCTAAAGGGGTAATCAATCTATGAGGAGAGACAGGTTCATTGTTATCATGCATAATGGAGGTGCATATGTTGAAGGTTGAACCATGGGCATCCAAAATAAAGGCTTGGATGTCATGAGGGAGACATGAAGGCATTCACCTTGGCATATGGGTTTGGCATAGGGGTTCTAGAATGTTAATCCACATGATATCAGTCCATGAAGAACAAACATTCTGGTGGAAAAGGATCTTGGACCAAAAAGGCACTAGAAATGAGGAAGGTGTCCCGGACCCGTGTAAGTATTATTTTCCTGCTGATCTTGCATTGGGTTAGGACTCCCCAGCATTGATTAGTACTCATACCAATGGTTATGGTGAGAATGTGGACCATATCATACACACAGGATCTAATAGAGTATCAGATCATGAAGATCAAGTGATGAGATAACTTCAAGAAAGGGTTAGTGTTCATCTTAATGCATGTTTGCCTAGTAGAGACTAGTATGGATTAGTTCATTGGCTACACTTAGCATGGCATTGCATTCTTCTTATACATTTACATTATTATTGTCGTAGTATATAAGAATTGTTGCCTTACTAAGTTACCTTAAAACTCATCCTTGTGGATTTCCTTATTTTCTTTGTTGACTATGCAAGTGTAAAGAAAACGGTATCGTAAGGAAAACTCCACTAAAGTTATGCTGAGAAGCCAATGGGCACTAGTTGACAATGAATACAAAGTTTAGTGTGATGCCAGAGTGCTCTTACAACGCAGCCACTAATAAAGGCAGAGCTATGATTATTCATAAATTTAGGATAAATAAATTAGAGGTGGAACTCATGACACACTTTTTAAAATAAGTTGTGTTTAACATCATTAGATGCTTAAGAATGAATGTAAACCATATTTAAAATTATTTTCTTCGCTTACGCGCCTCTTTCGCGCATCTTAATATTCATTGAACTGTTATTTTTTGCACTTGATTGTGGGATTGTGTGCTTTTGTTATTACCTAATAATTAATTTGATCTTGTGAGCTATGGATCCCGCATCCACGAGGTTGTCGGGGTGAATCAATACTATTAGGTGGGATGTGATAAGTAATAACGGTCACATCCGCAGCCGATACCTACATGGCATACCAGTGTGATTGCACGACCCAGAAGATCAAGTATTGAGGCAATCAACCTCACATTGACAATAACATAATCATGAACAATAATAATCAATGTATGCAAATATAATCCAAAAGATCAAAATAAGGAAGGAATAAATCATATATCGTGGAGTACGAAAGACAATCAAAATGTCTAAATCCCAGTGAGGCAAATCCTCTACAACCAGCGGGAAAAGTAGTTCTAAAAGAAAAGAAAAGAGGTTTAAAACTAATCCATTAGCAATTTAATAAGTAACTAAATTGTTCTCAATCTTATAGACAACATCTTTATAAGTGTAAATCT